>NC_056438.1:25786746-26475496 GCF_018296145.1 Oncorhynchus tshawytscha
CCAATCAGTATCTGGTGTGACCATTTGCCACATCTCCTTCGCATAGAGTTGATCAGGCTGTTGATTATGGCCTGTGGAATGTTTTTCCACTCTTCAATGGCTGTGCGAAGTTGCTGGATATTGACGGGAACTGGAACACGCTGTTGTACACATGACTGGAACTCGCTATTGTACACATGACTGGAACACGCTATTGTACACATAACATGTCTGGTGAGTATGCAGGCCATGGAACAACTGGGACATTTTCAGCTTCCAGGAATTATGTACAGATCCTCGCAACATGAGGCTGGCCGTGTGTTATGCTGAAACATGAGGCGATGGCGGTGAATGAAAGGCATGACAATGGGCCTCAGGATCTCGTCACGGTATCCCTTGACTAGAAGAATAACTATAAACTATTTTTGTTTGGGAATAACTGGGCCAGTACATTAACTGGGCCAGTACATTGTGGAACATTTAGAGAGAAATGTATTATGTAGAATGAACATGGCTCTCTGACACGTGGAATAAGGAATCGTGTCAACTCTATTCATTACATTTCTATCTGAAATGTAACATATTGTTACGCCACTTGTTATGCCGGGTCTTGGCCTTTGGGAGAACCCGTGGACAGGAAGGGGTTAACGGCCAATGTGATTATCCGGATCTTGTGATCCAGAGCTGAGCCATGAATGAGTGCCTTTTATGTGCAGTGAGCGGACTGCATCTCAGCCGGTAAAGCTGCCTGAAAACCACACATCGCGGTGAGTTGGGTCAAATGGAATGATTACCTGTATATAGATCTGTTCATGTGCTGTATGTATTGTTTGTGAAATCATGTTTGCCTATTTGAACTGACCTGCTTCTATGAATGTTCCTATGTATCTCTGACAAGTTTGAGAGACAGCTTTGCTGCACCCGTGGTGTCATTCGTGAGCGATCCAGATTGTTTTTTAAGAGTTGCTGACCATACAACCGTAGCTTTTTCATATAATTATTTCAAATGGCAAGATTTAAAGATGTTTGTAGAACCATGAGAGGGCTAATCTGCCTGGAGAAAAACATTTCACTGAGGGAATTACATGCACTGGCATTTCGCCTGGTTTTCTAACAGAGTGGGTCATTCATTCATAGCCTCCTGGACTCCAATACTCTCAGCCCCGATCTAATGGTGAATGGACTTTATAGTAGCACATGACAACAGACACTGCTGTTGATCTACTGTATTCTACAAATAAAGAAGGGTGAACTGAATGATAACCGAACCACCTCACTGACGGTAAACTACTGTATTATGTTCCTCTAGCCATAAAATGCTTGTTAGTGTATTCTTTCTACCCTTGTAACAGTGCTGTAATGAACTCATGTCAACATTCCAAAATTCAAGATGGACCAACACATCTCAAAGGTGATAAATGGTTCTAGATTTTGGAATGGTTATACAATTTTGGTCCTGAAGGTCTACTGCAGCTGCTGGTTTCCATGCAATCCCTCCGATCATTGACTGATTCAGATCTGGGACCAAATGCCATTTGAAATCATTTCAAAATACTTTAGCTGTGCTTCATTGAGCTTCCCTGTTGCAAACCCCACCCACATAGCAACCCAGGCAGGCTGAAGCAAACGCTTAAAGTACGTAAAAGATTACAAATAGTATTTGAACCCAGGTTTCCCTGGGACATCAACTGATTTAACTATCTTGTCAGTCTTGTCAATATGTACAATTCAGCAGATGTTTAGGTGAGCGATTAGCATTTTGGCTGCTTGTTTATGTTTAACTCCTGGAAAATAGGTTTTGGTAATTAGTACTCTCAATAACTAAACCATGATGCCCTTGTCGTTTTGATTTGAGGGTGGATATTGGGAGTTATGGCGCCATGTATCTGAATCCCCTGGTAATCTGGCTAGTTGACACCGAGAAGTGAGGTGTTGGGAGGCTGTAGCTCTGCCTCTTGGCCATGGAGACAGGGGGGCCTGGTCAGCCCGGTCAGCCAGGCCCGGTGCTGGGGCTTCGGAGTCTCTCCTTTGCCTACCAGGGATTGCTAGAGATCCCCTACGAAGTCATACTAGCCCAGCGAGACACCCTGGAAGTGTTGGACCTCAGCTACAACCTGCTGGAGGAGTATCCTTCTGCTCTGAGCCCTGTAGAGACAGAGGCAAATACACATGTGCTACACACACACACACACATCTGAATTCCATCTCTCTCTTTCATGCACCAATCAGAGACATGCTATGCATGTGTACTATACTATTAACACACAGTCTACCTGGCAATGTTTCTCCTTCATTCAGCTGCCAACGGAGCCCAGCTCTCTTGGGTGAACTGGAGAAGCTCAGCACTCTGATCCTGGACTGCAACAGCTACTCGTCCCACGTCAAGTTCCCCTACATGCCTAGTGTCACCACCGTGTGGATCAACAAGAACAAGGTCGGCAACCTGCCCATCTTCGTTGAGGAGATCCGAAGCAAGTTCCCCAACATCAAGTAAGACTGGCTTTTACTGAAGCCATTGGGGCAGTGTGTGCGTGTGTGTTTTTGCCTGGGTGACAGTATCTGTTGAAGCCAACATCTTTGTTGTTTTCATTCCAAACTGCGTTCAGTAGGGTGCAACATTGTGGAGCATTGAACAGACATGTTAATACAACATAAAAAAACATGAAACCAGAACACAAATACCATTTTCAAGTTTTAATGTCACATGCATTTCCCTCATTAAAATGCAAATCAATTTATAACATTTTTGACATGAGTTTTTCAGGATATTTTTGTTGTTATTCTGTCTCTCACTGTTCAAATAAACCTACCATTAAAATTATAGTGATCATTTCTTTGTCAGTGGGCAAACGTACAAAATCAGCAGGGGATCAAATACTTTTTTCCCTCACTGTATGTAAAGGAGTAAGGTGACTCGGCATTTAAGTGTTGTTTTCTGACCTCTGGATGTTTTTACTTCCTGTAGGATTCTCAGCATGATGAACAACGAATCAGCACCCAGCTACTTCAATGGAGGGAGTCTAGACCAGTACATAGACTACAGGTGAGCTTGAGTGAACACAGCTGATACACTAAAGCTGCACCTCTTTGATCAGGTGTCTTTTTAGATTCAGATGAGAAGGATGTGTTGTGTAACCTCCACAGGTCATAGGAATATGACATGATTCTATAGCTCAAAATAAGTTGGAGTTAAAATTGTGTGATATGCAGTGCATTCGGAAAGTATTCACACCCATTGACTTTTTCCATTTTGTTACGTTACAGACTTGTTCGAAAATTGATTAAATTGTTTTTTTCCCGCATCAATCTACACACACAAAAACACTTGCGGGTCGGTTTTGGAACGCGGGCCGCCTGTTACCGACCCCTGCTACATACCAGACTTACTGTTCCTCATCAATATGTTCTGTCATTACTACAGTATGAAATAATGTGCTTTATGCTTTTTGTGTCTCGCCCACCAACATATTCCTCCTCTGGCCACACAGGCAGTATGTGATCAGTCAGATCCCAAGCCTGAAGATCCTGGATGACACTGAGGTTTTGGAGAAAGAGAGAGCGCAGGCTAAGAAGACCTATAGGATGCAGAGGACCAGGGAAGGCAGCAAAAAGAGGAAGGAACTTCAACATTAAACCCTCCATAACACTGCTCCCTATCGAACTGAACTTCAAAGATTTATCAAGATGAGAAAAATAATCATTGTATAGATAGATAACTAGTTCAAGGCAAGTTAGCATAATTTCAAATATATTTTCAACATGTTTATCAAAATTAAAATGGGATAACTTATCTTATGACTTTGGTTGAGGGGGTTCTAAGCTGAAATATGGAATTGTTTTAAGATGGTCATGCTATGGAGCATTTAGCTATTTGATTTGGAATTTTAGGACCCCTTCAGGTACAACACATATTTGCTAAAATATTGAATTTGGCCTTTACTACTATAGCACATAGAAATACATTGAATAACACATTCATAAATGGCTAAAAAGACAGTCAGAAAATAAATCATTAGGAACAAGTGTCTGTCCTTTTTCTAAAAGATATAAGAATGCTCAGGAAATATACAGTATCAGTCTAAAGTTTGGACACACCTAATCATTCAAGGGTTTTTCTTTATTTTTTACTATTTTCTACATTGTAGAATAATTGTGAAGACATTAAAATTATGAAATAACACATATGGAATCATGTAGTTACCAAAAAGAAAGTGTTAAACAAATCGGAACATATTTTAGATTCTTCAAAGTAGCCACCCTTTGCCATGATGACAGCTTCGCACACTCTTGGCATTCTCTCAACCAGCTCTACTTGGAATGATTTTCCAACAGTCTTAAAGGAGTTCCAACATATGCTGAGCACTATTTTGCTGCTTTTCCTTCACTGCGGTCCAATTCAGCCCAAACCATCTCAATTGGGTTGAGGTCGGGGGATTGTGGAGGTCAGGTCATCTGATACAGCACTCCATCATGCCCCTCCTTGGTCAAATAGCCCTTACACATCCTAGAGGTGTGTTGGGTCATTGTCCTGTTGAAAAACAAATGATAGTGGGACTAAGCGTAAACCAGATGGTTTGGTGTATAGCTGCAGAATGCTGTTGTAGCCATGCTGGTTAAGTGTGCCTTGAATTCTAAATAAATCACAGACAGTATCACCAGCTAAGCACCCCCACACCATCACACCTCCTCCATGCTTCACGTTTGGAACCACACTGGCAGAGATCATCTGTTCACTTACTCTGTATCTCCCCAATTTGGACTCCAGACAAAAGGACACATTTCTGGGCCCAAGCAATTCTCTTCTTCTTATTGGTGTCCTTTAGTGGTTTCTTTGTAGACATTTGACCACGAAGGCCTGATTCACACAGTCTCCTCTGAACAGTTGATGTTCAGATGTCTGTGACTTGAACTCTATGAAGCATTTATATGGGCTGCAAGTTGAGGCTGGTAACTCTAATGAACTTATCCTCTGCAGCAGAGGTAAATCTGGGTCTTCCTTTTTTTTTTTTTTTTACTAGGCAAGTCAGTTAAGAACAAATTCTTATTTTCAATGACGGCCTAGGAACAGTGGGTTAACTGCCTGTTCAGGGGCAGAACGACAGATTTGTACCTTGTCAGCTCGGGGATTCGAACTTGCAACCTTTCGGTTACTATTCCAACGCTCTAACCACTAGGCTACCCTGCCGCCTCTTTCCTGTGGCAGTACTCATGAGAGCCAGTTTAATCATACCGCTTGATGGATTACATTGTTTTCCACCTCAATCTACTCACAATGCCCCATAATGACAAAAAGAAAACATTTTTAGAATTTTTACAAATGTAAAGAATAAAAAAATAACAAAAACATATTTACAAAATTGTTGTTGAAGCAGTGATTACAGCCTCGAGTCTTCTTGGATATGATGCTACAAGCTTGGCACACCTGTATTGGCACACCATTATTCTCTGCAGATCCTCACAAGCTCTGTCAGGATGGATGGGGAGCGTCGCTGCACAGCTATTTACAGGTCTCTCCATAGATGTTCGATCGGGTTCAAGTCCGAGCTCTGGCTGGGCCACTCAAGGACATTCAGAGACATGTCCCGAAGCCAATCCTGCGTTGTCTTGGTTGCGGAGTTGTTGTCCTGTCGGAAGGTGAACCTTCGCCCCAGTCTGAAGACCTGAGCGATCTGGAGAAGTTTATCAGGGATCTCTCTGTACTTTGCTCTGTTCATCTTTGCCTCGATCCTGACTAGTATCCCAGTCCCTGCCGCTGGAAAACAACCCCTCAGCATGCTTCACCGTAGGGATGGTGCCAGGTTTCCTCCAGATGTGATGCTTGGCATTCAGGCCAAATAGTTGAATCTTGGTTTCATCAGACTAGGGAATCTTCTTTCTCATGGTCAGAGTCCTTTAGGTGCCTTTTGGCAAACTCCAAGCAGACGGTCATGTGCCTTTTACTGAGGAGTGGCTTCTGCCTGGCCACTCTACCATAAAGAACTGTTTGGTGGAGTGCTGCAGAAATGGTTGTCCTTCTGGAAGGTTCTCCGATCTCCACAGAGGAACTCTGGAGCTCTGTCAGAGTGAGCATCTGGTTCTTGATCACCTCCTGACCAAGGCCCTTCTTCCCCCGATTGCTCAGTTTAGCCATGTGGCCAGCTCTAGGAAGAGTCTTGGTGGTTCCAAACTTCATCCATTTAAGAATGATGGATGCCACTGTGTTCTTGGTGACCTTCAACACTGCAAAAATGTTTTGGTACCCTACAGACAATTTTGGTACCCTACAGACAATGGAAACAAGATGCACCGGAGCTCAATTTGAGTCTTCTTCTGTAAATAGGTTTAGATTTTTAAAAATTATTCTTTACATTTGTAAAAATGTTTAAAAAAAATGTTTTCGCTTTGTCATTATGGGGTATTGTGTGTAGATTGACGAGACAAACAAATAATTTAATCAATTTTAGAATAAGGCTGTAACGTAACAAAATGTGGAAAAAGGGAAGGGGGTTCTGAATACTTTCTGAATGCACTGCATACAAAAGTGTGTGGACATCCCTTCAAATTAGTGGATTCGGCTATTTCAGCTATACCGGTCACTGACAGGGGTATAACATTTTTCACACAGATATGCAATTTCTATAGACAAACATTGGTAGTAGAATGGCCTTACTGAAGAGCTCAGCCATCTTTCCAACAAGTCAGTTAGTCAAATTTCTGCTCTGCTATGAATCAAGCTTCACCATCTGGCAGTCCGATGAACGAATCTGGGTTTGGGATGATTTAACTGGAATGTCGGCTACCTGCCCGAACGCATAGTGCCAAATGCAATGTTTGGTGGAGGAGGAAGAAGGATCTGGGTTGTCTTTCATGGTTTGGGCTAGGCCCTTTAGTTTCAGTGAAGGGAAATCTTAATGCTACAGCATACAACGACATTTTAGATGATTCTGTGCTTCCAACTTTGTGGCAACAGTTTGGGGAAGGACTTTTCCTGTTTCAGTATGCCCCCGTGCACAAAGCGAGGTATATATAGAAATGGTTTGTCAAGAACGGTGTGGAAGAACTTGACTGGCCTGCACAGAGCCCTGACCACAACCCCATCGGACACCTTTGGGATTAATTGGAATGTCGACTTCGAGCCAGGCCTAATCGCTCAACATCAGTGCCCGACCTCACTAATGCTCTTGTGGCTGAATGGAAGCAAGTCCCTGCAGCAATGTTCCAACATCTAGTGGAAAGCCTTCTCAGAAGAGTGAAGGCTGTTATAGCAGCAAAGGAGGGACAAACTCCATATTAATGCCCATGATTTTGTAATGAGAGGTTCGACAAGCAGGTGTCCACATACTTTTGTTCTTGTAGTGTACATGCCCTATCCAGAGTAGCCTACTCTCCCTTCTCTCACAGCTGGAAATGCTAGCAAATCTTCACCCTCTTCCATGGCTGTTAGCTAGCTACCTATCTACCTCGCTACAAATGCATTTGGAGTTACAATGATAAATACATCAACATAGCTATCTAGCTAATATGAAGTTAGCAAGCTGTTGATATTTAATTCACGTAGCTAGCTATACAGTATGTAAAGTTAGCTAACTAGCAAGCATTACGTTAGCAGCTAATTTGATTTAGCATGCACATTACGCTTCTGTAGCAAGCTAGCTAGCTATCATTTTTGATCATTTTCAAAATATATTTACTTACAGTACTTGAATAGGTTCTCCCATTGCCTCCATTTTCAGGGTCCTTAGAAAAACGAAATAATGGGAAATCTTAAGTTTCCGGCAGCAGCTAAACGCAGCCAGCCATGTGAACAATTGGAGGACAAACAACAGACTAGCTGTGTTCGAATACTCATACTAACTGAACCATTTGTGATGTGAATTGAGTATATAGCATTGTAATGACCTGGCTAGATCATAATTGTCCAGACAGAGGGTTGAGTTTACAATTCATGGTTTATTCCCAACTCCCACACAGGCTACTGTTTGGCCATAGCCCACGCCAAATAAATGAAAGGTACCAGTATAAAACAACCGTGACCTTCTCTTGTGAAGACCAAGCGTAAGAGAGAGAACAATGGCTAAAACATGGCAGATAGCATGTTGATTGGCATGTCGAACCCCACGAACACTGGGTACTGGTAAGTACAACACAACCAACTAACAGCATAACACACAGCTGGTTGTGCGGGTTGCTACATAGCCCCCCCACCACAAAGTCCCTCATCCCCGAGGGAACAAACAAAGTCTCTGAAGCGATCCGGGGGTCTCCTTTGCCTGCGTGGCCGTTATGGTCACAGAGTGTCCAGATGTGAAACAGGGGGCTGCCCTTCTGGGGCCCAGGTGATGAAGGCAGGGACATGGGGGACAAGGATGAGGGAATGGAGAATACAGTCTGTGGCTCTGGGGAACCACGCGGTGACACAGGGAGGGAGACTGGGGGAGTGGACTGTCTGGAGCCTGGGGAATGTCATTGCCAGAGAGGGGAATTGTGGGGGTCCCTGTGGTTTGGGGAGAAGATGCCCCTCTGTATGGCGCTAACCTGTCCCGGTGCAGTGCAACCTTTCTCCCCCTGGGACAATTTATTAGTTATGCTGTCTTTGTTAGTTAAGCTGTCTTTGTTAGTTATGCTGTCTTTGTTAGTTATGCTGTCTTTGTTAGTAACGCTGTCTTTACAAACCACATAGCCTATAGTTAAAAGTGACAAGTTTGATGCATAAGTAGTCAACTAACGTTAGGTAGCTAGCTAACATACCGGTACATACTGCTGTAATGATATGCTATCTAAATATGCAACGTATATTTACTTGATTATTCCTGTCATTCTTAGCTTAGCTAAATGGTGTAGTCATTGTGCGTTCTTAATGGACATTCGCATGCTTTCGTGAATTCGCTCTGGCTATCTACTCCCATTTCAGAGCACTCGTCTGGGTGTACCAGAGCCAGAATAATGAATTTACGAGCGCTGAACACCTGTTGAATATGGCCGGTGTCAGTAAACGGCGGGAAAAAAGCGTCATTAAATTGTTGCCAGCAGCACAGTTACAGTCACCAACGCCCTGGATAACATGTAAACAGCCTAACCAGCTCTGCTAGGGCGAGTAAAATGGTCAGAGTGGTCTGATTTGTGTCTGGAAGTAGCTAGAAAGCTAGCCAACGTTAGCTTGGGTGCTTGAATTTACGAGCACACTCTGGCACTCCAAATTGAATTGAAGAACACACCCGAAGTCGTAAGATGTCTAACTAGCTAACTAGCTACACTAGCAAGCATCAACTTCCGGTAGACAGGCGAAGAGCTAGTACGCTCAACTGAAAGCATACTGTTTGTTTACAGTATACTAAAATGAACTAATAGCATATAGTATGTAGTATATACTCATTAAGTATGTAGTATACAGTATGTTAGTATGGGTCTTCGAACAGAGCTACTGAGTTTGGTCTTCTAATATGGCGCTTGGTGCAGTTGCTAGGTGATTTGTGACAACTGCAAGCCCTCTATACATCTATTTAAAACAAGTAATGATACATCTTTATCTTGTGGCATTAAACGTTAAGACATTAACTGTAATAAAAAGTAATACACAGCACATGACCTTGAGTTCTGATGCGGTTTTAAATGGATGGTAGACAATGACATACCTTGTCTAAATGGATATTCATGTGATAAGATTAATCTATTGAGTAAGGTAAGAAATTATGTCATACATTAGCAATCGAGCTATACAGGTGACTGGCCTATAGTCTTTCAATGCAAAAATATACTAGCTTGTTTGGACTTTTCTGAGATTCTGAGCAGTGGTTGGTCAGATCAGAAAAACACCTGCCCAACACTATTTGAAAAAGATTTTATCATCCATATTATGAGTTAACCATTCAGAAAGAAAACAAAAACAAATGTTAACTTGTCTCACTCACTACTTCGGTTTCTGGCATGGACACCATCATCTTTTGCTCTGCATTTACGTGCACGTGGAAATTATAGTAAAAAATCATGACATTTTTGGCATGAGGTTAGCAGTGTGTTAGCAGTTCAAAATCACATTTGAATAATAACTAGTGACGATCCAACGTCATTAGCTACCCTTCTGCCCACTTCAGCTGTACAGAGAAGAAAATTGGTATATGTGACTATTGTTTTTTTTTGTTGCAATTATTTGTTACCTTGACCATATGCTTTTAAAGTAAAATTACTGCATTTGAGGTCGAGGGCTGTGACAGCATAACTAGCTAGCCAGTAACGTTGATTGCTCTTCAAAACTTGCGCGATAACCAGGCTATAGTTACTATATAACGTAAACTCACCCCATTCTGTACAAATGTGCGCAACCGCAACATTCAAACGAGGCTACAAAGAAAACTAATGGGACTGTAGCGACTTTGTTGACGTCGAAATCAGGGGTGTGAACTAGGTTTCTATTCAAGCGTTGATCGACACGTTAATGGTTCTATAGTATTGGAGAAAAGTTGAAAAAATGGACGCTCTGTTACATCTTGACGTGTCATGTCGTAACGTACAGCACGCACAAAGCAACTATTTCTGTCTTACAATCTCTCTCCACCAGGTGTAGCACTTCTTTCATCCTTTAAAAACAAGAAATTGACAGTGACAGGGGTAAGGGTACCTAGTCATTTTTTGCATCATCATTGCATGTGATCATCATTCTCAAAGCCTCTGTTTACTTCTAAGATCACTTTAGCACCGCCCTAAAAACCCGATTCAAATTCGACACAAACCTTCAAATAGGTATGTAATGACACATTATATAAACTCTTTATAGTGTTTTATTTACAATTTAGAGGCGATAAGGTGATAAGTTGGACAGATTGAGTGAAAAAAAAAAAATTCCCCACACATCTCTCCTTCTCACTATGAAGCATTAGTTTCGCTTCCCCACCCGCCATTTTTAAAAAGACCCAACGGGGCTCATTGCCTGCTTGAATTATGCAGAAACGGGCAGCGTTTAGGTCATGTAATTGATTCTGTTAGAAAGGGGAGAAATTGTTCTTTACAATGGTATTGACATTACAGTTGATCTGGAAGTATTACGTTTTTGGGGCGCTAAAATAAGGGCAATTCTATGGACCAAGGCGATGTACGAGTTTACGTGAATTTACGTTAACGTTAGTTGCTAGGGAGCTAATTAGAAAGCCCTAAATAAACCAGAGGATTCTCTCTCCATAGCGCTGAGTTGCTCCCTTGACGGGGCAACTCCACTAATGTAACCTGCCTGGGTCCATCTCAGCCTAATTCCCCCCCATATCTTCTTTATTGATTTATACTCCTGTTTTCCTCCTGCCCTTTCCTGTATTCTCTGATCTAATTATTCGTTGAATTTGAGTTTGGGAACGGTAATTGAGGCCATATTGACGATTCGCTATGTCTGGGTCCTATATCTATCTTAGTGCACTTAGCCCGTCACTTGGTCGAAACCAGCGATGTATTCCTGGTGCCAACACAGACTTATCTCTTGTGCTTCACCCTCGTGCACAAAGAGTTTTGTAAAATTACTATACTATAATATCGAAAAGGGATATTCGCGAGATAATTATGCGTCTAGTGTAGTTTATTGGAGTAATTCTACAACTTCACACATTTCTACTGCCTGGCCAAATGTTAGTGTCCCTAACGCCTACTTTTGGGTCAGTGACAATGCATTCAGATACCTTCTATAATATTTGTCAAATTAATTCTAGGCCAACAGCACAAATTCTAGGCCAACAGCACAAATTCTACACCAACAGCACAAAGGGAACAGAAATCAATTCGTTACACAGCACGGCGGCCGCACAACCCCGCCCCAAACTTTTGATTCGGCGGTCAAATTTAGAGTCGGTGGTCAGTATCACTCGGTCTCATGAAACAGTCAATCAGTGACATTAATCTGGTGAGATCAGGTTTAATTCCTTCACTCCTAGTCCCATTTTTTTACTTATTAACTGATTCTCCTAGTGGGATGCCAACTCCACTAGTCCCAGTCTTGGTTATACGTCTCGATCAATTAACAAAACATTTCATAATCACATTCACATTTAATTTCACAGAGTCATCAAATTCCTCACTGTTACACCTAGTAGATTGCCACATCTACTATTGCCAGACTATATGAATAAGACTTAACAATGTATCACATTTCATTTCATTATGTCATCAAATTCCTCACCGTTACACCTAGTTGATTGCCACATCTACTATTGCCAGACTATATGAATAAGACTTCATCAAATTCTCACCGTTACACCTAGTTGATTGTCACATCTACTATTGCCAGACTATATGAATAAGACTTCATCAAATTCTCACCGTTACACCTAGTAGATTGTCACATCTACTATTGCCAGACTATATGAATAAGACTTCACAATGTATCACATTTCATTTCATTTTGTCATCAAATTCCTCACCGTTACACCTAGTAGATTGCCACATCTACTATTGCCAGACTATATGAATAAGACTTGACAATGTATTTACACAGATATCATTACGCAATGCCTTTGGTTATCGGATAATTTTTCCATAAATTTAACAGCAATTCATACTCACGCATCCAGTACTCCTGATCATAATTTGGATATTGACTATGATATAATATGCAGATTTTGATTTAACCGGCTCTGCCTACCTTATAGTTTCGAGCTCTTTGATCAGTTTCCTGAGGCGAGTTGAATCCCCGATGGCTCCTGTAGACAGGTCGCCCGTCTTTCTAGAATCTGTCGTCAACTTGTCTTTTCTCTCATCAACTCTCTATGGACCGAATTCATGGGTTTACACCATCCTCTGCTACCAATTTGTTGATGAATAGATATATGAGAAACGAGACCAAGTTGAGACTCTGGACAAGGCGGATAAGGTATAGTAAAGGCCGTTTATTCAAGAGTAATGATATCTGGCAAAGCGTGCTGCACGGCCCCATTCGTCTAGTTCTTAGGGAACTATCGGAAGAAGAGAGTGAAACATGATGTGCAGTTCAATTTATACATTGAAACGACGTAGGTAGATTCTGGTAGTCCTGGCTTCTGGTAGGTTGCTTGTTGGTGATAGACAGTCCCCTCCAGCCTGGTGTCTGTATCCCATTGGTTCTTGACAGAGTTCTTTGTTTTTGGAGCCCATCCAGAAGGGGGGTCGAGTGTGTGTTTTAGGAATTTCAGTGTATATGTTCAGTGTATATGTTATCTCAGTCAGCCCGCTGTGCGGGGGGAGGTTATGACACAGAGTGCAAGCTATAGTTTGCATGGTTAGGCCACATGCAGACAACAGTCAGTGAGTGCATTATTACATGTGTTAATATGTTATTACACTCTCGACTCTATTCTCATGTTTTAATGACACAAAGAAAGCCTGATGTTGTTAGCTGTGTCTGGTCAGGAAGACTCAGTTCCAGCCAGGTCCTAACATTAATTGGCTAGGCTAGTATTATATTGCCTCAGCTAGCTTTATCAACTTGTTAGATACCTTGCAACAAGTAACAGGCCAAACATCCCCCCCTGTAAGGTGGAATCACATCATTACATTCTCCCATTCTAATAGAATCTCATTCTATTTGTATGGGCTAACCCCTGTATAATTATTGGGATAAAATTTAGCTAACATTAGATAACAACATTTACCATTTATATGAACATTTCGATAACATTACACAGTGACTAGAGAAAATATCAAACATCAGTAGAAAATGCAGAATGGGATAGTTGTTGGATAACTATATAGGCTGTACTTGGAAAGCTTTGAGAGTACATTGGGGGACAGCGCTTTCCTCATCATGAGGTGACTGTCATGCCACCTCTTTATGCACTTGTCATTCAATTCCATTTTCTCTGAAAGGCCCTATGTGGTACGAAGATGCACTTTCTTATCAGAGTTCCACTTTGACACAGAGAAAGATGGGACACATAACCTTGGCTTCCCATGCCAGCAGTGCAGCGGCTATTAAATCACAAACACTGTTTGACTTCTGATTACACATTTATAGAGGCTGATGTTCGGATGTACCGATCCTGTGCAGGTGTTGTTACACATGCTCTGCCATTGCAAGGATAATTTGCTGTCCGCCTGTCTCCCTGTAGCGCTGTCTTAGGCATCTCACAGTACGGACATTGCAATTTATTGCCCTGGCCACATCTGCAGTTCTCATGCCTCCTTGCAGCATGCCTAAGGCACGTTCACGCAGATGAGCAGGGACCCTGGGCATCTTTCTTTTGGTGTTTTTCAGTCAGTGAGGAAAAGGCCTGGGAAACAGTGTTTAAACCCTTTACAATGAAGATCTGTGAAGTTAGTTGGATTTTTACGAATTATCGTTGAAAGACAGGGTCCTGAAAAGGGGACGTTTCTTGTTTTGCTGAGTTTAGTTACAAAGTTGCTAAAGTTGTCCATTTATTAGATTTTAACACGCAACCATTTGCGTTATACGCCTACCAATCTACTCCAACCAACCACATTTTTTCCCCCTTTGCCTTATGTAACCTTCTGTCTTATGTATCTAATACTAATCTGTGTGTCCGCCGGATTTACTTTACTATGTTACATCTAGTCTATGAGAACAAGCTGAGAACAAGCCACCGTTTGTTATGTGGATGCCCACTGTTACCTGCCTGTCACCCTTCCCTCTGTTCCCCTCTCCCAGGGCATCAAGGCTGTGCTGGCAGAGAGCTATGAGAGGATCCACCGCAGTAACCTGGTGGGCATGGGGGTCATCCCTCTGGAGTACCTGGCCGGGGACACGGCAGACACCCTGGGCCTGACGGGCCGAGTGTGTTACACCGTGGTCATCCTAGAGCCACTCACACCCAGGGTGATTGTTGACATTAAGGTACGACCGGTGATTACATAGGGTGGGAATTGGGAAATTCTCAGTGGAAATGGAAAATTGGACACCTAGTCAGTTGTACAACTGAATGCCGTCAACTGAAATGTGTCTTCCGCATTTAACCCAACCTCTCTGAGTTAATGAGTTATGCGAAGGTCTGAGTTGCTAGTAGATGCCTAGTCCAAAAAAAGAACACTTTGTGATTTCTATGAACACTCTAATACATTATGATTCTGTCATACACTTGAAAAGAGCAACTTTTTTTATGACTATGAGCAACCTACAACTGTCTGTTTCCCTTCCCTTACAGCTCGACACGGGCAAAACATTCCAGGCGAGGATGAGGTTCGACACAGACGTGGAGCTGACGTACTGCCACAACGGAGGCACCATCAGGACCTACAAGGAGCGCACCATCGGGACCAAGCCGCGCTGAATACGCACATCCTCCATGGGGACGGAGAGACAGAAAGCCCTGACTCGCCCTCTGTTGGTTTGAGTTTACCATTTGGTTTTCATCATGTTGTCTCCATTGGTTTTAGTGCATTAACCCGTAGATGTTTAGCTATAGGACTTCTTTGATTATGTAGTGCTGAGTGCTTATTACTGTTGGTGAGTAGGGTTGCAAAATTCCACATCCAGTTCATTCCCAGTTGTTCCTGGTCCTCCTGGTTAGTAGATTCAGGAGGGAATGAGCAGGAAATGCAGGAATTCTCCAACCGGGATTTTTTGGGAAAGTTGATGAAGGCCGATATTTTAGTCTTTTAACCTTGCTTAAAAAAAAATCATTGTTAATGGTGAGCGCATGTTGCACCTTTTTTCTTTCCTATTTTGGGAAAGTTACCAGAATTGTTCAACCCTAATGGTGAGTTTGGCTACCCTAGTACTAGTGTAACAGGGGGCAAGTTAATCAAATCAATCTATCAAATTAATATAAGTAAACCTCATTACGTTTCTGACCTGAAGCCACATTTAATATTTTCTTGAAGCACTAATGGTTTTATGGACCAAATTGTTTCTGTCTATCAAATTGGAATGAAGGCCTACTTTGAGATTTCGCACTTGTTTGTGACCTCGTCACTCTGATATGGATAAAATGTGTATTTTGTCTGCTACAAGGCCATAGCAGGGCTAGTGGCTACCTCCTAATAGTCTTAGTGCTGTCCCCTTCCCGTTCTCCTTTCCATAACTGGAGAGGCCAGGGGGAATTCCTGGTACATATCCACCATATTGCTTTCGCCTATTATGTATTCATAGTGATTGCACAATGATTTATATCAACTGTTATGTTATGGGCAGGTTGGCGTTTATTGGGATGAGTCTTGTCCATTAGGCAGAACTGAGCGATTTCCACTAGATGGGCCAGCTGCAAAGTCAAAATTGCCTATATTGTAACATTTATGAAAGAAAAACATTACTTAACATTACCTGAAAGAAAAACATTACCTTCTTAATTTCAAGATTAGGGTTAGCAGTGTGGTTAGGCTTAAAATAAAATGTTATGACGTGACCAGTGCAGAGCTACCTCCAGATCAAGATTCATGATGAAAAATGCAAACCTGCATGATATGGCTCAGGGGCAGAGTAGACTACGTTTGTCAAATTGTTGAACTTCTACTTTACTCAAATGCAGCATTGTTGTGTTGAAATAATTTAGCATTATTAGCATACTATTATTAGCCTATTCTTGAAAAATAACTAATAAAGCAGTAAAATAAAGATTAACCTGATAGATTTCTGGAATAATATACGTTTATAAAATAATTGCATACAAATCATTACATTTTAAATGGAATGTGAAATTAAAATAAATTCTGTACAGTAACTGGCTAAAATGTTGCAACTGTCACAATGTAATTTGAGAAAGCAACTGAGTGATCCCACAACTGCATGCTGTCTCGAAGGCAGCTGATGCCTTTCTGTATTTGTGTATTTGAGTTTCTGTGGCATAATGTGAACTGTAGAGTTGGCACCATATACACTCAGTGGCCAGTATTAAGTGCGCCCATCTAGTACTGGGTCGGACGTCCGTTTGCATCCAGAACGGCTCAAATTCTTTGGGATCTGGAAACGTTGCTCAATACGTTGCTCCTCACGCCAGGAAAACATTCCTGACACCATTACAGCACCACCACCAGCCTGTACCGTTGACACCAGGATGGGGTCATGGACGCCAAAATCCTGACTATGCCATCAGCATGACACAGGCAATGTTTTTCCACTCAATGTTTTTCCGTTATCTGCCAGTTTGTGGCACGCCTGTTAGCTTGCACAATTCTTGCCATTCTCCCTCGACCTCTCTTCAACGAGCTGCTTTCTGAGATACTGGAGCTAATATACCACGCTCAAAGTTGCTTAGGTCACTAGTTTCCCCCCACTCGAACGTTCAATCTAACTGTGACTGACTGCCTCGATGCCTGTCTGCCTGCTCTATATAGAAAGCCACGGCCACGTGACTCACTGTCTGTAGGCGCAAAGCATTTTAGTGAACAGGATGGCATACCTAATAAACTGGCCATTGAGTGTAGTGTCAGTGATGAGAGTAACCTGAATCTCACGTTGTTAGTCATAAAATATTACATTTTGTTAATACAGAAATACTATAGTCCACAAACCCAGTTATGACTGATTTCAGACAAGACAGTGTTACTACCATCAAGGACCGTACATTTGAATACAACCTTGAGACGGTGAAATCAAATAATACTTGAAATGTACACGTTGAGAGGTATGCATTACTCACAATACAATTTGTTATACACAGATATTAAATATTACACAGATGACCAGTGGAGCAGTTACAGCACTCAACAATAATAATAGTAATAAGTATAGCTGTTACACACGTGAACAGTCCGGTACATGTTAAAGCTACTCAACATTAAGAATGGTAAGGAATCCAGTGTCATTGGAGCGAACGATCCCTTTAAACTACAGTAGCTGGGAAAAGCGTGAGCTTCAGCGGTGCATGTGTGACATGTTTGCGACTGATGTGATGCAGTACTTCCGTTTCATTAAAGCTGACCTCTTCATCTATCTCTGTAGTAACGTAGTAAATCTCCTTTTGGGTGATTGGTTGATGTTACCTGTATGAATGCAACTTGTCTTGAGGGTCAGCTCCTGTTGGAACAGCAGTGAAAAGAAAATAGTTCCGATTCATAGCATCAATCCAACGTAGGGATCCCCCTCGGCTCACGTCTTGATGTAACACATGTAGAGATGTCCCCTGCCTGTCTTACAGTCTCTGATCTGCCACTTGGCCCTCCTCCACACCAGAACACACCTCCTGGTCCCCTTCCTCTTGCCTCTGGCCGGGCTCTTCCACCAGTTGGTGTAGGTGATGGGTTCTCCACCCACCCACTCCCAGCGTCCTCGGCTCTCCCTGTCGTTTAGACCTGAGAGATGGAGAGAGGACAGTGAGTGAGGTAGACGCACGCACACATGTTGAGCCACTTTTCGTCCAATGGAAATAGGACAGGGTACTTTTTACCTATCCAGAATGGCTTCCTTCCACTGAAGTCCCACAGCCAGTCCATGTCAGCCTTGGAAAAAATGCTCACCAGATTGGCTTGGTGACTGGAACCACAGGAGAAATAAGAAATTATAGTTTACTACAACACAAAGGCACAATAAGTCACGTTTCTTGTTCCCCTCCTCACCTCTCCCTGCATGCTCTGATGGCGGTGCTCCACGACGACTTGCGCTCGGTGCTCAGGAAGTAGCAGTTGCCACTGTGATAGGTCCAGCCCTTACGACAATTCTGAGCACTGACCATCTGTGTCGGGGGAGGATGAAAATGGCTGGCCAATGAGGTGAGAGTTCATTACTGAAATATGAAATGGCTACCATTAAGGGCTGGTTTCCCAGACACATCAAGCTCAGTCCAAGACAGTGGCCCAGAATGTTGAGCTATGACTTGGTTAGCCCATACTCTATGACCCTGAAATAGTCTAAGTATGATATTCATAATACAATTGGGCAATTGACGAGGGTACATTATTCTGTTTCCGGCACCATCCGTCCCAGATTGATTACCTCATCAGTGGGAGCCCAGGGCTTCCAGGAGATCCCGTTGCAGCGGAGGAGCCCGCCTGAGCTCTGGTTAAAGTGTAGGAGCCCCATCAGCTCTGGGACACAGGGTTTAGGGCCAGAGCTAGGTGAAGGCTCCTGAGGGCCAAAATTATTAGAGTAAGTAACACATTTAGTTAATTTGTTCATCATATTGGAAGTAGTTTATAGGCCAAGAGAGAGAGACTGTAATCTATGCTTTGGGTTTGTTTATATAGCCACTGCCACCAATGTCTGAATAACCCTCAGTGTCTGTTTATATTGAGGCGATTTCAATCCTAACTTAGCTGTTACACCACGAGATGCAAACCTCTCGATGGGATTGCCGGTGTTGTACTAAAGTTGCTACGATATAGAAACTGTTATGAATCAATGTAACAATGACTCACCTTATTGGGCTGCTCAGGCATTGAACGTGGGAGCAAGTGGTCACTCTTCGTCTTAGGGACAGGTTTAGGGTTGAGGTTGGGAGCCACTGGTGGTGCTGCGGCTGCATGTTGCTGCCGCCCTCTGCTGGTCACCTGAATATTAGCCTTCCTTCCCTTCCTAGACAGAGACTTGTCATCCTCCAGGCGCACGGACATGATCCCGTGGTACTGCAACCACAGAGAGGCAGTGAGAGAAAGACAGTGATGGCTGTCCCTAGGTTGGGTTCACTGTGTTAGATTAGTGCAAAAGGTCGTAGCCTTACCATGAACACAGTGTCTGTTCCATTACGATGGACTGATGATGGTGGAATCTGTGAGAAGATAATACATGATCAAGTTGTACTACATAACTCTTAGGTTTAGCATAGTTTAGAGTGAAGGCTTGGAACAAAGACTTGGGACAAACCTCAACAGAATAACAGTCACACCGGTGGTTACAGAGTTAAAAACTCACCGTCTTTCTGTTGGCCATGGCTCTGAGTTTCATATTGGGCGTGGCGGGCACAGCAGCGGGCACAGACTGGGGCATACCATCGCCCCGGGTCCAGGTCATCTGCTGGTCTCCCTTGGCAAGGGGTAGTGTCTCCAAATGAATGGAGCCATGTTGGGGGTACGGCCCTGACTGAACCTGCTTCCCCCCCAGACTGGAGCCCATAGGGGCCCGACTGGATCCACACTGTCCTGGAAAAGCACAGAGACTTACATTGAGATTTTGAAACCACGTCAATACTTCATAGAAGGTTGGTGTATTGTCTATCAGTCTTTGGCTTCCTCGGTCCCTCCAGTTTCAATAACTTGAAAAATGTACCTTGACAATGTACAACCTTTTTAGATTAAAATAAAGAAACGGCATTGACTCACAAGACAATGGAAAAGGTTTCTATTTGATTTAGTCACTAGTGTTCACCTTTCCCAGAGTCCTTGATTTTAACCAGCGCTTTGGAGGTGCTGCCTACTACGGTTCCCTCAGGGGACACCAGTGTCACTTCAAATGTCTCCTCTGCCTCCTCCAGGTGATCTTGGGTCATTTCAATACGCCAGCTCCTTTTGGATACGCCTTCATAGAGAGCACAGGTTTGAGTTACCTATCTCCTAATCTATGATGGTAACTCATATCAACATCCCACTCCAAAGCCACACGTACCAGGATCAAACTGGATTAGGCTGGACGGGCTCAGAGTGAAATCCTTTCCAGCAGTCGCTGTGACATCTCTCACCTAAGATAGTGACAAAAGGGGAATCCGAAAGTTACATTACATTCATGGCACTAAAATGGATTTACAGTGTACATCTATCACTCGATTTACCTCACCGAGACTAACCTGGTTAAATAAAAGGTCAAGAATGAATATATGCAATTTAGCAGAATTTCTAGATTACAGGAATTGTTCTAAGAATCATACTGTTTGAAACGGATCGATCAGAAACCTTGATGGTGATGTACGAGGACTCGGCCATGTTGCCTTTCCGTAGGACGTCCAGTGAGACAGTGCCCTGGTTCTCACATGCCTGGTACTCAGACACAGCCAGCTCCACACGAGACCACTTCAGCTCCAGCCTGCAGCATGGAACCATGAAGAACACAGCACAGTGAAAACAGTTTCACACACTTACCAAAGACCCTGCGTTGCCTTTCCAAGTTGATTGAGGGTGATGGTACCTTCTTTCATTATGAGGACACAGTACATATGTTACATACAGAGACCAATACGGTCATTGGAGACCGTTTATCAAATCTTCATAAGCTGTCATATAAATTGGCCTCGTCGTGTACAGTAGTATGTATGTAACCATTGTATGTAGAGCATACTAATACTATTTGTGTCTTGTGCGGAGTAGCAGCTCACGTGTGGGAGGGCCCAGTGTTCCCCAGCGGGTCGGACACTCTGAACTCCAGGCTGTCCGACAGGGCTTCTGTCGCTGGGTCTATGATATACACGATAGTCCTTTTGCTCAGGTCCCTCTGAGTGAAACGCTGCTGGATAAAGCTGCCTGCAAGAGCACAGTGTAAGATGGACTGTTTACTGAAGAGCAAACACAATTAACCTGGGGTCTATGGGCTATCGTAATGGTCTTTTTTTGAAGGAGCACTGATGGCCTAATTAAATGCATTTGGATTAATTATGCGTAAAATAAAGAATATTTTCTGTATTTTCAGTGGACAAAAGGATAAAACTGAGGGAATGGGGCCTGACGCCCCTGCATATAAGGCTTCACCTTTAATCGTATTCTCCAGGTAGCCAAAGTATGGTGGCCTGTGGATGTGGAAGGTGAGGTCTTCATCCTTGGTGTTGCCGTCCTGCGCTCTCAGCTCCCGGTACGAGAGGTAGATCCCATAGCGACCGTCAGACAGGACTTCAGCCTTCCACAGAGACTGCAGCTGCACAACCTCAGGAGCCGAGCTGTCCAAAGGCTCAATCTGGAATACAGGGTCTTGTTCATTAGGCACCATCAAAGGTGTCCATCAAAACATTCCCAAAACATTGCACAACTAATTATTTTGATTCCACTACTATTGAATAAGTTGCTGTGCTGATCTACTGTATACCTGAAACGGCCCCTCAATCGACATATCTGGCCATAGGTGTGTATGCAGATAAGTGTGTCCTACCTGAATGGTAAAGATAACAGGTTCCGTCTGCACCCTCCCCTCCAGCAGGAAACTCCTGTTGGTAGTGTCTGAGGCCGTGAAGGCAAAGCGGTCGATCTGCGACGGGCCGCCCCCGTGCCTGTAAGTCACCTCCAGCTCCTGCAGGTCCCACTGGGTGAAGTTACCCCCGGCAGCGAGCGGGACACCGCCACGAAGCAGTGTGCCGTACTGCGGAGGCTGGGCCAGGAAGAAGAGCAGGTCACTGGGTGGGGTGTCGGGGTCTGACAAGGCGAGGGCGTCAGGGGTCACCGCCACGGAGGAGTCCTGAGGGACTCTCAAGCCGCTGTTACAGGTCAGTGATGGCAGCACGCGGTCGGTGGTCTCAACGTAAATCTCCAGGGTGCCGTTACGGGTGGCCTTGCCATTGCTGACGACGAACCTAACAAAGACATACAGGAGCATGGCAGGTTCTTAGGGGAAGGTACTTCATCTCAGACAATGTATCAAACTTATAGATGTGGGTCAGATTGGGGCCATCTGCTATCTGTTATGATAGCTACAGTCTTGGAGATGTAATTTTTTTTTCTACAAACCAGCATTGTTTGCAGCATGTTCCAACCACTATTATGTGGAATAATGTTAAGATTATCAGCCGCGTCATTTTATACATTTAGAAGGGTTGCCATTACTGTAGTGTCTCCAACGACGCGGTGGCTCTGTTGTCGTGGACGTAGCCCACCAGGTTGGCAGCGATGTCCATCTGGCTGAAGGTGCTGATGGCCACCCCAGGGTGTTTGATGTACTCCATGTGTCCGTTGCCGGGGGGGACTGTAACGATGTAGAACAGCTCCTCCGGTTTGTCTGTACCGTCCGTCGCCAGCAGGACGTCTGTGGTCAGAACCACGCGCTCACCGCGGCTGGTCTTCACCGGCTTCACAAAAATGGCAATGTCTCCTGGGAATTGATCGAGAAAGTGAAGTCTTAAAATGAAAGTTTGCACAAATTTTTTTACACAACATAAACTTATAAACCAGCTTATTTTATTCCTTATTTTAGCTGAGTTTAACATTATTCTAATAACATAAGACAACAGTAGTAGTAGCTACCAGCTGATATGATGAGACTTCTCTACTATCATTTTTTTTTTTACACAGACCATGAACATGTAGGTTATAGCAAACTGCATAATAGTGCACTTCCCAGGTTGGTGGTCTGTCCATCTGTTCACAAACCTTTCTCCATGTCCTTGAGGGAGATGTGGAAGTGCTGCGCGGGGGAACGGTTCTTCCCGTCCAGCAGGTGGAACACAAAGAAATCCTGTGTGTGTCCCAGTGGCCCGGTATGGAGGTAGCGCAGCAGGTTCATGTCCACTGTCTCCTGGGTGCAGTTCATCCCCGCAGACTGGGTCACCCAGTCAGAGCCTACCTGAGAAGGGACCATGGACAGTTAGGGAGAGAACACATAATGGAAGGCACATAATGACTGAATGTTGATGATTTACTTACAGTGAAATCATTAGTGGACTGAAAGTAATATATTTTGAAAAATGTTAGGTTGACATGCATGATTTAGCATGTTTCAAAAGTTGAATAATGAAGAATATATATATATATACATACACACACACACACACACACACACACACACACACACACACACACACACACACACACACACACACACACACACACACACACACACAGTTGAAGTTGGACGTTTACACCTTAGCCAAATACATTTAAACTCAGTTTTTCACAATTCCTGACATTTAATCCTAGTAAAAATTCCCTGTCTTAGGTCAGTTAGGATCACCACTTTATTTTAAGAATGTGAAATGTCAGAATAATAGTATAGAGTGTGATTTATTTCAGCTTTTATTTCTTTCATCACATTCCCAGTGGGTCAGAAGTTTACATACACTCAATTAGTATTTTGGTAGCATTGCCTTTAACAGTTTTAACTTTTGGGTTTCAGGTAGCCTTCCACAAGCTTCCCACAATAACTTGGGTGAATTTTGGCCCATTCCTCCTGACAGAGCTGGTGTAACTGAGTTAGGTTTGTAGGCCTCCATGCTCGCACATGCTTTTTTAGTTCTGCCCACAAATTTTCTATAGGATTGAGGTCAGGGCTTTGTGATGGCCACTCCAATACCTTGACTTTGTTGTCCTTAAGCCATTTTGCCACAACTTTGGAAGTATGCTTGGGGTCATTGTCCATTTGGAAGACCCATTTGGAAGCCCTCCAAGCCTTAACTTCCAGACTGATGTCTTGAGACATTGCTTCAATATATCCACATAATTGTCCTTGCCATCTATTTTGTGAAGTGCACCAGTCCCTCCTACAGCAAAGCACCCCCACAACATGATGATGCCACCCCCGTGATTCACGGTTGGGATGATGTTCTTGGGCTTGCAAGCCTCCCCCTTTTTCCTCCAAACATATCGATGGTTTTATGGCCAAACAGTTCCATTTTTGTTTCATCAGACCAGAGGACATTTCTCCAAAAATTCTAATCTTTGTCCCCATGTGCAGTTGCAAACCATAGTCTGGCTTTTTTATGGCGGTTTTGGAGCAGTGGCTTCTTCCTTGCTGAGCGGCCTTTCAGGTTATGTCGATATAGGACTTGTTTTACTGTGGATATAGATACTTTTGTACCTGTTTCCTCCAGCATCTTCACAAGGTCCTTTGCTGTTGTTCTGGGATTGAGTTGCACTTTTCTCACCAAAGTACGTTCATCTCTAGGAGACAGAACGCGTCTCCTTCCTGAGCGGTATGACGGCTGCATGGTCCCATGGTGTTTATACCTGCATACTATTGTTTGTACAGATGAACGTGGTACCTTCAGGCGTTTGGAAATTATTCCCAAGGATGAACCAGAGTTGTGGAGGTCTACAATTATTAGGTCTTGGCTGACATATTTTGATTTTCCCATGAGTTTGAAGGTAGACCTTGAAATACATCCACAGGTACACCTCCAATTGACTCAAATCAGAAGCTTCTAAAGCCATGACATCATTTTCTGGAATTTTCCAAGCTGTTTAAAGGCACAGTCAATTTAGTGTATGTAAACTTCTGACCCACTGGAATTATGATACAGTGAATTGTAAGTGAAATAATCTGTCTGTAAACAATTGTTGGAAAAATTACTTGTGTCATGCACAAAGTAGAAGTGTATGTAAATGTCCAACTTCAACTATGAATATACATGGGTTTTTTAAAAGTGAAATGCCCCTTTAATCTAGCATTGAACAATTCTTTCTATGCTGGCTTTTTCTATGTACCAGTCCATATCAGATGATACAGGAGTGTACTGACCTTAACCTGTAGCAGTCCCTGAGTGGGAACGCTCTCCAACATGTAGACTATCTCCTGAGAGGTAGTGTCGCTGTCCTGAGCAAAGAGAATAGCACTGGAGATCAGCCTAGCCTCGCCTGCCTCCACCTCCAGTCCATTGTTCCTATAAGGCAGACAACCATGTAGGGTGAAGTTGCTTGGGTCAGTTTTGCATTTCCCCCACTAGTGATTAAGGTTAGGACTGGGGGAGTGGAAACAAATCCTAGATCGGTACCTAGGGGAAGCTTCACCCAAACGGTTTGTTTATTAATTTGTGTGAAATGTGTACCGAATGTACACAGGAAGGAGAAATTGTGGTGTTGTACTCAGGAAAGCCAGAAGGGGGAGCACAGATATAAGGGAAGTCTAGATTAGACGGGAGGACGTTTATACGACCTGTTGTAAACTGGTTGCAGTATGTTCCATGTATGGATTATTGGTGAAGTAAACTCTACAGAACGTGTGGACATCAATTCATTGTTTTCTCTGTGTGTAAATGTAACAAGTCCCATCTGTTACCTTATGACTCGAGGCTCCTCGTCATTGACAGGGAGTACGTTGACCATCACGTGCCTCTGGAGCTGGTGTTTCCCATCGTTCAGCTGGATGGTGAAGCTGTCCACCATGTTCTCAGAGTCATCATGCATGTACATCAGAGACATACCTGAACAGTGGAGGTGAACTCATTATTTGAATGTGCCTGTATGTATAACCCCACGACTGATGATCACTAGTACACAAATCCCACCAAATTGCTCTATTTGAATCTCAACAGCTTTTTCATGCTCTTCAGGATCACCAGTCTCAATAATGGCACAGTACTACGGTGTCCATATGAGGACAGCCTCTGAGTCACAAGGAGTTGGTCACAGTACAGTACCATTCCTCAACTCCTGCATGGTGAAGTCCTGGACCAGCACCTCTGCGTCCCTGTGCCTGTTGACGGGTCTTCCATTGGCGGGCACGTCGTTGCCATACGTTCGGCCCATGATGGTGCCATGCTGGGGGGCCTGGACCACGCTGAACAGCAGTTTGTTCTTAGGGATGTCCAGATCCACCGCGTTTATAACAGCAGGGTCCAGCTCCTTCATATGGCCCTCTCGCACCTTTTTACACGGGAACATCAATGGGGATGTCGGTTAAATCGGTCCGGATGTGGTCCTAGAGTGCATTGAGGCATGTTGCACTATAGAATAGGTGGTTAGGGGGTTTCAGTTGTTGTAGTTGTGAAATCAGAGAGTGAAGAGCATGAAAAAGGCCATCACTCGCACCTTAGAGGCTGCTGCCTTTATATACATAGACTTGAAATCACTGGCCACTTTAATAATGGAACACTAGTCAATTTAATAATGTTTACATATTTTGCATTACTCATCTCATATGTGTATATACTGTATTCTATTCTACTGTATCTTAGTCTATGCCGCTCTGACATTGCTCGTCCAAATATTGATATATTCTTAATTCCATTCTTTTAGATTTGTGTGTATTGTTGTGAAATTGTTAGATATTACTGCACTGTTGGAGCCTGAAACACAAGCATTTTGCTACACCCGCAATAACATCTGCTAAACATGTGTATGTGACCAATAAAACGGTCTTTGATTTGAACTATATAATAGCTTTACATAGTGTAGAAGAAGCCTCCAAATTCGGCCCAGGAAATCTACAAGATGTGCAGGGTTTTGTTTCAGACCAGCACTAGCACACCTAATTCCACTAATCATGGTCTTCAGCCTGGACCAGGTGTGTTAGTGATGGGCTTTGAATAAAACCCTCCACATCCAGTAACTCTCCAGGACCGGAGTTGGTGGTGACCTCGGCTGTGGATAATTGACAGCTTGAAGACGGGTGACTCACCGTGATATTTCTGGCGAGAAACTCCGGGACCTCGTCATTGATGGGGTTGATGATGATGTAGAAGTGGACGTGCGCAGAGGTGTGTTTCCCGTCAGAGACGCAGAGCATGAACTGGTCAGCGGTTGGCTCAATCCTCTGGTGTCTGGACTGGACATAGTTCACATGTTCGTTCATGATGTCACTGTAAGAGAAGGAGGCTGAGGAGAGACCGGAGGAGAGTTGCTGAGGGGGAACAGTCCGGGAACCTTTACAGTTAATAATGTACATACTGGTTATACATACTACGAAAAGGGGACAAAGTTTGAGTTTATACAAAAGGTTCATGTAACAAGTGATTTATTTAGAAAAAGAAATCGGTGGATTGTTCACTGCTTATGAGGGATTCCATATGGCTTGAGGTTACAGCACTACAGTCTAAGAAAAAGTGCAACGCCTGTGATGTGAATGGGGTTAAATGAAGACAAATATGACGGGTTAAAGCTACTCACCGATGCTGATGCCTGTGTTGCTTTTCTCAAATCCAGGACTGGGCAGGATATTCTCAATGTAGCCATACTGGGGAGGAGAGACCAGGCTGATCACCAGCTCCTCCAGGGGAGTGTCCACATCCGAGGCACTGAGGTGGGCTACAGTTATAGGGGCCACACCCCCCTCATCCACCACAAACACATCTCCTACAAAGGAGGAGAAGAACATCCATATTGATTGACCATTTAGGTATAATTGTGAGAGAAAATAGTCATGGAATGCACTATACAGTATTGCTCAATATTTTACTTTTCTGTTGGTATGCCCAGAGTGTTGCTTTCAGTATTTTTCTTCCACTAGCCTACACTTGCTAATATAGGTGTACGTTTGCTCTTGAACCGTTTCACAAATCTCAAGGATACTAATAATGTCTGAACCTGAATAAAAAGTATCATAGGCATTGCTGCAGCATCACTGCATTCATTACCTGTTGCAATAGAAGGCATCTGACTGTCCACAGGGAACACGGTGACCTTCAGGTCATACAGAGGCAGGCTCTCCTGGACTTGTGTCCTGCCTCTTTTCAATGTGTCCCCTCGGTCATTACAGCATGACGGAGTGTTCTCCGCCTGGCCGTCGGATATCACAAACGTGATTGTGTCGTGTCGAGGGGCTAGTCCAATCTCCGCTCCTGAGAGACATAAGAAACACGATTGCAAGTTTTTGGCTTCAAAGAAGTATGTCTATAATCATGTTTTTTTGACTCAGAAAACAGAAAACCACATGATGGCCAACAGAAAAGTTGTAAGATGTTAGGGTTAAATGGAATGGTCATAAACCAGCAATACACTTATGGTGGTGCATGGATGAGGTAGATTTAACAATAATACCTGTGTGTTCGTAGGTGATACTCCCTGCGACAATGTCTGCCTGAATGAAGCGATCGACCACAATGGCGTTTTTGCGCACCACGCCATGGTATGGCTGACGGGCAATCATGTAGGTCAGACTGTTATCATCACTGTCTGCGTCTGTGGCATAAATGTACTCAGCGGTGATGATGACTTCCTGTCCCTCTGCACAGTCCAGAACAGGTTTCAGACCTGGCATGAGAACTGGAACCTCATCGTTGATCAGTGTCACCTGTTGACAAAGATATGGTCTTTGACTCTCATACAGCAAACATTCACAGTAACATCTTTTTGGCTCTGTTAGCATCGAAATGGTCATGTACATTAAGTTTACAGTACCTTAACTTCCAGAACAAAGTTGATTGCGTTAATCCCATCGGTAGCGATTAATTCAATGGCATCGCCCACTGTTTCCGAGCTGTCGTGATGATATCTGCACGGACAAACCAACACAATTGTAGTTCGACGATACAATAGGATTGTTGACACAATTTGACTCTCCTTGTTATCGAATCAGTTTGTGTCCATGCTGTATATAGATAGCCAATGACTGCTCTGTTCCAAAATTCATACTAGCATTATGCTTAGAATCAAGCCTTCTATTGGGTATACGTTCTAAACGGTATATAGTGTGGCCATTGGAAAGCAGCCAACATGTACAAATTTCACATGAGCATCGCAGTGTGTTAGGGTGCAGTAATGAAGTGTCATCAATCATATCTGACCTAACTTTTAGGCTTTTCAGGTCGCGAACAGTGAAGTTCTGGCCCGGTTTCATGGAGAAGCCATCCAGCTGAACAGCTCCATGCTGAGGCTCTCTCTTCAGCTCCACTCTCAGGCTCTCCTCTGTAGAGTCATGGTCTTCCAGCAGCAGGTGGTCCGGACCCACCCAGCACTCCCCACCCTCGTCCACTGTCAGAGGTTTCATGTGCACCTGGGGAGGGAACATAAAGTATACAGCAGGGTTGTCCAATGAAGGGCCTGAAGGGATGAAACAATTCTGACTCTCCTTCTTCTATTTAAGGGCTAATTTTATTTAAGGGCTAAATTGTCTGTTCAATTCATGATATAAATGGACCAATGAACTACCAGGTAGAAAATAAAGCCCAGCAGTACTTTGGCCTTCGAGGGCCTCAATCGCCTTGGTGTAGAGTCTTCAACCTGCTTCAGCTACTCCTAGACAGCTTGTGGTAGAGTTAGCAGTGCTAGCATGATTGTGACAGGTTGGGGGTTAGCCTACCAGTACACAGAAGTGTCATCTAGCTTGATAACTTTGAACACAACCTTATACCTCTGGGGCCAGGTTGTCCACTGGCACCACGGTAATGTTGAAGCAGATGCCAGCGACTGTGGTTCCCTGCTGGTTGGTGACGGAGAGCACCAACTGGATGTGCTGCGGGTAAGGCCCAATGTCCAGGATGGGAGGCATGTAGGCCACTTTCATGTAGTTGACTGCATGCTGGAACAATAAAGGTGTTAGTAAACCTAGTCTGACATTTTCCTCCCATCCAGCCAAAATAACTGGGGGGTAAACATATCTGAGTTTACCTGTGTGAATAACCTTAACACTGGGGCTTCAGCATCCTTGGTGAATTTGGCAATGCTGTCAACCAGGAACAGCCTCCCTGCATCATGGCCCCTGGCCAACAGGAAAATAGCACATTGAACGTAACAGTCGAGTTTGAAGGGGGATGCCTTAACGTATTAGCATTGGTAATCATTCTTCCCCAATGGTACCAAGTGTACACTATGCATTCTATCCCTGCAAATGGCAAAAACAAACTTAACTCGACATGAGATGCTCACCCATAAGACCTGCTGTAGAAGGGCGGAGTGGTAACAGTGTATGTGAGCTCGCTGTCAGGGGACTCCAGGTCGATGAAGTGAAGCTGCTTCTTGGTCAGGTGGACCACCTCTGTCTCTTTGACCACCAGGCAGCGAGTCACCCCAGGGACCTCTTTAGGTGGCTGGTCAGGCACAGGGTTGATGTGCACCACTATGACCTGTAATGACATTTGAGGAGTTTGAATTCAATTCAATCCAACTTTATGAATCTGCAATTGTACACGATCTGGTAATGGTACAACTCACCTGAGGTTCTGAAAGGTTGGGTGGGTCATGGAAGTCCGAGAGCACCACTTCGAAGGAGTCATCAAACACCTCATTCCCTAGATGGCGGTAGTAGACCACAGAGTGGAACAAGTCCTTCTGCAGGAAACGGCTGACAGGATAACCTGAGAGGACCAAGGAAAACAACACCATTGTAATTTTTTTTACAGATGATTTAAGATAAAACTAAGTGATAATTTATGAGGCTGTGTGACTTAACTGAAACATACAGGTAACCACCAAAATAAAGTAAACATCAATGTACAGGGTCTTAAAAGGGCATTGGGCCACCACCAGCCAGAACAACTCCAGTGTTTGGGACTCTATTGGAGTGATGTGACACCATTCTTCCACGAGTCATTCCATTATTTGGTGTTTTGTTGATGGTGGTGGAAAAGCTGTCTCAGGAACCGCTCCTTTTCTCCCACAAGTGTTTTAATTGGGTTGAGATCTGGTGACTGAGATGGCCATTGCGTATGATTTACATTGTTTCATGGTCATCAAACCGTCCAGTGACTACTCGTGCCCTTTGGATTGGGGCATTGTCATCCTTGGGACATCCCTAACCCATTGAAATTTACATTTTAAAAGGTAAAGGTTAGGTAAAGGTTGTGGTTAGGGTTATGGTAAGGGTTAGCGTAGGGACGTCCCAAGGAGCCAGGATAGCACTGACCCCAAAATAATGGCCTGCCCAGCATTTTTATATATGACCCTAAGCATGATGGGATGTTAACTGCTTAATTGACTCAAGAACCACACCTGTGTGGAAGCACCTGCTTTCAATATACTTTTGCATCCCTTATTTACTCAAGTGTTTCCATTATTTTGGCAGTTACTTGTATATTGAAGAATAGCATTCTAAAACTGGCATGTGATTATCAAACTAAACAACAAGTGGGTCATTGCATAATAAAGCTCTGCAAAAGTTCCCCATTGCTATGCCTTGCAATTGCATTCAGCTGGGAACCAAAGTGTGCACAATAGCTGTGCCTTGTAAAACAATGTGGTCTATTCAGAGTGCTCCTCTCCTCACCAGTGAGTCCAGGACCAGGGATCTTCATGAGCTCTCCAGCTTGCGGTGGCCGGGTGATGTTAAACAAGATGTAGTCGTCGCTTGAGTCCATGTCTGAGGCCTGCAGTATGGATCCTCTCAGCAGGGCCGTGTGGCCTTCAGAGAGCTCCAGCACTGTGTTGGTGATGAGGAATGGTGGGCTGTCATCCTTGGGCAGGATGTTGATGGGGAACTTGTGCCGGGTCTGGTGGCGCCCATCGGTGATGCGGAAGATGATGAAGTCCTTGGTGGTGTCGCTGTCGTCGTGATGGTAGCGCACAGCGCCCGCGAGTATGTCGGCCATGGTGAACATGAAACCCTTGCCACCTGCAGATTATGGACACATAGTGGGGTTGTCGCCGACATCCTAGAAGTAATTCAAATAGAATAACAATCAAATGATGCTATTGAAGGAGTTCGATACCTCTCAGTGTTAGTCTGCCATGCTGGAGGCCGTCGACAGTGATGATGCGTACAGCCTTGAAGTTGTCGTTGTCCACAATCTGGAGCTGATCCCAAGTGATTGGACGAGACTGACCTTCAAGAAGACTAAGACCTAGAAAGATCACATTGTGACATAACCATTTTATAATCTGTACAAGATCTGTGCAGGAGTTGTGTATCTGGAATACACCCATTGACCGGTTTGGGGAGCTACAGGAGGACGGGCTCATTGTAATGACTGGAATGGAATACATAGAGCGTATCAAACATATGGAAACCATGTTTAACTCCGTTCCACGAGTCCATTCCAGCCATTACAATGAGCCCGTCCTCCTATGGCTCCTCCCACCGGCCTCTACTGCCATTGACACCTACCCATGTTCCATGACACCCTGGGTGCATTGGTGTCTGCTGTTCTAACTGACATGTGGACCATGATCGGGGCGCTCTTCTCAAAGAAGAAGTCATGTACCTCAAACTCCACCTGTTGAAGAGAAACTACATCTGATGGTCTGAGAAAGATGACATTCTAGCCTGGTCTCAGATCTGTTTGGAATGTATAGCCAACTCTGTTGTTATCCCAAACAAAATGTTGCCACACTTTTGGACCTGTTCCACCACCTCCTTAAATGCAATGGAAATTGAATTTAAACACTGTGAATGTGATGGGCCAAACAAAGGAAACAGTACTGGGCACCTCATAGTTCCTACGCTGGGTGTGGGATGAGTTGGGTGGCTGGTAACCGATAAGCATGTCGTTGAGGTCCACCCAGGTGAAGGAGAAGATGGGTCGCGTGTGGTCTGACAGGTGGGTGATGAAGCCCTCTAGGGGGGGCTTGGTGATGTTGAACACCAGCAGCTGTTTGGGGGTCTCTCCGTCCTCTGCGTCCAGGGTGGCAGTGGAGAGGGGCGTGAGGATGAATTGGTCCACTTCCAGGATAAACATGGACATGAAGGCTGGCTTGGGCGGCTGGTTGGGAACAGCGCCAGGGATGTGGACAGGTATCCAGGCCCGCTCCGACTGCACATACAAACGCAAGCACAAGCACATAGACACATGGGCGGCAGGGTAGCCTAGTGGTTAGCGCATTGGACCAGTAACCGAAAGGTTGCAAGATCAAATCCCCGAGCTGACAAGTTAAAAATCTGTCATGTTGTCCCTGAACAAGGTAGTTAAGCCACTGACATTGAAAATAAGAATTTGTTCTTAACTGACTTGCCTACTTAAATAAATAAAAAATTACACACACATACAGACAAACAAGGCATTCCTACCATGAGGTTGTGCTAACTAAGAGGCTGAATTTCTTAGTTGAAATTAAATTGTCCAGAACTTTCGCAGCATACAAAGATAAAGTACTTTCACTGACCTCAACATTTCAATCCTTCAACATTTTGGTAACTTCTAGAAAATGTTTCTGATGAGAAATAGCGTAAAGTACCTGATATATGCTCCCGCTCCTGGTGTCGGTGAGGTCCAGTCGGAGGGCGATGTAGTCTACGTCTGGAGACGGTGGGTCTATGTGCTGGTACCTAAGGCCCATCACCAGGAACTCATCACAGGGCACTTTGATAACCTTTGCCAGCTTCAGGCCGTTCAGGCAGTCCTCAGTCTTACACATGGCCCTGGCCTTGTTATCTGTATGATTAGAAGAGGAAGTGAGGTTAGGGGGATGTGTTCAAAGGACAAGTAAATGATTTTGGTTGGAATTCATGCATTACACTGATTTCTCATGCATTCAAATGAATTCAGTTCATGTTGAACACTACTTTTAATACATCCAACATTCTGAGTTTGCCAATTATCTACCAATTGACTGTATCACTACTCTTGTTACCATTACTACTAATATTTTATAACAGTAATACTATTATACATCCATACCTAGCTGCTGCCGGAGAGGAATGAAGCTCTCCGGCTCGTCCCCTCTGGCCTCCAGCTGGTCTGGCTCCCCAATGACCAACTGACCATGACCCGGGAGGTGTGTCTCGTGTGTGTTCACACGGATGCTACACTCAAGACTAGTCATCCTCTCATAGTGGAAGGACACCACGTTGCCATCCAGCGTGTCGGACAGGCCGTAGAACTCTGGCACCACCAGGGACTTGGGCCCTAGTTTGATGATGTTGCAGTCAGGTTCCATGATCTCCACACGCAGGAAGAAGACCTCTGTAAAGGTCTCTGTCTCTGTGAACCTGGGGAGAAGACCATCTAGTCACACTGAAAACAGTACCAGTGGTCAGAACTTCCTTTTACAAGTGGGGCCAACTTTACAGGGAGGAGATAAGTGAGTACAATACTTAGTACAATAAAGAATTCCTGTTGCTATCTACTCTGTTTTGCAGGAAGTGATGTCTTCAGTCTCCTTCAGTACCATTTTTTTAGTTCATTCAAAATGGGTAGAATTTTTTTACAATTGTAAATACAATACATGTAATCATAGAACCTCTGAATAGAATTTGGAAAGATGCAGGTACCTGTAGAGTCGAAGCTTGACAGTATCTTCTTTTAGTATCGGGCAGCCATTGTGGACATACTTTACGTCATCAGCCAGGTAGTGGCAGTCAAACACCTACAATTATGATGTGAAAATAAAATCAAATGTATCCGAAATGCAGCCGTGGGCTACTGTAGCCTTTAAAAAAATGTTTTTTCCCAAATGACCACTTAATAAATTAACAATCTTCCTGCAGCAGGATTATTATACTCCTGCGACAAAACTGGTCAAATAAGGTTCCCATGTATGTAGCTTGAGGCTTAGTTTATGGCAGTAAATCTTACAAGGGGTATAAAAAGTGTCCTCAAAAAACACCAGCTAAATAGGAGAGAGAGCAAAAATGCTAATAAAACCAAAAGTTGTTTTTCCTCTCAAACAGCGAACAGAAAACACTGTCTTGTTTACCCATTATTCAAGTAACATTCAGAAGAAAAACAAAACAGAGCAACCCAAGCTGCACCTAAACCAGAGGTTTCGTCCAGTCATCTGGTAGTAATATAACGTTACCATTGTTGCTTATTTAGGATAAATACTCTCTACAGTCACCACCACATAACTAGCACCATTTAAAGCAACTACTTGATGTTGTTCATCGTGAACAACAAGTAATAGCGGCCTTAAAAAGTGCTACACAGTAACCAAACAACACACGAGAGTGGGTGGCAACATTTCCGGCTGCGTAGGGGTCTCTCAAGTCATCTCAGACATGTAGGCTACTAGGGAGGGCACAGGGAAAAGCCCGGAGTCTGTCAACAGACCTTCATTAGGCCTGGAGGCTGCCTGTCTCTCCCTGCAGACAACAGCTCAATTAGTGTCCAGAGTCAGACATAAAATGCTCAGATCTACCTTCCTTTTCCTCTTCTGAGGATCAGACATATCAGTTTCAAGGGGTTCCAATGACTAATGACATCCACTGCAATACTCACGTTGGTTGAGTTTGTAGCGACTGCCACCAATTGCTAATATTAGCATTTTCTTCCAAACCAAAAACAACAACTTTCAAGCCCAAATCATTAAGGGCCGGTTTCCAATACACATATTATGCCTAGGTCTAAAAAGCATCCTCTATAGAGAATCTCCATTGAAAGTGCTTTTTAGTCCAGGATTGTTTTGTCCAGGAAATGAGCCCCTCGGGTCTAGAGCAGGACATAAGTGGTCGCTTAGGGCCCCTGGAGTGTTGGAATAGTAAAATACACAAGGTGCAAGTCAAAAATGCAGCAGCACTGACAATCACTCAGTTAGCCATGTCATCTAACAATTTTTAGATTGGATAGTCAGTCTAGCCAGTTATCTAAACTTTAAGTAATCATGGCCAAATACCGACCGGGGCAGGTGCCCAGGTGCCCTGACTTCCAGGGAGATCCCATTTATTTAGTTACTCTCACTCAGATATCATTAACATAGCATAAGTCATGGCAAAATGTGTAGAATTGCAGGAAAGTAGCTTTAAAACGAAAAACAGTATCTCTGCCCAATGGCAAAAGGAGTAGAACTGCATGAAATGTATTTTAAAAAATCTACATTTTCTCCCTGCTCAATGGCAAAATTAGTAGAATTACATGACTTCTCTCTGTCCCATGGCAAAATGTGTAGAACTGCAGACAACTTGCTTTAAAACTGCAAAATATATTTCTGCCCCATGGCCGAATGAGTAGAATTGCATGAAATGCATTATAAAATGTCATTATTTTCTTTCTTCCCCATGGTAAAATGTGTAGAACTGCAGAAAAATTGCTTTAAAATTGGTACATGTTCTCTATGACCGATGGCAAAATTTGTAGAATTACAGGAAATTGACTTTAAAAAGTAAATGTATCTCTCTGTCATGAAGGGGGGGGGGCACTAAAACATTTTGCCCACTTGTAAGGGGGGCTCCCCAACCAAATATTGCTTAGGGCCTCCAACAGGCTAGAGCCGGCCCTGGCCTAGAGCCTATTGAAGAACTGCTTAAGGAACATACCATGGTACATACTGTATCACAATCCCCCTTGTACCTAAACCTCCTAATATAACAGCTTTATGGTCTGTTTTTATGATCAGCAATTAGGACAATGTGTTAAGCGTTGTCAGGGATTCTCATTATGGGGGAGAAACATGCCAGTGACATACTGTTATTAGTGTTTTTACTGCCAGGTTTACCCCAGGGCAGTTGACTGTCACGAACCCTTTTCCTGGATAGTAAAAGGTTGTTCAGACTTCTGTTCCAGTTGTAACAGGTAGGACATTTTCAGAGGTCCACCACCACTAAGTGGCAAACAGGCAGGTAAAAAGACACCTTACTTGGGGTCCTGTGTCCGATGTGCCGTGTGTTTCTGCCATGGGCAGGGTTTTCAATGTGTGCTTGTCTCCTATCATCCCCTCTTAGATGACTATTCAACTTACAACTGGAAAAGCAATGGTTACCACCTGTTGACCTGCCACAAAGAAGCCAGTTACATTACCTGGGGTGTCAGCGTTCCCACCCTCTGCGTAATTGGCTCGTTGAGCACCACCTCCACCTTGCAGGCGTCCTTCACCGGGGGGATGTGGAACTGCAGGTCCCCCTCCTGCAGGTAGGCCGGCTGGCCCCTCTTCACCCTCAACCCTAGGTTAGTCTTCACCAGGGAGCCGTGTGACCCTCCAGCCATGACCAACAGCAGCCAGGGAAGTGCCCATCGCAGTGCCCCTCTCTGTAAACCCATCACTGTCCCTGACTCAATGGAAGCCTGTCTCCTGCTTCTTCATGGAATGGGTACCAAAGCAAAGTGGAGACAGTTTGAGTTATAAATTGTGAGAAGGTTGTTCTGTTGACCGCTGTGCAGATGTGGATGTGACAGATTTTCGGAGGAGTTTGTGGTTATCCTCCTCTATGGTAGTGACTGCTTCCCTTGTAGTGGACAAGCTGAAAAATACACATGTTTTGTTAGTCAGTAACTCCTGAACTAATGTGCAATGGTAATGGAAAATAAGCTTTCAGAACATCTAAAAACACAGTGTATCAGATTACTAGACAATTTGTCAAGGAGATCACTATTGCAAATAGTGTATAAAGATGTTTACATATAACACATTACATAATGCTATTTGTGAGGCCGTTTTGTAAGACAAATTACACAGTTGTCCAGTGTCCACCGTGTCCATCATCAGTTCAAAATGATGTCATCCATTTCGTTCCAGGAAGGGATAGTTTGCTGTTTCTGAGTTAATCAGCAGTATACCTTAGCTGTTTTCTCATGTGAGGAACAATGGTGTCCTTCATTTGAGACCGCTGCTCACAATGTCTAATGGGTCACAGTTCTTTGACAAAAGCTTGTATTTGGCATCTTGCCTCCTTCTCCTTCTGCTTAGCAACGAGCAGAGATTCTCCAGCTGGACTATTGTCAGCGATTCTCCAGCTGGAATATTGTCAGAGATTCTACGGCTGGAATATTGTCAGAGATTCTCCAGCTGGAATATTGTCAGAGATTCTACGGCTGGAATATTGTCAGAGATTCTCCAGCTGGAATATTGTCAGAGATTCTCCAGCTGGAATATTGTCAGAGATTCTCCAGCTGGAATATTGTCAGAGATTCTCCGGCTGGAATATTGTCAGAGATTCTCCAGCTGGAATATTGTCAGAGATTCTCCAGCTGGAATATTGTCAGAGATTCTCCAGCTGGAATATTGTCAGCGAATCCTCCAAGAAAGCCAACACACTTCCTGAGAAAGCGCTTTCTGTACCTGTGGTACTCAGGATAACGTCTACCGTTTCTTCTCTGTTTAGAGTTTGAACAGAGCCAAATAATGACAATGAAATGTAAGGATAAGGTCCTCTTACAAGTAGTACCACTTTGTGGAATCAACTTGGCAACAAGCGCCATGTTGGTAAGATCATATAAGCTGATATTGTCCCTGTAATACACTCATGGATTAGAGGAATTAAAAGAATGATCTGGATAAGCCTTGACCTCTCCCTGACCTCAAAACATCTGGATAGTGTCTCCAACACAATTACCCAACATGCTCTGGCATTGAGAACTTTAGGCCACAAACTGACTGCATTTCTTTGGTTCATGGGATGAGGGGCTGGATACTTTCAGAACTGCTTTATTTCTCCTTATTGACATGGACTAACAGCCCTGCATGGAGTAAATTATAATGGTGCTAATAATGCATCTATGATTGAGAGACATATTTTCCCATCTTCCCTTCGGATAACCAATTGTTGTGGACTGGCACTTTAGCTGACCACAGGAATCCCTGCCAGGGTGGCTCTTGTAGCCTGGTACCGTCAGAAGGGTGAGTGTTCAGTCTGGTTTAACCAGGCTAGTGTCTCAGCACGTCCATCTGAAGATGAGATGATAACTTGAAATATACCCTCTCTGAGCCTAGGAACTTCACAAGCTTTGAACTAGGGTCTGGCGTAGAGAGACCTGTCTCATCTGTCATCATTGAACACATGGCTAAACAAGGTTAATTTCCCTGACTAGCAGTATAATGAACTGCTAGTGCTGTGATAGAAAGTTGCTGTCACATTCTCGCTCTCTCTCTCACACACAAGTGCACACACATATCCGGGTAAAAGTTGCTCATTGTCTTTAGGACTTAAGTTTGCGCACGTGGAATTTACTAAAAACCAAAAACCGCAAATGAGCAAAGCCACAAATGATTCATTTGAATACCAGTGTGCTGCAATTCAAGAGTCATTCTTGCGAGTGATGTTGATTTAACACAGGTGTCATATTGCACTGATTGCGCTGACTCACTTTGACCTCTTATGCGGCCTCTCATTGTCTGCTCTGACGAAGGTGGCTTTAAGAAGAGCTTAGCTCTGGGTCTAGAGATTAAGCTAAGCTACAACTGGCGTACAGTTGAAAGTCTAAATTTATAAATAATGACTTATCAAACTCAATATCAAAGCAAACCGGATTTCCCCTTAGTAAATCATTTTTATTAAGAAAACAAAGAGGAAGTAGTAAAAAGCCCTGGGGTAGTGAACAGTAAATCCAATCATCATAATGAGCCAGGAGTCGGATTTCTCCTGTCTCTCTTCCTGAGTTTGGAAGCGGTCCTGCAGTCACAGACATGCCTTTGTTTGCTCATTCCTTTTCAGTCATTTTTACTCCCTCCTCATGTAGGATGACTCCTTCCCTCCCTCCCTCCCCCTTCTCTCCTTCCCTCCCTTCATACAGTGCATTCGAAAAGTATTCAGACCCCTTCCCCTTTTCCACATTTTGTTACTTTAAGCATTATTTAGAAATAATAATAATTGTATTCCCCTCATCAATCTACACACAATACCCCATAATTACAAAGCGAAAACACATTTTTTTTCTCACATTTATTAAAAATAAAAAACAGAAAAAGTTTGAAAAATCGCAAAAATATTCAACAGTGAAGAGGCAACTCCGGGATGCTGGCCTTCTAGGCAGAGTTGCAAAGAAAAAACCATATCTCAGACTGGCCAATAAAAATAAAATATTAAGATGGGCAAAAGAACACAGACTACACTAGAGGAACTCTGCCTAGAAGGCCAGCATCCTGGAGTCGCCTCTTCACTGTTGACGATGAGACTGGTGTTTTGCGGGTACTATTTAATAAAGCTGCCAGTTGAGAACTTGTGAGGCGTCTGTTTCTCAAACTAGAAACTCTAATATATTTTTCCTCTTGCTCAGTTGTGCACTGGGGCCTCCCACTCCTCTTTCTATTCTGGTTAGGGCCAGTTTGCGCTGTACTGTGAAGGGAATAGTACACAGCGTTCTACGAGATCTTCAGTTTCTTGGCAATTTCTCGCATGGAAATGCCTTCATTTCTCAGAACAAGAACAGACTGACGAGTTTCAGAAGAAAGTGCCTTGTTTCTAGTCATTTTGAGCCTGTAATTGAACCCACAAATGCTGAAACTCCAGATACTCAACTAGTCTAAAGAATACCAGTTGTATTGCTTCTTTAATCAGACAACAGTTTTCAACTGTGCTAATATAATTGCAAAAGGGTTTTCTAATGATCAATTAGCCTTATAAAATGATAAACTTGGATTAGCTAACGCAACGTGCAATTGGAACACAGGAGTGATGGTTGCTGATAATGGGCCTCTGTGCGCCTATCTAGATATTCCATAAAAAAATCTGCCATTTCCAGCTACAATAGTCATTTATAACATTAACAATGTCTACACTGTATTTCTGATCAATTTTATGTTATTTTAATGGACAACAAATGTGCTTTTCTTTCAAAAACAAGGACATTTCTAAGTGACCCCAAACTTTTGAACGGTGGTGTATGCAAATATGATATTTCAGAAACCTGTTCTTGCTTAGGGAAAAAAATATGTCGTACATTTTAGAATAAGGCTGTGACGTAACAAAATGTGGAAAATGTCAAGGGGTCTGAATACTTCCCGAATGCACTGTATATGCAATCCAGCACCATGCACCTCCAAAAGTTCTGCTTTCAAATGAGGTCTATCCTCTGCAGCCATAAACACACTTTCTAAGACCAGATGACTTATCGGTCTATGGCTCAAAGTAGAACGTGACCCTGAAAGACAGGTGATAGCAGAAAAATTTGACAACCAACATTATGCATATGGTTTTTCAACAGACAGTTTAGTGTGACTATCAGGAGCCGTGTGGAAGAAGCCCTTTTGCCACCCATGCAACTGGCACATGACTGACTTGGTCTCTCCAGGGCATGTTGATGATGACTGACCTGAGATTCTCGAACACTCTAACCACTATCTCACTGACCTAAACCACACATACACACTCACAACACACTGCCAAATACAAATGGCTGATCTGATGAGGGGCCTTTAAGACTTCGTGCAAAGCACTATGGGACGGTATGAGATGGACTGAGGCCTAGGCCTGTGGGGAGACATCAGAAGCCCCCTTAAGTAGATTTCTGACGGTCTAGTTTTAACTTTGTTGCTTTCCCATCATAGAACTTAATCTCAGAGCATGAAACATTAGTCTATTTGAACCATATTCGGTTAGGAGTGATTTAGACCGTTACCTGAGTAGGGATGCCCAACGGCATACTAAATACTGCTAGTTGAACATCCTTTGGGTGTGTTTGTGACAATGGAAAATCACTCGGCCTCCATGGACAATTGAGAGAGTTGAAATATTGGCCATTCACGTAACTGTTTCTGAAAACAGGCATGATACCTAGAAACATAATAGTTTGAGGGGGATATGGGTGAAAAAGTTCCAGTATAATTTTAATAGAAATGGTTTAATATGTCTGAATTTTTGGCTAATGGTATCAAGCTTTACACTCGTCAACACCTGACTCCAATTCCTTACATAATGCACTACTTTTGACCAGAGCTCTATGGGTCAAAAGTTGTGTACTATGTGGGGAATAGGGTGCTATTCAGGATGCTGCCCTGGTGCTCACAGTCACCACATCATGAATCAATTGGGTTCCTCTGCTCTGAATGATTTCCTTGAAGGTGCAACTGCAGTCCTTCCTTACTACAGTAATAATGTATAACTTGAGACCAGGGGAGTTCAGTAGGTCATACCTTAGCAAAATTGATTTCCAAACGAAAGATAAAATGTGCATCCTTAATGGACAAATTCAAGTTGTACTTCCCCAATTCAAAATGTTTCAAAACATGTTCTCCCTACTTAACATGACCTAGGACAGAGTGACTGTTTTAGCTCTGCACTTTGAAATGTTCAGATCTAAGACTGCTCTTACGTTACCAACCACTTCAAAGCAGAGTACAATACCTTTGCAATACGCCATTCAAAGCATGACTGACAGGTGTAAGTGTTGCAGCCTTTCAATTGACAATTTAAAGGCGGCTGTGTTTTTGTAGTTAACACCCGCCATTTTAATTCTAACCCGGTGACTGTGTTCTTTCCTTTTTCCTGCTCTCCCCTTCTGGAGACCTTGGAACTTGGCCTTAGCCTGAAGGCAAGTGCCAGTTGGTGGTAATGACAGTATTTCCTGATGCAACCTGCTTTTTTCCAGATGCTCCTTGGTGCGTTAGCTGTTAGCACATGGGCAAAGTGTTCTTCTGCCTGGGGCTACAGCACACTGGTGCACCTCCTAGCCCAACCCAACCCAGCCACGGCTTGCTCTCCAGTCTGCAGCCGTCTTGGTGCCAGAGCTAAAAATAATTAGTGCCAGGGCCAATTCAAAGGGCTATTTACTGTGCTGATGGGGATGGATCTGTCTTGGTCTGGTCCCAGATATGTTTGTGCAGTAGGAGTTGGCAAGATACTATAGCACAAACAGATTTGGGACCCAAACTAATTTTTCAAGCTGGCACCAAGGCTAAGGAACTACACATCACATTTTAGGGTAACGTCTTTGAAACTATGAGAAACTCCGTTTCCTGGAGGCGTGCACTTTCCCAGCGTGCATTGGCTTTGGTCAGAGCTCAATCTATTAGCAATTAAAAGACCCAGTTTGCTTCATAAAAAAAGGGCCTCAACTCGAAACGGTCGGACCAAGAAGTCAGAATCCTCAGATGTTCCCTAAGGGCCATTTCCTGTGTCCTGTAAGGGGAGCCTCTCCAATACTGGGTGGTATTCATTAGGGCATGCAACAGAAGACATTGAAAAACATTTTGTAATGTAAAACGGAAATGAGCGCTTCTTATTGGACAACCCATCACTGTTTTTTAGACCATTTTCTTCTATTTGGTGCCTAAGAATACAACCCGGTTTTCCAAGGAGAATCCTAACAGGGAAAGGATTAGGCTCTATTTGTAAGGGGGAAAGGGCCAAATTAAAGGCACAGCTTAACACCAGGGACCTTTCCCATCACTAACCGCCCACTCCAACCATCTGCCCCGGCCCTTATATCCTGCATCCCCACAAAGAGAGGCTCCCGGCAGGGTAAACATCACTCCTTGGGCCTGGGTTTTGTTCATTCGGCACTAAACGGAAGAAAAGCGCCAAACGGGGAGGAACTACTATGCTAATTTCCATTTTCCATTGAAAAATGTTTAAAAACATTTTCAAATGTTTTCCATTGTGTGACCTAATGAACACACCCCTGGTAAAGCTCTGAGAATCAGAGCAATGTGAGATCAGGGAGGACTTATTTTCACTGCACTGATAATGGTGTGAAATATCACCTGTTATGTGCTGAGAATAGTGCTTGTGTGTTTACATGCTGATGGGAGAGAGACAGTGGTGGATTAGCTGCTATCTCTCTGAGACAGTTTGATCTACGCTCTTTACTCTGGACTTTGGTCTTCTCTCAACATCTTTATGTCGAGACCTGGCATCCCCCTCACTTACATATTAACACACAAATCACCAGCTGGAATGTGCAGTTAAGACAATCTTGCTCACTTCGCTAGCTTGTCTCTGCTCACTGGGTCAGTGAAGCAGCGCTCACTGATACTTCTGTAGGTTAAAGCCAAAGAAGAGCTTATTAACCTGGCTTTCACTACTGTGAGTCCGTCCAGTGAACCCAAATATATGTGACACCAAACCAAACAGACCAACAATGCCAATGGTGTTTCCTAAACAACAGACCAACTCAAAAGGATTCCGTGGATAATAAAGGGATAAATATATTATTGTGTGTTCAAGTGCTTTCCCTCACTGGGCAAAAACGTTGTTTCCACGTCATTTCAACTAAAAAGATCTATGTGATGACATTGACTCAACGTGGAAAACTGATTGGATTTACAAAAAGTCATCCATGTAAGAGGATTTTGTCTTTTTTTCCACCCAACTGAGTGGAAAACCTAAATCCAACCTGAACCTAAATCCAATAACAGGGTGACATTTTTGCTTGATTTCATGTTGAATTCACAACTCAACACAACGCAAATCGAAACTAGACGTTGAACTGACCTCTGCGCCCAGTGGATTGAGGCTTTACAAAAAAACCTAAGAGACACCAATCTGAAGTAAGCTTCTCACAAATTTCTGACACTGTTTACCCCTCAAAACTCCTTGAACATGATCTTACCAGCAGCGTAAACCACTGGCATTGTACTGAGAGCAAGACGCAACACGTTTTTAACCAACCCTGACTCTGATTATAAGGTTAACCTCGGTTGGAGGCATTCACAGGGAGGTTTGGAGCATGTTCAGTGCACCAGTGTTGAAAGGAGCCTGTGTGGGCTAAGAAAAACACATAATAATGGGGTGGAATGGCTTCTTGTTGACGCCAGTCACACAGAAATTCATTTGTCAAACTTCTAACTGCAGTAAAACTCCAACTGGGTCTGTGACCCTCTTAACCAACTGAAGCATGCAGCTCCCCCCCCGCTATGGTGGAAGCTTCACTTGCAGTTCAGTTGGAATCGGGTGTGTTTTTACAGTGGGAAGTTATCTCAAAAGCAGTCGCACAACGGTGAGATAACGGAGGCCTAATAAAAGTCAGTCAATTGCGGTTGAAGACAGTTAAACCGTTTCATTGTTGGGACAGAAGAATAGCCAGTGTCTTGGATAAAAATTTTATTCTATACCAACCAGAATGAAAACACATGTCCAGGGGTCTGTTTAAGACATACAGGTGTGTGTCGGCAAAGCATCAGCTCCAGGATGGCCCTGGACCCTGGGCCCCGAGAGTTGAACTTTGCTGTCCCCCAGGAGTGTGATGCAATCCCTCTGTCATCACCTCAAGCTCACAGCTCTCTATGCCCGTCATAGCACAGCCCAGACATCTGCTCTGTGTCAGTCCAACGTAAGGTCTCAAAATTAGATGGACTTTTTTTCCAACTGAAACTGAAGTACGACCTGGCGTCGATTCATGTGTGTCTGCTTTCATCAATGAAACTGGTATTCATTCTGGAATAAACTGTGATTTTATCCAGTAATGTTTTGCAGGAGGCTGGATATGGGACACGGTTATTCCCAACCAGGCCAGTTAGAAGTCATTAGACCTGGGAATGGACACTGATTTGTGAAATGAGGTCTGTAAGGCCAGGCATGATGAGAATTGTCCCATGCTTTTTTATTTGTACATTGGGGAGGAGACTGTTTTACTCGTATTTGTGCTTGTGTGCGTGCATGTGTCTGTGTTTACATGATTGTGTGAGTTGAATTGTGTCATGTGATACTGGACTGGTCATGTGATCCTACGACTGACATATCCCAGAGCATGCTAGGTGGGTGGCCTGTGCCCTCCTGAATGCTCACTGACGCAACACAGTTCCGGTACCTGATTGGTGGGGGGTCAGATTGGGAGGACACAGGACAGCATACCAGGCCTGACTGTAAAATCAGGATTCGTATTGAGGAGAGGGGCTGCATGATGTGGGTAGTGAGGCAAACGTGGTGGAATGTCTGTAGATACAGTATGTTTATTTCAATCTAGAGGGATCTCGTGATGTCAAACGGAATCATACTATCAAATAGATCCCTTACTGGTTTAGTATAAGACCAAGCTGTATCTCGCCAAGATCAAAGTCATCACCACTGTACCTCTTCAAAGACAAGTTGACACAAACTATCACTTCCGTGGCCAGTTCTCAGTGTTCAACTGAGTGTATAATTTGGGTCTTGCAGAGATGGGAATGTAGCGCTTCCCTTTGACAAGCGGGTCTTCTCCACAGCTGGGAATGCCTGGTGATCAGCTGCCTCCGCTCAACAGCCAAGCGCCACTGCACTGCGTCTCATCTCCGTAATGACAGGCTCCTGAGCAGCCAGCAATTTCCAAAGAAAGAGGAGTCAGAGAGAGAGAGAGAGTGTGCAAAAGAGAGAGAGAGAGAGAGAGAGAGAAGAGATAGAGTGAGAGTGAGAGAGAGAGAAAAGAAGGAGTCCTGTATTTGGCAGCCAGCCAGCCAGCATATTCGTTCAACAGCCAAGTTGTGATGTGTCCCAGACTTCTTATGACAAGAGAGAGGAGTTTACTAAGTCCCAGTCCATGAGATTGATACAAAGGGAGGAAATGTAGGAGTGATGTGTCTTCATATATTTGACTTCAAAAACAGAACGGAAACAAAACTGCCAACACGTTTCATTAAAATGCTTCAGGACATTTTTTGAGTGTCTTTGAACATTTGCAGTATAACTACTGAGCTCAGTCAAGGTGACTCGTGTAAGTGGTCCGTGACGAACTCCTGGAAAAGTGACACGCAAAACAAACTTAACAGTCAAATTTCAAGCTCACTCTATTGTGAAGAACGTGAAGGTCATACAGTGTACTACTGCTGAAGACTCACAGCCGCCTCTCTGTCTTAACTAGGGCACACAATAACATGTCTGAAGAAGACCATGCAGTAAGAGAACCGCATGAAAGACTAGAGTCCAACAACTAATGCCCTAGCCCAGACTCATGTACTGACTATAGGTTTACACAACCACTTTATTGTGATGTTTGTTGTTGCTTTAAGAGGCAGCTTTCTCATGAAAACGACACATTCTTTTTAGAAAGGTTTGAGTGTGCTTTTTAGAAGTGTGTGTGCAGGGGGGTTGGGTGGGTGGGGGGCTCATTCCTGATCTCCTGGTAGCTTGAAGTACCATCATACAGACCATTCTTCCTTTACACAACTGATCAGAGATTGATAACATATCCAGTGGACCAACCTTGTTTGTTTTATACAAGTCGCCCTTCCCTTTCTTTTCCTGAAATGTTTCCCACTATAAAAACGTTAAATGACAAGCCAGACCACTACAGATCACAACTTTGTCTTTTAGTAAGAAAACTCACATCTCATCAACTTTTCGGAACTCCTCCACATACTGATTGCCCTAAGGGGACAAATAAAAATAAAGCTGAATTGACTGCCAACCAGTAAAGCCAACAGCAAGACAGACTGACTGACATGCCCTTACCTTATTAGTTCATAGCTTCTTCTCCCTCTCTTTCCCACCAGGAGCTCCCTCTGTTCATGCACTCCTCTCCGCTTCCCACAGCAACTGTCTAATTGACAGAGAACCTTGCTCACTCCTAAATGTCAATCCACACCCCATGAAGAGAAAGAGAAAAAGGAGAGAGGAAGGAGGGAGGGAAAACAAGCCTGTGCGTGTGCGTGTGTTCAGGGGGGTCCCTTGGAGGGGAGGTTGAGAAGAAGGCTGACCAAAAAGGGAAGAGACTAAACAGAGCGGAAAGAACCAAAGACGAACACTGAGAGCTCAGATCAAAGGGTTCCTCTAAGTGCTGTGTGCTTGGACCAAGACCTTTGTCATTATATACTAGGAGTGGGCTGAGAGAGAATGATATTTCACATCTGATTATGGCCACACACACACACAAAAACAGGCAAGAAAAACATCTTCTGAGCATATTTTGTAGTTTATCTACTAAGAACTTTGTCATTATATACTGGGAGTGAGGTTGAGGTGGACTAATATTTCAGATCTGATTATGACCACACAAAAAAACAAGCTGGAAAAACATCTTCTGAGTATATTTTTCTAGTTTATCTGTGTTTGTGTTGCTCCCATTTCCTCTTTCACTACCCCCGTAAGTTTATTTTTGTGACCTTCTGTAATTATAGAACAGTGATAACATCTGGAAATATGAAACAACACATCTTTTAAAAGCTTGCTTTGCAGGTCGGCTAACCTACTCCTAACCTATGCACAGATGCCGCCTGAGAATGTGTTCTATGCAGGGAAAACACTTGGGCTGTTTGGAAAGCTTTTTCTGAACCACTGTCTTGTTCGCCCATACAGATAGATGAGCAAACAACTACAGTTCTTCCGCACTGCAGTAATTATGTATGACTTGAGACCAGGTGAGTTCAATAGGCCTTACAATAGCAAAAATGATTTCCAACCTAATACAAAAATGTGCATTCTTAATGGACAAGTTCAGGTTGTAGCTCCCCTATTCAAAATGTTTCAAAATGTTTTCTCCGTACTAAACAACAACAACAACAAATGTGATGATGTTGAATCAACATAAGGGAATTTGGTATTTTTGTCACTCAACTTTTAGCCTAAATCCAAACCTTTATGAAAAAATATTGCAGTTAGAGTGCAGTATAACTGCAGTTCAACTGCAGTACAAAATACCACAGGGGACTGCAGTTAATGCAGTTTCAAAACGGCAATATTTCTTTGTAAGGGATGACATGGTGACATCTTTGGTTGATTTCACATTGAATTCACGTTAGTTGACAACTCAACCAAATGTAAATCAAAACTATACAGTACCAGTCAAAAGTTTGGACACACCTACTCATTCAAGGGTTTTTCTTTATTTTTACTATTTTCTACATTGTAAAATCATAGTGAACACATCAAAACTATGAAGTCATGTAGAAACCAAAGAAGTGTTTAACAAATCAAATATATTCTATATTTGAGATTCTTCAAAGTAGCCACCCTTTGCCTTGATGACAGCTTTGCACACTCTTGGCATTCCCTCAACCAGCTTCACCTGGAATACTTTTCCAACAGTCTTGAAGGAGTTCCCACATTTGCTGAGCACTTGTTGGCTGCTTTTCCTTCACTCTGCGGTCCAATTCATCCCAAACCATCTCAATTGGGTTGAGGTCGGGTGATTGTGGAGGCCAGGTCATCTGATGTAGCACTCAATCACTCTCCTTGGTCAAATAGCCCTTACACAGCCTGGAGGTGTGTTGGGTCATTGTCCTGTTGAAAAGCAATTGATAGTCCCACTAAACGCAAACCAGATGGGATGACGTATCGCTGTAGAATGCTGTGGTGGCCATGCTGGTTAAGTGTGCGTTGAATTCTAACTAAATCACAACAGTATCACCAGCAAAGCACACCCACACCATCACACCTCCTCCTCCATGCTTTACGGTGGGAACCACACATGCAGATATCATCCGTTCACCTACTCTGTGTCTCAGAAAGACACGGCGGTTAGAACCATAAATCTCATATTTGGACTCATCAGACCAAAGGACAGATTTCCACCGGTCTAATGTCCATTGCTTGTGTTTCTTGGCCCCAGGAAGTCTCTTCTTATTATTGGTGTCCTTTAGTAGTGGTTTCTTTTCAGCAATGCAACCATGAAGGCTTGATTCACACAGTCTCCTCTGAACAGTTAATGTTGAGAAGTGTCTGTTACTTGAACTTATTTGGGCAGCAATCTGAGGTGCTGTTAACTCTAATGAAGTTATCCTCTGCAGCAAAGGTAACTCTGGGTCGTCCTTGCCTGTGGCAGTTCTCATGAGAGCCAGTTTCATCACAGCGCTTGATGGTTTTTGCAACGGTATTGGAAGAAACTTTCAAAGTTCTTGAAATGTTCCGTATTGAATGACCTTCATGTCTTAAAGTAATGATGGACTGATGGCTTATTTGATTTGTTCTTGCCAAAATATGGATTTGATCTTCTACCAAATAGTGCTATCTTCTATATACCAACCCTACCTTGTCACACTGATTGGCTCAAATGCATTAAGAAGTGGAAAAAAAATCCACAAATGAACAAGGCACACCTGTTAAATTAAATGCATTCCAGTTGACTACCTCATGAAGCTGGTTGAGAGAATGCCAAGAGTGTGCAAAGCTGTCATCAAGGCAAAGGGTGGCTACTTTGAAGAATGTCAAATATAAAATATATTTTGATTTGTTTAATACTTTTTTGGTTTCTACAATGTAGAAAATAGTCAAAATAAAGAAAAACCCTTGAATGAGTAGGTGTGTCTGAACTTTTGACTGGTACTGTACATTGAAATGACATCTGTGACCAGTGGATAAGCCAATATCAGGGTGAGCGCTAAAGTTCGGGGATTGTAATGATTTTCACTGAAAATCTACAACTACGGCATTAACGTCTACATTTTTGTGAAAAAATAAAATGCTTTGATCAAAATTGAAGGATTCTGTACACTCTCCCTAGTCCCAACTATTTTAGGAGTTTGAAATCACTTTGACGTAAGCTGTAACCCTTCTAGCCACAACCCTCACTCCAAGCTAAGTATCCATCAATGCACTTCGTCACAGTGACACCCAACTTCACCAAAGCCTAGTTTGGAATAACCTTTGACCTGTGTGTCAGATATTAACCAAACACTGTGTAATCTACTGTTCACCACATCCCCCACTCTGACCCTCACCATGATTTAACCCATATAGAAATATAATTGACAAAGGATATTAAATATTTAGTACTCTTTACATCCTATATTCAATCGCACTATTTCTTTTACCCCAATTTTCAATCTTGTCTCATCACTGCAACGGGCTCGGCGAGGCGAAGGTGGAGTCATGCATCCTCCGAAACATGACCCGCCTAACCGTGCTCCTTAATGCCAGCCGCATCAATGTGTAGGAGGAAACACCGTTCATCTGGCAACCGGGGTCGTTCAGCAGGCACCCAGCCCACCACAAGGAGTCACTAGAGCGCAATGAGCCAAGTAAAGCCCCACCAGCCAAACCCTCCCCTAACCCGGATGACGCTGTGCAAATTGTGGCCCAGGCCTGTAGTAACGCCCCTAGCACTGCGGTGCAGTGCCATAGACCGCTGCGCCACTCTGGAGGCCCAGTCACACTTTTTCTATGTCTAACCCTGACTCTTACAGTGGGGCAAAAAAGTATCTGGTTAGCCACAAATTGTGCAAGTTCTCCCACTTAAAAAGATGAGAGAGGCCTGTAATTGTCATCATAGGTACACTTCAACTATGACAGACAAAATGAGAAGAAAAAAACTTTTCTCAAATTCTTCCGAGAAACTGTAACAGATAATCTGTTACGTGTATCCGGAAGTTTAGAACTGAATAAATTAGAAGACGAATCTAAAATGGGGTATGCTCCAAAACGGTTATTTAGCTAGCTCAGTCCCTGAGAAACTGTTTGTTGCTCTCTCAGTCCCTTTAGGGCGTGCAGTTTGTGTAAGATGTACATAAGTGGAACCAGCTTTAACTCCTGATGCTGACATATATACATAGATGAGTGCACACGCACGCACTCACTCACATGTGCATGCACATACACACACAGGGTAGTAACTGATAGCCTTTCCGCCCTGCCTGGCAACACCCACCTCCAGAGCACTGAGGCACCAAATTAATCCTTCATCAGCCAGTTAATATAAAACAGATTAGTGATTTGTTAGCAAGCTGGTACTAAAGCTTTTTATTCACTTCTTTAGGAAGTTGTAGTTGGCACCCCCCCCCCCAAAAAAAAAATCTGTTTCTACCACAGATTTGGGGTGTTTAGATTAACATTTTTTACGGTAGTCGTAAGGGTGGAATCATTACGTAGAACATGTTTGTCTGTCTGTAAGTTTAGAGCATCCCTACAGCTATGGAGCACAGCTGCATCTTTGAATTAAATTAAGGTTCAGGGAACCTTGATGATCTGCTTCTGTCAGGCTGAGTCCAGTGAATTAGCCCCCTCTATTGACACTTTTATTTAATGACAAACGTAAGGTAAAAGAAGTAATGATTGTATTGTGTTACTTATGAACTGACTGATTGGGTATTCTGTTCGTAAAAATGTGATTTGGTTAGACTCCTTAAGGGCACAAACGAGGGCCTTGACTGCCTGTCCAACTGTAAAGTATTTTCTAATGTTTAATCAAAAAAAACATGCATCTTCTTCAAACAGGTTTTGTTCTCACGGTTGTTATCTTTTGTGGAGCGAGGGAAAAGTCGAAACATTTAAAACATCAATTGAGGCATCGCATGTAAAGTGCTTGTTGACCCTTACAATAATGCCTTGTCTTTTCTGTGGAACGTTCCCACAGTTTTTAGGGTGGACTAAAACTATATTCTGGTTAGGATATCTGACAATTTATGCAACCCATTGTGCTGCAAAAAATTATTCGGTCTCTAGAATAAAATGATACGGTATCCAATATTTGATCATACTTTTAGCAGCAGCAACTGAAAATTGCAGTGCTTTTTAATTCCAAAACCAAACGGGGGAACAATGTTGTACTCAGCCCCCATTGCAGAAACAGTCACTATAATGATGCTTGTCAAATGGAGTGTGACATTCCAGAGGTTCTCTGTGTGATCCCTAATTGCTTTCACAAAGTTCTGACGGTTCCTGGAGTTCTAACAACCCAATTAGTGAGTGACCCGCCTTTCGGTCCTTTCTGTCCTTCTGGGGCATGAGATTGAGGCTTGACCGTTTCTCACCATTCTTTGATCAGACAAGAGGACGATAAGACATCGGCTCATCCCCAAAGTCTGTTTGTGAAGTTGGATTTGTTTTTTTTATCGAAGGTTCAAATTTGCCTTTTAGGTGGATTAGCCTACCGCTGAATCCAAGGTTTGATTGTTGAGCTGCCTGTTTGAGGTGTACATGCCATGCTGTTCCTTCTCCTGTTGAATTGTGCCTGGGGCTTATTGCTCACAGATGACCTGGAAGGTGCCATCGAGGAGAATAAGGAGCTGGGCAAAGCCATTCTGGAGATGCTGCACATCAATAAGCTGTCTGCACCCCATGTGGCCAAACCACACCCCTACATGAGACAGGTCTATCAGCTTCTGGACACACAAGAGGCCCGAGACTTGGGAAGCTCTGATGGAACACTGGTGCAGAGTTTCCGGAGTGTTCTGGGTAGGAGCCTAACTTGAAACCGTTATACCGTAAATAAGATATTTTCCTGACATTGATTGGTCCTCATATGGAATTTGAACAATACGTTTAATGTCTTATTAGCTAGTGAAATTCCTGTTAGTCCTGAAAACAATTCTAGCTTGCAGTTAGCTAATATCAGCTTTATTATACCATAGTTGTTCCAGGTTGTGTATGTGATGTTATTAATTGATGCCTGTATTTTGTGTGTTCTGTGCTGTGAGCCAACTTTGGACGCAATCAACTAGATTGATTAACATGGTCTCTCTTTATGTTCCTTGGACCAAGCAGACCCACCGCATGCCCCCGCAGGATGGATCTGGTTCAACGTCTCCCACCTGAAGCCTTCTATGGCCGTGGCTGAGCTCGTCCTGCTCCGCAAGACCCTCCACCCCGACCCCCTCAGTGTCACAGTGTCCCTGCACAGCCTTACCCGGGGTGCGAGTGGCCTGAGCGTGAGCCCTCCCCTCGAGGAGAGAATCCTGACCCTGGATCAGCTACCCCCGTCTGGCTATGACGTGTTCGACGTGTCCCCCTTCATGTTCTCCTCCATGCCTCTGGACGTGGTGGGCTTCCAGCTGCGCTACACGGATGAGAGTGGGAGCCTGGTGCTTCATGAGGCCCTGACCCAGAGCCTCTACTGCCTGGGAGGTGGCTCCCTCAGCGAGCCCCTGCTGGTGGTGTACCGGGCTAGGCCGCTTCGCCCCCAGACGACGGCTGCTACCAATGGGTTCCGGCCTGAGCGGAGACAGCGCCAGCACTGCCGCACGAGGAGCCACGAGAGGAGGAGCCTCTTCCTGGCCAAACGAAATGGCTACAAGCGCCGCCGCTTTGATGCCAGCTCTGACCCACAGTGTCGGCTCTATCACCGCTATGTTGACTTCAACAAGGGCGATCTGGCAAACTGGATCCTACAGCCGTCAGGGTTCAATGCTACCTTCTGCAGGTGGGAACGTCACACAAACATGCATTGAGCTCCAAAAGTATAGGGACAAATTCACTTATATGTTTATTAAAGTAATAAAATGTTAAATATTTGGTTCCCTATTCCTGGTACACAGTGACTACCTGTGACTCTAGCCTGTGACTCTACAAATTTGTTGGATTCATTGCTGTTTGTTCTGGTTGTGTTTCAGATTATTTTGTGCCCGATAGAAATGAATGGTAAATAATGTATTGTGTCATTTTGGAGTCCCTTTTATTGTAAATAAAAACAGAATATGCTTCTTAACACATTCATGTGGATGCTACCACGATTACAGATAATTCTGAATGAATCGTGAATAATGATGAGTGAGAAAATGACAGAAGCACAAATATCATACTTAACTTTGTACTACTTCAATACACGTACGTGAATTTGCCCCAATACTGTTGGTCCCCTAAAATGGGGGGACTATGTACAAAAAGTGCTGTAGTTTCTAAACGGTTCAACCAATATGGATGGAAATACCCTCAAATTAAAGCTGACAGTCTGCACTTTAACCTCATTGTCATTGTATAATTTAAAATCCAAAGTACTGGAGCCAAAATAATAACAAAATGTGTCACTGTCCCAATACTTTTGGAGCTCACTGTAAATGATGACTTAACTACCCAAGTGATGATGTCATTGCAGTCACTTTTGCCCGCTGACTGGGTCGTGCAGTGATCATCCAGTACATAACCTTTGATGTGTTTATAATCAGAGCGTTATCCCATTTCAGAGGTACCTGCCACATCGGGAATTCAGAAGTGTCCCTAGAAGGATTTAGACCAAGGAAAATATCACCTGAGGAGAGATCAGTGAATAAGTATGTGTTGAGAACTCGATTTCCAGTATTCACTACAGATACTGTAGTAGCCTTTGTGTAGCTATTTGTAGACAATACTGCCCTACAAAGGCAAAACGCAGTAACTACACTTTGTCAAAATGTTAAGACTGAAATGAGGCTTTGTAGTATCTGTTTTATCTTGTGTCCTGGTTGCATTATGTTCTGTTTCAAAGAAAATGGAGTTTGAAATTTGCAGTAACTACAAAATCGAAGGAAAACCCAAGGAAAACAACAGTAACTGAAGTTATTGCACTTTTACTTTGTTTCACCATGTTCACCAAAAATGTCTTTAAAGTTATTTGCTGTCCAGACAAATACAATATGTCGTAGGTCGATAAGTGATAATGCACTGATGTATCATCTTATTAGGAAGTCATTTTTATGCATATCAACCATGACCTATGACACATAAATGAAATAAATGACCATACCAAGTCAAACAGAAAGACAACAAGAAAATTGGATAAACACATTTAGATTGTAGATATATGTATTTTTAAATATAAATGTGTGATGAAATAGTCCTTACCTCATGGCAAAGAAATGCTTGCGGGTTACTACAACAACATTCAATACATGGAAACACAACTACATAACACCATTAAGTATAGTTGGAATGTAGTTGGAACTCTCAAGCTGTTTCCATCAAACAGAAAAACAACAGAGTTGAATAAACACATTTAAATTGTAGATATTGCACTTTGCCTTTGCATGACCCATATAGTTGATAAGGTCAAATCAGTGGTCATGGGTGATGTGCATAAAAATTACTTCACAATAAGATGATACATCAGTGCATTATCACTTATGCACTGATGTATCTATCACCTAATTGTGAAGTAATTTACAACATAATTGGCTGGCTAGCAAAAAAACTTTAAAGCAATTTTTCTGTTTCACTGTTGGCGTAATTACTGCGTTTGGCCTTTGTCGAGCAGAATAGACATCCACTTTGTATAGTTTCATATCCACTAGGACAATATTATTCTGCAGGATTGTTGTAATTAGGGTTGCAAAATTCTGGTAATTTTACCAAAATTCCCAGGTTTTCTAGAAAATCCCGGATGGCGGATCCCTGATTTCCTGCCTATTCTCTCCTGATTCTGGGAGTCTTCCAACCAGGATTTCTGTTGCAGGAATTTTGCGACCCTACAACTACGTTACTGTAGTTGTAATATTTCGTTTCCTTCAATTTCAGCTCCAACTGTGTTCCACTGGAGCTGTCATCTCTCACCGTGATGTATAGGAGTGAAACGGATGACGTCATAATCCAGAAGTTTAGAGACGCAAGGGCAGAGAGCTGCACATGCCAGCCACAGGCTAAACCTTGAATCCAGCTCCCACATACAGTATTTACCTATCCTAGCCACTGGAGGGCGAAATTGCTTATTGAATCTGAAGTAGGATGCCTGCTAGAAGACCGGCTAGTAGACCTGGGAGAAAAGGATTAGGGTCAGTTTTGAGAAATCTATGAACGAGGGTTGGTATGTTCTGGTGTGGTGGGTGAATAAAAAATACACTTGAAAAATGTCCTCCTGTTTACTACATGTGCTACAACTCAAGAGCTTTTAGTCCATCCAATACAAGCATTAGAACAAAGAATCAATTGAATACATTACACAAACGGGCATTTTGTTATAAGACTTTGTCGTTTGGAAGTGCAGCAAAACAGTTTTTTACAACTGTATATTATATTATAGGCTAATTTACATATTGTACCTATCTGATCCGTTCAGATCTACAATGGTGCTTGTAGGGTTCGGGGCTCGGCGCGGGCTGGGTTTGATTCGGAATTTAGCCTTTCCTCCCATAGGGCCAGTGAACCACAGATTTATGTGGACAAAATTCCAGCTATCAAATGTCAAGTCTAAACCAGGCATTAAAAAATATCGCAGCCTAGGGGTCAATGTCTTGCTTAAGGGCAGAATGTCTTCTTTCTTCACCTTGCTGGTTTAGGGATTCGAACCAGCAACCTTTCGGTTATTGGCCAAACACTATTAACCGCCAAACACTATTAACCACTAGGGTAACTAGGGGTTCGAGCTAAAATTGGGCAGGAAGAGCAGGAAGAGGAAGAACAACCCACTACTTAACAGTCAAACATCTGATTGGTTGTAGCTGTAGTTCTTTAAAAACGCAGCCATAACTGTGGGGGAACGATTATCCGATTTGATCGGTGACAACCGAGAGGTCCCGTTAGTTGTAAACGCAGAGTGGATAGGTTGACGTTTGTTTGCTATTTACAGTGTTAGATTGTGCATTATTCTACTTTTATTATCAGGGTGACATCTGTGTGGAGGGATAGGCTACAGTATGTTTATTTTATTTGGATGAACCGAGCAGACAGCAAGTTCCAAGAATTGGATCGCCGAGGAGCTGAACCTGCCGCCTGCGAGCCTATGATCCGGTATATTTATCAGTCTATGAAGCCTACTGTATGAAATTCAAGTATGTCAGGAAAACATTTTAAAGGCCATGAAGTCAGTTGCTGCATCAAATATTTTATTTTTGGATTTAACATAATATTTTGGGTAAGTGTGTTTTTCTTCTTGCTATTTGCCACTCTTGTTGTCTTTCATTTGGGCAATTTTGAATCTGCAATCTGATGTTGTAAAATTAAACTGTAGGCCCAGCTAGAGGAAATGGCTTAAGTGGTATTATAATAGCCTAATTATTGTGAATAATATTCCTATGAGGATTTTAGGACCAAGATGCTTCACAAGCTGTTGGTCTATTGATGTATTAAATGATCGTCTGTTTTAAAAACTATAATAAATGAGAACATGTGATCGTTCGATGTGTGTATAGCAGCAAACCACTTTGGTTGTGTTGCCATGCATTGCAAGCTATTTTTTAACTTGCTTATTTTGGTTTGTGAATATGCACAATAGCCTTCACATAGACTGCTACTCAGAGCACTTTTTAATTTTCAGTCTCCACCGTTCCCGGTAATCCGCTTTCTGTCCTCGGTCGGGACCAACGAACATCATTGTGAAAAGTTTTTCCTCACATGCGAATGGTTGCATAAACATGAATATGCACTATTTATTATCATCATCGGGACTACATTCCCAGTAAGCAAAATTATGTTGAAAAAACGTCTAAAATCCGAACGTTGAAGTGGCATCTTTTCTGGAGATTGAAAATAAATATATTACAGGCGTTTTTCGGTACTGAATGAAAGTGGAAAATATGTAATTTATACGTCTTTTTTTGTCGTTGATTCTATGGCCAAATTTCAAATGCACATACTGTACATGCTCAAGTAATCCATATAATATAGGAAAGATTGCAATATAGAATATTTATTATTGCTGCCATATGTCACATGCACTTATGTTAGCTTTTACAAAAGCTTAAAATTGTCAGTGATAATGTTCAAAGTAGTCCTACTAAATAAACCAACAGTCCACTTCAACTACAATAACAGTCTCAGTAATTGACCTGTTGTTGTTTATCTACCCTAATTGAATGCATTGATTGTAAGTCGCTCTGATTAACAGCATCTGCTGAATCACCAAAATGTAAATGTAAAAATTAAACACATGCAAAGCATACTGTTCTAATGAACAGCATTAGCATGTACACATTTGGTCAGTCTAGACTCATCTGAAGGATATCATAGACGTCTAGTCTATATTTCATTAGTTTGAACAGCACAATAGAGTATGGCGCAGCTCGGTACAGTAGAGCACAGTAGAGTACAGTACAGTACGACACAGTACAGAAGATTTGTATTCCGTAGAGTATTGTTTAATTTAGTAGGGAACAGTACAGTAGAGTACATCAGAGTAAAGTAGGGTACAATACAGTACATTATACTGTACTCTACTGTGCTCTACTGTATTGTACTACACTCTACTTTTCTTTACTGTACTGTACTCTACTGTACTGTGCTTTGCCGTCCAAACTTGTGAAACACAGGTGTCTATGATTGGTTCAGATTTGGTTTAATCCGGACCCACCAAATGATTGGTTCAGATTTGGTCGAGTCCGGACCAGACAAAATCTGAACCAATCATAGAAAGCTACAGTTGAAGTCGGAAGTTTACATACACCTTAGCCAAATACATTTAAACTACATTTTTCACAATTCCTGACATTTAATACTAGTAAAAAATGTAACTGAGTCAGGTTTGTATGCCTCCTTGCTTGCACACGCTTTTTCAGTTCTGCCCACAAATGTTCTATAGGATTGAGGTCAGGGCTTTGTGATGGCCACTCCAATAAATTGACTTTGTTGTTATTAAGCAATTTTGCCACAACTTTGGAAGTATGCTTAGGGTCATTGTCCATTTGGAAGACCCACTTGGGACCAAGCTTTAACTTCCTGACTGATGTCTTGAGATGTTGCTTCAATATACAGTTGAAGTCGGAAGTTTACATACACTTAAATTGGAGTCATTAAAACTTGTTTTTCAACCACTCCACACATTTCTTGTTAACAAACTATAGTTTTGGCAAGTCGGTTAAGACATCTACTTGGCAGTTTTATGGCAGTTTTGGAGCAGTGGCTTCTTCCTTGCTTTAGCGGCCTTTCAGGTTATGTCGATATAGGACTCGTTTTACTGTGGGTATAGATACTTTTGTACCTGTTTCCTCCACCATCTTCACAAGGTCCTTTGCTGTTGTTCTGGGATTGATTTGCGCTTTTCGCACCAAAGTACGTTCATCTCTAGGAGAAAGAACACGTCTCCTTCCTGAGCGGTGTGACGCTGCGTGGTCCCATGGTGTTTATACTTGCATACTTTTGTTTGAACAGATGAACGTGGTACCTTCAGGCATTTGGAAATTGCTCCCAAGGATGAACCAGACTTGTTGAGGTCTACATTTTTTTTCTGAGGTCTTGGTTGATTTCTGTTGATTTTCCCATGATGTCAAGCAAAGAGGCAGTGAGTTTGATGGTAGGTCTTGAAATACATCCACAGGTAAACTTCCAATTGACTCAAATGATGTCAATTAGCCTAACAGAAGCTTCTAAAGCCATGACATCATTTTCTGGGATTTTCCAAGCTGTTTAAAGGCACAGTCAACAAAGTGTATGTCAACTTCTGACCAACTGGAATTGTGACACAGTGAATTATAAGTGAAATAATCTGTCGGTAAACAATTGTTGGGAAAAATGACTTGTGTAAAGCACAAAGCAGATGTCCTAACCGACTTGCCAAAACTATAGTTTGTTAACAATACATTTGTGGAGTGGTTGGAAAACAATTTTTAATGACTCCAACCTAAGTGGATGTAAACTTCCGACTTCAACTGTATGTTTCACAAGTTTGGACAGCAAAGCACAGTACAGTAGAGCACAGCACAATCTTTTCCCGACAAATCTATGTCCATGGGCGTTGAAATCAAGGCCGGTCCAGATCGCACCAAAGAAGAGTAAAAAATAAAATGGTTGGTCCGGACAGGTCCAAAAAAAGACTTGTAAAAGACGTTGGCCTCGATCCATGCGTACTAGGTTATGTCTACTCAATTCCCACTCAGTTTTTCCTTGTGAAAAGTAGGCCTGGCCTAATGAATGTCCAATCCAAGACAGCTTATTGTTTACCTAACACTTAGCCCCCACACCTAATCTAATTGTGACTAGGCCTATTAGTGAATTGTCTCAGATCTACTGCGAACCTACAGTATACCATTGATTGTAGGACTGACAACACTGAAAAAGGAGGATAGCTTCTAAAGATCCCATCATTATTTCAGTGACTTCATCTCAGACAGGGAGAGCTCATTATATGGTACCAAGTAGCTGGAAAAATAGGTTCATTTACTAAATAAAACCTCACTATTGTTGGGAAAATATGTTTTGGACTCACGTCTGTGTTTCTTATTCCCCTTTAGTTTCAACTGCCCTGTTAGAGAAATGCATGAGCCAGAGTTTAAGGGTCATGTCCAGAGGGACAAAGACCATAACAAGGACATTTTTATATAATAAGCCTGTCTCTGAAAAACACATTTGGCTCTTCAATGTCTTTCCTTGAAGATTCAAACAAAGGCAAAGTCTTCCCATGATGCTTTTCTTCTTCTGTTGCCTCTGTAAGGTTTTTGGATTGGGAATAGCTGACCAAGGAGAGCTTTTCCCATTAGGATTACGTACAGGTCATGTGACTCTCTAAGGTCTTATGCTGGCTCGCAGGAGTTTGGCAGAAATGGTCGCCTGGTTAATTCAATGCTAATGTAATCCCATTCAACGCCCTCCATCGCCTTTGTTCCCCTCAACCCCTCCCTCTGACCTTCCTCCTAAAGTCCGTCCCATTCGGCATTGTCTGCTTTCAGTGCCATTGACCATGTCCATGGTCGCGAGAGCCAGTGGTCTGCTAATGGTTTGAGCATTATTGTGGTCTTAAGTGATGCGGCTGCAAGAGCCTGATTTTACCTGCCATGATAGAGAACCTATACCTGCAATGGTTCTAGCCATGTCGCTGGCATGGCTATGCATTCTGTACTATAATGTACTTTTGATAATCCATTTGTGGTAAAGCTGGTACAGATGTTGAGATTAATGGGAATGCTGGTGAAGAGTTAAGGAATTTCTGGGTAATGCCTAATGCCAGTAACGTCTCTGATTCTGAGATAAAGCAAGCTAGGACCATAGAGATGGTTTGCATGTGAGAAGTCCTTTACGGTTGCCCGTTGTCGTCAACATGTGACAATATATATATATATCCAAGATCCATGTGAGAGGGCTTTGATAAACTACACAATTCTATCCTAAATGTCTTTGGAGGGTATTGCGTTGTGTAATACAGAAGTGCTCATGATATCAGATTTATAAATGGAGCTGGTGCCACTGAAGAGAGGTTGCGTCAATAATTTATTGCAGAATTTCCAATGGGATCATGAGTGCAGTATCAGTGTTAAACTTTCTGTCACTGCGTATTCTATTAAATCCAAGCTTTCTGTTTGTCATTGAAGCCACACATCCATGCCATGGCCAACAATAGGTCTGACTCACTGAAATCACTATCATCCACATTTTAAAACTATCATTAATAACCCAAAGAATTGTCATTTTAGCTGACATTGGAATGTAATATTTGCAGGCTTTCGCACATTTGTATCAACATTGTATCAACATTACAACGAGTTCTCATCGGGATGTAATGAATTAAAGTCCGGTGGATAAGTAAAGGCTTTGGACACAGCAACAGAATGGCAGCCAGGAGAAACATTGCTTGTGGTATTTTTGTAATAGTTTTCTCTCTGGGGGTCCATCTGGGACCATCGTCTGGAGTACCTCACAGTGTCTGGTGAAGTTCGAGATCACATATTACACAACTGGATTCTTTACAAAATAAGGACCATGGAAACCAAAGGGTTTGAGTTGTGATTTGTCATTGTCACGTCACGTCAAATGTGCCAAAGAGGAGTGAGTGTGAATTATGACTACAGCTTTATTACACAATGAGAATCCTCTGACTCTCTTTACCCTATCACTATAGTTGTGAGTTTAGAGTTCAGATTGTCCTCTGGCCCGTGGAGATATTACATTTTTAGTCAGCTCTTCTCCCGTATCTGACTGTGTTGATTTGAAAGATTTGTCATGGGCCTTCGTATCCTCAAAAAGTTCTACAGCTGCACCATCGAGAGCATCTTGACTGGCTGCATCACCGCCTGGTACGGAAACTGCTCGGCATCCAACCGCACGGCGCTACAGAGGGTAGTGCGTACGGCCCAGCGCGTCACTGGGGCCGAGCTCCTTGTCCAAGGCTCCGGCCACCCAAGTTAGTCTGTTACCGCATGGCAAGCGGGAGCAGTCTGGGACTAAAAGGCTCCTGAACAACTTCTACCCCAAAGCCATGACTGCTGAACAGTTAATTAAACAGCTACCCAGACTTTCTGTTTTCACCCCCTACCTACATGTACTTCAATCAATCACGTAACCAAACCTACATGTACATATAACCTCAGTCAGTCACTCCAACTACCTCATACCCCAGTACACTGACTCAGTACCGGTGGTACTCCTTGTATATAGCCTCGTTATTGTTATTTTGTTGTATTACTATTTTCTTTTGATCTATTTGTTAATATTCCTACTTGTAAGTAAGAATTTCCCTGTAAAGTCTACACTTGTTGTATTTGGCGCATGTGACGAATACAATTCGATTTGTTTAAGTATATGGATTAGCCTCGTTGTGAATCATCTCTGAAGTGATACACTCAGTCCAACTGAGGAGTGTGAATCTGTGTATGTTACCTAATGTATTCTGCATCCCAAATGGCACCATAGTTCCTACATAGTGACCTACTTTGGGGTCGAGTTACCTACATTTGAATGTTTATTTGGTTTTTGGAAAGCTACCAGGTCTTGCCAGCCATTTTGATATTCAGTGTAATCTCGGGGAATTAAAGAAGTGGCGTAGGTACAGTTTGCATTTTCCTACAAATGTTTCAGCCGTCTTGCTTTCAATGGCTGAAGGGATCATTTATTATAGTGATACTGTTCATAAACAAATAGCAAATAGGTTTGTGTACTAAGTAACCAATAATCGATCTTTCAACGATTTACAGAAAACCAACCCTAACCTGACATGTATGCAGTTCAACCCTACTCCCAAGGGTTATTTTATTTAGGGTGACTTTATTCATCATGGCTCTTCCTTCGACGAGGACACATTCGAAACGGGCCCCAAAGGACCAGACACATTTTCTCTTTTCCCTAAATATGCAGATTGTGCTTCAAAACGCACAGTGAACCAGCCATATCTAGGCTACATGACCCACAGTGTGTGTCGGCCATAAATAGCCTCTGACACAGCATTTAACAACCTGAGATTTAGCCTGACACTATTATTCTCATCCCAATTCTGGTTCACACACTGTATGACAATATCTCTGTATGGTAATACAGTTTACTTTCTCACATTTGACTCCATTGTCGCTGAACTGGTAGCCAATAAAAGTGCTGGAGAGGAAGGAATCCGCTCAAAGATTTCACCATGTGACCAATGGGGACTTTAAAATAGTTACAGAGTTGAATGGCTGTGCTAAGGGAAAACTGTGGCTGGATCAACAACATTGCAGTTATTGCGCAATGCTAACCTAATTGACCGAGGGCAAAGAATAAAGTCTGTACAGAATGCAAACATTCCAAAACATACATTCTGTTTGCAACAAGGCACTAAAGTAATACTGCAAAAAAATGTGGCAAAGCCTTTCACTTTTTGTCCTGAATACAAAATGTTTGGGGCAAATCCATTACAACACATTACTGAGTAACACTCTCCATATTTTCAAGCATAGTGGTAGCTGCATCATGTTATGTTTATGCTTGTAATCGTTTAGGACCGGGGAGTTTTTCTGGATAAAAAATAAACTGAATGGAGCTAAGCACAGGCAAAATCCTAAGGGAAAACCTTGTTGTCTGCTTTCAGCAGACACTGAGAGATGAATTCACCTTTCCAAAGTCCAAATCTACAATGGAATTGCTTACCAAGAAGACAGTAAATGTTCAGGAGTTACAGTTCGGACTTAAATCTACTTGAAAACCTATGGCAAGACCTGAAAATGGTTGTCTAGCAATTAATTTTGAAAATAATAGTGGGCAAATGTTGCACAATCCAGGCGTAGAAAGCTTAGAAACTTACCCAGAAAGACTCACAGCTGTAATCACTGCCAAAGATGCTTCTACAAAGTATTGACTCACAGGTGTGAATACTTATGTAAATAAGATATTTCTGTATTTTATTTTCAACAACATGTTTTAACTTTGTCATTATGGGGTGTTGTGTGTAGATGGGTGAGACAAAAATCTATCTAACCCATTTGAATTCAGGCTGTAACATAAGAAAATGTGGAGTACTTTCTGAAGACATGGTATGTGACCGTGAGCCTTGCTGAGATGAATGACAAGTCGAAGTGCTCTCTGTTGTCACGACAACAGATGCCTTTAGGCATTGTTGTCAAGGGGAAGGAACTTAGTAGTTAGGCTGTTCTAAGAATCACCAAGCATTTTTTTTCAGGATATTGATATAATCGCCCCCCAAAACCTAGCCAGTTTGTTTGTGCTATCATGCCAGCTCCCTGTCACTCATGGTCCTGTTTGGCTTGACTGACAGCAATAGCGTTGGCAGGAGCACAAACAGATCTGGGCTACCCAAAACCACCCTCATTGTCTTTAGGTAGAATTCATTCAACTCAGAGCCGTTACATTTGCCAACACCCACCCCTCGGTTGACAAACAACCATTAGGGCCTCACTGTAGGCAGAAACCAAGATGGAGGAGGGTTGCTTTAACCGGGACTATCCATCCCTCTGACGTGTTGTTTTAGCCACAGCTGGGGTTTCTGTGTTTTTATGAGAACATCAAGCTACCACATTACTGTGTGTATGCATGCACGTGTATCACTCCATTTGTGATTTGCGTGTGTGTGTGTGTGTGTGTGTGTGTGTGTATGGGTGTGTGTATGGGTGTGTGTATGGGTGTGTGTATGGGTGTGTATGGGTGTGTATATGGGTGTGTATATGGGTGTGTATATGGGTGTGCATGAGTGTGGGTGTATGAGTGCATTGACTATGTCCATCACCCAGCTGTCGAGGCTTGGCTCTTGTCTCTCATGTTAGTGTAGCCTATTGATCCAAGCCGTTTGGGTATCCCAGCCATCAGAACACACAGGACGGCTCCTTCTGGCCCTTCCTCTCACATACAGTAAATATGCAGAGCACTGACCAAACTGCGCCATCAGCCTACATGTTATGACCTTGCAGTCATTCTTCTCCAGAGTGACAATGAACTTGTATCATTGATCATCGAACGATGTCTGATCGACGTTTAGGGGTGTGCTGCTCTTCTTTATAGCTCTAGCCACACGTCTCTGTTGGTTGTGGCACCCTCTTTATACTTGCCCCTAGGCCTCAGATCTCAGACCAGCCCTTAGCCAACAGCTCTGTATTACAACCACATGAAGTGGCCCTGGTACACTAACAGGAGAACAGTGTTGTTCAGGATAGAGTAATAGTATGCAAACGATGCCAGACTGCAGCCAGATGGGGTGCAATGGCCACTCTGCCAGTGTCCCAATGTCCCCTGTAGCTGGCGTATAAATGCAGCCGTTTGTTCATATCATTCCGTGACATATAGCAAAGTTGCACAGCGCTGGCTGATAGGGCCTGTTCAATCCGAGCTGGAAGGTTGGACAGCTTGGGCCTGTCTCGTTCACTTCCTGTTGTTGTCATTTGGAAATGGTCCGCTGCATTCAGACACATTCCAGACGCCTGGCCCCACCCCACAGCTTCCTCTCAGACAGACAGACGGATGTACGGACAGGCAGGCAGAGAAACAGAATAGACAAACATACGGACAGACGGTCAGACAGGGAGGGAGGCACCTCCAAACTTGTCTCTCCCTTTCAACTGAGATAGCAGTTTAAGATGTTATCACCAAGTTAGTTAGTTAGTTCTGTCAAACGTCCATGGTCAATCTATTTCATTGGTCAAACCTGGCTGAAGGGTTTCACAAAATTGTCCCAGAAATCAAATCGCTAATATTCTGACTGGGCTTATGTTTTCAGTTAAGTGAGGAATTCCTTGGGAGAATTGTACATTCGGGCTTTTTTTTAATCCTTAACTCCTGTTTAGAATATGCAAGTGAAGATGTCCAAACATGCAATTTAGTAGTGGAAAGTGAAGTAATGTGAGTTGTGTGTTTATGTAACTGATGAGCATCGCTGACACCCATGATGTGGAGGAAACCTTTTTAAGTGTCAAGGTTGAAATTGAAAGATAATACATTTGGACAAAAGTGAACTTGAGTGCAGGAAGGAGAGGTTTCACCCTCTTTTTTGTCTCTGAGATTTGTGACAGTATATGATGCAGGTGATTAATGTGACATATTGTCTTTCTGTCGTCTCTTTTAGTTGCTGGGTGTGGCCTTCCTTGGAATCGGACTATGGGCATGGAATGAGAAGGTGAGTAACATAAGGAGACTGGGTAACATAAGGACCCAGTAAGAACATCAAATAAGGTCTTATTTAACAAAGAAATGTTCACTTAAGTGCAATATACAATCAGTCTTTTCCCACTTTGTCATTTACCCCCCTTGTGTCTGGAAGAGAAGGAAGCCACCTGCTGACCAGCACCAGGCTTCCAAGCATTATCTTTGATATAAGACAGCCCAAGTTCTCAAACTTGGGAGTATTTGGAGTAATTTGTGAAAATATATTATGGAAACAACACCAGAAGCACCCATAAGGGCACTGTCTACCCTTTTGCCTTGCTCTGACATACAGGAGCCATTTTGTCTTACTTATGTGCTTGTTGTGTTGTCTATAGTGTGTCTATCTTGGGTCTTGGGTCTAACCAGTAAAGAAGCACAAAACCAGTAAGGAGGAAGTGCATGAGTTGTTTTGGGGAATACAAACATAGTTATTTTTATTAGAATGATTGATTCTGGGGTGGTAGGTAGCCTAGTGGTTAGAGCATTAGGCCAGTAATCAAAAGGTTGCTGGATCAAATCCCCGAGCTGACAAGGTAAAAATATGTTGTTCTGTGCCTGAACAAGGCAGTTAACCCACTGTTCCCTGGTAGGCCATCATTGTAAATAAGAATTGGTGTTTAACTTGCCTAGTTAAATAGAAAAAAAATACCAAAAATCTACTAGGGAGGAGCTGGGAGAAAATACCAAGGCTGACAGCTTGATGTACTGTATAATAGGGAGTTAACCTTAGAATGATAGTGGTGCCTGGTACTGAGGTATCCCAGGCCAAAACAGAACCTCTGTTTGATTAAGGACTTTTTATGAATTCCTTACACAAGTTTGGGTCATAGAGGAACTCTAAATTAGAAGTCTCTGAGTTTTTTTAACACTTGACCCTTGACACTTTTTAACACTTTACATGTCCTATTCATCTTGCTTTTTATGCATTCCATTCCCTCACATGGTTTTATAGCTTCCTTTTTAACCAACTTTTTTCTCTCTCTCTCTCTCTCTCTCTCTCTCTCTCTCTCTCTTTCATTTGTTTGTTTGTTTGTTTCTCTCCAGGGTGTTCTCTCCAACATCTCGTCCATCACAGACCTGGGGGGCTTTGACCCTGTCTGGCTCTTCCTGGTGACGGGAGGGGTCATGTTTATCCTGGGCTTCGCCGGCTGCATCGGAGCGCTGAGGGAAAACACCTTACTGCTCAAGTTTGTACGTCCACAACTCTCTCACTCCCAGTTGGCTCCCATAGACATACACATTTCTATGTGTGTGTGTATATACATCATTTATGTATATGTTATATAGATGATTGGCTCCCTCTTGAACTATAGCAACAGACTTAGCGCCTGTACTTCCCGCGGCTCTGTCCCACATGTTTAGTCCATTGATGTGTAGCCTTTTTCTGGGGCTGGGAAACCATGTCCCGTCTCACACATCAGTTATTACAGAACACTTCTGTCAGGTGTGTTAGTGCTGGGCTAAAACAAATATGTGCACTGCCTGGAGGTTGATTCACCAGGAATGGAAGGAGAAACACAGGACCAAATCTTCAGTGCTAAATCCTAGCTTTGTGTATGCTTGTTACCCTTTATCCCTCTCGTTCCCTCTTTCACCCTCTCTTTATCCCTCTCTTTCCCCCTCTCGTTATCCCTCTTTCACCCTCTCGTTATCCCTCTTTCACCCTCTCTTTATCCCTCTCTTTATCCCTCTCTTTCCCCCTCTCGTTATCCCTCTTTCCCCCTCTCTTTATGACTCTCTTTATCCCCCTGTTCCTGTGTTCCAGTTCTCTGTATTCCTGGGGATCATCTTCTTCCTGGAGCTGACGGCTGGAGTGTTGGCCTTTGTCTTTAAGGACTGGATCAAGGACCAGCTCAACTTCTTCATCAACAATAACATCCGGGCGTACCGTGATGACATCGACCTCCAGAACCTCATAGACTTCACACAGGAATATGTAAGTGTTTGAAGATCAGTGTGTGTGTATGAGAAAATGCAGTTATTACAGAGGAGAAGCGCTGGTTTGAGTAAGGTGAAGAGATGGTCTTGTAAGATGCGGGGGTAGGAGCATGTGTGTGTTGGCGTGTGAGAAAGCGATAGAACCTGGTTGCCCCACTCATATTTCCCGATGCCTTGGCAACGTATACCATGTTTCTATAGCAACTAGGGGAGGCAGGGTGGCCTACGATTCTCGTCGGATGTGTAGCGCTCTTAAGAATTTTTGTGAAAAGGATATTTTTATCCATGGCATGAGAATCTCCCATAGTATCTTCAATATTCCTCCCAATCCAGGAATCAGGTAAATTTGAAATCTGCTGTGGAGTACATACCACCTAGCACAACATGTTTGCAGTCAAAAATGTGATTTTTCCAGTGTTTTATATACAGTGCCTTCAGAATGTATTCAAGGTGGGATTAATTGTCCTTTTTTTGTCAATGATCTACACAAAATACTCTGTAATGTATTGTAAAGTGGAAGAGAAATTTGAACATTTAAAAAAAAAGTCTCTACAGGCTTCCTTCTTTACACTATGTCATTTAGGTTAGTATTGTGGAGTAACTACAATGTTGTTGATCCATCCTCAGTTTTCTTCTATCACAGCCATTAAACTCTATAACTGTTTTAAAGTCACCATTGGCCTCATGGTGAAATCCCTGAGTGGTTTCCTTCCTCTCCGGCAACTGAGTTAGGAAGGATGCCTGTATCTTTGTAGAGACTGGGTGTATTGATACACCATCCAAAGTGTAATTAATAACTTCACCATGCTCAAAGGGATATTCAATGTCTGCTCTTTTTTTTACCCATCTACCAATAGGTGCCCTTATTTGCGAGGCATTGGAAGAACCTCCCTGGTCATTGTTGTTGAATCTGTGTTTTCATTTTATATGAATTTGTAAAGATGTCTAAAAACATTATTCCACTTTGACATTATAGGGTATTGTGTGTAGGCCTGTGACACAAAATCTTAATTGAATCCATTTTCAATTCAGGCTGTAACACAACGAAATGTGGAAAAGTCAAGAGGTGAGAATACTTTCTGAAGGCGCTGTACATCTCCACACTATGAGTTTGGAATAATATTGTAAAAATTCATATAATGCCCTTTTAGAGTAAGAGCTGAAGCAATATTCTCTATGGACACAAGGTTTGTTTGTTGGCAGTGTACTTGTTGCTGATTATGACTAGATATACTCTTGGATGACTACTCACATAAAGACGATGATTTAGAAGGCCAGATCAAAAGGTCCAACACTAGTGAAGTCCAGTTTGTAGAAAAGCACAGGGCAGACCTCATAGCAGATGCCCTGGTCTCACAGAATTGGACCCATTAAAAGGTCTACCCTAAGATCCAGAAGGCCAAAACCAGCCAGGATCAAATGAGGGAGCTGTACTCTGCCCTGTCCACTCCAACCCAGAAGGAGGCTTTCTACGGGATTTCGAAAGGAGAAATATCCTTGGCTTATCATGGAGAAAAACCCAGAACCGGTCAGGGATGATTACCTGGAACAGATGAAATCTGAGAATTTCTACAGTGCAAGAATATCTCTTCCACATTTGAGAGATGTTGCTACTGGAGAAACGATACACAAAGCACTCAATGGTCCAGAAACACAGAAACGAGTGGGAGAGAGGGCAGGAGATAAGCTTGCGCGGGGCTGCCTTGCAGAATGTTCTGAGGACCATGGACAGTCAGAACACCAGCATAGAGAGACTGTTTGAACCTGATCAATATGGAGAAGAGGGAAGAACTGTTCTATTACAAGGCCAAGCACTCAGAAAATCATGTTGGATTGGGCGTCCAGACGACTCTTTTCAGACCGTTTTTGAATGTCTTTCTCTGAATGTGCTCGCAGGTAAATCTCATTCATCGGGACGTGAGTCTCGCTGATGTTATACTGAACTGCAATCCAGAATTGAAGCCAGTTATTCCACACATTCACTCCCATCCAGAGAAGATCATCTTCAGCCTGGAAGGTTTTGATGACTTGAAGGTTTCTTTCTGTGTTGCAGCAATTTCCAGCAATGACCTCAACCAGAAAAGATCCCTGGAAGATAATACTGGGGACCGTTTGAGTAAAAACATCTTACCCAGATCATTTCTACTCATTGCTAGCAGACCAGGAGCTTTAGACATTCTGAAGACACTCCTTGAAGATCCATGCTATATAGAGATTCTTGGATGTTCACAGGAGGGAGTTGAGGAATACGTTCAGAATTTCTTTGACAATGACTAGCTAAAAACATAAACTGTGGTGTATGTGAAAGGAAATTAAAAATGTGTTCACAACATGTTTCAGTCCAGTTATGTGCTGGTTTGTTTCCACTGTTTTGAGAGAACGTTCTGGAGAAAGGCACAGATCTACAGTACATCACGCTTTGGAAAAGAATCAGGTGCTCCTGCCTGAAACCTCCTTCAATGCCTTGGCAATTTAGCAAGAAGAGGAATACAGAAAAAACAAGTTCTGTTTAAAGAACAAGATGTGATTCAAGAGTTTTCTGTGATCTCCCAAGTGCCATCACTGTTTTTGAACAAGGTCTTATTGAAGAAGACAACCCACTGCCAAACAGTTTACAGCTTCGATCACCACATAGTCCAAGAGTTATTCGCAGCAATATTATACACTGAGCGTACAAAAAATTAGGATCACCTTCCTAATATGGAATTGCACCCCCTTTGCCCTCAGAACAGCCTCAATTCGTCGGGGCATGGACTCTACAAGGTGTCAAGCATTCCACAGGGATGCTGCTGGCCCATGTTGACTCCAATGCTTCCCACAGTTGTGTCAAGTTACCTGGATGTCTTTTGTGGGGTGGATCATTCTTGATACACACGAGAAACTGTGTGTGAAAAACCCAGCAGCGTTGCAGTTCTTGACACACTCAAACCGGTGCGCCTGGCACCTACTACCATACCCCGTTCAAAGGCACTTAAAACTTTTGTCTTGCCAATTCACCCTCTGAATGGCACACATACACAATCCATGTCTCAATTGTCTCAAGGCCTAAAAATGATTCTTTAACCTCTCCTGCCCTTCATCTACACTGATTGAAGTGGATTTAACAGGGGACATGAATAAGGGATTATAGCTTTCAGCTGGTCAGTCTGTCATGGAAAGAGCAGGGGTTCCTAATGTTTTGTACAGTCAGTGTATGTTCTCTGTGATGAAGAAGAGTGTCGTGACTTGACTTTAACATTAATCTGAAGACCCGATTTTTAAATTAAGTTACCATCTCCTGAATTAAACTCTAAAAGGTTTACCCATCACATCTATAAACATATTAATCATAACCTCATATCGTATCATTCTGAACAGTCATAACCTCCTTGCATCAGCCTTACTTATGATTCAGGACTACACAAATTGGTTTAATTATTTATTTACTAGCTAATTACATGGAACACAGGATAAACATACACACTCTGCACCAGTTATTGACTGGAGACTTAATTTGCCAAAAACATGTCCCTAGCGGAATGACAACAATGACAACTACTTGTTAAAGAAGAGATGGAGAGGGACACTTAACATTGGTACATTCAGAAACTACTCTTGCCGCAGTAACCACATACTTTGCACAAGAAATGCCGCCCACTGTGAGTAAGAAATCATGAATGTATTTACGTGATAGGCCTGGGTTTGCCGGGGGTCTCTCGGTGAACAGGGCACCCTTGTAAGGCTCTGATTTTCCAAAATGGTTCCAACAAGTCTTCTACTGTTGTCCTTCTTCCTAGTTGTCCGGTATCCGGTGACTTGTCGTGTAGTCCTGAACAGAACTACAGAGTTGATTTTTCTTCCATTCACTCTTGAAGATAGGCTAGACAGCCGTATCGATGGTTCTCCAGTGGGGTGATGAGAGTCGCATAACACAATGGTTTGAGCAGAGGAACAGGATGGTTCTTATTTCGCTTTTGAAGATACTTTACTTAGGACAGCTAATCAGCCATACCAGTGATTGTCCAGGAGGTGAGTTTATCTTCTCCACCTCGTGTTGAGATTCAAAGTTCAAACCATTTTAAACGTGCAGCTGCAGCTTCACGCTTTTCTGGTCCAATCATTTATACATTTTGCTCGAAAGGGGCGTTTCCGGCAGACATGTTCTCTGACCTCACTCCGGGGCGATGACTACTGAGTGTGCAAAGTTAATGGAAAACAATTATCTCTTATAGCTTCTGAAATCACATCCCTCTCTTAACAAAATCACTTTCATCATTTTTCATATTACATGCACCACACATAATATGGAAACTTCATATATGTAGTGTGTATACTTTCCAAGTTACAGTATTTTCTTTAACATGTTTAATGACATCATAAAATAACAAACAAAATGACATTAGAGCTCTATAGATTGCCTCTGATATTCCCCCGTTCTACATTAGAAATATTGTTCCAGTATTCGCTTTTGAACTTGTCAGAGTTTCAGCGGGAAAAAGTCTGTTGAGACAAAGAACATTCCTTTGAATCCTGACAGCGCAGGCCTGAATCTTCTCCCTTGATTTACAACAGGGCGTGAGTTGTTAATCCCCACTAGTTCTTTCCTTCCCCCTCTATGGGTGAGAGTGGGTCTAATTGAAGTTTCATTGCAAACCTTATCTGACCTATTTTGGATTCTCGTGGACAGTCATGACAAGAGCCAAAGAGAAGTATTGCTATTGGGAAGTAGTAGCTCACCTCTTATCCCTCTCAGATTCTATGCACACCTGACCAAATGAAGCTAGTTTCTTCTAGCTCTTTAAAAGAGACTGTTTTGCCTTTTCTCTCTGGCCTGTTCAACAGAAAAACAAGGTGCTTCCCAAAGGAGGAGTTAAACCTTGCCTTGCCAACTGATTCACAGTTACTAAACTGGTTAAAAGATGGTTGCCAACGCTTAGTCTATCATATTGGATTTCTGTTCAAATGTCTCTATGAGCAGCATGATAAAATGTTTGTTGGAGACGTGATTCAAAATCATGTAAGTATAAAGGCTGGTAGCTTCCACAAAGAATTCTCATGGCCGTTATAATATTGCTTTGACAATTGTAAACAAATTAAGAGCCTTAGTCTCAATTGCAAAGAGGTAAAAATAAATACTGCAGCATGCCTTACATAAGTGTGTAAAGGTGCTAGACTTGCTGAATGGAGGATTTGAAATACTGTGCTCGTCACGGAAATCTCCCAATTGTAATTAAAAAAAAAGATTAATTCTGGTCCCCCACATGAAGTGATACATCTTTGGTCTGCTCTTCTGGAGTCTCACTCATTTCAATTTGGTCATGAATGATCTATTTGGTTAAGCAAGTGGCATGGCTGCTCAAGACCCTTTTTGTGAAGCAGTCATAGTGGGTACTCTGGTGGAGGAGACTGCATCAAGTTTGGCAAGCCTCGTGCTGAGCTGTGAAAATCTGCAGGTTCTTTTGGCCAGATTCGCCAGAGACGGCTGTACTTGTAACATCTCTCGGTGTAAACGCTTTTGGACAAAGGTCTCATCATAAAGGGCTTCACGGTGAAAGATAGACACTAGTATTATTTTAAAATTAGGAGTCACAACACCGGTGATCAGATTCAACATGTTTACTTAACTCAATCTGCGCATGTCATACATCAGTACAGATGCCCTCAAGGGACACTGAAGCCACCTCAAGATATTAAAGGTGGATCAGACTGCTGACACAGGAGGCGATCAGAGTACTTTATGGAGCCCAAGGGCTTACAGTGAACTGTTACTGGTTGGAGATGTGACAAGCCAGTGGATCAGTGCTCTTACTGGATAAAAGAGGACTGCAACTCTTTTGTAATGCACTGGAGATAGATGGGGGAGGAATCACAGATGAGCTACTTAGAGCAGATATTGTGGGAGAGGTCATGTAAGGATTTTCACTGGAGCTGACTTACCCAGGTTCTTGAGGGCCCCAGTGTCTACTGGTATTTGCCTCTCCCTTGAATTTAATTAATTAAATATTGCTGTGAAACTGCAGTTACTACTGTACCATTGCTGTACTTAGGTTTTGTGTAAGATTACTAATGTTGTACATATGTATCATAGTTGGTCCCTACATTTGTTCAGGTCTGTTTTAAATTTGTTTGGAAAATGTTTTATTGCTCTGTTTGTAAAGGGTATATACTTGTGTATGTCTTCAATAACATTCTGTCTGTATATTCTGTTTATTGTGTATTTTCTGTGTATCGGCTATCTATATACTCAGTTTATTGTGTATATTCTGTGTCGTCTGTCCTGTATATTCCATGTATTGTGTATTGTCTGTCTGTATATTCAGTTTACTGTGTATCATCTCTCTGTATATTCCATTTATTGTATATATTCTGTGTATCATCTGTCTGTATATTCAGTTGATTGTGTAGATTATGTGTATCTGTCTGTATATTACATTTATCGTGTAGATTCTGTCTATTGTGTATTCTGTTTTATTGTGGCAACACCATTTCTTTCACCAGGTCACATTCCTGGTACATGCAAATGTACTTTGCGATTAAAGGTGATCGTGATTCTTCTTTAGACGGCAGGTAGCCTGACGGAGATAAATAACTCAAATGTACACAAATCGTGTGGACCTAGTACCTAAATGAACCCAAAATAATTGTCTGTTTTTAAACTGTATTTTATGGAGTTGCCTTTATAAAGACTAACATTAAAATGAGACCGAGAGAACGGTGGAAGGGAGCAAAGCAGTTGATGGCTAATGAACGTGTTCAATGCAATTTACCTCAGCACTCGTTAAACCACTTTCGCTTATTGGACTGCTAATCATATCATACAATGATGAGGTGCTAAAGCTATTACCATATTAAAATGAGTTATGCTGAATTACTTTCAATGCAATACAGTGGTTCGGTAATTAAACATTAAATATGATATAATATATGATTCATTCGTTTTGCTTCACTCAATAATGTGTCTTAAAATCCTCACTCGGGCTCCTTATATTGTTATCAGAAATGAATTGATATGCTTTAGCCAACAAATTTATTGAATTCACAAGGGCCTTGTGTAGAATCTCCTCTCTGGATTGGTCTTCGTCTCAGTTTCTCTATTCAGTGGCAGGCCTTTGTTCGTGTAGCCAGCGTATTCCATCTGGGCCTCTATTCACAAAGCGTTGTATAGTAGGAGTGCTGATCTAGGATCAGTTCACTCCCCCCCCTCTTCTTATTGATTAGGATCTGAAAGGGAAAACTGATCCTAGATCCGCTGTAAATATGTGTCCTGTTTTCAGCCTTCCACAATCTCTGTCAGTCACACACCACCCACACTGATGGTGTGAGATGAGAGAGGAATTCACTACAGTCATTCCCTCTAAACATTGGACTCTTTGTTTTCACCATATATGATAGCACTGCTATGCTGCAGTAGTGTGTGTGTGCGTATGGTGTGTGGGTCAGCTCTTTGTTCACCCGCACGCAATTGCTAACAACCCATCTGCAACTGCGAATGTGAAAATCTGAGGCCCGACCCTAACCCACAAATATAGAAAATGCTCTGTACAGTAAGAGATGGCAGAAAGATTTTTTGACAGGCCTTCCTAGATAGGCCAGGCCTATATTTGTGCTTTAAAATTTCCAACCTTTTGGTAGGCTATTTGTTATGCAACTTGTCTATAATTAAATACATGCAGCTTCTGTCATTACTTGTTGCACTAGAAGACTAAATTAACCCTTGCTCACCAGAATGTCATAAATTGATAGAATGAAAACTACAATCTAGTTAACATCGGTAAAGTTGGTTCTCTCTTTAGCTATGCTTCTCTCACGCAGCAAAGATGTTTAGGGACCGGGTAGAAAATGCAATAACCCCCCCTAAAAAAACCCCAGTTTGGCTGATTTTTAACACATTTTAAAAGCTGTTTAAACACTATAAGATTTCAGTTCGCTTTGGATGCATATTTTATGTGGTTGAAATACTATCAGCTTTTATGATGCTGATAAAGATAGCCTCACCACCTTTACAGATGGGTGGCAGGGTAGCCTAGTGGTTAGAGCGTTGGACTGGTAACCGGAAGGTTGAAAGTTCAAATCCCCGAACTGACAAGGTACAAATCTGTCGCTCTGCCCCTGAACAGGCAGTTAACCCACTGTTCCTAGGCCGTCATTGAAAATAAGAATTTGTTCTTAACTGACTTGCCTAGTAAAATAAAGGTAAAAAAAAAAAAAAACACCTTTACAGATGATCCCTAACCACACATTCATTCTCAGATGCTGAAGTAAATAAATCCAAATTTCTCTGTTCCTGAGTCAATGTACATTTTGGTGTATCATTTTACTGCAAGAGATACTTCCTTCTGCAGGAGTTAATATTATATTAGGCTATGTGAGAGGTCATAAACTTAGTGAGCGTTTAGATATTTTTTGGACATATTTAGTCATCGATCAGACGCTCCTATCCAGAGCAATATCCAGGACTTTATTATATAATCTCGTGGACTGTGGGTTATGAGTCAACCCGTGCAACACTAGTGTGTGCATGTGTTGTGAGGTAGTGGAACTTCCTGGGTATTTAAAGTGAAAAACATTTTAAATTAAAAGGAAGAAACGTGGATGTGCTGTTGACGATCTCTTCTCTGTTGCTTCTTGTCAGTGGGAGTGTTGCGGCGCATTCGGAGCGGACGACTGGAACCTCAACATTTACTTCAACTGCACGGACACCAACCCCAGTCGGGAGAAATGTGGCGTCCCCTTTTCCTGCTGCACCAAGGATCCTGCGGTAAGAAAGTCTCACAGGGGCTAGGTAGGGTTGGTCAGAGACCCGGGGTCATGGAGTTTGGTAAATCAAGCCTGGATTCCAAACTGAAAAACAACTCTCTTCTCCTTCGTCCTTGGCTTGCTGTTGCAGATCTGAAAAGACTGGATGGGTAAAAAACAATATGGTGGAAACTCCTTTTAGCCAGACTTATACAGATATACTGTATACTGGCTCTTCTTTTAGCGGTATTTAGTATACTGAGCCAGTCTCCTCAAATATGTGAGGGGGAGTTGTCAAGGACGGAGGAAAGTGAGTCTCCTATTTGGAACACAGCCCTAAGCTGCTTTCATAAGAGTGCCTCAATTGGAGTAGAGGGAGGTAGTAAGACATATTGAGTCAGAGAGAATGACAAGAAAAGTGAGCAACAAAAGGGTTTGACTGAAGAATAGATACTGTGACACAAGGACAAAGGAGAGGTAGAACGTGACAGAAGAGAAAAGACATCAACAAAGAGGGAGGGAACAAAAGTCCTGGCGACAAAGGGAGGGAGAGAACATTGTAACAATGGCCTCCACACATGCAGAAAACATCAGTTACATGGGACTGCCTGTGACAAGAGCATCAAGGGATAAATTATTTTCATAATGGTATGGAGGAGATCAGGACTAATACAGTAACGTCTTTCATCATTGGGGCACTTTTGAACAATGAATCCTACAAGATGTAGTGGAAATTGTGTTCCCTTACTCTCTGATGAATGTGTCACACTTTTACAGTTAAAGGGGTAGTTCACTGAAAATGATTTTGCTTCTGGTTAGTCCCAAGTGGCTCCCGAGTGGCGCAGCGGTCTAAGGCCATCTCAGTGGTAGATGTGTCACTACAGACCCTGGTTTGATTCCAGGCTGTATCACAACTGGCCGTGTTTGGGAGTCCCATAGGGTGGCGCACAATTGGCCCAGCTTTGTCTTGGTTTGGCCGTGGTAGTCCATCATTGTAAACAATAATTTCTTCTCAACTGACTTGCCTAGTTACATTTAAAAAATGGCAGTATCTATGAGATAGCAAAACCCATTTCTCAGACTGGCATTAATGCTAACATGCTCATATTATTGGTCAGAAACCAAACATGAATTGACACACGAACAGGAAATGGTCATGGGTGTCAGTAGTATTAGCAATGGAGGTTGGGGGGTATTGGCAGCTGACTTCTCTTTTTGATAACAATTGTATTTCTCTTCATTAGGAGGATGTGATAAACACGCAGTGTGGCTATGACGTACGAGCCAAAACGGTGAGTGCCGTTCCATTTCTCTCCTCTTTCCCCCTCTACCGCCTTCCTATTTCCTTCCCTTACATTTGTCCTCTCGTTTCCCTGATATAGTAGCCTCTATTATTATGATGTAAGAGACATTACTGAGAATATATAAAGTTATATAATATAATGAAGGGCTATGTAATACGATGGTTGTATAGTGAAGGCATATGCTTGGTTTTCATGCCATTTGGAGGCTAAGAAGCTCCCTGTACGGGAGACCCATAGGGCAGCGCACAATTGGCCCAGCATCGCCCGGGTTAGGGGAGGGCTTGGCTGGCAGTCCTTGTCCCATCGCGCACTAGCGACTCCTGTGGCGGGCCGGGCGCAGTGCACGCCGACACGGTTGCCAGGTGTACAGTGTTTCCTCCGACATGTTGGTGCGGCTGGATGCCGGGTTAAGTGGGCATTGTGTCAAGAAGCAGTGTGGCTTCGTTGGGTCGTGTTTCGGAGGACGCACGGCTCTCGACCTTCGCCACTCCCGAGTCCGTACGGGAGTTGCAGCGATGAGACAAGACTGTAACTACCAATTGGATACCACAAAAAGGGGCACAAAAAGAAGCCTCCCTGTAATAAACGTGTCATTGTCGTAGGACGCAGAGCAGAAGACCTACATCCATGTGAAAGGCTGTGTGCCACAGTTTGAGAAGTGGCTACAGGACAACCTGACAGTGGTGGCTGGGATCTTCATAGGAGTTGCACTGTTACAGGTAAGAGAAACGTTTCTTTGTCTACTTAGAAAGAGAGCAAGCCACTCTGATTCAGGACATTAACTTGTCTCAGCAGCATATAGTGATGTTTAGACACACCACACATGACTGATATGGCTGGTGTCCATCATATTAGTATCTTGTGGAGATGAAACACATTGCATTACAACTGCCAATCCCAAATGAATCCGGGACGTTATAAGTATTGTCGAAGATCAGAAATTTAGAGCATGAGCAGCTTGCATGTGACTCAGTTAATGAAAACATTTAAGTACAACAGACATCACATTCATAATTGATTTTCTTTCTTTTACAGATATTTGGAATATGTTTGGCACAAAACTTAGTGAGTGACATTGAAGCTGTGAGAGCAAGCTGGTGAGAAGAAAATACATCTCTCAATTTCATTCTGTAACGTCTTATGCATTTCCCTACATCTTTCGTTATCATCTGGATTCATTATTGATTTCCATACTCCTTAGCATAAGCATTAGCGGCATTGAAAATCAGAGAATTCAAAGTTCTACAATTGTTTTATTTTGAAAGTGGGCCACCATGTGGGCTAAAGTTGCAGTACGGCAACATGGAAATCCTTTGACCATGGAATCACATTTCAAAACCAGATTAGCATTTTAGAAAAAGTGCCTCCCTCATTTGGCATAGAATAAGAGTCGGAAGATCTTGGGCCATATGTATCAAGCTGCTGAAAATAAAACAATGGTTTAATAAATGGATGAAACCAGTGAAAATGTACTACTGTCAGAATGAAGAAAGAAGTTACAGCATTGATGTGTGTAACCACTAAATCAGCATTTTACCAGATTCTTAGTTTTTCTGATGTAGTTGGATACACATCGATCCAGAGTATACTGTCCAGTAAAACTTTTAGTTGTAGTTTCTTTGGCTTTGCTCTGGTTACTCACGTCACCTCCTAGTTTGACAGAGTTATTTCACATATGTTCTGCCCCTCTCATTTTTACATTTGTCAGACACCGTTATCCAGAGTGACGTGTAGGAGTAATTAGGGTTAAGTGCCTGGCTCAAGGGCACGTCGACAGATTTTTCACCTAGTCAGCTCAGGGACTCGAACCAGCCACCTTTCGGTTACTGGCCCAACACTCTTATCCGCTAGGTTACCTGCCACCCCAGCTGGCCTCTCAACTAGGAGACAGGAGCACAGCACCCCCCACTCACTCATGCCCACCCCCATCCCTGGCAGGGTGACTGGGGGACTAGCTGTTACACACGCCTACTCTGCCACACCATCGTCATGCCAACTCACCTCGTGCTTCATTCTTCCTCCCCCATGCTTCGTCAGGGTGCCCCCGCCCTTTCTCTCCATGCGCCGACCCCCGCCTCACTCTGGAAAGAAAGGGTCTGCGTACTACGCGTGAGGAACATGCTCGCGAGCGTGTGTATGTACTTTAGCCGGTGGGTGTTGTTGTTGTCCTCTGTGAATCAGTACTAGCCACCGTAGTCAATGATATACCACAGCCCAGACCCTGCAAGACCCCTGCAATTCGACCCAATGAGTTGAGGAATGAGGAATATGATATAATATATAACATAAAGCCAATGCTTTGCTGGCTTACAGTATAACGTTAGACTCTTTAAACTAAAACGTCCGTGGGTAAACACAGGCTGAAATGACAGACTTAACTGCAGGTTTAACTAGCCTGCCCTGTATACACTGTCTGCCAGGGGTGTAGTGGGTTCTGTACATTTCCAAAGACACATTGCCCTTTTTCCAAAGCCAACAAATAGCCAAAATGTCTGCCTATAGAAGGACCTGTCAGTTCTCTCCACATCCTGTTGTCATGAAGAATGGAAACGCTTTCAGACTATTGAGAAAGGATTCCTCCACCTCCCTCAGATCCCTCCTCCACTGTGTCACTGTGCCAAACCATCCCTCTGTGCCCCCCTGACCATGCCCACCTCAACCTATCCACCAGGGGTGTATTCAGGATGCATTACATGTTTACCGCACACTCAAACGCAAATGGAACTACACATGGGACTTGAGCTTAACATTTGGTTCCAGAGTATTGTGAACACTACTGATTAGAGTGGGACTGAAAAACACTTGATAACATTTCAAAACTTTACGCATTTTGAATACACTCCCTGGCTTTGCTCTTGTGTACCAGAAAGAACATGCTTTAGCTTTTTTTCTTTCTCTTGCTGTGTAGTTTGTTTACCTGATGTCACGGTTTACCTGTCTTCACCCAGGAATGCACAGGTAAGGATTACCAAGTTAGCTAGCTGAGCTTTATAGTGCCCTTATGTCACAACTACAACTGTGTTGTTGACATTTCTCAAAGTTCACCCCAGTAATACATTGACATGGGACTAGGATTAGTTTGTTTTAAGAGCTGTGACTGACCTTGATGTCTGTTTCTCCCAAGGTCTCTTCAGCATGGCTACGCCATTCTCGGCACATAAGAAAATGCTCAAAGCCTGCTACCACTGGGAAAGATTCCTGAGAGCACCTGCACCATGGTGACCTGCACATTCTGATCCTTTTTAAAGATGGGTTTAGGGTTGCAAATTTCCAGTAACTTTCCAAAAATTCCCAGGTTTTTCAGAAATCCCAGGTGGCAGTTTTCTGGAAAACCTGGGAATTTGGGGAAAATGACCCTGTTTTGCATCTCCATTGTTCCATGGGATTCCATCCATGTGACAAACACTTTGTGTAGAAATGTACAGAAAATAATGACCCCAAAAAACTTGGGGGAAAGTTGCTTGTAAATGCACTGCATGCCTGTCCCACATAGGGTGGCCACATTTAAAACACCCAAATGCGAGACTACAGGATGATATTGCAGGATAGTGTAGCCTACATTAATAAAAACATTTGGCAGCCCCCCCCACTGGAATTTAGACTGAACTGAAAGGATTTTTACAAATGTGATTGGTTGATGATATGACATTGCCTACGTCTCGTCTGGCGCTGGGCAAAATATCAGATCTCAACAACGATTGGAGAAGAGTTTAACATCACCAGTATTCTTAGACTACCACATCCTAATGATATATCTTTTTTTCATAAGCGCATATTAGTGGTGCTTTGTTTTGTTGATAAAATGCGGGACATGATTGTTTCGTTGCAGGACGCGGTACAAAAGGGGGAAAAATGTGGGACTGTCACACGATCCGGGACATGTGGTCAACATACTGGTCACAGTAGCATGGATTCTGGTTTTGTTTCATTAAAATGTGCAAAAGTTCTCTTATTGACACAAGTATTTTTAACAGTAAAATAGTAGCTGTATTTGTGGTGACACTGTGAGCTTAGGAAAGAGAGTAATGGTGCTAGAGGGCAAATGTACAGTAGTAGTCACAGCCTTTAAGTCACGTTTCCTTTGAACTGCTGAAGCGTTGTCGGTTCAAGCATTTTTGTTGCACAAATGAGCATTCGTTATATCCCATGCCATCTCTACCACCTGGTGAAATACATACAGGTATTTCAGATACTTTCAAATACTTGAGGTGTGCTTGATTTAGCATGTTTTTCACTTTTGGGACTAGTCTCTTGGTTCCATTTTAACAGGCAAACTAAATCAAGCACACTTAAAGGTCCAATGCAGCTGTTTTTATCTCAATATCACATACTTTTTGGAGTACTTTACTGTGATTGTTTTCAATTCAAATGGTTGAAAATAAACAAAAATATCTTCTTGGCCTCCCGAGTGGCGCTGTGGTCTAAGGGTCTCCTACGACCGGGAGACCCATGGGGCAGCGCACAATTGATCCAGCATCGCGTTAGGGGGGGTTTGGCCGGCAGGGATATCCTTATCCCATCGCGCTCTAGCGACTCCTGTGGCGGGCTGGGCACATGCACGCTGACACGGTCGGCAGGTGTAGTACGGTGTTTCCTCTGACACATTGGTGTGGCTGGCTTCCGGGTTAAGAGGGCATTGTGTCAAGAAGCAGTGAGGCTTGGTTGGGTTGTGTTTCGGAGGACGCACGGCTCTCAACCTTCGCCTCTCCCGACTCCCTATCGGAGTTGCAGTGATGAGACAAGACTAACTACCAATTGGATCCCACGAAATTGGGCAGAAAAAAGGGATTAAAAAAGTATAATAATTGTTTCAATCTCTTCTTAGCAAAGAGCAATTTCTCTAGGACTGTGAGTGGTCAGAGTTAGGAGGGGGAAAACTGAAAATTAGCTGATAATGGCAGAGAAGTTTGGAACTCTTTCTTATTGGGCGGCAGGTAGCCTAGTGGTTAGAGCGTTGGATCCCTGAGCTGATGAGGTAAAAATCTGTTGTTATGCCCCTGAAAAAGGCAGTTAACCCACTGTCCCAAGGCAGTCATTGAAAATAAGAATTTGTTCTTAACTGACTTGCCTAATTAAATAAAGGTAAAATAATAAAAAAATATTTTTTTTTGTCTTTTTACTAATTTACAGCATGGTGGTGTCAACAGTGAAGGGTAAAACTACATCCACCAAAACAGGATGACATTTCAGGTGGTATTTTCAAACAGCTCTGACACTAAAATAACATTATCATGTTCACAGTATTATTCCAACCTCAGCGTGGAAATACACTTAAAACATAGGAAAATCACATTTTTGACTGCACTGGGTGTTTTAAGTATCAATGTATTTTGTCTGATCTCTGCACACTCTACATACAGGTTTTTAATGGTTAAAACACACTTTCAGTTCATGTCCAGTATGGTGGTCTTCTGTTTTCAATACCTCAAAGTGAATAGTGTCAATCTTTAGGAATCCCTGCTACTCCTTATTCAATTTTGTTCTGAGGGCTGAATGTGATTGGTTGGATGAAAGCGAAACTACCATTAGTGAGACATTACAACGGCCAGAGTGAAAAGAAAACTCAGTTGCTGTCATATTTGTAGGTGGTGGATTGTGTAGCACTTGGGTTGCCATGCTGAAGGTCCCTGGTTCAAATCCCTGTGTGGTTTCAGTTTTCTAGCTCAACTATCAGTGGGCGGGGCATTCAAGGACAAGTGAGAGAGAAATAAAGATAAGGCCAAGTGGGACGTTTGATTGGTTTTGACAAGATGGGATACCACTTTTGTCAGATTTGACTTTTCTTAGCAGGTTAGGAGAATTTACATAGCAGGTTAGAAGAATTAGGATAAGGGTTAGATAAAATGCCCCAAAAATGAACTGACTTAATTTAACAAACGCTTATAGCCATGACCGAGGTGGATGGACTTTTAACCAAGTTAACCAATCACAGCCAGGACCAGTGACAGGTGAGAGTTAAATCAAATAAATCCTGTTAGGGAGGTAGGAGGGCATTAAACATGGGTTGTGAGACACAAGGTCCCTGGTTTGAACCTTTCTAAAGTTGACCTTTAACATTTATTTTGACTGTTTAGAGTGAAAAGACCAAAACGTTAGGCTGGTGGGTGGTGTCCCTAGTGGCAGAGGGCATAACACAAGGGTTGCCATTCAGTCGTTTCTTCACTTGATTCCCAGTATGGCCTTTAACGTGACTTTTATGAACTTGAACAATCTCACTTTTTTTCTGCCCTCAGAACAAGTTCTTGTTTTTCTTTCATTTCCATGAAATAAATCATTTTCTTTGTTGACCTGATGACTTTGTTAATAGTGTTAATAAAGAAGGGACATGACGTGATTTGGCTTCCTCTTTCTCTGCCTGACTCCATGACACATTCATTTCTTTGTCAACGGTGCTTTGTAACTCAGTTGGATGGCTCGAGTCTGAAGGAACGATTTCTAATTGATTGTGGACTACAGGAAAAGGAGGACTGAGCATGGCAAGCGGTACCAAGAGGCTTCTAAACAGCTTCTACCCCCAAGCCATAAGACTCCTGAACATCTAATCAAATGGCTACCCAGACTATTTGCATTAATAATAATAGTGATTTATTTCAGCTTTTATTTCTTTCATCACATTACCAGTGGGTCAGAAGATTACAAAATTGTTGAACTTGGGTCAAACTTTTTGAGTAGCCTTCCAACAAGCTTCCCACAATAAGTTGGGTGAATTTTGGCCCATTCCTCCTGACAGAGCTGGTGTAACTGAGTCTGGTTTGTAGGCCTCCTTGCTCGCACACACTTTTTCAGTTCTGCCCACAAATTTTCTATAGGATTGAGGTCAGGGCTTTGTGATGGCCACTCCAATATCTTGACTTTGTTGTCCTTAAGCCATTTTGCCACAACTTTGGAAGTATGCTTGGGGTCATTGTCCATTTGGAAGAACCATTTGCGACCAAGCTTTAACTTCCTGACTGATGTTTTGAGATGTTGCTTCAATATATCCACATAATTTTCCTTCCTTATGATGCATCTATTTTGTGCACCGTGCACCAGTCCCTCCTGCAGCAAAGCACCCCCACAACATGATGCTGCCACCCCCGTGCTTTTTCGGCTTGCAAGCCTCCCCCTTTTTCCTCCAAACATAACGATGGTCATTATGGCCAAACAGTTCTATTTTTGTTTCATCAGACCAGAGGACATTTCTCCAAAAAGTGTTCTTTTCTATGGTGGTTTTGGAGCAGTGGTTTCTTCCTTGCTGAGCGGCCTTTCAGGTTATGTCAATATAAGACTCACCTTACTGTGGATATAGATACTTTTGTACCTGTTTCCTCCAGCATCTTCACAAGGTCCTTTGCTGTTGTTCTGGGATTGATTTGCACTTTTTGCACCAAAGTACGATCATCTCTAGGAGACAGAACACATCTCCTTCCTGAGCGGTATGGCGGCTGCGTGGTCCCATGGTATTTATACTTGCGTACTATTGTTTGTACAGATGAACGTGGTACCTTCAGGTGTTTGGAAATTGCTCCCAAGGGATGATCCAGACTTGTGGAGGTCTACAATTTGTATTCTGAAGTCTTGGCTGATTTCTTTAGATTTTTCCATGATGTTAAGCAAAGAGGCACTCAGCTTAAAGGTAGGCCTTGAAATACATCCACAGGTACATCTCCAATTGACTCAAATGATGTCAATTAGCCTAGCAGAAGCTTCTAAAGCCATGACATCATTTACTGGAATTTTCCAAGCTGTTTAAAGGCACAGTCAATTTAGTGTATGTCAACATCTGACCCCCTGGAATTGTGATACAGTGAATTATAAGTGAAATAATCTGTCTGTAAACAATTGTTGAAAAAATGAATTGTGTCATGCACAAAGTAGATGTCCTAACCGACTTGCCAAAACCATAGTTAACAAGAAGTTTGTGGAGTGGTTGAAAAACGAGTTTTAATGACTTCAACCTAAGTGTATGTAAACTTCCGACTTCAACTGTAGGTGTTAATCTGATCAATGGACATTCCATCACCACTGTTAAAACTATCAATGTATGCCAGAATTATCAAAGGGCCTTAAAGCCTGGCATGTGAGGCTAGATTCCATTCTAGATGGGGCTCCTGCTCACCCCTACCTAGTTGTCCCAGATCCATGAAGAGGAGTGAACTAGGATAGTTGGGAGGGGGCAATCTTCTGGAATGGAATGCAGCCAAGGTGACACCATAGCTCAGAAAACCCTGTCTGGCACACAATGAATGAAACATGATTAGAGTGGCTTATGAATGATATGAAAAAGACTTCCCCCCCCCCTCTTCTTCTTAATATATCAACAGGCAGTACAAACTCTAGGAACAACAAATACATTATCGCCAGCAATCATCTTTAATTATCTGTTCGAGTTACAATCTTCCAAATGTACAACTCATCAATGACATTTACAACAAACATTTATGTTTATAATATCGTAATGCAGTTACTTTGTGGTTACATCTTGATTGGATTGTGTCTTTGTAAGGTTACAAATCTGATAAATTACCATTCATACCTGACAATAAAGAACAAAGTGCCGATTAATAAACAAATAATTTATAATAAAAAACGCCTATGTCACCAGACGGTGCCTAACGCAGTATCCAACATGCTGGAATATGCATGTTATCGATACTTCGAGTGGGAGAAACCATCACACATGCAAACCAATAACTGGCAGGGAGAAACCATAGAGCAGTACCACAAGTCGACAGGGGAGGGTGACCCCAGACTGGCCCATTCTGATAGGCTTATGGGGGGATAGTGTTAAATAACTTAGGAACCACTTAATATGATATAGGAATCTTCTGAAATGTGCAGCGCTACCCCATTGGTCCCCGACTCATGATAAAAGCAACAAATCCAGACAGTATATACCTGGTATGGCTGACTGTACACTCTCAGAGACCAGGGAGTGAGTGAATGGGTTCTTCTGGAGGTTCTAACTTCTAACCTACGCATGATCTCCTCCATGTCTGAGGACGCTCAGGTGGGCACTTGTATGTGCTAGTGGAGCTCAAGCCTGGGGTATGTTCAGTTGGGGGTGAAACGTTCACAACAATGCAGATAGAAATGTAACAAGAGTCAACAACATACCCTATTCTACTTGACATATCTGTTCTACATGATATATTTATTATATATATTCTGTAACGATTCACCATTCTAAACATTCCCCTGATATAACAGTAAGGTTGTTTGGGACAATAAGTCAGGTTTAGTTTGGGTTTGTATGAAAGTGAAAGGGAAGAGAGAGGATTGAGTGGGATTATCAAGCAAACTCCTTTCAAACGGCAGTTTAAGTACAAACATGATTGAACACTATTCTCTGTAAGATTTGCCACAGGGCTGTGGTTTTGGGTACGTGGACAGGTTCAAAATGAACACGGATACACCATCAACTGGACTAAAACATGCACGTCGACTTCAATTCGGGCTGGTACTCAAGCTAACATGGGACACGGAAGTAAAGAACACAGCAAGGATGCATTGGCTGCTAAATTTGTTTTCAAACCACCGAACTCAAATAGTTTTTTTTTGGTTATTTTGTATGTTTTTTTTATTTTTACGTTATCGGCGAGTTATTGAAGTGAATGGGTATCACAGCTATGGTCATCATAAAAAGTCGTCTCTCTTTGTATGTCTATCTATTGCGAAACGAAAAGGCTGTCTACTGGCACCTTGTTTTTTTAATATGGATGGAGCTGCTGCTTGGAGCGGAGTATGAATGCACTGGGGAGGGGGGGGGTAGTTAGCTGGAACAGCTGGCTGTTGACAGGGGAGAGGGACAGGATACCTTGGCACGTGACGATGGGAAACACAGAGGGAGGAAGGTTCTGTAGAAAGGAATGGGGGTGCAGGGATTGGCTATGAGGCAGGCATTGGGGGTCGGGGGGGCTGTGGGAGTTAAGAGTCATTTAGCTCTGTGCCGTTAGCCTCTGCTCTGTGAGCGACGCCTGGTGGGACACCGTTTTGTTCTCGTGTGACCGCAGCTTGGAGACCACGTCGATGAAGGCCAGCCCCTGCACTTCTTTATGGAGAGGCTCTGGAGGAGGGTGAGAGAAGAACAGGTCCAAAGCAGAAGAGTCTTTAAAGGAAGCACAAATCTAAACCATAATTCAATACCGCTATGTCCATACTAGTATACTACTCTGTGCAATGCCCTAGTTTGGATATTGGTGCAAAAGCTGCAGCTTAGTTCTTCCAAGTGGCTGATTCAAAATGTCCGGCCTTTTACCTGAACCCATGACCGCACAGATGATGACCATGGAGTTGTATTTGACCTCCGGTGCACTCATCTCGTCTGACAGCAGCTTGTGGAGCACCTGTACCAGGCCAGCCCCAACAAAGTCCTTTTCGGCCCCCACTGAAACCATGACAAACACACTGTGACCAATTATTTTGTACAATTGTTTAAATGCATTCCAATGTACCATCAGAGTCAATGTTTTGCCTCTGAGAAAAGGGTGTGTATTGAGCTTCAACAGTGAATTATATATATACACACAACACTTTCACTAGGTCCCAAATTGCTTTGCATTGTGTGGTTCTTCTAACCCGCCCTGTACATCCTCAAACTACTTTCATTTTATTCTAGCGATGCAATACATTGGGTCATGTTCAATAAGCACGGGGATAGAAAAGATTTTGAAACAGAGTAAGACAGGGAAGTGCTACGTGATCTTGTCTGGAAACAGTTTTCTTTTCTTGTTTCAAAACATTTTAGTACAGTGTGCCCTACTAAACACAACTCAGGCACTGTTAAAGAAAGTGCTACCAATCTGGCCCTTACTATACCATGTGGCTAACACAGTAGTTAGAATTTGGCTGCACCGTGACATCATGACCCTGACTCTTACCCAGGTCCAACCCGGCGATGAGGCCCAGAGCCACCAGCGCCTCGTTCTGCATGATCATGTGTTCACTCGTCGCCATGACTACTAAATGCTTCACTCCTGCCCCCTGGATGACTGTTTTTACGACGTCCTGAAAACACAAACAAATTAAGAAACAAATACATTTCAAAAATGGGGGCACAACTCTAAATCAGGGGAAGCCAACCATCATCCTGGATGTAGATTCTGGGTGTGCAGGGTTGTGCTCCAGTCATGCACTGACACTCCTGCCTTTACTAATCCCACTGCTCATCAGGAGCTGAAATCAGGTGTTAGAGCACGATAGGAACAAAAACCTGCACACCCAGTAACTTTCCAAGAGGGTAGGCCACTAAGGTCAGTCCACCTCAACTCTAAATAATATAGGACTCTTCTGTACAGTGCACTTGTAGGACCTACAGTTGAAGTCAGATGTTTACATACACCTTAGCCAAATACATTTCAACTCAGTTTTTCACAATTCCTGACATTTAATCCTTGTAAAAAATCCCCGTCTTAGGTCAGTTAGGACACCACTTTATTTTAATGTCAGAATAATACTAGAGATAATTCTTTATTTCAGCTTTTATTTCTTTCATTACATTCCCAATGGGTCAGAAGTTTACATACACTCAATTAGTACTTGGTAGCATTGCCTTTAAATTGTTTAACTTGGGTCAAACATTTCGGATAGCCTTCCACAAGCTTCCCACAATAAGTTGGGTGAATTTTGGCCCATCCCCCCTGACTGAGCTGGTGTAACCGAGTCAGGTTTGTAGGCCTCCTTGCTCGCACACATTTTTTCAGTTCTGCCCACAAATGTTCTACAGGGCTTTGGGATGGCCACTCCAATACCTTCACTTTGTTGTCCTTAAGCCATTTGCCAAAACTTTGGAAGTATGTTTGGGGTCATTGTCTATTTGGAAGACCCATTTGCGACCAAGCTTTAACTTTCTGACTGATGTCTTGAGATGTTGCTTCAATATATCTACATATTTTCCTTCCTCATGAAGCCATCTATTTTGTGAAGTGCACCAGTCCCTCCTGCAGAAAAGCACCCCCACAACATGATGCTGCCACCCCCATGCTTCACGGTTGGGATGGTGTACTTCTGCTTGCAAGCCTCCCCCTTTTTCCTCCAAACATAACGACGGTCATTATGGCCAAACAATTATTTGTTTCATGGAGGACATTTCTCCAAATAGTACGATCTTTGGCCCCATGTGCAGTTGCAAACCGTAGTCTGGCTTTTTTATGGCGGTTTTGGAGCAGTGGCTTCTTCCTTGCTGAGCGGCCTTTAAGGTTATGTCGATACAGGACTCGTTTTACTGTGGATATAGATACTTTCGTACCAGTTTCCTCCAGCATCTTCACAAGGTCCTTTGCTGTTGTTCTGGGATTGTTTTGCACTTTTCGCACCAAAGTACATTCATCTCTAGGAGACAGAACGCGTCTCTTTCCTGAGCGGTGTGACGGCTGCGTGGTCCCATGGTGTTTATACTTGCGTACTATTGTTTGATGAACGTAGTACCTTCAGGCTTTTGGAAATTGCTCCCAAGGATGAACCAGACTTGTTGAGGTCTACAATTTTTTTCCTGAGGTCTTGGCTGATTTCTGTTGATTTTCCCACGGTGTCAAGCAAAGAGGCAGTGATTTCGATGGTAGGCCTTGAAATACATCCACAGGTACACCTCCAATTGACTCAAATGATGTCAATTAGCCTAACAGAAGCTTCTAAAGCCATGACATAATTTTCTGGGATTTTCCAAGCTGTTTAAAGGCACAGTCAACTTAGTGTATGCAAACTTCTGACCCACTGGAATCGTGACACAGTGAAATAATCTGACTGTAAACAATTGTTGGAAAAATGACTTGTGTCATGCACAAAGTAGATGCCCTAACCGACTTGCCAAAACTATAGTTTGTTAACAAGAAGTTTGTGGAGTGGTTGAAAAACAAGTTTGAATGACTCCAACCTAAGTGTATGTAAAATTCCGACCTCAACTGTACCTCTCTGGTGCTTCCACTGGGTTCAATTCTATCTAGCGATCTGCAAATAGGACAGAAATGTTTAGAGCCTGAAGCTCATAAATCTACAGTCTAAGAATGAGACAACCAGAGTCTGAGGTGCCCCCGAGTCATTCTCCTCAGATGAGGGACCGGGTAGGGAATGTAGCAGAACTGACAACGCTGTCTCTGGACGTGAGTCAACAAGGAACACCGTATATCAGGAAGAGTTAGAACATGACTCCGACCTCAGTCGTTCTGTTCCCTTGATGAATAATGTAACATAAAACATGGATTGGATTTTGAGCTGAGAGTTAGATTAGTAAAGACAAGCTAGTTGATACAGCCTTTGATTAAAATATAGCTGATAACATATACATTCTGTGTGTGTATGCAGTCCAGATATGGGTCAGGATGTAATCTGTGGTGGCAGCCAGCCAGCCACAGATGGTGTGTTTTCATGGCAGCCGGCCCTAACCTTTGACTTGCTGTGGCGGATGAGGGCTGAGAGCAGTCTATTGGACTCTCCCATGACCCCTGCGTGGTCCTTTGCCTCACACCACTCTACCAGACGCTCCACCAGCTTCCCATTGGTCCCCAGCTGGTCTGCCGCATCCGCTGGGGGATTGGGGGGGCACAACATAAGGTAATGCTTTATTTCACAGCTCTATTACCATTGGTAGCTTTCTGGTATATGAACTAGAATTACTTGGTTCCTAATTATTATTATACTTGATAACTTGAAAATACAAAAAAAATGGGTAACAATTGGCACTTTCTAGTATTTGGTACAATGAATCTCTGAACTCCAGGGAGGAAGAGGTAGAAAAAAAACCTCTCATAATGACATGGTCAGAAATAGTGCACGCGTTAGTTCTATCACCTTGAGTAGAATGCTATTCTAACACCCTGTCAACATCTCACTGTCACACTCTGTTCCATAGCAATTCAATCAAAGATGGATGCCATCGATATCCATGTCTTTCTGGATCTAACTGGTTTGCACTTGGCCTTGCCCGGTCCTCCCCAACCCAACCCGTTCTTCATGAAGATTCAACAACATTTGACAGAAACGTATCGCATCCCGAGGCTCTTTTGTTGGAGTACTTTCCTATCCAACTTTCTGCTGAATAAAAAAATACATACTGGTCGATTTAAGGAGGTAAAACGTGAGGTACAGAACGGTTCAAGGTTAGCGCATCATAAGGAAGGAATTCTAGCCTCTATTTTGGAAAATGTTGCTATATATCTTTATGGGTGGAAACATTCACACCGGTCACTGATACTGGTCAATTTGAAGACGGAGGGCGAGGCACAATCCGATGGTTTATGGCATCATTAGGAAGGTGTTCTACAGTGCGTTATAGAGGTTATAAATGTGCTATAAAATGTGTTCTACCTTGTGTGTCGATGAGCATGCGTAACGTCCCCAGCAGTTTGAACTGGACAGGAGGCATCTCTGACGGGAGGAACTTCAACACCGTATCTGACACACCTGCCGACAGCATCTTAGCCTTGTTCACCACTGAAGGGACAGGAAAAGAAGAATAAACAACCATGAAACATGTGAAATAAATCAATACATAAATAAATACATTCAAACTATTCTCCCTTAAGACATGTAGCAATGAATTATTTGACTTATTTAGGTATGGACTATACACTGCAATTCAGCTCTAAGCTGCCAGTGCAGTACACCATGAAAATAAACAAAATACTAACTTTGTTACTATTGTATTCAACCAGTATTAACCAATTAAGGCTCAAAGAAAAAACAACTTCTAGTCAAAGTGCTGCTCCTGTACTTGTTTGCAGTTACATTTGCCAAGACCTACCCCCCCCCTACCCACAGACAACAAACGAGTGCAGGGGAAGCACTTGGAACAGGAAATGAACGTTAAAGAATTGCCTATGAGTCATACACAACATTGACAGTATACTCAAATCAGGCTTGGAATGCCTTGGGAGTCTCACCAGGAATGGCCAGGTTGCGCAGGGCGCTGAGCGCCGCGTGCTGCACGGTGACGTTGCCCTCGTCCACGTGGCGATCCAGCAGCTCCAGTAGCTTCTGAACGATGCCTGATTCCACCATGTGGATGCAGTTACCATCTGGGGGAGAAACAGAATGTCATAACTTAACCCACTGCTCAGTAAAAGCTATGGGCTGTGCAGGCATTTGCTCCCACCATGCTCTAACATGTCGGTTTCCACAAATCAAAGTTCTGTGAGAACCCCTATCCCCAGATCTAAAAAAGGACTGGATAGGTGTTAGGAGAATGTTCCAAAGCCATTTCCTTCTGACCGTAAGTTTACCTTCATCGTTTGATAGAAAAGAGGAAAACAGGTGACATATTATTCTCTTCACATCCATGTACGGAATAAATAATTTGGCTATAATAATAAGGACTTTTGTTTATCAGGGTGAATGTTTGAAGTCAGCCTGGATGCAGGATTCGCTGACACGGGACGAAATGCTGTGGTTTAGATGAGTAATGATATGGAATGACTAATGGCCGGGCATGTGATCTATATTCAGCACACTGAGGCAGCAGGTTTTATTAGGGGGAAAACTGATCTAGAAGACATCTGGGAGAATGTGGAGAGATGTGCCGAATGCTGATTAACTGTTCTACATGACAGAGAAGCATTTCTACAACCTGAGTGTTGTGCTGATTCCCTATTCTACTACACAGAAAAGTGTGTCTGTTCTACACACTCTGTTCTATACATTTCTACAGTATCGGAACATTCTGTGAAGTCACACCCTACGTAACGTGACCCACATTGTGGTCAGTATTAAAGCCATCCGAGGGGAGTTTTATCCTGAATAAAACCCTTTTTGGTTCAATCTGTAACCATAGGCAATGTGTACCCTCCTTCATAGAAATAGAATGGTCTAAAGGGCTTTGTCCCTTCTATTAACTGTATTTCTACAGCCTCCTCACCGTTGCGGGCGAAGTTGGCGATGGCCAGTGCCCCTGCCAGCTGCAGCTGGTGGTTGTGGGATGGCACCCAGGACAGGACCCTCTGGAACACACTGCCCTTGCCCCCCTCAAACAGCTTCTGCATGGACTCATCTGAGGAGAGAGGTGGGGAGAGGCTGTCAACACAAACACCCACCTACTGCAGCAGTAAAATGACAAAGCAGTTATTTATTAAACAGAAAAGCATAAAAAAGACCACACGCGTGTGCACGAACACGCAGAGACACAAACAAGCATGTATGTTTTGGTCAGAAAAGGTTACAGGATAAATGTCCTCCTTAGCGTCAGTATAAATGAAAGTGGATAGGAAGAATAAGTAGTCTAGGAGAATGCTATGGAAACCAGATGATATCGAGGCCTCTAACGCACCTACAACCACATTCTCCCTCACATTCGGTTGTCATAAAATATTCACAAATGGATTCACAATGTATTCTCCAGCACTCTGCTCTAAGGCTGAGAGTCCATCTGAAGATTTACTCATCAAACAACCATCTTATTCCCCTTCATATCTTTATTTTCCCAACCTGCTCTTTCTTTCTACCCTATTCTTATACACTCGCACACTCTCATTTCCTCCTGTCTATCATTTGGCCTGAGGGGAACGGTTTCCATGCACGCGCTTGAAACCCAGTCAAAGCAACCACAGCACAAAGGGTCAGTACATAGATGTTTTTTTTAAATCTAGGTTTGAATCATAGGCACGGAATCATCCTTATCGAAGACATGTTTATGTTGCAGTCGAGATGCGACGGAAGCATTTTATTGCGTCGGCAGGACAGAGGGGCTGCATCCGGTAAGACCAGGGGGTTGGGTGTGTGTCTCTTTGTTAACAACAGCTGGTGGGCGATCTCTACTATTAAGGAAATCTCAAGGTTCCGCTCGCCTGAGTTGGAGTACCTAATGATAACATGCAGACCACACTATTTACCAAGAGAGTTTCCATCTATATTTTTCGTAGCTGTCTATTTACCACCACAAACCGATGCTGGCACTAGGACCGCACTCAACGAGCTGTATTGAGCTATAAAGCAAACAAGAAAATGCTCATCCAGAAGCCGCGCTCCTAGTGGCCGGTGATTTTAATACAGGAAAGCCGAAATCCGTTTTAGTTCATTCTAACATCATGTCACCTGTGCAACTAGAGGGGGGAAAAAAACTTTACTCTACACAGAGACGCATACAAGCTCTCCTTCCATCTGGCAAATCTGACCATAACTATCCCGAGTGGCGCAGTGGTCTAAAGCACTGCATTTCAGTGCTAGATGCATCACTACAGACACCCTGGTTCGATTCCAGTCTTTATTTATTTATTTAATTTATTTATTTTACCTTTATTTAACCAGGTAGGCAAGTTGAGAAGAAGTTCTCATTTACAATTGCGACCTGGCCAAGAAAAAGCAAAGCAGTTTCACAGATACAACGACACAGAGTTACACATGGAGTAAAACAAACATACAGTCAATAACACAGTATAAACAAGTCTATATACAATGTGAGCAAATGAGGTGAGAAGGGAGGTAAAGGCAAAAAAGGCCATGGTGGCAAAGTAAATACAATATAGCAAGTAAAACACTGGAATGGTAAACACAGTCTGTATCACAACTGGCCGTGATTGGGAGTCCTATAGGGTGGTGCACAATTGGCTCAGCGTCGTCGGGGTTTGGCCGGTGTAAGCCGTCATTGTAAAGAAGAATTTGTTCTTTACCAACTTGTCTAGTTAAATAAAAGGTTAAAAATGGATTCCTGCTTACAAGCGAAATTCAAACAGTAAGTACCAGTGACACGCTCAATACGGAAGTGGTCAGATGAAGCTGATGCTAAGCAACAGGACTGTTTTGCTAGCACAGACTGGAATATGTACCGGGATTCATCCAATGGCATTGAAGAGTTTACCACATCAGTCACCGGATTCATTAATAAGTGCGTCGACGACGTCATCCCCACAGTGACCATACGTATACAATGCATTAGGAAAGTATTCAGACCCCTTCCCCTTTTCCACATTTAGTTACGTTACAGCCTTATTTTAAAATGTATTAAATAAATGTTTTTCCTCAACAATACCCCATAATGACAAAGCGAAAACAGGATTTTTGATGTTTGCAAATTAAATATGAAACTGAAATTCCTTATTTATATAAGTATTCAGACCTTTTGCTATTGTACAAAACTTATTTCTACAACTTGGGAGTCCGCCTGTGGTAAATTCAATTGATTGGACATGATTTGGAAAGGCACATACCTGTCTATATAAGGTTCCACAGTTGACAGTGCATGTCAGTGCAAAAACCACCACAAACCGAGGTCGAAGAAATTGTCTGTAGAGCTCCGAGACAGGATTGTGTCGAGGCACAGATCTGGGAAGGGTACCAAAACATGTCTGCAGCATTGAAGGTCCCCAAGAACACAGGAAACTCCATAATTCTTAAATGTTAGAAGTTTGGAACCACCAATACTCTTCTTAGAGCTGTCCGCCCGACCAACCTGAGCAATGGGAAGGGAGAAGGGCCATGGTCTGAGAAGTGACCAAGAACCCGATGGTCACTCTGACAGAGCTCCTTTGTGGAGATGGGAGAACCTTCCAGAAGCACATCCATTTCTGCAGCACTCCACCAATCAGGCCTTTATGGTAGAATGGCCAGACGGAAGCCACTCCTCAGTAAAAGGGTCACGACAACCCGCTTGGAGTTTGCCAAAAAACACCTAAAGGACTCAGGACTCAGACCATGAGAAACAAGTTTCTGAAACCAAGATTGAACTATTTGGCCCGAATGCCAAGCGTCACATCTAGAGGAAACCTGGCACCATCCCTACGGTGAAGCATGGTTGTGGCAGCATCATGCTGTGGGGATGTTTGTCAGCGGCAGGGCCTGGGAGACTAGTCAAGATCGAGGGAAAGATGAATGGAGCAAAGTACAAAGAGATCCTTGATGAAAACCTGCTCCAGAGCGCTCAGGACCTCAGACTGGGGCGAAGGCTCACCTTCCAACAGGACAACGACCCTAAGCACACAGCCAAGAAAACGCAGAAGTGGCTTCGGGACAAGTCTCTGAATGTCCTTGAGTGACCCAGCCAGAGCCTGGACTTGAACCTGACCGAACATCTCTGGAAAGACCTGAAAATAGCTGTGCAGCATGCTCCCCATCCAACCTGACAGAGCTTGAGAGGATCTGTAGAGAAGAATGGAAGAAACTCCCCAAATACAGGTGTGCCAAGATTGTAGCGTCAGTCCCAAGGAGACTCGAGGCTGTAATCACTGCCAAAGGTGCTTCAACGGAGTAAATGGTCTGAATAATTGTGTAAATGTGATGTGTTTTTACACATTTTTGCAAATTCATAAAAAAATATGTTTTTGCTTTGTCATTATGGGGTATTGTGTGTAGATTGATGAGGGAAAAAAAATGTGCAATCAATTTTAGAATAAGGCTGTAACGCAACATGTAGAATAAGTCAAGGGATTAGAATACTTTCTGAATGCACTATATATCCCAACCAGAAGCCATGGATTACATCTACACTGAGCTAAAGGCTAGAGCTGCTGCTTTCAAGGAGCGGGACACAAATCCAGACTTATAAGAAATCCCGCTATGACCTCCGACGAACCATTACAGGCAAAACGCCAATACAGGACTAAGATCAAATCCTACTAAACAGTCTCTAGACACTTGTCAGATGTGGCAGGGCTTGCAAACTATCACGGATTACAAAGGGAAACCAAGCCGAGAGCTGCCCAGTGATGCGAGCCTACCAGATAAGCTAATTGCCGTCAATGCTCACTTCAAGGCAAGCAACACTGAACCATTCGTGAGAGCACCAGCTGTTCCGGATGACTGTGCTCACGCTCTCCATAGCCGATATGAGTAAGACCTTTTAACAGGTTAACATTCACACAGATTACCAGGATATGTACTCCGAGCATGCGCTATCCAGCTGGCTAGTATGACATTTTCAACCTCTCCCTGACCCAGTCTGTAATGCCTACATGTTTCAAGCAAACCACCATAGTCCCTGGGCCCAAGAATGCAAAGGTAATTCGTCTAAATGACTACCGCCCCATAGCACTCACATCTGTATCCATAAAATGCTTTGAAAGGTTAGTCATGGCTCACATTAACACAAGCATCCCAGAAACCCTGGACCCACTCCAATTCATTTACTGCTCCAAGAGATCCACAGATGACCCAATCTCTATTGTACTCCACACTTCCCTTTCCCACTTGGACAAAAGGAACACCTATGTGAGAATGCTGTTCATTGACTACTGCTCAGCCAGCATTCATGACCATAGTGCCCTCCAAGCTCATCACTAAGCTAAGGACCCTGGACTTCCTGACGGGCCATCCCCAGGTTGTGAGGGTAGGCAACAACACATACGCCACGCTGACCCTCAACATGGGGGCACGTGCGCTTAGTCCCCTCCTGTACTCCCTGTTCACCCACAACTGCATGGCCATGCATGACTCCAACACCATCATTAAGTTTGCCGACGACACGACGGTGGTAGGCCTGATCACCCACGACGAGACAGCCTATAGGGAGGTCAGAGACCTGGCAGTTTATCTTGGACTACAAGAAACGAAGGGCCGAACATGGGCCCATTCACATTGGGCTATAGTGGAGTGGGACGAAAGCTTCAAGTTCCTCGGTGTCCACATCACAACAGTCTTGAAAAGGGCATAATGCCTCTTCCCCCTCAGGAGAGTGAAAAGATTTAGCATGGGTCCCTCAGATTATTCTACAGCTGCACCATTGAGAGCATCTTGACTGGCTGCTCGGGATCCACTTGGCATCCAACCGCAAGGCACTACAAAGGGAAGTGCGTACGGCCTAGTACATCACTAGGGCCGGACTCCTTGCCATTCAGGACCTCGAAACCAGGCTGTATCAGAAGAAAGCCACCCAAGTCAGACTGTTCGCCGAGTGCCAAGTCTGGGACCAAAAGGCTTCTGAACAACTTCTACACCTAAGCCATAAGACTGCTGAACAGTTAATCAAAATGGCTACCCGGACTATTTACATTGACCCACTTTATTTGCATTTATTTGCATTCTCTCTCCTGATTGTCTAGTCACTTTAACCAATACCTACATGTAGATACTACATTACCTCAACTACCTTGTACCCCTGCACATTGACTCGGTACTGGTACTCCTTGTATATAGCCTCATTACCGTAATTGCTGGACTATTAAGCACACCTGAATATAAACCGCACCCACCGAATTATAAAAAAATATGTATTTTGTACATAAATAAGCCACACATGTCTATAAGCCGCAGATGCCTACCGGTACATTGAAACAAATGAACTTGGTCACTATCTTCCTCCTCCTGTGCACTGAAACCACTGAAGTCATCTCCTTCGGTGTCGGAGTTGAATAGCCTCAGAATTGCTTCATCCGATGTTGGATCGTTTTCATTGTCGGTCTCGTCACTTTCATCTGGAGGCAAATACCCCGCTGAGCTCATGCTGCCCCTTCAACACGCAGCAGTCCAGCCTTTCGAAACCCGTTGATTATAGTGGATTTTTTGACAATGCTCCATGCTGTCAGGACCCACTGGCAGACTTGACCATAAGTTGCTCTTCGCATGCGGCCCGTTTTAGTGAAGGATTTCTCCCCACTTGTCATCCAAGCCTCCCACTGAACAAGGAGCGCCACCTTAAATGCATGATTTACACTGATGTCGAGTGGCTGCAAATACTTTGGGCCATCTGCTTTTCTTCCCTCTGAAAGCTTTTGTTGTCTTTTTGCACTGAGTCAGTTCCTCACGCTGCTGTTTCCAACGTCTTATCATCGACTCATTAGGGCCAAGCTCCCGTGCAGCAGCTCTATTTCCTTTTCCAACAGCTAGATCGATCGCCTTCAACTTGAAAGCTGCATCATATGCATTTCTCCGTGTCTTTGCCATGATGAGGGTGACAAAATTACTACTGTAATCAGAATGATGGGAAGTTTGAGCGCACTCGATTTACGTCACATTATGTGACGGTGCTCAGTTTTTTGGCGGCATGAATCTTGTGAAAGCGGGAAAATCCATAAATTAGCCGCGTCACCCACAAATGCTGATACTCCAGATACTCAACTAGTCTAAAGGCCAGTTTTATTGCTTCTTTAATCAGGACAACCATTTTCAGCTGTGCTAACATAATTGCACAATGGTTTTCTAATAATTAATTAGCCTTTTAAAATGATAAACTTGGATTAGCTAACACAACGTGCCATTGGAACACGGGAGGGATGGTTTCTGATAATGGGCCTCTGTACGCCTCTGTACGCCTATGTAGACATTCCATTAAAAGAAATCAGCCGTTTCCAGCTACAATAGTCATTTACAACATTAACAATGTCTACACTGTATTTCTGATCAATTTGATGTTATTTTAATGGACCAAAATATGGTAGTGTATATTTTACTGCTTTTTAGCTCTGCATTGTTGGGAATGGGTTCGTAAGTAAGCATTTCATGGTAAAATCTACACCTGTTGTAATTCGGTGCATGTGACCAATACATTTTTTATTTGGTTCAGAGCCTTAATTTGGCCTTAGTTTAAAAGTGTTCACACATCCATGAGTCTCTCTCTCTGTGTGTGTGTGTGTGTGTGTGTGTGTACAGTTAAAGGTGGAAGTTCACATACACTTAGGTTGGAGTCATTAAAACTCGGTTTTTCAACCACTCCACAAATTTCTTGTTAACAAACTATAGTTTTGGCAAGTCGGTTAGAACATCTGCTTTGTGCTTTACACAAGTAATTTTTACAACAATTGTTTACAGACTGATTCATTCACTGTATCACAATTCCAGTTGGTCAAAAGTTGACATATACTTTGTTGACTGTGCCTTTAAACAGCTTGGAAAATCCCAGAAAATGATGTCATGGCTTTAGAAGCTTCTGTTAGGCTAATTGACATCATTTGAGTCAATTAGAAGTTTACCTGTGGATGTATTTCAAGGCCTACCTTCCAACTCAGTGCCTCTTTGCATGACATCATGGGAAAATCAAAAGAAATCAGCCAAGACTTCAGAAACAAAAAATTGTAAACCTCCACAAGTCTGGTTCATCCTTGGGAGCAATTTCCAAACGCCTGAACGTACCACGTTCATCTGTACAAACAATAGTACCAAGTAAAAACACCATGGGACCACGCAGCCGTCATACCGCTCAGAAAGGAGACGCATTCTGTCTCCTAGAGATGAACGTACTTTGGTGCAAAAAGTGCAAATCAATCCCAGAACAACAGCAAAGGACCTTGTGAAGATGCTGGGGGAAACAGGTACAAAGTATCTATATTCACAGTAAAACGAGTCCTATATCGACATAACTTGAAAGAACTCTCAGCAAGGAAGAAGCCACTCCTCCAAAACCACCATAAAAAAGCAGGACTACAGTTTGCAACTGCACATGGGGACAAAGATCGTACTATTTGGAGAAATGTCTTCTGGTCTGATGAAACAAAAATAGAACTGTTTGGCCATAATGCCCATCGTTATGTTTGGAGGAAAAAGGGGGAGGCTTGCAAGCCAAAGAACACCATCCCAACCGTGAAGCACGGGGGTGACACCATCATGTTGTGGGGGTGCTTTGCTGCAGGAGGGACTGGTGCACTTCACAAAATAGATGGCATCATCAGGGAGGAAAATTGTGGATATCCTGAAGCAACATCTCAAGACATCAGTCAGGAAGTTAAAGCTTGGTCACAAATGGGTCTTCCAAATGGACAATGACCCAAAGCATACTTCCAAAGTTGTGGCAAAATAGCTTAAGGACAACAAAGTCAAGGTATTGGAGTGACCATCACAAAGCCCTTACCTCAATCCCATAGAACATTTATGGGCAGAAATTTTAAATGCAAGGAGGCCTAGAAACCTGACTCAGTTACACCAGCTATGTCAAGAGGAATGGGCCAAAATTCACCCAAATTATTGTTGGAAGCTTGTGGAAGGCAACCTGAAACATTTGAGCCAAGTTTTAAAAAATTAAAGGCAATGCTACCAAATACTATTGAGTGTATGTAAACTTCTCACACACTGGGAATGTGATGAAATAAATAAAAGCTTAAATAAATCATTCTCTCTACTATTATTCTGACATTTCAAATTCTTAAAATAAAGTGGTGATCCTAACTGACCTAAAACAGGGATTTTTTACTAGGATTAAATGTCAGGAATTGTGAAAAACTGGAGTTTAAATGTATTTGGCTTAGGTGTATGTAAAACTCTGACTTCAACTGTATGTATGTATGTATGTATGTATGTATGTATGTATGTATGTATGTATGTATGTATGTATGTATGTATGTATGTATGTATGTATGTATGTATGTATGTATGTGTGTGTGTGTGTGTGTGTGTGTGTGTGTGTGTGTGTGTGTGTGTGTGTGTGTGTGTGTATGTATGTATGTATGTATGTATGTATGTTTACATACAGCAGAAGTTTACATACAGCAGTTTCACAATTCCTGACATTTAATCCTAGTAAAAATTCCCAACTGTATGTGTGTATGTAGTACCTCCCAGCAGCAGCAGCACCATGAGGTCGGAGGCTGTTTTGAGCTGCGCCACATCCTCCTCCCGCACTCCATCCACTGTGTGAACTACCACATCTAACAGACACTCCACCAGGCCGGCCTCCACCAACTGCAGCTTGATCACATCTGAGAGACAGAAGAGAGACAGAGAGAGACAGAAGAGAGACAGAGAGAGAGAGAGAGAGACAGAGAGACAGAGAGAGAGACAGACAGACAGAAATTCAGTTACACAGAATTAACAATGACATACACTGCTCAAAAAAATAAAGGGAACACTAAAATAACACATCCTAGATCTGAATGAATGAAATATTCTTATTAAATACTTTATTCTTTACATAGTTGAATGTGCTGACAACAAAATCATACAAAAATGATAAATGGAAATCAAATTTATCAACCCATGGAGGTCTGTATTTGGAGTCACACTCAAAATTAAAGTGGAAAACCACACTACAGGCTGATCCAACTTTGATGTAATGTCCTTAAAACAAGTCAGAATGAGGCTCAGTAGTGTGTGTGGTCTCCACGTGCCTGTATGACCTCCCTACAACGCCTGGGCATGCTCCTGATGAGGTGGCGGATGGTCTGCTGAGGGATCTCCTCCCAGACCTGGACTAAAGCATCCGCCAACTCCTGGACAGTCTGTGGTGCAATGTGGCGTTGGAGCGAGACATGATGTCCCAGATGTGCTCAATTGGATTCAGGTCTGGGGAACGGGCGGGCCAGTCCATAGCATCAATGCCTTCCTCTTGCAGGAACTGCTGACACACTCCAGCCACATGAGGTCTAGCATTGTCTTGCATTAGGAGGAACCCAGGGCCAACCACACCAGCATATGGTCTCACAAGGGGTCTGAGGATCTAATCTCAGTACCTAATGGCAGTCAGGCTACCTCTTGCGAGCACATGGAGGGCTGTGCGGCCCCCCAAAGAAATGCCACCCCACACCATGACTGACCCACCGCCAAACCGGTCATGCTGGAGGATGTTGCGTTCTCCACGGCGTCTCCAGACTGTCACGTCTGTCACATGTGCTCAGTGTGAACCTGCTTTCATCTGTGAAGAGCACAGTGTGCCAGTGGCGAATTTGCCAATCTTGGTGTTCTCTGGCAAATGCCAAACGACCTGCACGGTGTTGGGCTGTAAGCACAACCCCCACCTGTGAACGTCGGGCCCTCATACCACCCTCATGGAGTCTGTTTCTGACCGTTTGAGCAGACACATGCCCATTTGTGGCCTGCTGGAGGTCATTTTGCAGGGCTCTGGCAGTGCTCCTCCTGCTCCTCCTTGCACAAAGGCGGAGGTAGCGGTCCTGCTGCTGGGTTGTTGCCCTCCTACGGCCTCCTCCACGTCTCCTGATGTACTGGTCTGTCTCCTGGTGCCTCCATGCTCTGGACACTATGCTGACAGACACAGCAAACCTTCTTGCCACATCTCGCATTGATGTGCCATCCTGGATGAGCTGCACTACCTGAGCCACTTGTGTGGGTTGTAGACTCCGTCTCATGCTACCACTAGAGTGAAAGCACCGCCAGCATTCAAAAGTGACCAAAACATCAGCCAGGAAGCATAGGAACTGAGAAGTGGTCTGTGGTCCCACCTGCAGAACCACTCCTTTATTGGGGGTGTCTTGCTAAATGCCTATAATTTCCACCTGTTGTCTATTCCATTTGCACAACAGCATGTGAAATTTATTGTCAATCAGTGTTGCTTCCTAAGTGGACAGTTTGATTTCACAGAAGTGTGATTGACTTCGAGTTACATTGTGTTGTTTAAGTGTTCCCTTTATTTTTTTGAGCAGTGTAGTTAATCCTATGGTGAGAACGAGCACCGCCTGGTCATGCACGCTGTGAAAAGATGTCAAGTCAGCAGTTTATCAACAACTTGTGACACACACACACAGCATCTCTCCCACAGACACACGCCAGGTTTGTTTATACACCCCACTTATATATATGACATACATCATTGTCTGTTTTTTTGTCCAGCAAAAGTACAACTAAAATCAACTATTTCAGAAGCTTTGTGCATTTCTTGTTGGCTAATCTTCCACAGTTGCCATTCATCCGGCAACGGATGACTCCCATTGGCTTCATCCAAAATTCTCCGACACGAAATCCCAGTGTGCCGGCAGCCGGCAGTCTTTTCTTTTTTAGGATGCATACCTTACTTGTGATGTTTACTTTGCGATTATTACTTTTTCAGACCTAATTCCACTTCCCCTGCTCGAGTGTCAAAGGGTCCAGACATAGGTGTATGTCTCTAGTCTACTCTGCACTGGGGTAATCATTATGAAACATCATGTTTGTCTTCGTTTTGTTTTTCAAAAGTGTATGTGAGTCATGAGACTGGTAGCAGCACCCTTGGCATTCCTTATAAGGCAGTAGACATCTCAACTGTAACATAAATATGTCTTAGATAATGAAGATGTGTGAGTACACACACACACACACACACATATATATATATATATATATATATATATATATATATATATTTGTGTGTGTGTGTATATATATATATATATATATATGATTCAAACCTAGATAAAATGGTGATTGATGCACTGGCCTATTGTGCTGTGCCATCTAAGGAATAACCTTACAAGCCAGTACTACTATGTAAGGAAGGTCAGTCTTTCCTGGCAGGAAGTCAAAGTGAGAAACAGGAGGGTGGTATAGACGACAGTTGGTTCATCAAGACATGCATGGTAGCAGGGTGAACTTCATTAAAACAACATCCATTTAACTTGTTCAAATACCGGTTGCATGCAGTCAACTCAAGAACATGGATATGACCTGGAAGTCCTGGCTCACTCAAGGAATCCCGCTTGTGGTGATCATTTTCAATAAACATCTGGGGAAAAGTGTTTTGAATGACCTACTTATAACCTAAATTGGAACGCAGTGGCTGTACAGTAACATGCTATACATGATGTCCGAGCTCTGGGTCTTCATTTCACAGCTCTGCATGGGTTTTGACTGACGGCCATTCTGAACTTGAGCACCACACGCAAAGTTGCCCCATCCCTCCCGCTAATTGGGTAACCTTTGCAAATGTTTTGTTGTCTGAGTGAGGGAATTGCTGTAAATTACGAGGACTTGACATATTTTGAAAGATGAGACGTTGAGGATAATAAATACAGCTTTGAATACTGCTATCATGGTTATGCATATGCTTTCCATAATTCTTCTGTAAGAAACATTACAATTTAGCCCTATCCATATATGCCAATTAAACTGAAATTGCGGGTGTCAAGGTCATACAAAATAGCAAGCTGTTACTTGAATTTCCTGAAACGCTTCACTGTGTGTTTATTTTTCTGTTGTTGTGTTCATCCTGTTGAGGTGTGGGGTAGAGGCCTTCACAGGTCCAAAATAAACTGACCCGTCCTGTAATGGACCTGGGACTTTTGAGAAAGAGAAAAAGAGAGAGAAAGAGAGAAAAAGAGCGATTTATATATAAGACCCGTTCTGAATGGACCAGAGGACAACTAGACCCATTCTAGACCCAACTAGACCCGTATAGATCCGGTAGGTTCAATCTTGAAGCTACTTTATTAACCAGAGCTGATAAGGTCTGAGGGAGGGAAAGTAGCGAGAGGTGATGCTCTAGCAGGAGTTGTGCAGTGTCTGTAGGCTACTGTGAGTGTAAGCAAATGACATGGTGAGCAGGGAGAGGCCAACAACAACAACAACAACAAGCTACATGTGCCACTCTCGTGAAAAGCAAGAACAGAATCTCTCACACACACACAAACACGGAACCCGGATCGTGTGTTGGGTATTCAGGTGGATCGGTGAAAACTTCTAGTGTAGGTTACAAATCAATATACATTGTTTTATTGTACCAACTCCGCAGATTGTCCGATCTGAAAAATGTATAGGCTAAATAATGCTAAATGCTTCACTTGTGGGGGGAGGCCTTGGTGAATGCAACCGTTTGTTTTCATTCTTGGGACTAATGTGTTTGTAAAGCCCAAAGAAGACACTTGAGGAAACTGAAATAAAACGGTACAGAATGTACCCTTAATTAGTAGTTTACAATACTTCTTATTTACATTGACCCATGTATATTAAAGGCCTATATCATAACATTGTTCAATATTTATATAAATTAATTAGAAACAGTCTTGGAGCAATCTACAGTCTCTGGCCCCACCCTACATGGCACAGAAATGAAGTGCTTATGTCACACAAATGACTTGGTTCCGTTGTCACCCACAAAACAAGGGTTAACTTATAACGGAGCCTATTCCTCATACAGCAGTATTGTCAAAGATAGGAGAGAAGGATACAGGGTTCATACAGGGTTTAAATCAGGATATGTCAAAGGAAGGCCCGAAAAAAATGGACAAAGACTCCAGCCACCCAAGCCATAGACTGTTCACTCTGCTACTGTCTGGCAAACGGTACCGGGGCATCGGCTCTCGGGCCAATAGGCTCCGAGACAGATTCTATCCCCAATCCATAAGACTGCTCAATAGCCAGACTGTTAAAGTAAATAGTCAATGAATGGTACGCCAACTATCTGCACTGACCCTACGCACATTCACAAGACATTATAAATACACATACATACTGACGTAACAAAAACACACATATTACACACTTTTACACTAATCATTTGCTGCTTCTACACTGTTGTTTATTTTACTCTTATTATCTATCCTGATGTCTAGTCACTTTACCCTGCCTTCATGTACATATCTACCTCAAATAGCTTATTATCCTATCCTGATGCCTAGTCAAGAAACCCTGCCTTCATGTACATATGTACCTCAAATAGCTTATTATCTATCCTGATGCCTAGTCAAGAAACCCTGCCTTCATGTACATATGTACCTCAAATAGCTTATTATCTATCCTGATGCCTAGTCAAGAAACCCTGCCTTCATGTACATATCTACCTCAAATACCATATTATTATCTATTCTGATGTCTAGTCACTTTACCCTGCCTTCATGTACATATGTACCTCAAATAGCTTATTATCTATCCTGATGCCTAGTCAAGAAACCCTGCCTTCATGTACATATCTACCTCAAATACCATATTATTATCTATTCTGATGTCTAGTCACTTTACCCTGCCTTCATGTACATATGTACCTCAAATACCATATTATTATCTATTCTGATGTCTAGTCACTTTACCCTGCCTTCATGTACATATGTACCTCAAATAGCTTATTATCTATCCTGATGTCTAGTCACTTTACCCTGCCTTCATGTACATATGTACCTCAAATAGCTTATTATCTATCCTGATGTCTAGTCACTTTACCCTGCCTTCATGTACATATGTACCTCAAATACCATATTATTATCTATTCTGATGTCTAGTCACTTTACCCTGCCTTCATGTACATATGTACCTCAAATAGCTTATTATCTATCCTGATGCCTAGTCACTTTACCCTGCCTTTATGTACATATGTACCTCAAATAGCTTATTATCTATCCTGATGCCTAGTCACTTTACCCTGCCTTCATGTACATATGTACCTCAAATAGCTTATTATCTATCCTGATGCCTAGTCAAGAAACCCTGCCTTCATGTACATATCTACCTCAAATAGCTTATTATCTATCCTGATGTCTAGTCAAGAAACCCTGCCTTCATGTACATATGTACCTCAAATACCATATTATTATCTATCCTGATGCCTAGTCAAGAAACCCTGCCCTTCATGTACATATCTACCTCAAATACCATATTATTATCTATTCTGATGTCTAGTCACTTTACCCTGCCTTCATGTACATATGTACCTCAAATAGCTTATTATCTATCCTGATGTCTAGTCACTTTACCCTGCCTTCATGTACATATGTACCTCAAATAGCTTATTGTCTATCCTGATGTCTAGTCACTTTACCCTGCCTTCATGTACATATGTACCTCAAATAGCTTATTATCTATCCTGATGCCAAGTCACTTTACCCTGCCTTTATGTACCTCAAATAGCTTATTATCTATCCTGATGCCTAGTCACTTTACCCTGCCTTCATGTACATATGTACCTCAAATAGCTTATTATCTATCCTGATGCCTAGTCAAGAAACCCTGCCTTCATGTACATATCTACCTCAAATACCATATTATTATCTATTCTGATGTCTAGTCACTTTACCCTGCCTTCATGTACATATGTACCTCAAATAGCTTATTATCTATCCTGATGTCTAGTCACTTTACCCTGCCTTCATGTACATATGTACCTCAAATAGCTTATTATCTATCCTGATGCCTAGTCACTTTACCCTGCCTTCATGTACATATGTACCTCAAATAGCTTATTATCTATCCTGATGCCTAGTCAAGAAACCCTGCCTTCATGTACATATCTACCTCAAATACCTTATTATCTATCCTGATGTCTAGTCAAGAAACCCTGCCTTCATGTACATATGTACCTCAAATACCATATTATTATCTATCCTGATGCCTAGTCACGAAACCCTGCCTTCATGTACATATCTACCTCAAATACCTTATTATCTATCCTGATGTCTAGTCACTTTACCCTGCCTTCATGTACATATGTACCTCAAATAGCTTATTATCTATCCTGATGTCTAGTCACTTTACCCTGCCTTCATGTACATATGTACCTCAAATAGCTTATTATCTATCCTGATGCCTAGTCAAGAAACCCTGCCTTCATGTACATATCTACCTCAAATACCTTATTATCTATCCTGATGTCTAGTCAAGAAACCCTGCCTTCATGTACATATGTACCTCAAATAGCTTATTATCTATCCTGATGCCTAGTCAAGAAACCCTGCCTTCATGTACATATCTACCTCAAATAGCTTATTATCTATCCTGATGTCTAGTCAAGAAACCCTGCCTTCATGTACATATGTACCTCAAATACCATATTATTATCTATCCTGATGCCTAGTCAAGAAACCCTGCCTTCATGTACATATCTACCTCAAATACCATATTATTATCTATTCTGATGTCTAGTCACTTTACCCTGCCTTCATGTACATATGTACCTCAAATAGCTTATTATCTATCCTGATGTCTAGTCACCCTACCCTGCCTTCATGTACATATGTACCTCAAATAGCTTATTATCTATCCTGATGTCTAGTCACTTTACCCTGCCTTCATGTACATATGTACCTCAAATAGCTTATTATCTATCCTGATGCCTAGTCAAGAAACCCTGCCTTCATGTACATATCTACCTCAAATACCTTATTATCTATCCTGATGTCTAGTCAAGAAACCCTGCATTCATGTACATATGTACCTCAAATAGCTTATTATCTATCCTGATGCCTAGTCAAGAAACCCTGCCTTCATGTACATATCTACCTCAAATACCTTATTATCTATCCTGCTGTCTAGTCAAGAAACCCTGCCTTCATGTACATATGTACCTCAAATACCATATTATTATCTATCCTGATGCCTAGTCACTTTACCCTGCCTTTATGTACATATGTACCTCAACTAGCTTATTATCTATCCTGATGCCTAGTCACTTTACCCTGCCTTTATGTACATATGTACCTCAAATAGCTTATTATCTATCCTGATGCCTAGTCACTTTACCCTGCCTTCATGTACATATGTACCTCAAATAGCTTATTATCTATCCTGATGCCTAGTCAAGAAACCCTGCCTTCATGTACATATCTACCTCAAATACCTTATTATCTATCCTGATGTCTAGTCAAGAAACCCTGCATTCATGTACATATGTACCTCAAATACCATATTATTATCTATCCTGATGCCTAGTCACGAAACCCTGCCTTCATGTACATATCTACCTCAAATACCTTATTATTATTATCTATTCTGATGCCTAGTCACTATACACTGCCTTCATTTCCAGTTGAAGTTGGAAGTTTACATACACCTTAGCCAAATACATTTAAACTCAGATTTCCACAATTCCTGACATTTAATCTGAGTAAAAATTCCCTTTCTTAGGTCAGTTAGGATCACCACTTTATTTTAAGAATGTGAAATCTCAGAATAACAGTAAAGAGAACGATTTACTTCAGCTTTTATTTCTTTCACCACATTCCCAGTGGGTCAGAAGTGTACATGCACTCAGTTACTATTTGGTAGCATTGCCTTTAAATTGTTTAACCTGGGTCAAACGTTTCGGGTAGCCTTCCACAAGCTTCCCACAATAAGTTGGGTGAATTTTGGCCCATTCCTCCAGACAGAGCTGGTGTAACTGAGTCAGGTTTGTAGGCCTCCTTGCTCGCACACGCTTTTTCAGTTCTGCCCACAAATGTTCTATAGGATTGAGGTCAGGGCATTGTGATGGCCACTCCAATGAATTGACTTTGTTGTCCTTAAGCCATTTTGCCACAACTTTGGAAGTATGCTTGGGGTCATTGTCCATTTGGAAGAACCATTTGCGACCAAGCTTTAACTTAACCAAGCTTTAACAAGACTGATCTCTTGAGATATTGCTTCAATATATCCACAATTTTCCGTCCTCATGATGACATCTATTTTGTGAAGTGCATCAGGCCCTCCTGCAGCAAAGCACCCCCACAACATGATGCCGCCACCCCCGTGCATCACGGTTGGGATGGTGTTCTTCGGCTTGCAAGCCTCCCCCTTTTTCCTCCAAACATAACGATGGGCATTATGGCCAAACAGTTCTATTTTTGTTTCATCAGACCAGAAGACATTTCTCCAAAAAGTCCGATCTTTGTCCCCATGTGCAGTTGCAAACCGTAGTCTGGCTTTTTATGGCGGTTTTGAAGCAGTGGCTTCTTCCTTGCTGAGCGGCCTTTCAAGTTATGTTGATATAGGACTTGTTTTACTGTGGATATAGATACTTTTGTACCTGTTTCCTCCAGCATCTTCACAAGGTCTTTTGCTGTTGTTCTGGGATTGATTTGCACTTTTTGCATCAAAGTACTTCATCTCTAGGAGACAGAACACGTTTCTTTCCTGAGCGGTATGATGGCTGCGTGGTCCCATGGTGTTTATACTTGCGTACAATTGTTTGTATAGATGAATGTGGTACCTTCTGTCGTTTAGAAATTGCTCTCAAGGATGATCCAGACTTGTGGAGATCTACAATTTTGTTTCTGAGGTCTTGGCTGATTTCTTTAGATTTTTCCATAATGTCAAGCAAAGAGGCACTGAGTTTGAAAGTAGGCCTTGAAATACACCCACAGGTACACCTCCAATTGACTCAAATGATGTCAATTAGCCTTATCAGCAGCTTCTAAAGCCATGACATCATGTTCTGGAATTTTCCAAGCTGTTTAAAGGCACAGTCAACTTAGTGTATGTAAACTTCTGACCCACTGGAATAAACGTTGTGCGTGATAAAGTGAATTATAAGTAAAATAATCTTTCTGTAAACAATTACTTGTGTCATGCACAAAGTAGATGTCCCAACCGACTTGCCAAAACTATAGTTTGTTAACAAGAAATTTGTGGAGTGGTTGAAAAACTAGTTTTAATGACTCCAACCTAAGTGTATGTGAACTTCCGACTTCAACTGTATCTACCTCAAATATCTGTACCTCTGCACATTGATCCGGTACTGTATAGCTCCATTCTTGTGTATTTGATTCCTTGCGTTTCTATTTTATTTTTAAACTCTGCATTGTTGAGAAGGGCTTGTAAGCAAGCATTTCAAGATAAAGTCTACACCAGTTGTATTTGGCACGTGACAAATAAAATTGGATTTGATTTGTATGAAGGGAGAAAGAGATTAAAATATGCTTGAGTCTAGGATTGTATTGTGTGTGTGTGTGCATGCGACAGAGAGAGGGATAGAGAGAGACAGAAAGAGAGAGAGACTATTCTCTGGAGTAGAGTTAAGTAGGATGTTGTGTAGGAGACTGGCAGAATGGGAGAATCCACTGTGCTGCCCAGAATGATAACAGTCAGTGACTCTCTCTCTCACACACACACACACACACACACACACACTGTATCACACTATCCTTCTCCCCCACCCACACACTATTCCAAGCATGCTCTTTTTTTGTGCTAAAAACAGCTGACACATTTTCATACAGCAGCCTCAGCCGTGCAGCTGACAGCTAAGGATGCGCGTGCCGCTTCACTCCAATGATCAGTTACCAAGGCCACAGGTGACTCCACATAATGTAGTCCCGAGTGCCGTGAGTGAGAATTCAGAGGAAAATACGCAGTGTGAAATACATTCAACTGGTAACCGCAATTCTCCCTTTAAATGATCCTCATATAATTCAATAAAATCACTCTGCGTACGCATTGAAGCCAGGATATGTCTTTACTTGGTTTTAGGCACTGACCCAAATATTGCAGTGGTGGCTATATTTATTTTGCTGTTCCAATGTGCAGTGTGACTTCAACAAAGGTAGTTTCCTCGCCAAACTGTGACTTCAACTAATTCATTATTCACTTCTGACAAAGGGGAGTTTAAAAAATCTAAACTAGATCATTTCTAATGTGCATGCACGCCCCACACAGACCACTGTTTCTGCATGCTTCTTTGACGTGTAATCATGGCTAATGGAAATGGCCATATGGATGCAATCATTTGCAATGCTAATTCTACAACATCAAAACACTGGCTCAATAATTCAGTACTATATTCCTGTACCCCAACTAGGTTTGGGCGGAATACCGTATACTGAGGTATTTTGAAATACAGACGTTTTTTTTTTTTACGGTATTGAAAATCATATCTACATTAATACATTCATTACGGATAGTCCTGAATGAATTGTGAATAATGAGGAGTGAGAAAGTCAAAGATCACACACCGCAGACATGCGAACCTCTCACCATTACCAATAACACTCAGCACTTTCTCAGTCATCATCATTCGCGATTCATTCAGGATTATCCACAATCATGGTAGCATCCACATGAAGGTAGAAGTGTTTAGAAACATATTCTACTCTTAATTACAATAAGTGGCTCCAACAAGACAATAAATCATTTACTATTCATTTCAATTGGTCACAAAATAAACTCGGAAACAGAACCAAAATGAACTGAAACCAAAATGAGTCACAAGCTTGATGTAAACACTGCGTGTTAGGAATATGGGACCAAACACTAAACTTCTGACTACTTTATTTATAATAATCTTTATGGGTGTCAATCATTTTGAGAAAGATTTTGTTTAGCATGTTAGGTAAAATATAAATTGTTAAACAAAATCTATTTCTCTGAGAAATTAATTGTATTAGTATAAAATAATACAATTTCCCCAGATTTTTTGAGCACACAGTATTTACATTTTTTATTTTACACAGTTATTATTTGCTTAAGGGTGTCAATCATACAGTTATTATTGCTTTAAGGGTGTCAATCATTTCAGACCCCACTGTACTTACACAGTATGACATCACATTCCCCTGACAACAGTATGTGGATCGGAAAATAACTCCCGCCTACTGTATTATATGTTGACATTTGATAATTGTAACCCGACTTGCCCGTCTTAATCGCCTCTGTAGGGATAAATAAAGTTGTATGGAATTACCGTTCTCAGCGAGTGGAGCCAGGACCTCAAAGATCATCTCCTTCTTCTCGTGCTCCGCTTGCCTCTGGAAAAGACGCACCAGCTCCTCGGCGATGTTCGTGGAGGCAAACTGCTCCTTGCTCGACTCTGCAGAGAGGGAAGGAAAAGTTCAATCAAGACGACATGACTGGTCCAGTCTGTTTGGGATTCAGCGGAATCTTCCCCGTGTTTATTCATCATCGTAACGATGAGCACCAGGCTAGCTAGCGAAGACAGACACTGGAATCAGTTCTGTCCCCGGTTTATATATGACAAAAAATGTGAAGCGAGTCACCATTCAACTTCCTACTAGGGTTGACAGTTTTGAATTATACGGCAAGATAAAAATATATGGTACTCTTGTTATCTATGCCGATATGGTAAGGTATCTTGGATTACATATTGATGGTAGGTTTATGCTCAAAATCCCAGACAGTATTGTAGAAAAACTGAACCGCAACCGGAATGGCAGATCAACAGTGTTCTGATGTGTGTACCCACAGAATTAGAACTCTACATCTATGGTAGGCATACTCACCGAGCTCGGCAAGGTTTCCGAAGGCAATGAGGCACATCTCTGTGAGGGCTGTGTTGTCAGAGTGGAGCCCCAGCAACTTCACCAGGGTGGGGATCACTCCCATGTTGATCAGCTGGGCCTGCAAGGAGTCTGGAGAGGACACAGGGGGAATAACAAAGGGGAGGTATGAGCACTGCCATCTAGAGTTTGGGAGTTTCAATTACATTAAGGCCAGTGTGTGTGTGTGTGTGGTTTAAAAGTGTAATCAAGCCAAAAGGGAGGTGTCAAGAAATAATTCCAAAGTCTTAAAATAAGAGTCTCAAGAGGATTGTAAAAGGCCATTTCTAAACAAAAGGCCTTTTAGCAAAAAGAGTTGCTGCAAACAAAGAAAGAAATCTGCGCAGTTGTTTTCTATTTGCATAATGTAGACGAGCTATATATTGTCCTTAAGGTCCATGTCATGTACAACACGTCAGAGAGCAGATGTATTTCCCTGGATATAGTAAGCTCTGCAAAACCAGCTCGCGCCTATAGAGGGGAGATAGGAGAAAGAGTTGATTAAGTTAATACTAAAAGATGACCGACACTGACAAACAAACAGATGACAAAGGAAGGATGGATGAAGAGAGAGGAAGGGGTAGAGGGAGGGGGGGGGAGAGAAGTAAAAAGAAGGGACTAAAATGAATGAATAAGCAAATTTTAAACACAAAAAGATAGAGATTAAAAGGGTATAAGGAGGAAGGGAGGGGAAGCGAGTGAGTGAGGGAGAAAGGAAGGAAGTAACCAATTGATAAAAAGTTATCTTGGTGAATTAACGAGGGTCCTCTCTGAAAAACAAGTGAGGTTTGTTATTCTTTCAAAACATTAACCATAATCCACATTATGCCTCGACACAACCACAGGCCTTATGGGAGGCGAGCGAACTCCAGAAACATAAACCAACTTGGGTCACAAAGTTATCATGACCCAAAATCTCCAAAAAATAAATAACATTTACAAAATCTCGATTTCTATTTGTTAGGGAATGTCAAACAAGGCCTTGTAGAAATAATTGTCAATTTGCACAGCCGCTGTAAAAACCATTGGATGTGCGGATCCTCCTATAAATATTAGTGAAGGTTACATTAGCTGTGGTGACAGTTTACAAACAGCCAGCTGAAAGGAGAGGGCCGCTGGCGGCCACAGAAACTCATTTGCATGGTGTAATTGCAAAATGCTCCGGCCCGCGATGTGCGGAGTGGATCAACTCCATTACTCTGACGTGTTAGATTCCGTAGCCCTGGGTAGAGGACAAGACCGTGGTCGCTCTCCTCTCTTTACAGTTCCAAGGACGTGTAGCGCATGTGGTAATTGTACGCACTATTATCAACTAGCCGATCAGTACTATTTTTTGTTTTACCGATTTGTCAAAATCAAGTCGCGGGCCAGAAAAAGGTCACTTCTTTGAAAATATATAGGGAAATGATCATACTTTCTATCTAGTTTAAGATGTTCAAGTGCGTTTGATAATGACTTACATATGTCAAACAGAACATTCACGATGTTCAAGTTTGGACCGGAGTGTTTTTTTTGTTGTTGAACCAAAACAATAATTCCCCCCTCCAATGGGCTGTATTGAATGGGCTCATGGGCAAGGCCATAGTTTGCCTACACCTGGTCTAGAGGCTATATGAAGTGTTTCCGTCCTGTTTTCTCAAGCATCCTTCCCATGGAGCGGCGAAAAATGGCCTTATTCAAAGCCAAACAGATTAGTCCATAAATAACCATAATTGAGAGAAAACATGTCTGTGTGAGATATTTTAAAATGGGATTTGACTTGAGGCTTTGCTGAACCCCGTGAATTGGTTTCATTTAGTGCCCTGATAGTGGTGCGTGGCGGCTGGGGCTAAACGTTGGTGGCACCGGAAGAAGCACCGCTATAAAGCAGAGGACAGTGTAATCAACATATAAATAGAATTCTACCCATCATGGAACATTGACTTGAATGGGGATGTCCGTTCTAATAAATATATTTCTACTGAGAAATCACAGCACTGTTTAATGTCTGATGATTGGATCGCAGATCATTGGTTATGGAGAGAAAATCCACTTAGCGCCATGTTTAATTGTGGGAAAGAAAAATTTGACATTGAGAGCCTTAGGGGTAAATTTTGAGCTGTCTCATGTGCCTCCCCTGAACGCCACGTTTTCGTACGCATTTATTTTTCCTCAGTCTATTTTGGTGAGTGACCTTGGACTGGTCGGGGATCATACGAGAGAGGCGATAGATCGAAAAGTAATTACTGTTCCGCATCTCACCCACTGAGGAGAAGAAAAAAAACACTCGGGCCATTCATTAATTATTTACAAGATTCAGAGAGCAGCAGTACATCATGGAACCTCAGGGGTGTAAACACCCGTGAGCATCCCTCTCTCTAAACCACGAACCAGCCTTGGGTAGATTCATTCATGCAAACCTTAGCAAAACATTTTGCAACAGAGAGTGTTTTGCAATGAAAACGAGTTTCTAAATTGGACAAATTCAGAGAGATCTCGCTCGGTTTCTGCCCATTTGCTTCCTAGTGAATACACTTCTGGTGAACCAACAGTCCAACCAAGACCACAACTCAACTTTCTGCACTGGGTTCCAGTTACATTTTCTACTAACTTTAAAGATGTTAGGGTTGTACGTGTACAGTAACTTGTAAAAGAAAATGTTACATCATTATGACAAGACTAGTTACTTAGCTACCACAGTTAAAAGGGTGCTAAACCATGTGTTCATGTGAATAGTGAACCTATCTATGCATAGTTACTTTAATAACTCTACCTACATGTACATACTACTTCAACTAACCGGTGCCCCCACACAGTATCAGTACCCTCCCTGTATATAGTCTCGCTATTGTTATTTTATTGCTGCTCTTTAATTACTTGTTACCTTTATCTCTTATTCTTATCTGTATTTTTTTTAAACTGCATTGTTGGTTAGGGGCTCGTAAGTAAGCATTTCACTGTATTCACCTGTTGTATTCGGCGCATGTGACTTATACAATTTGATTTGATCCCAAATGGCGCCCTATTCTCTGGTGAAAAGAAGTGCACAAAACAGGGTGCCATTTGGGAAGAAGGCTAATTAAAATTGAAAAAGGTTTTTGAAGGTTGACAGCAGAAGTGAACATTATTGATTACTCGGGACCTCACACCTGGATAGACTATAAAGGCTCTGCAAGGAAGGTTGTGGGGGAATAGGCAATCTAATTACAAACCAGAGAGTGACATGTAAGGGGGACAGAGAAATGGCTACAGCATAAGCTAAGGAGGGACACCCCCAACTACAAGACAAGCCGTCACTACTTTAAGAGGAAAATGACTAAGAGCTCAAGCAGGACACAACAGAAAGCAATGGACAGACCACTCTCCAAGGGACACATATGCTCTTGCACCACGACCTCCTGTCACCATAGTGTGTAAAGTCTGAGTAACATAAACTTGAACACTGGCTAACGTATAGCCTAGAGTGACAATGACTTAAAGGTCCAATGCAACTGTTTGTATTTCAATATCAAATCACTTCTGGGTGACTGACCGTTAAATACCTTACTGTGATTGTTTTCAATTAAATGTTCAAAACCTGTCTAGGACTAGGGTTCCGCTGCCAACAGCCAATGAAATTGCAGTGCGCCAAATACAAATCAACAGAAATCTCATAAATCACATTTCTCAAACATACAAGTGTTAGGCACCATCTTAAAATATATAATTCTCGTTAATCCATCCACAGTGTCGGATTTAAAAAATGCTTTACAGCGAAAGCTCCACAAACGATTATGTTAGGTCACCACCAACTCACAGAAAAACCCAGCCATTTTTCCAGCCAAAAAGAGGAGTCACAAAAAGCATAAAGAGATTAAATTCATCACTAACCTTTGATGATCTTCATCAGATAACACTCATAGGACTTCATGTTACACAATACATGTATGTTTTGTTCGGTAAAGTTCATATTTATACCCAAAAATCTTATTTTACATTGGTATGTTATGTTCAGTAAAACATGCAGTTCCAAAACATGCAGTGATATTGCAGAGAGCCACATGAATTCACAGAAATACTCATTATAAATGTTGATGAAAATACATGTGTTATACATGGACATATAGATAAACTTCTCCTTAATGCAACCGCTGTGTCAGATTTCAAAAATACTTCACGGAAAAAGCATAATCTGAGTACGGCACTCAGAGCCCAAACCAGCCAAAATAAATATCCGCCATGTTGCGCAGTCAACATTAGTCATAAATAGCATTATAAATATTCACTTACCTTTGATGATCTTCATAAGAATGCACTCCCAGGAATCGCAGTTCCACAATAAATGCTTGTTTTGTTCGATAATGTCCATCATTTATGTCCAGTTATGTCCAAATAGCTTCTTTTGTTAGGGCGTTTGGTAAACAAATCCAAAAGCGCGTTCAGGTCCAGTCGGACGAAAAGTTCAAAAAGTTATATTACAGGTCGAAGAAACTTGTCAAACTAAGTATAGAATCAATCTTTAGGATGTTTTTATCATAAATGTTCAATAATGTTCCAACCGGAGAATTCCATTGTCTGTAGAAAAGCAATGGAACGAGAGATACCTCTCATGTGAAATGTGTGCGACAGAACAAGGCTGCTGGCAGACCCCTTAGTCAAACAGCTCCCATCCGTCCCACCTTCACAGGAGAACCCTGAAACAACGTTCTAAAGACGGTTGACATCTAGTGGAAGCCTTAGGAAGTGCAACATAACCCATATCCCACTGTGAATTCTATAGGGCCTGAGTTCAAAAACTACAAACCTCAGATTACCCACTTCCTGTTTGGATTTTTTCTCAGGTTTTTTCCTGCCATAGGAGTTCTGTTATACTCACAGACATCATTCAAACAGTTTTAGAAACTTCAGAGTGTTTTCTATCCAATACTAATAATAATATGCATATATTAGCATCTGGGACTGAGTAGGAGGCAGTTTACTCTGGGCACGCTACTCATCCAAAAGTGAAAATGCTGCCCCCTATCCCAAAGAAGTTTTAACAATGAGAAATTTCTCAAGCAAGAATTTTGCTAGGACTGGGAGTGGTCTGAGTGGGGAGGGGAAAACTGAAAACTAGCTGTTATTAGCAGAGAGGTTTGAAACTCTTTCTTGTTGGTCTATATCAATAAGACTTCACAACAAGGTGCAGAATGGTTCAACTTGCATGATGGGGGGGGCAAGAAGATCCTCAACTCCACGAAAACCATTGACAACTGTGTGCCGTTTAAAGCGATGTTAAATAAATGTTAACTATTTGGTTCTAATATCATCACCTATTGAAGAACATAGTCAGAACTACACATGTCCGATTATTCCATGCAAAACAGTTAACGGTCTTGTTCGGGGGCAGAACGACAGATTTTTACCTTGTCAGCTCAGGGATTCGATCTAGCAACCTTTCGGTTACTGGCCCAACACCACTAGGCTACTGCCACCCCAAGGGTAGCTACACAATAACTCTAAATATTGGCCACCATTAATTGGATATTTCAGTGATATAAAATAAAACTAGACGTGACAAGTCTGAGTGGTCTAGGTTGATTTCCCATGCTTTGTGGGCTGTCTGTCAGTCAAAGAGCAGAGGGGCGCATTTGCCGATTTACTGTCATCTAATTATGTTAATTTTGCAAGCTACCGGTAGAAACTTACTACAGTTGGCTAAACAGTGTTAACTAGACCTAATGTACTTTTTTCTACACCCAACGTTGGCCTACCTAGCGAAGTTAGTTAACACGATCCCCTTTTCAACATTGTTTTTAAGAGTGTTTAATCACGATTGCTGCTGACAGACACGATAGGATACATTGATTGATGGACCACGTCAAATTGGCTAGCTAGCAAATAACAGATCAGGTCAATATGGCTAGTTAATGAGCTAACTTTCAGTGGATAAACTAGATTACTATATCCAAATAGTTTGATTTGCTTGCCATCTATAGTGGTGATGACAGTAGTCCGACTAATAACTTTACCAGTACGAGGACTGGCCGATGTCAAGCGCTTTCCAAAAGCCTAATCTCTGATGAGGCTATTGAAATGACACATTGTTTGCTTAGCTAGCTAGCTACATGCCAAATGGATAGATTACGCACACATAATCAGAAAATATATGATCAATTGATGTTTACTGATCATAAAAAGCATGCAGTTACTTGCTGTATATCTCTGATGATATAGCAAAAAGTGTGCACAATTGTTTAGCATGAAATAATCTGAAATTTGTAGTTCTGACTATGCTCTTCAAGAGGAGAATATTAACAAATAGTTAACATTGATTTCACAAAACGGCACATAGTTGTCAATGGTTTTAGTGGAGCTGGGAGTATCCTTGCCCCTCGGCAGCCAAATCGAACGCTCTGCACCATATTGTAATGTTTTATTGATAATGACCTATTAACTAATTTACCGCTTGGTAATGTCACCAGGCAGGCCAAAACTCCAACCCACCAGAACAGCTATTACACTAAAAGGGCATTAGCATAATTTTCCCTATTTGCCCGTACTATTCCAACCTCATAGTGTGGAAATGTATTTAAAAACACAGCAAAATATCATTTTTGACTGGGCCTTTAAGAACTAACTGGGCCTTTAAGAACTGACTTTGAAAGACAGTTCACTTCAAAATCAAAATTCGTCATACATTTTCAGACCTCAATAGCAGTCGATATGAATCCATCCCATCTAATGAGAAAATCCTGTTAAATGAAAATATAGGCACAGTCTAACAGTTTGAAATTAGACTGTGCCCATGTTACCAACTGATTTGGATTTGAGGCATATAGCTGAATCAACCCAACAGATGGCCTGGGACGTGGACTCATCTCACCAATAGACTACATAAATGTCTGAATTTTTAAAATAAAAATCACACAAACGTTCATATTAAAGTGAACTATCACTTTAAGACTGGATAAAAGCTGTCAACATAACATCTAGAACAGTCACCGACACTGCCAAAGTAGATTCATTCTTAAAAAAGGTTTACTCTGTTTAGTTTGGTTAATGTTGTTTACCCGGGGGGAGTTGGTCATTACCATTATCATTGCTATAGTTCATCAGCATGCCACAAAAGACAGTCAAGAGCTTCCCATTGTCCGGGTCAGTATTTTGGGACAGTGACTTTATGTGTCCAGCTACTATCTGAGCCCCTCCCGCCAGGTCAACTGCACTCCTGCCCTCATCTGCAAAACAAAGAGGTCAGGGGGAAATCAAAAAAGAAGAAAATCACAATCACAACAACCAACCTGGGGAGAAAAAAAAAATTCTATAAAAAAAAGGGAGAGAAAGCAAGCAGTAAAAATAAAATAAAAAAATACACAAAATCACATAAGTAAATAACACATGCTATAGAAAAACAGCCATAAATAATAATTATAATAATGAATCATAACGTGAAAAAAGGAAAGGCAAAACAAAAAATAACTTGAGGCAGCTAACTAGAAATTAAATCACACATACCCCAAGCTAATACCTGTTGCACATAGCTCAGAGACATGAAATTACATATTGTGCGCTTTGCCGTTTGTTTTGGTCATCCCCACCCCAAACCTCAAAATGTATTGGTGCGCTTGTGGCGATCAGTCTGAAGTACAGACAAATTTAGTGACAGTGATGATGAAGCCAATTAGTTAAAAAATAAATCCAAATGACTTTGAATGCTCATTGATTTTCATCACAGGTAGATTCTTCCAGATTTCAGAATCATGGTCAAATTCTAATATAGTGTGGATATGAGTGGAAGAGACAACCGTACTACAGAAGTAATGGAGACAGGTTATGCATATGAGCATGACTGTGAACAGCAAACGTATGGTGGTAGAGTGACTGAATCCCAGCTGGATTGAATAGAGAATAAGTCTGTTCGCTTTGTACAATAAAAAGAATCCTGCATCTTGGGAACTGAAGACCAGACAGCCTAGGGACCATGGGAATTGAAGTTGTCACACTCAGTGACTCCAGTCTGTTTTTATGAAATCATTTTTAGCAGACGCCTCATTGAGTGGCCTTAATTAGCACCGTATTACTACAGTACCCTTTTAGGACACTGCTCTGCTCAACATAGCAATCTACTACTGCCATGAAAATATATGCTAAACAAAAACAAAAATGCAACAATTTCAAAGATTTTACTGAGTTACAGTTCATATAAGGAAATCAGTCAATTGAAATAGACTCATTAGGCCCTAATCTATGGATTTTACATGACTGGGCAGGGGTGCAGCCTTGGGTAGGCTTGGGAGGGCATATACCTACCCACTTGGCAGCCTGGCCTACCCAATCAGAAATACTCCTTAGCACTGCCCCCCCATCCCCCCCTCAGACGATCCCGCAGGTGAAGAAGCTGGATGTGGAGGTCTTGGGCTGGTGTGGTTTCACGTGGTCTGCGGTTGTGAGGCCGGTTAGACGTACTGTCAAATTCTCTAAAACGAAACATGGGACCAACACTTTACATGTAGGGTTTGGATTTTTGTTTAGTATAGTATTATTTTGTTACATGATTTTGGACACAATTAACCTATGTCATATTTATAGAACATCAAATGAACCTCACTAAAGGGTTAAAAATAATGTCAACAATGTTAGATAGGTTAAAAAAAAAAGTTTTTAAAAAAAACGTGGATTAGTTGGTGCACCCGTGGTTAGGGGTTAAACTTTAAGGACATCACCTTTGCCTGCAGACAACACATGTACTGTAGACACCACATGTACTGTAGACCAGGATTGCTTGATGTGCCAAGATATAATGTAGCAGGATAGACCATAGACGTAGGGAGGCCATGTGCTCTCATGGTAACACCATCATGTGACAGTATGCTAATGTTAGACATAAAAGGCAAAAAATAAATAAATAAAATAAATAAAAAGTATATCGGAATTGTGTTAGCTGACACGGGAACATAGACACATAATAAAGTGTGTGCTTGATGATGGCAGACGAAATGGGGATGTCTGGGACGTAGCTAGCAGAGGAAGTGTTACAGTATGGGTCTTGTCAGTATATTATTGTCTTCATTAGTTGTTTTAACACAGGAACATATTGACACATTATACAGTCTGTGCTTAATGATGGCGGACAAAATAAGAATGTCTGGAACGCGCCGCTGCATAGCTTGCAGAGGAAGTGGTAGATGATGAGTCAGGAAAAGAAAAGAGGTGAGAGAGCGAAAGAGAGATGGGCAGGGAGGGGGAGAGAGAGAGTTGTAGGAGAAACGAAGTAGAGAAAGCAAGGGAGAGGGACGAAACAAATTGCATGGACAAAATCTGGTTGCTATTGATGGACAAAATGCTGGTACTGTTTTTCTGCTGCTCGGTCTGGAAGTTGTTTGAATGCACAACGATTGGCAGTTGAAGCGGTCAGTTTGTCTTGTGGTAATTACATTTTGAAAAAGGGCCAGTACCGAACAACTACAGACTCCTAAGCTGATTTCTTCAGTGGTGCCCCCGTTAAGAGTTGAAAACAGCTGCAGCTCCGACTGAAACACACGTTTCTGCCACTATGCTCTTACACTCTTTATGACCCTATCAAACCATAGACGTCTCACCTTTCAGTGATGGGAAGAACAATGCACCAGAAACAAAAGCTGCCATTAAGGCCTCTATGCAACACATTTTCCCCTTAAATGTATTCACGAAAACTCTTGATTAATTCCCCTAAATCTTTATTCTAGTTACTTTTTTGAAGTGGGGGCCGCATTTGGTCTCCAACGAGGTCTGGAGGGTCCAACTGAAATTTGGTTAGATTTCCTCGCCGTCAAGATAAAATTTTTAAAAATCCTCTATCCATAGTTGTTCGAATTTTCGATGCTCCCTGACTGTCTAGCTTTCATTTTGGTGATTATTTAATGAGCTGGACACAGTCAAAAAACTATATGAATGTAGGTCGTCTAATTTCTACACTTCCCGTAACCCAAAAATGTGTTTTACTCAAACCAGACTGAACAAGACCCTTACGGGCCGGATCTGTATGTTCGACACCCGTTCTAGAGGCATTGAGGGAAGTGATTGTAAGCAGTTTTATCTTTGTGTGACAGACTTTGAAGGTGAGGGTGTCCATCTGGGGAAAGAAGTGCTGCTCTCAGCAGGAACTCAGGGCTGACTAGTTCCCCAGACTGACAGGGGATTGGCAGTCACCCTGGCGCCTATTAAAATGGACAGAACAGAATTCCTGAATAGTGTTATATTAGAGCTGCTTAGCGAAGCTTTTGCTACTCAGATGAAAAATTATGGATTTCACATTGACTTTCGGGTAGAATCATGGAATATCATAGTCATCCCACAGTAGAGAGCCTGTATTTTCAGATACTTTTGTCCCTTTATTGCCAGAGTATTCCAAATTATACCCAGAGTATTTCCCACTTGTGAAACAGGCTAGTCTATATCCCATTACGATGACCTAAGACTAAACCGATTTTCAACATATCAATGCCATACAAAAGAGCAGATATTGCTAATAGCCGGTTCGGATTCTGCTGACACCAGTATTCCCCAAGATGTAAGGCACCTCCTCAGGGAGAGCAGAGGGGGGACAGTTGTCAAGTAAAGGCACTTCAATACTTCCTCTACAATTACACCTAGGCAAGATGGCCCCCCCTCCTAATAAAGTGACTTCCCCATATAACATTTTTGAATATATTTTTAAAAATCTATTTGAAAATGTTGATGGTGGACCCATTGACACCGATCCCGGGTCCTTTTCCACCCGGTGAGAAACGTGTCAGGGAAACCTATGACAGGGTGTACTTACGGCTGTCGTAGCAGATGTTGCCTAGGGCACGGCCTGTCTGCAGCAGAACCTCATGGTCCTTGGAGTGGAGCAGCTGCACCAGGGGGGGGATGAGGCCCGCCTCCACACAGGGGCTACGCATGAACTCTGGAGGGGAGACGAAGCACAGGCAGGAATAGCAGTTAAGCTTGAGAGTGAAGTTTCCCCTAGGTACAGATCTAGGATCTGCTTCCCTTCCCCACAATCCTAATCTTAAAGGGATACTTCAGGATTTTGGCAATGAGACCCTTTATCTACTTTCCCAGAGTCAGATGAACTTGTGGATAGCATTTTTATGGCTCTGTGTGCAGTTTGAAGGAAGCTGCTAACTAGCGCTAGTGCAATTGCTAATGTGACGACCCTCCCACTCTGTCTGCCGAATTCTTTCTCTTTGCCCTTGTTTTCCTTATTAGGATGTCGGTGGGCGGAGCTGGGAGGGTCGTCAGCAAAATGGGACACACCTGGGTTCGGGTATGTCCTGGGGATAAATACACCTTCCCATTCATTAAGGAGGCTCTCGCCATGCAGACACACCGTTGGATTTTGGCTGTGGCATTTTGTGTGTTTTGGCCCCTCATTATCACATCAATGTATGCAACCACTCACACCATTGTTACTTGTTTATAGGTTACTTTAGTTCATAAATATATTTTCTTCTTCCTTGAGCTCCACGATGTCTCCTTTTTTAGGAGCCTGTTTGTGACAAGTGGGGGCTCATCTGGGATTATAAAGTTGGTTCCTAGACATTTTGGTGGATATTATTTATGATGGGTTAATGCTATTTGGTATGCGTTTTGGTTGGTATTCACTGCATAGTCTTATAGGTGTGCGGTATAGTGCCTTAGACGTATCAGTGTTTTTGGTTGTCCGGTGACGTCATCAAACGTGTTCCATGGAAAAGTATGCCCAATACTAGTGTTAAGCTAACTGGTATGAGTACTTTGTTTGGGAGAAAATGTGGAATTAGTGTTTGAGGACTTTGTTTATATTTTGTGACAGCTTTTTATTTGTTTGTTTTTTGCGCTGTTTGGTAGGCCCAGTGTTGGTTGCCTTTTTGTTTTTTTTGGTAAACTTACCACTGCGGTGAATAGATGGTTGTGTACTGCGTTGGATAGAGTAACACTGGTTAGTTTCCAGGTCCCTGCCCAGATTGGAAACTCTTTCTCTACTTGCTGTTGGGACAGCGGTCTGAGGTGAGTACAATCTGCTGTGTACCTCAGTGGGAGATTTGGGTAGGGTAGTGCCATTTGCTACCCGGAGCTATAGCCTGTCTTTTCCCCTGTTAGGCTTAGCGACGTGTTCCACTTTGGAATACGTTGAGCATGGTTTTTTGTTTGTTATTTTTGTCTGTGGACTGAGCAGTCGTCTCGCAGGCACATCCTTGGCTTGAGGGGAATCCGCCAGTGAGCTGGGGTGTTTTTTCATGCCAGTGGGATTTTCCATGCAAACAGGCTACAGTGCATAATTACCCACTGCGAATCTGCACAAAGACTAGGGTGGAGTTATTGTAGGATTTGGGGGAAGTTCCTAAAATATCTGATCTCTCTCCTGTGGTGCCCAGTGTGTTCAGCAGAGGGGAAGAGTGAGATTATTTTTAGGAGTGACTGATGTCTAATGTACACACTAGTTCATACGTGTTCCATCAGAGGAACTGTTAGAATGATGTACTAAAGAATAGGTGAAGATCGCTGATCACGACCAGGTTGAAATTAGTGATAAACATCTTAAATTCTGTTAGGTTGATATTGAATGCCAATCTGATGGAGTGTGGTATACTAGAAGTTAATGGCCGCTCCGATCTTACTAGGGCTAATGGCCGCTCCGATCTTACTCGGGCTAATGGTCTCTGTCAGTTATCCCTAGTAGTCCGTCTTTTGAGCAACAGAAAGAACTGCTTCTGTTACAACTAGCGCATGAGCAAGCTAAACTAGAGCATGAGTGGGTTCGGGAGTGGGCGTTAGAACAAGCTAAACTTGAGCATGATCGTGTTAAGTATGGAAAGCAATTGAAATTTAAACAGAATTTGGAGAGTGCAAAAATCAAGCTGCAACAAGGGTGGCTAGAGTTGGTTAGGGAAGGATAGCGCTCTGGAGTTTGCTCTGGGAAAGTGACCCCGATTTTCCTACTGTAGGGGTCACTCCTCTCTCGATCAAGTCCCAGACACATCTGTTGCCAAAATGTAATGAGAAGGACCCTGAGACGTTCTTTTCATTGCTTGAGCGTGTTGCTGACGCGAGGAGTTGGCCTGATTCTGATAGCACTTTAATGTTAGTGTTGAATGGTAAAGCGCAGGAAGCATATTCAGCTCTTAGTGTAGCTGACAGTGTCCGCTCTCTGCTAAGGTTCAATTGGCTGTTACAGATTTACGAATTGGTTCCTGATGCTTACCGCCAACGATTTAGAACTTTAAAAAAAGGCTAACTCACGATAACTCACGCAAACTCAACATGAGTCTATCTTCAGTTTAATTGCTGGTGTACCGCTTCTGCGGTTATGACTTTCCATGAGCTGTGTGATCTGATTATGCTAGAGCAATTTAAGGATAAAATCCCTGATCGTACATGAACGAAAAGTGAAGACTGTCTCTGAAGCTGCGGTTTTTGGCGGCGGAGTATGTTTTGACTCAGAAAAGTGTCTTTGCAGAGCCCCGTATTCGGAGTGAGTGGGGACGTTTGGCAAGATTTGGTCCTCGCCCACTGGTTTACGGGCAGAGTTTCATCTAAGGTTGAGCCTGGCTCCCGTGGTAAAGCTGACTTTTGTCAAGAGTGTAACTACTGTCATGGTTCAGGTCATTGGAAAAACGAATGTCCTGTTCTCAGGGCTAAGGGTAAATTCAGTACTCGCGCTAACGTTAAACCTAAACCTACGGCGTTAGCAGTGCCTGTCCCACATCTGTTCAGTCCTGTCACTCTGTTTCATGTCCAGGGGCATGTGAAAGTCCCAACGGACCCAGATTGTTTACCTTTCGTTACGGAGGGTTTTGTGTCTCTGTTAAGAAGTAACATGCCAGTGAAGATCCTGAGTGAAACAGGTGCCTCTGAGTCTGTTACCCTTCTCTGCTAGGACTGATTCTGGATAGTGTCTTAATTATAGGAATCGTTTTGAACACTGTCAGTTCCATTGAATTCTGAACTGGTGAAAGGCGAGGATGTTGTAGGGATGCGTCCTTCGTTGCCTATTGAGGGTATCGATGTTATCCTTGTGAATAACTTGGCTGGTGAGCGTGTATGGCCTGTCATGTTCATCACTAGTGGTTTCCTCTAAACCGTCACTTGTAGGGATTCCCGATGAGTGCAGTTTCCCAGAGGTGTTCTGTGCGGTGATGCATTCCATGAGCTGTGGTGACCTGGTCGCTGCACCGGCTAATGACGATGTTACAAAGAAATCTGTCAATACTTTCCTTGTTATTCTGGTTTCTGTGCCCTGATCTAATCAAGGAGCCACGGGCTGACCCCACATTAGAAGAGTCACGTGGCCACTGTTTATTTTGCTGTCCTGTTCTGTCACTCCTGTCTGTTCCCTCGTTATCTTCTTTCCTTGTAAATGTTGCTTTGTGCAAAGGTTGCTGAGGTCTAGGGAGGACGAGGTTGGCTGGAGCAGTATTTTGTTTGTTTGGTTGGTGTGGCGTTCCAGGGTCATTGGTGATCCCCGGTTTTATGGGGGTGTGTGTGTCGACCCTCTCACTCGGTCTGCCGAATTCTCGCTTTGCTCTCGTTTTCCTTATTAGGATGTCGGTGGGCGGAGCCGGGAGGGTTGTCAGTGAAATGGGACACAACTGGGCCCGGGTGTGTCCTGGTGATAAATGCACCTTTTCCCCCATTCATTGATGAGTCTCCACACCAGACACACTGTTGGATTTCGGTTGTGGCATTTTGTAGCTGTTTTTGTTTGCTTGCTTTGGCCCCTCAACATCACATCAATGTACACAACCACTCACTTACACCATTGTTACTTGTTTATAATTTACTTTAGTTAATAAATATATTTGTTATTATTTGATCTACACGTCGTCTCCCGTTAAAAAAATTATAATTACAGGCTACGGGCCGGTTCGGGACACTAACTAGCGTTACCCAGTGACTTCCAGTCATTGCGCTATCTTCTGCACGCTAGCCGATACAATAGACTTCCAGTCATCACCCTAATGCTAATTAGCATTGGCTTGTGCAACTGCCTCCAACTTCATTACATTCTGGACACAGACAAGTGGTATCCATGAGTTCATCTAACCCTGGGGGAGTCGATAAAGGGCCTCATGGCCAAAATCCCCAAATTACCCATGAGCAGTGTCTCGGTGAAACTTCCCCCTCATACCACTCTGAATGGACCCTAGAGAAAGGTGGTGCCGTGCGGTCTCGATTAAAGATGCAGTCCGGGATCCTAAGTACTTAAATATTGTACATACAAAACGGCCAAAAAATAAATTTAAAAAACTCCAGGGACTTGTTTTGGCTTGTGAGCACTACTTTCAAAACTACTGACTGAAATTATACAAAACCTTTGAAGCAACAATTTAAAGCTGTAATCAGAAGTTTAAACAAAGCATTTCCATGCACTTGAATCAGTAGATAGGCCGAGGGAAGGGGCTTCAGAAATGTAACCACTCTCAAATTCATAGAGCTATGAATGCAATGACTGACCATCCATTATATCATAACGCTACCAACACTGCTTACACAGCATGGTAACCGAACACCATCACACTATCCAGGGATTTTCTTGGGTGCCTTTGATACATTTTCAGGATTGAAAATCGCTTTCAATGTGAACTTAAAGATATGTCCATCTTTTTATTTGAAAACAATCACCAAAATAAAAAGCACAGATTGTTTGATCAAAACACAGCATTCTTTGCAACTTAAGTGCGACTCGATTCCGAGTCTCAGACTCGAGTTTCCATCTCTGCATTCTCATTGTAAAAGGTACAGAGAGAGATTTCTTATTTTCAGAAAGTCTAAAATGTGTATTTGTAGATAAAAGGAGTAGAAGCATAGCTAAATTAATTAATCATTGTGGCAACCAAATGTACTGGCTCTTTTAGAATTCTCATAATGAGATGATATCTCTTTTCAACACATGAGGTAAGGATGTTCTTGTTCACTGGTATTCAACTCTTACACTACGACATTCGGAGCCCGCTGTCACGACTTCCGCCCAAGTTGGTCCCTCTCCGCCCCCTCATGTCCTTGTCGGTGATTGTTTATCGTAAGTGTTTGTGCACGTCTGTCCTGGTGTGCGTCGGGTTATGTACCCATTATTTGATTGTTCTGTTTTCCAGTGTTGTTTTGTTATTAAACTGCGCCGTTTGGAAACACAGTTTTTGCTCTCCTGCGTCTGACTTCTCTGCCGCCAGTAACGCCCCCTTTACACCCACTGGTTTTCTGTTCTACCTGATCATTAATGGCATCCACCTGGTCTTCCAGGTCCAAATCAGTCTGATTAGAGGGGAACAATGAAAAAAAGCAGTGGAAATGGCTTCAAGGTCCAGAGTTGAATTTCTCGATCATCAAAAGTGTTATTAACATGATGCTTCTTTTCAAGACCATAGTCCAACAGCACGACAGTTGTACAGCAGCCCGTGTCTTGAGTCAGTCCAGCTAGAAGACATTGAACTGTACAATACACTGAGACCTGTGCAGGAGAAGACAGTGTCTTTCATTTCCTGCACTCTGACATTAGCCCAAATCATAAGAATACATTATATATTTTTTGAAAGGGCTAGGCATTTCCCAATCGAAATGTACAACTATTACTTCCCATTGCAAACCTCTTGATCATTTTTAGCACACGAAGTAGCTGGTGATCTAAAGTTTAAATGCATAACGGAACATTTTCAGAGATATCGCTAACAGCAAGTAAACTGCAATAAAAAAAAAACACAGTTCCACTCACCTGATGATTGATTTGATTTTATTAGGATCTTTTTTAGTACCCATTTGGACTAATCTTCCAAGAGTCCTTAAACATTAAAATACAATTTATAATACGATCACATTTTCACATAACACACTGTTACAAACAGACATATTGACCAGGTAAATACTCCAGCACAACTTTCCTATGTATTGTTTGAATGTATATATTGAAAAGGTTTCTGGTTTGCTCAGATAAATTATTACATTTCTTTATTGCTCTAAATCAAAATGTTATTTAGCCTACTTCTCTTTTATGTCTGGATAACACAGATGGTGGACAATCTATTCCTATTATTTACTGAATGTTTCTTACCAACTGAATACTGTTGCGAATAGAGTTTGGCTGTTTCAAATGGTGTATATTATGACATAAAATGAGCATGCCTTTTTTTTTTTAAATGATCTTGTTGATTGATAACAAACCAAGAGCATTGAGCATGGACTACAACAAAAATAGATCATATCTCCACCTTAACAATCCTTGCTGCTTTGTTCTGTGCAATCTGCAGCCTCCTAATTTCACTTGCTGATGCATTTCCCCAGAACACAGAACAGTAGTTCACCTGACTCTCAATTAATGGTTATTTGCTTAATCTTTCCTGGTGAATATTTAGCCATCTCTCTGATCATGCATGCAGTTATGTTTTTTCATATATATATATATATATATATATATATATATATATATACACACAATTAGTTATTAGAGATTACCATGATAAGCAGGTGTCTAGCTGCACTCCGAGTAGTTTGGTTGCTGCCACGTCCTCAATTTGTACCCCTCCCATACTTCATTGTATCCCATGCTGTGTTGGCCTTTTCCTGGTGGATCAAACCAACTTAACTTTGGTTTTCTTGGGTGTTTAAAACAAATTTGTTCCTGCAAACCCACTCCCTGATATTTTCCAAATCTACTTGAGGTTGCTGCACCTGTTGAATCAATTGATCATTTGAAATGTAACTTCTTGTTGAAAGTTAACCACTCCGATTTGCCATTGTTTCAATCTTAAACCTACAGGAAAGTGTGTGCTCTCAGGCCTGGAAGGAAGCTAAATTAATTATGCTACCAAAGAACAGCAAAGCACACTTCATTGGTTCAAACAGCTGACCAATCAGCCGGCTACCATGCCTTAGTAAACTTTTGAACAAAACTGTGTTTGACCAGATACAATGCTATTTCACATTAAACAGATTAACTACTGAATTTCAGCATGCTTATAGGGAAGGGGACTCAACATGTATGGCACTTACACAAAAGCAATGATTGGCTAAAAGAAATTGCTAAGAAGATTGGGGGAGCTGTTTTGTTTGATTTCAATACAGCTTTTGATATTATCAAAAACAAATATTTTCTACTGCTGAAAAAAAAACAAATGTGTTATGGCTTACATCCTCTGTCATATCGTGGATCAAGAGTTACCGGTCTAAGAGAACACAGGGTGTTCTTTAATAAAAGTCTCTCCAACATAATCCAAGATGGCTGCCAATCAGTCTTTCCGTTCGTATGTCTGATCCTTGAGATCCGAGTTGTTTTAATGACCCGATCATGTCTACAGAAGTAAACACTTGATGTGAAGGTGGATGCTGCATATAACTATTTTTAGATCTGTCTCTATTTTACCAAATGTGTTTGTACAAATATGTCTGATTGAGAAAGCCTTTTTTTCTCCCCTTACTCGAGCTGCTCGTAACTGTAGCCTACACCTTTTTGGAGTTGGAGCGAACAGAGTCGGGAGAGTCTGTCTGAGCGCAAGGCCTGCTACTCGAGCGCAGCTGCGCACTGAAGGCTAGGAGCGGAGAAGCGGTTGACAGATTGGAAAACCCGATGCACCGTGTGGAAAATCTACGTCGTTGTGCACAACGTCTACTGGTCGTCACCTGTGCTGAAAGACCCCTAGAAACCAGCATGACGTATCTATTACTGTGCCTGCCCTTTACTCAATGCCTTCCTGGATTAAATAGGCTGAGTGATCAATGGGGTGAGTGAGTTATCGTCACCTCATGCCCTACAATTTGCAAACACTCCGACGAGACCATGTTAATACCACCAGGAACTTGGTCTCGCTCTGTAACTGCATTTGTACCACTCTCAAACGGAAGTGGGGCCACACATGATAGCACACTTCCAAAATTGCAAACTCTTGAATGACTTTTTTTCCCCCTGTGTCGAAAGACTCAGCTCGTTTAATTGACAATATGTGCTGGCTCTGCCAAGTCCTCACGCATTGGGCAACTGAGACGTATTGTTTACGTTTTTATTGTTGCTCTCTGGTAATGTGCGACCAAACCCTGGGCCGGTTAGATACCATGCAATCTACCGACTCCCTATGATTTAAAAACAAACAGCAGGTTTTGGCCTCTTGCATGTTAATGTCAGTCTATTTCCAAAAAATAGACATGATTAGAATATGGGCCAATACGACAATGGTTTTTATCAGAAACTTGGCTAAAGAAATCCGTTTCAAATTTCTATTGATGGGTACACGGTTTTTAGAACTGATCAGATGAGTAAAGGAGGGGTTGAAATTCAAATCAAATGTTATTTGTCACATGCACGGAATACTACAGGTGTAGACCTTGCAGTGAAATGCTTACTTACAAGCCCTTAACCGACAATGTAGTTTAGAAAAATATGTGTTAAGTAAAAAAAATGATTCATGATTCCATGTGTTATTTCATAGTTTTGACATCTTCACTATTATTCTACAAAGTAATGTAGAAAATGGTCCAAATAAAGAAAAACCATTGAATGAGTAGTAGGTGTGTCCAAACTTTTGACTGGTACTGTATCTAAATGCAGTCACAGAGAACCTAAACAACCCTACCAAGTTCTGGAAGATAATCAAATCAGTGTCAGGTTCTAATGTATCCTCTGGCCTTCCTGACCATTTAATGATGGATTCTAATGAAGTGAAGGATAAGCTGATATTGCAGGGGTTTTTAACAAGCACTTCATATCTGCTGGTTCAGGTTTTTTTATTATAATGGTGGGGCCCATGTCTCTAACATAAGCTCTGTTACAGTAAACTATGATGTAGGCTCTCATGTGAACCATTTTAACGTTGAGCCTATTTCTTATGCTGAGGTCTATAAAGCACTAAAGGCAATAGACACTAAAAAGTCTGCAGGTCCAGACAACCTGGATCCTTACCTCTTGAAGAGAGCAGATGATGATATTACTGAACTTGTGGCTCACATTTTCAACTTTAGTCCCTTGACCAATTCCATAGGGGCTCCCAAGTGGCGCAGTGGTCAAAGACACTGCATCTCAGTGCTAGAGGCGTCACTACAAACAACCGATTCCAGGCTGTATCCCAACCGGCCGTGATTGGAAGTCCCATAGGGCGGCACACAATTGGCCCAGCGTATTCTGAGTTTGGCCGGTGTAGGTCATCATTGTAAATAAGAATTTGTTCTTAACCGACTTTCCTAGTTAAATAAAAAATTGGAAATCAGCTTATGTCCTCCTACTACTAAATGGTGGAGATCCCTCAGGACGGTAGTTATTAGCATATCTCCAAACTCCCTATCCTGGCCAAAGTCTGAATCCTGAGTGAACTCAGTTAAAAAAAACTTCCCCATTGAAAAGAACACAACATCTGGCTTTAGATCGGGGTCACAGCACCACAACTGCAGCTATTATGGCAGTGGCAAATTACATCATTAATGCACTTGATAAAAAGCAACATTGTGCTGCTCTGTTTGTTGATTTATCAAAAGGCATTTGATTCAGTTGACAATGAATTGTTGCTCGCTAGACTCAGTAACATTGGTCTCAGTGAAGGGGCAGTAAACTGGTTTAGGAACTATCGTTCTGACAGAACACTGTGTATATGCTGACAATCACAAGTCTAGCTTTCTTGAGATTAATAGAGGTGTGCCCCAGGGTTCCATTTTAGCTCCTGTGTTGTCCTCAATTGTATTAATGATTTGGGAAATGGGAAGCAACCAGCAAAGTTGCAGATGATACAGTCATATATTCATGTGCTCCTTCTCTGGTTCATGCTGTTGAAGAGCTCCAGGCTGCTTTTCAGTCACGGCAGGCCTCCCTTTATGGTCTCAAACTCATCATGAATGTAAAAAAAATGACCTTTACCAGAGCTCACACTCAGCCAGAGAAGGTTAGCATTGTCACATATGGTGGCTTATCCATTGAAAAAGTGTAATCTTACATATAGCTAGATATGGTTGAATGACAAGTTGTCCTTTAAAGTAAATTTGGATAATTTTGTGAGGAAGCTTAAATTGGAATTGGGGTTTTATTTTTCTTAAGGCTTGCTTCCCACTTATGGCTAGAAAGAAGCTTGTTCTCTCTCTAATTGATTATATACTTGTTGTATATGCATGCAGCCTCTTCTGTCTTACAGAGGCTGGACTTTGTTTATCATGCATCCTTGGGCTTTATTACAAATGCCAAGTCACTCACCCACCATTGCACCAAATGGTAGGTTGGAACTCACTTTATATGTGCAGAAAGTTACATTTGTAGGTGTCTCCACCACCAGCAGTTACCATACACCATCTGCTAGGTGGTTGCTACTTAAAGTCCCCGGGACATGTACAGTATTAGGCAAGACTGCCTTCTCTTCTTGTGCACCAGAGGCATGGAAAAGTCTACAACCCATGCTGTATCTAGATATGTTTGTGCCATTGAATTAATTAAATATTTTGATGGAAGACTGTTACAGAGGAGTGTAAATGCTTTTTTTTAGGCTGGATCATATTGCATTGTTGTATGTTTTAGTTCTGTAATGTATTGATTGTTGCGGCCTTCTTGGCAAAGTCTCCCTTGAAAAAGAGACTCGGTCTCAATGGGCTTTTCCTGGTTAAATAAAGGTTGAATAAAATAAAGTGGGCATACCCCAGGGAAGCTGTCTAGGCCTCTTACAATTAAAATCATTTACAAATGACCTGCCAATGGCACTGAGTTAAGCCTGTGTGTCTATGTATGCTGATGACTCAACATCAGCTACCACAGCAAGGGAAATCACTCCAACACTTAACAAAGAGCCACAGTCAGTTTAAGAATGTGACAAGTAATAAGATCGTCCTAAATATTTATAAAACACAAAACATTGCATTTGGGACAAATCATTCACTAAATCTTGAAATGAATAATGTGGAATTTGAGCAAGTTGCTTGATGTAACCCTGGATTGTAAACTATCATGCTCAAAACATATTTATGCAATGGTAGCTAAGATGGGGAGAGGTCTGTCCGTAATAAAGAGCTACTCTGCTTTCTTGACATCACTATCAACAAAACAAGTCCTACAGGCCCTAGTTTTGTCACACCTGTACTACTGTCCAGTCATACAGTCAAGTGCCAAAAAGAGGGACATTACAGTTGGCCCAGAGCAGCACGACTGGCCCTTAAATGTACACGGAGAGCTAACATCAATAACATGTCAATCTCTCCTGGCTCAAAATAGAGGACAGATTGACTGCATCACTACATGTCTTGTGAGAGGTATTGACATGTTGAAAGCACAGAGCTGCCTGTTCAAACAACTAGCACCCTGCTCAGACACACATGCATACCCTGCAAAACATGGCACCAGGGGTCTCTTCACAGTCCCCAAGACCAGAACTGACTCTGGGAAACGCACAGTACTACATGGAACTCTATTCCACATCAAGTAACTCAAGCAAGCAGTAAAATCAAACTTTACTTAAAACTAAGCCTTATGGACCGTGAAGAGACACAAACAGGCACATAGTCAAAACTTAAAAATACATTTTACTCAGGAATGAAAAAAAAAATAACAAAAAAAAGGTTATTTTAGTCCAGTAGGTTTGACACAGTGAGCCTTCAACAGTGAACTGGGCATAGATATCTCCAGGGCCACTGACAGATAAAATGCCAGTGGGATGGTGTAAATGATCAGGCTGGCACATCAGCAGGCAGCGATCATTAGATGCTGCTAAAAGTACATTAATTATCTCAACCGTTTCCTCCCCCAACTCGGTCACTTCCGTTCAACTCGGTGCCTGCCTCTCTGAAACCCACTCATAATTACCCTACAAGCATCTTCTGACACTGCAGCATCTGGGTTGAGGGGCCATGCATATTATAATTTGTCACGTGGCAAATGGAAGACTACTCGAGTCCAATATGTGGCCAAGAAAGTGTGACTTCTTTACAATTGGAGAAGTCAAGAAGCTGTCAACTTATTTTAAATGACCAATCTCATCCGTGCTATCGTAACGCTTTAACACACGCACTATTTAGATGTTATGTCATGGGTAATAAGAGTGTTATTAATGCCTTATGTTGATAGAATGAATAAATCTATCCCCTAATCTCACCTTTTATCTTATGGTCTCTAACAAACAGTTCCTGAATCTCAACAACCAGCCACTCAACTGCTGTGCATGTTCCTTTGATCAAGCCACAGTATGGCATGGAGTAAATAAATTAATCACTGTGCCAATGTGTGAACATTTCTACTGTCTAGGAAAGCAAGATAGATGGCAACACCAACAAACAGGTCTCCTATGGTGCCTGCTGTTAGGAGTCTGAAGCCATCTGTTACCGTTCGAAACGGGAAAATGCAGAATTTCCGATGGCGAGTGGGGTGTACAAACAACAAACAAGGACAAGTCCACAACCTAGGCTACACAGCAAAAATATATAGACTATCACCCATACGTGACTATCGAAGATTGAAAACACGCAACATTTTCAATCCATAGTCTTGAGCATCAGCCCACAAATAGATAAATCACCATCCCATTCAATAAACCCTTTTGAACCCAAAGTGGCCGTCGACTGCCTTTCTTTAAAATTACTATAGCGGCTGCGAACGGGCTTGTTTTTATAACAATACCGGTGTCAACCTCGCAATATTATCTTGCTAACGACCCGCTGTCATATTCACGTGGATGTTGTCATCAACCAGAAGCAGGGTATGCAATCATTTGACCAACATTTTTTTTCTCCAAATCATTACTCAAAATGACAGCTCCCTAGCAGACGCGACTTTTCACTGTGAAAGAGGCTTTATCTATGTTGGTTGGCGATACGGATTCGCACAGTTCCTTGCACTTTAAAAAGAGATGATGTCAAGGTGAGTGAAATGAGGAAACAGCATATACATGTTTTGTGTCGTGGATGTTCGATGCTGTGTTTATCTGTTGGGCTTAGGTTATGGTTTGTCATGTTTGCTTGGGGCAGATATTCATAGGCTATACAATGCCTCGTATCCTGTCGTGTTAGGGTGGTAGATGCCAGCGCAGTGGAGCTCATTTGAGGAGTTGGATCATTTTTTTTTCATAGCCAGCTAACAAGTTGCTTGTTTTGTACTGTTTCTACCGATGCAATTAATTTGGAAACTGTCTGAGCTTCATAACTAATCAGCTAACATTGGCGAACTCTGCAGTTAGTCTGTCAGGCAAGAAAGCAAGAGTTGATTGGAGGAGAGAGACAGTGTGTGTGGGTGGGTGGAACGGGAGGCGTGTAACTGTATCACCCATCATAGAAACCCCTTATTAGGAAGAGAGTATGTGTATGTTGAGAAAAAGAAAGAGGAAGGGAGAGAGAGAGTGTGAGACATTATGTTCCTGACTACAATTGTATCCTATTTGTTGCTCCTCTCCCTCTGTTCCTGTAGGTCAGTGAAAGAGAATGAATTGACGTGGAGAGTCAGGGCTCAGCAGCAAAAGGCAGGGAGGAAGAGGAGTTAGAGATGACTGGAGAGTGGAGGGAGAGAGGAAGAGAGTAGAAGGAGGTAGAGGAACACGAGGGAGAACGAAGAAGAGCACAAAGTCCCACTATTCACCCTTGTACCACACAGCCTGGGGCTTAAGTGACAGTGGCTTTGGAGTTGTTTATAAAGGTGGTAGGAACGTATCTGTTCCAGAGCTTGTAATTTTTCACAACAATAAAATGGGAGGGGTTGACCATCTTGACCAACTGAGGAGCTATTACAATGTTGGACGCTCATGCAGAAAATGGTGGAAGTACTGTATGTGTTTTGGAGGATGCTCAACATTGCCATCATAGATATGTACATTGTGTGGGGGACCCTGCAAAAGCCCCTTCACAGAAACCGCAGGCGCTGGTCCCAGAAGGCATTCAAAACGCAGCTTGTGCATTGACTTTGTGATATGGCTACAGTGCCAGGAAGAGGAGATCGAAGAGTGTGACACCAGGGAGTGTAGACTGAGTTTTAACTCCATTTGAAAGCAGGTGAAGTTTGAAGGGCGCGAGAGAGGGTGTGTGGTGTGCATCCTGAGTAAATTCAAGGCAAAGAGTGGGAGATGTGTAGAAACCTCCTTTGGGTGCTCTACGTATTTGGCAACACCTTGCATGATGAGGCCGTGCTTCCAGCAGTTCCATGACATGTTGTAGGCCAAATGCAAACACTAACGTGACGGTGTGAAATATGAATTTGTCCTACAAATCTCTTACTGTCTCTGAACAGTTTTTAAAAAATGTATCCTCTCTCTCTCTAATGCTGGTTGCAGTTACTGAGTTGTCAAAGTAGGCTATTATTTCTACATTTTGTGTCAGGCTTGGTCTGTACTAAACCTTATTGAGAGAGGTTATCTGCATGTTGAAATAGTCTCTGAACAGTTGTTTGCATTTTTACAAGAATAAGAATAGTTGTCAAATTCAAAGCCTACTTTGTGTGGGTTGTGAAATACTTTCTGAATATTCTCCTAATGGTCACATTTTGGATACATTTTTTATATGTAAATAAAATTTCTAAGTATAATATATTATACTTGGTACATTTTGAGTGAGTAATTTAGTCAAATGTACTACAATTGAAATACTCTAGGGTTTGTTGTTAAGTGCAAATCTTTTTTGATAGTGTCTATACACAATGGAAGACAAAATGTGTGTTATTCCTACTGACATGAATGTGTCATTAAAGAGGTTGTGCTCTTTAAAACTAAGTTAACTTGTAATTGACATTTGTTCTTTGTTTTTGAGCCATGTCTGTGTGTTTGAAGTGTGTGAGAAAAATTAGCTTCATCTTAAATTCTCAGTCAGCTACAGCAGCATCTTAGTAATTCTATTGGGGTCTAAAGGCTTAACATGGAAAATTAAGATAATGCTAACTAAATGAGAAATACATACATACAAATGTAGGCTAAATTGCCTGAGAATAAACAAAGTGTAAAAATTGGATACTGACAAGATGGCGGAACCAAAAGTGAGAAGAATGATGCTTCCTGGGGAGGATGAGATGAGGTGTGCAGAAACCAAGCGAAGGGTGCCTCACCATTTTTGGCCACCTCGGCTATGATGTTGGCTACTTTGGGGGTGCAGGAGGACTGTGGGGCCAGCAGGGTGGGAAGCAGGGGGAGAACGCCCATCTCCTGGATCTTCTCACTGGCGTCAGCATCTAGGAGGGGAAAGGAGAAGGGGAGAGAGGAGGTGAACAGTTGGGGAAAAAAGGGCTTTCTCAATTTGTCTTCCGATGAATCCTTGCATTCTATCCCCTTGCCCCCATCAGAGTCAGCAGGTAGCCTAGCGGTTAGAAGCGTTGACCCGGCAAGGTGGAAAAAAAATCTACCGTTCTGCCCTTGAGCAAGGCAGTTAACCCCCAACAGCAACTGCTCCCCAGGCACAAATGATGCAGACGCTGATTAAGGCAGCAGTCCACACCGGTCTGATTCAGAGGGGTTGGGTTAAATGCGGAAGACACATTTCGGTTGGATGCATTCAGTTGTACAACTGACTAGGATTTGCCTTTCCCTATTGAAGGAGAAGATCCAAGACCCTGCCCTCTGTCCTTCTCCAAAGCTTTTTGAAAACGAGGCAAGTGGAGAGGACGTATGGATGTGCTGGGCAAGGTGAAGCGGATAATCCTTTTCCATTCCATCCAGGTCGTTCAACTTGTTGGGCTATTTATGATCATCCCAAGCCAGGTTCCATGAATAAAATGACTAGCAGTTCGAAAATAGCGCAGCCATTAAATTATTATTGTAACCAAATACATTTTTTATTATTAGGCTCCAGGTGGTATCAGAAAAAGTGTGCAGGCATTTTTTTATTTTCTTGGTCAGCACCTCACCCAAACAGAACAATCACTTGCCAATGCCAAGAGTCAGGAAGCGGGTGGGTTGTGCTGCCAAGTGCAGTAAAACATTAAAGCTACAACAGTAAACACAAAGCTAAAAGACAGCTGAGGATGCAGATAGCCACCAACTCAATTAACTTAAAAAAACACAAATAAGGCCAATAAAATGCTCAAACAACAAGATACTGGATAGGCCGAGCCCAAACAGGCAGATGGTTATGTTACACAAACTAAGGAGGACAGACAGATGTGAATAAGGCTGGCTGAGATGGGCCTTGCACGAGAACAAATGTGAGCCTGGTGACTAGAAAGTTAGATACTATATGTTCTCCATCATTTTCTTTGGATATTTTCTATGGTTTTGATAGTCACACAGAGGTCGACCGATTAATCGGAATGGCCGATTAATTAGGGCCGATTTCAAGTTTTCATAATCGGAAATCGGTATTTTTGGACACCGATTTGGCCAATGTTTTTTTTTTTTAAACACCTTTATTTAACCTTTTTAACTAGGCAAGTCAGTTAAGAACACATTCTTAATACCACTGACGGACTAGGAACAGTGGGTTAACTGCCTTGCTCAGGGGCAGAACGACAGATTTTTCACCTTGTCAGATCGGGGGATTCAATCTTGCAACCTTACGGTTAACTAGTCCAACGCTCTAACCACCTGCTTTACATTGCACTCCACGAGGGGCCTGCCTGTTACGCGAATGCATTAAGAAGCCAAGGTAAGTTGCTAACTAGCATTAAAAACTTATCTTATAAAAAATAATCAATCATAATCACTAATTAACTACACATGGTTGATGATATTACTAGTTTATCTAGCGTGTCCTGTGTTGCATATAATCGATGCGGTGCGTATTCGCACTGATAGGCAGCAGCAGGTTCGTAGGCATTCATTCAAACAGCACTTTCGTGCGTTTTTGCCAGCAGCTCTTCGCAATGCTTCAAGCATTGAGCGGTCAACTCCCGAGATTAGGCTGGTGTAACCAATGTGAAATGGCTAGCTAGTTAGCGGGTGCGCGCTAATAGCGTTTCAAACGTCACTCGCTCTGAGACTTGGAGAGGTAGTTCCCCTTTTGTGGAGCGATGGGTAAAGATGCTTCGAAGGTGGCTGTTGTCGATGTGTTCCTGGTTCGAGCCCAGGTAGGGGCAAGGAGAGGGACGGAAGCTATACTGTTACACTGGCAATACTAAAGTGCCTATAAGAAAATCCAAGTCAAAAGGTATATGAAATACAAATGGTTATAGAGAGAAATAGTCCTATAATTACTACAACCTAAAACTTCTTACCTGGGAATATTGAAGACTCATGTTAGAAGGAACCACCAGCTTTCTCATGTTCTGAGCAAGGAACTTAAACGTTAGCTTTCTTACATATTTCTTACATTTTGGCACATATTGCACTTTTACTTTCTTCTCAAACTTTGTTTTTGCATAATTTAAACCAAATTGAACATATTTCATTATTGATTTTATTGATATACTATATTAAGTTAAAATAAGTGTTCATTCAGTATTGTTGTAATTGTCATTATTACAAATAAAAAGAAATTATTGAAAATCGGCCGATTAATCGGTATCGGGTTTTTGTGTGTCCTCCAATAAATCGGTATCGGCGTTAAAATCATAATCGGTCAACCTCTAAGCCCCTTACCTATCAGAACTGGTACATAATCTAGAAGGATCCACTAAATATAACCCATTAGAGGGCAAATGTGTCAATGATGTTTTGAGCGTGGAGTTAATCTACTGGAAATGTCAGAATTCTGACTTCAGTGATTTGACCTTGTTTTAATCAGTTCCCAGTGGTCTTGAAAGCACCATAAACTTGCATCCATCCTGTACTGTGCATAAGGTCCTGAAGGGTACCCTCCAGCAATGTCACAGTCTGAGGAGTGTGGGTCAAACTTACTATTGTGGGCCAGTGCTTTGAGCAGGCAGTCCAGGCAGCTCTCCACACTGTCTGTGGTGCTGTCAGCTGAGGCTAGCTTCAGCTTCTTCAACGCATCACTCAGGTTATCTGCTGGGAGAGGGGGAAAGTGAAAAGATGAATGGGCAGTGGTCCTGACCTCAGTTTACTCCTAGGTCTTAGGTAGCCTACACTGTTTTTATCAAGGGCTTGATGGCAAATTTGACCACAGCTGCTACCTTGAGCCATACAGTATAGAGCAACCCACAAGTAATATCACACAGTCTAAAAGGCATATGAGAAGACGTATAGGCTACACTAAATTCACCATCCATAATGTTGTCAATGTCTGAATCTGACTGTTGAACAGTCACCATTCGCCGTCCTCTGCCAAGTATCCTGCCCCGAACCTTAGTCACTGTTACTAGCTGGCTATCACCCGGTACTCTACCCTGCACCTTAGAGAATACTTTGCCCTCTGTACATCGAGCCATTGAACACTGGTCACTTTAATAATGTTTACATACTGTTTCACCCACTTTATATGTACAGGGCATTCGGAAAGTATTCAGACCCCTTGACTTTTTCCAGTTTTGTTACAGCCTTAATCGAGAATGGATTACATTTGGGGTTTTTTCGCTCATCAATCTAAACACAATACCCCATAATGAAGAAAGCAAAAACAGGTTTATAATTTTTTGCAAATGTATCACATTTACGTAAATATTCAGCGATGTTGCCAGGTTTCCTCTAGACGTGATGCTTGGCATTCAGGCTAAAGAGTTCAATTTTGGTTTCATCAGACCAGAGAATCTTGTTTCTCATGGTCAGAGTCGTTTAGGCACTGTCATGTGCCTTTTACTGAGGAGTGCCTTCCGTCTGGCCACCCGAACATAAAGGCCAGATTGGTGGAATGCTGCAGAGATGGGAGAATCTTCCAGAAGGACAACCATCTCCACAGAGGAACGCTGGAGCTCTGTCAGAGAGACTATCAGGTTCTTGGTCACCTCTCTGACCAAGGCCCTTCTCCCCCGATTGCTCAGTTTGTCCGGGCAGCCAGCTCTAGGAAGAGTCTTGGTGGTTCCAAACTTCTTCCATTTAAGAATGATGGGAGGCCACGGTGTTATTGGGGACCTTCAATGCTGCAGAAATGTTTTGGTACCCTTCCACAGATCTGTGCCTCGACAAAGTCCTGTCTCGGAGCGCTACGGACAATTCCTTCGACCTCATGGCTTGGTTTTTGCTCTGACATGCACTGTCAACTGTGTGACCTTATATACCAGGTGTGTGTGCCTTCCCAAATCATGTCTAATCAGAAATATCTCAAGGATGATCAATAGAAACAGGCTGTACCTGAGCTCAATTCCGAATCTCATCGCAAAGGGTCTGAATACTTATGTAAATAAGATATTTCTGTTGTTATTTTAATCAATTTGCAAACATTTCTAAAAACCTGTTTTCGTTTCGTCATTATGGGGTATTGTGTGTAGATTTGAGAGAAATTGTTTTAATCTATCTTAGAATAAGGCTGTAATATAACAAAATGGGGAAAAGGGAAAGGGGTATGAATAATTTTAGAATGCACTGTACTCACGTCATGGCTAATCCTATACAACTACTGTTGTACACCTTCAATATTCATATACTGTCTATACGCACCATTCCGGACACTGACATTGCTCATTCTGATATTTCTTAATTTTTACTTTTTGGATTATGTGTGTATTGTTTTGTACTGCTGTATTATTACTGCACTGTTGGAGCTAAAAACAAGCATTTTGCTGCACCTGCGATACCTGCAAATATGTGTACGCCACCAATAGAATTTGATTTGATTTGAATAGAAATGTGTCTCAAAACAAGAGGCCGAAAAACACTTCTGTAGCGTTATTACACAATCAGAGACTGAAAGGTCGACAGACAGACAAACTGACTTAAAACCAAAGCCCTTCTGGCTCCTCCTGCATAAAGATGCACACAGCTGTGTGCCGCACCGCCACTTCCACTGTTCCATCTCCCTCCAGTCTCCTTCTCAAATGGTGGCTCTAGACAACACTGTGACAGATTGGTCATACAGCAGTGGTCCCCGGTATAAATCAGGACATGAGCAGTTGTAGAGCTCCTCCCTGAGAAGCTCTACAACCGTAGGCAGAGCTGACATGTGGCAGTGGGCATCAGACCATTAGGACTGCATCAACAAAACATTGGGTAAACAGGAGCATGTCAACGCAATAATATTGTATGGATATGAGTTCAAGTCATGATGGGAACTGCCTCAGTCACAGGCAGTACTTTGATGGGTCCTTATCATAATGGACATTCTCTGTCTAAGCAGTGCGCCTGGTATGCTGGGCCAACTCTAATAATTATTTAGAGATTTTGACATCCAGAGCTGTTACAGAGCTCAGCTAATGGGCTGCCCCAGGGGAAGAGGAGCTGAGGTGACAGCCACACACATACAGAGAGGGTGGGTGAGTGAGTGAGTGAGTGAGTGAGTGAGTGAGTGAGTGAGTGAGTGAGTGAGTGAGTGAGTGAGTGAGTGAGTGAGTGAGTAAAGACCCTGACATTCCCCCTCCCACAGATGGTCTCAAATGTGTGCAGTGAGGATTTGGATTAAACAGTGTGACAATTTTAAAACCAGTCAAACTAGTTGTTTTTTTTCTTTTCCAGCCTGGCCTCCATTATATAATGGATTTTTCTTGCCATTCAGATTATGGTATCAGTCAGGGTCCCTCCCTATGGCTGAGGCCTGAGTGACGCATTAGCGTAACACAAGACATGTCATGAAAATGTTAGAAACATCTAACAGGCCATGTTTGCATAAAGACTACACCAGTCAATTATCCATAACTCATAAGTCCAGCTTGCTGTGCCTATTGATGATTCTACCCACCAGTCTTCAATCAAAGCATTGATAAATGCAATGAATTTAGTGTGTTACTGCTTGGCTGGAGCAAAAGCCTGCACCCACACTGACATTCAGGGTAAGATGCCCAACCCTGTCCTATAAAGATATGTCTGTGGATGGATGGGTTCATCTGACCTCCTTTCTGCAGAATCACATAATGGAAAATTCTGGAGGCTAGTACCGTGTGCCTGCACATTGTATGGATATACAAAATATACCCCAGGATTCTGGAATAATCAAAATCCCTGATGAGACAAGAGTACATCCTACTCAACAATCCAATGCAAGTCACTGGGAATAAATGATTCGAGTTAAAATGAGAGTAGCTACATTACTCCCAAAAGAGAGCATCCTCAGTCAATGCATTTCTCTTACTAAGTGTCAGGCACACAATTACTATAAAAGGCGACATGAACAGCTCGATTCGTCAGTGTGTGAGTGTAGGACTATTGCATAACAGTGTGATATTGATGGCATACATGTCTGCGCTGACCACAGTGCAGTACCCTGATGATAGTAAACAAGTAGTACGGCTGTCAACATGTACGCATGTGGTAATGTGGTAGTAGCTAGAATTTGTGTTTAACTGAATAATCCGTAGTTGAGGATTCAATACAATAAATTCCATACGAGGCTCGAGCTGAAACCAAAAAAATACAACGCTGGCAGTATGGCTGTCAAGAATGCAGGTTCTGTCTAGCAATGCTCGTGTTACATAATGCCATTGCATGGGCAAGCGAACAGACAGCTTCCCGTTTCCTCCATCCACCCCACCTACTACTCGAATGAATCAAGAACTCAAGACACAGAGTGCGGTCTTCTAGTTGGCTGCAAACATGCGACATATTTAGTTAGTTAGCTTGGCTAATTATGATACGCACCCACCTACCCTTACATGTGTGTGCTACTATGTCCACGTCGGGTCTGTGTAATCTTTACAATAATTGACAACTGGATGACGTATGATTCAGAAAGTGTTGCTACTCACCCATTTGGCTTCTGTAGTGCGCGTGATAGTCCCAATCAGTTTCGAATTAGGATGCGCCCAGAAGGCTGTCAAATGGGTATTCACAGCAACAAAAAAAATTATGTTATGTGTTGGTCAACACTTGATTTTATATTATTTGAAGTTGCTAGATTGCTAACTGGCTGGTCAATCAGATACCAAGGCCCACCTTAGCTAACCCACGCCGTGTCGTACCCGGCAATACTAGAAACCACAACCTCACCCTCCCAGATGGCGCCGGGGATGCTTGCAGTGTAGCCTATCGTACGACCCCGAACTCACAACTACGATGGTATGGTTGTGTAATTTATCCGCTTTATCCGCTGATCCACATCGACGCCAAAATTCGCTACTTCAACCACAGAGTTTTGCTCCAACGCTACAAGAAACGCACTTCCTATACTCGCTTGCTTGCAGTTGCGGCACAGAATCCATGCACAGGGAATAGCAGCCTATTGCTTGCAGTTGATTGGTTATTGGCCTGTACATAAGATCTCGTTTTCCACGATTATTGGCCAAAGTCTGTGTCGTGGGTCGTGCCACGCCCTAAAGTGTTAAAAATGCCCACCTTTCAAGTAACATCCACAATCCATAGCAATTAAGTCACACAAACAGAATTGTAGCTACAACGTTTGGTCTGGTTGCTACTTCACTGGAAAACTAAGGCACTCTTTTCATTGGACTATCTGGGTTAGGAGGGATTGGACCATAGAAATAGAATTGATAGAAATTAGAATGTGCTGCTGGATTACCAAAATTCATGACCGGGAACTGTCTGAAAATCAATTCTCCTGAGAAGGGCAGAGATGTATCCATGTGTAATTTTACTGGGCAGAGGTTTTGTATCCATATGTATTTTTACAGCTGTAGATTGGTACTTTCAACATTTCCCCCTATGTAAATAAATTGAATTCAAGTTTTGAGCATGTCGTTTGAGCGTGTTGTTCCGGCTAAAATAGCCAACCTGGCCCATCCCTTACTACTGTATTTATACAGTAAATCTAATAATTATAAAATTACTGTTTTGCAGATTTGAACATGTACATTCACAGAAATACTACATTATACATGTAATTCACCGCTCACACAGACGATGCCAGTTTCCAACTTCCCACCCACACATGGGAGATGGGTTGCGTAACGTTCAGTACAACAGAACGGTGTGCAACGTTGAAATCAACAGAAACGGTACGGTACTGAATGACCAATTGAAACACGTTGTGATTATGGTGTCCCGGGGGACTATTATAATATGGTGTCCTATTGGGCCTATTATAATATAACGGTGCGCACCGTTTTGGTGAAAACGTGCCGTTCAGTAAAAACCGTCACGCAACGTAGCAAACGTTGAAGTGAACTGAATGCACCCCTGATGTAAACTACCCTATGTGTTACTGCCATCTAGCGGTGTGTATATTAACACGCAGACCAATGTTTTCCATCTAGACAGGTTCAGTGTAGACTGGCTGACCGCAGAGGGGTATCCTAGGAAGCAAGCAACATCTACTTCTAAAGCTAAACAGCGTGTTAGCGTCACATTCCAGCTCAGTCTTCATCCGTACTAGGACGGTGGATATTGCTCGTCCACCTGTCGAACTCTAGCAGGTACGGCGAGTGCATGTTGTATATGGATAGTCGAACTCAGAACTCTTCATTCCCTTTACCAAAAAATATAGCAGTTTTGATTTTGCCTTAAAAATGTTGTAACTGCAGTCGACTGTGGCATTTTGGTCGCAATAATTACAGAATAACTGCAGTGTACTACATTTTAATTTCAGTTCAAATGCAAAGAAAAACGGCGTTATTTTGGACGCAGTATTTGCAGCATACATTTTTTTCGTACGTGTTGAGACAATGCTGAAACATCAATCCAGGAGAAACTCAGTGCAACATTTTCATTTGTGCGTAAAATAAAAGTTGTCTTGCAAATTCAGAAGGCTACGGTGTGAAATAGGCTTTCAGAAGTACCGTCTTTATTTTATTACTTAACTTTAATGCCGTCTTTGTGCTTTTGTAACCGGTGTGAAATGGCTAGCTAGTTAGCGGAGTGCGCGCTAATAGCGTTTCAATCGGTGACGTCACTCGCCCTCAGACCTTTAAGTAGTTGTTTCCCTTGCTCTGCAAGGGCCGCGTCTTCTGTGGAGCGACAGGTAAACTATGCTTCGTTGGAGATTGTTGTCGATGTGTGCAGAGGGTTCGGGGCGAGGAGAGGGACAGAAGCAACACGTTACACATTGCGGTGCTTCTTAATACACAAACATCACTCCTATCGATATACACTATATATATAAAAGTATGTGGACACCCCTTCAAATGAGTGGATTCGGTTATTTCAGCCACACCCATTGCTAACAGGTGTATAAAATCGAGCATAATCCAGCAGGTCGGTTTGTCAAATTTCTGCCCCGGTCAACTGTAATTGCTGTTATTGTGAAGCAACATCCGCTCAGCCGCAAAGTGGATGGCCACACAAACTCACAGAACGGGAGTGTGTAGCATGTAAAAATCGTCTGTCCTCGGTTGCAACACTCCGCACAAGAACTGTTTGTCCGGAGCTTCATGACTACCTCTTTCCCTACTGTATTTTTTTTATTTATTTTTTTTATTTTGCTCCTTTGCACCCCATTATTTTTATTTCTACTTTGCACATTATTCCACTGCAAATCTACCATTCCAGTGTTTTACTTGCTATATTGTATTTACTTTGCCACCATGGCCTTTTTTGCCTTTATCTCCCTTATCTCACCTCATTTGCTCACATCGTATATAGACTTGTTTCTACTGTATTATTGACTGTATGTTTGTTTTACTCCATGTGTAACTGTGTCGTTGTTTGTGTCGAACTGCTTTGCTTTATCTTGGCCAGGTCGCAATTGTAAATGAGAACTTGTTCTCAACTTGCCTACCTGGTTAAATAAAGGTGAAATAAAACAAATTAATTGGGGTTCCAAGGCCGAGCAGCCGCACACAAGCCTAAAATCACCAACGCTCAATGCTAAGTGTTGGCTGGAGTGGTATAAAGCTCGCCGCCATTGGACTCTGGAGCAGTTGAAACGTGTTCTCTGGAGTGATGAATCGCGCTTCACCAAAAACATTTGTTTAATACAATATCAGTCATCTTCCTCACATGAAGGGGATGGTGAAGCAATATTTGCTAGAAGAAGGGAATCTGATTTCATTGGTCCTCAACTCACGGCTCAGTCATTTCATTCAAGGTAGCCTAAGTGGAGTTAAATGTGAGTTAATCTGCCCTGGAGTAGGTTCATTCTAAAGGATTTGCTGCCATAGAAATGTACCTTGTTAAAAGGTTGAACTCTGTTGACCAAAGTTACCTCTAACTCCTCAAACCGTCTCTAAGTTCTACTGACTGAAACCAGGGTGAAAGACGAAGAGAGGAAAATATAACTCCCTCTGCAGGTGGCATTGTTTCGCCCTCAAAGCAAGGAGTTTTTTATGGAGGTCAATGAGTGTCAAATTTGGTCAACAAAAAAATGAATGGTTTATTTGCTACGAGAGGTTTATTTGATCGAATCAAAGTTTTGTAATGCTTAAATTGTTACGAGTGTACTGATTATAGGTAGGACATGTAACATCCCGGGCAACTTTGAGATGGCTATGCATATTTATGGCATGAGGCTAGTATCATAGCATCTCTCTCCATTGACTGCAAGTGATTGACGTCAACTACCCTCATCGAATATTCAAAAAAGGATTGCAATAAGGAGATTTATCTGTTGTGAAGAAGGCTCAGTAACATGAGGACGCGATGGGCATAATTAAGGGCAAGTTTACTCGGCAAGCTTAGCATTCCATCACAACATGCATACTCAAAATCTAATTTTATTTGTCACATGCGCCGAATACAACAGTGAAATGCTTAAAGTTTTTTTTTTTTTAAATCTAATTTAATCACAAGAAATGTAAATGACAATATCAAGGCTATATGGCGGAGGTACAGGTTAGTTGAGGTATTTTGTAAAGTGATTATGTGTAGATAATAAACGGTGAGTAGCAGCAGTGTAAAAACAAATGTAAATAGTCCGGGTGGCCATTTGGTTAGTTTTGTTGTTCAGTAGTCTTATGGCTTGGGGGTAGAAGCTGTTAAGGGGCCTTTTGGTCCTAGACTTGACACCCCGGTACCGCTTGCCGTGTGGTATCAGAGAGGACAGTTTATGACTTGGGTGACTGGAGTCTGACAATTTTTTGGGGCCTTCCTCTGACACTGCCTAGTATATAGGTTATGGATGTCAGGAAGCTTGGCCCCAGTGATGTACTGGGCCGTACGCACTACCCTCTGTAGCGCCTTCCTGTCAGATGCTGAGTAGTTGCCATACCAGGCATCAATGCAACCAGTCAGGATGTTCTCGATGGTGCAGCTGTAGAACTTTTTGATGATCTGAGGACCCATGCCAAATCTTTTCAGTCTCCTGAGGGGGAAAAGGTGTTGTCGTGCCCTCTTCACAACTGTCTTGGTGTGTTTGGACCATGATAGTTTGTGATGTGGACACCAAGGAACTTAACTCTCGACCCGCTCCACTTCAGTCTCGTTGATGTTAATGTGGGCCTGTTCGGCCCTCCTTTTCCTGTAGTCCACGATCAGCACCTTTGTCTTGCTCACATTGAGTGAGAGGTTGTTGTCCTGGCACCACACTTCTAGGTCTCTGACCACCTCCCTATAGGCTGTCTCATCGTTGTGTTGTCATCAAACGTAATGATGGTTTTGGAGTCGTTCTTGGCCACGTAGTCATGGGTGAACAGGGAGTACAGGAGGGGACTAATCACACACCCCTGATGGGCCCCAGTGTTGAGGATCAGCGTGGCAGATGTGTTGTTGCCTACCCTTACCACCTGGGGGCGGCCCATCAGGAAGTCCAAGATCCAGGTGCAGAGTAGAGGTCGACCGATTAATCGGAATGGCCGATTAATTAGGGCCGATTTCAAGTTTTCATAACAATCGGAAATCGTTATTTTTGGACGCTGATTTTGCAGATAAAAAAATAAAAAATATATTTTTTTACACCTTTATTTAACTAGGCAGGTCAGTAAAGAACACACTCTTATTTTCAATGACGGCCTAGGAACGGTGGGTTAACTGCCTTGTTCAGGGGCAGAATGACAGATTTTTACCTTGTCAGCTCAGGGATTCAATCTTGCAACCTTACGGTTAACTAGTCCAACGCTCTAACCACCTGCCTCACGAGGAGCCTGCCTGCCGAAAAAGGACTGTGTATGCTCCAACGTGTACCTAACCATAAACATCAATGCCTTTCTTAAAATCAATACACAGAAGTATATATTTCTAAACCTGCATATATAGCTAAAAGAAATCCAGGTTAGCAGGCAATATTAACCAGGTGAAATTGTGTAACTTCTCTTTCTCATTGCATGCAGAGTCAGGGTATATGCAACAGTTTGGGCCGCCTGGCTCATTGCGAACTAATTTGCCAGAATTTTACGTAATTATGACAACATTGAAGGTTGTGCAATGTAACAGCAATATTTGGACTTAGGGATGCCATCCGTTAGAATACGGAACGGTTCCGTATTTCACTGAAATAATAAATATAATATAATAAATACATACTGAGTCTTTGACTTGTTATTATTATACGCATGGTCTTACAAACCTTGGGAATTGGTCAGAGCTATTGATTGATTGTTATTATCATTGGGATTGGAAAGTCTCTTATCAGATATCTAAGTCAAATACATTTAAACTCAGTTTTTCACAATTCCTGACATTTAATCCTGGTAAAAATTCCCTGTCTTAGGTCAGTTAGGATCACCACTTTATTTTAAGAACGTGAAATGTCAGAATAATAGTAGAGAGAACGATTATTTCAGCTTTTATTTCTTTCATCACATTCCGAGTGGGTCAGAAGTTTACATACACTCAATTACCATTTGGTAGCATTGCCTTTAAATTGTTTAACTTGGGTCAAACGTTTTAGGTAGCCTTCCACAAGCTTCCCACAATAAGTTGGGTGAATTTTGGCCCATTCCTCCTGACAGAACTGGTATAACTGAGTCAGGTTTCTAGGCCTCCTTGCTCACACACTCTTTTTCAGTTCTGCCCACAAATTGTCTATAGGATTGAGGTCAGGACTTTGTGATGGTCACTCCAATACCTTGACTTTGTTGTCCTTAAGCCATTTTGCCACAACTTTGGAAGTATGCTTGGGGTCATTGTCCATTTGGAAGACCCATTTGCGACCAAGCTTTAACTTTCCGACTGATGTCTTGAGAAATTGCTTCAATATATCCACATAATTTTCCATCCTCATGATGCTATCTATTTTGTGAAGAACACTAGTCCCTCCTGCAGCAAAGCACCCCCACAACATGATGCTGCCACCCCTGTGCTTCACAGTTGGGAAGATGTTCTTCGGCTTGCAAGCCTCTCCCTTTTTCCTCCAAGCATAATGATTGTCATTTTACTGCTCGTTTTACTGTGGATACAGATACTTTCCCACCTGTTTCCTCCAGCATCTTCACAAGGTCCTTTTGCTGTTGTTCTGGGATTGATTTGCACTTTTCGCATCAAAGTACGTTCATCTCTAGGAGACGGAGTCGGAGACAGTCGACTCTTCACTGTTGAAGTTGAGACTGGTGTTGTGCGGGTACTATTTAATGAAGCTGCCAGAATAATCTCAAATATAACACTTTTTGAGTTACTACATGATTCGATATGTGTTATTTCATAGTTTTGATGTCTTCAGTATTATTCTACATTGTAGAAAATAGTAAAAATAAACAAAAACCCTTGAATGAGTAGATGTTCAAACTTTTGACCAGTAGTGTATATATACACCTTTTTAGAATATACCTTCCATTATTATTCCCCACAAACCCTACCACCCCTCCCCCAATTGGAGTAAACTAATAAACAATAACACTTAGGCTACAACTTCCAGCTTATATGTACTAAACACATTTTTACACAGTCTATTTTACAATAGTTATATTTTGTTTGTTTTTAGTCTTTCCTCTATTTCTGATGTCCTTCCAGTTTGATTTCTATTTGCCATATACAGTGGGGCAAAAAAGTATTTAGTCAGCCACCAATTGTGCAAGTTCTCCCACTTAAAAAGATGAGAGGCCTGTAATTTTCATCATAGGTACACTTCAACTATGACAGACAAAATGAGAAAAGAAAATCCAGAAAATCACATTGTAGGATTTTTAATTAATTTATTTGCAAATTTACTCATCCATCCGGACCCGACCAGTCAGTTTGTGGTTGAGGTTGACGCTTCCAACGTGGGAGGAGGGCCGTCCTTTCCCAGCGATCTGTCCAGGACCAAAAGCTTCATCCCGGTGCCTTCATGTCCCATCATCTCAACTCCGCGGAAAGTAACTATGACGTTGGGAACCAAGAACTCCTGACATCTAAGATGGCTCTGGAGGAGTGGAGTCACTGGCTGGAAGGGGTGGCACATCCATTTTTGGTATGGACTGACCAGAAGTATTTAGAATACCTCCGCACTAACAAGCGCCTTAACTCAAGGCAAGCCCGTTGGGCCCTGTTCTTCACCATCTCCTACCACCCAGGGTCCAGAAATGTGAAGCCAGACAGTACAGTTCACCTGTACAGTTCTGCTGCCACACCCTCTGAATCTGAGACCATCCTCCCTGCCTAATGTCTGGCGGCTTTGGTTGTCTGGGGTATTGAGGCCCTGGTCCGCAAGGCACAATGTTGAGGGGGGCCCAGTTAGACGGGGGCCCGGCTAACCGGATGTTTGTCCCTGATTCGGCCTGACCTCAGATCCTGCAAAGAGCTCACTCCTCTAGGCATACCTGTCATCCTGGTGCCCGTCGTACCCAGGCTTTCCTCCGACAATGCTTCTGGTGGCCCAACATGGCTCTTGATGTCTCGGCCTTCGTTGCCGCATGCATGGTGTGTGCTCAAAATAAGACTCCGCGGCAAGCTCTGTCTGGCCTCCTTCAGCCACTCCCTGTTCCTCATCGCCCCTGGTCCCATATTTCCCTGGATTTTGTCACTGGGCTTCCCCCGTCAGATGGCAACACCACTATCCTGACGGTGGTGGATAGGTTCTCCAAAGCCGCCCATTTCATACCTCTCCCCAAGTTACTGTTAGCCAAAGAAACATGGTGCAGCACGTCTTCCGAATCCATGGACTCCCGGTCGACATTGTCTCTGATTGGGGTCCTCAGTTCTCGTCCCGATTCTGGAAGGCGTTCTGCACCCTTATTGAGTTGTCGGCCAGTCTGACGCCCGGGTTTCATCCCCAATCCAACGGCCAGTCGAAGCAAGCCCATCAAGACATGGAAACGACACTTCGGGATCTCTTCTCTAGTAACCCCATTACCTGGAGCCAGCAACCAGTCTGGGTCGAGTATTCTAGGAACACTCTACCCTGCTCGGCCACTGGACTCTTCCCTCTTCGAGTGCTCCGTGGGGTGTCAGCCCCCGCTCTTCCCGGAGCAAGAAGTAGAGGTCAACATACCCTTAGACCAGATGTTCGTACGCCCCTGTCAGCGTACCTGGAAAAGGGCTCGGTCGTCTCTTCTCAAGATCACCTCCAGGTATCGTCAACAAGTCCGGCTCTCCGCTATCGTCTCGGGCAGAGGGTATGGTTGTCTACACGGGATCTTCCACTCTTGGTGGAATCCCGCAAACCGTCCCCCCTTTTCATTGGTCCTTTCCCCATCTCGAGTCCTTTGTCCCACTGCTGTTCGCCTGCTGTTTCCCCGTACCCTCCGTATACACCCTACTTTTCATGTGTCCAGGATTAAGCCCTTGTCTCACAGCCATTTGTCTTCTGTTTCCAGGCCCATCCCTCCCCCTGTGTCATCGATGGCCAGCCAGCATACACGGTGAGACGCTTTCTGAGGGTTTGACCATGGGGCAGGGGTTTCCAGTATGTGGTTGTCTAGAGTTGTTTTTCCATCTGGTTGCACATGTGACATGCTAGTAGAAATGAGTTTAAACTGATTTAAGTTTGCCTGCATTAATGTCCCCGGCCTCTTGGAGCACCGCTTCTGGATGAGCATTTTGTCCAGTTCAAAGTGAGTAATCGCTGTTTTGATGTCCAGAAGCAATTTTCGGTCATAAGAGATGGTAGCAGCAACATTATGTACAAAATGAGTTACAAACGATGCCAAACGACAACAAAAAATAAATACCACAGTTGGTTAGGAGCCCGTAAAACAGCAGCCACCCCCTCTCACGCCATTATAATATTTGTGTGAGTGTTAGTGCAAGAAAGACAAGTCTTTGTACATACAGTCGTTTGAAAAAGTTTGTGCACCCCGACAATTTCCATGATTTCCATTCATAAATAATTGGGTGTTTGGATCAGCAATTTCATTTTGATCTATCAAATAACCGATGGACACAGTAATATTTCAGTAGTGAAATTAGGTTTATTGGATTAACAGAAAATGTGCAATATGCATCAAAACAAAATTAGACCAGTGCATAAATTTGGGCACCTCAATAGAAAAATCACATCAATATTTAGTAGAGCCTCCTTTTGCTAAAATAACAGCCTCTAGACGCTTCCCACAGCCTCTAATAAGTGTCTGGATTCTGGATGAAGGTATTTTGGACCATTCCTCCTTACAAAACATCTCCAGTTCAGTTAGGTTTGATGTTTGCCGAGCATGGACAGCCCGCTTCAAATCATCCCACAGATTCTCAATGATATTCAGGTCTGGGGACTTGGATGGCCATTCCAGAACATTGTACTTGTTCCTCTGCATAAATGCCCGGATAGATTTTGAGCAGTGTTTTGGGTTGTTGTCTTGTTGAAATATCCAGCCCCGGCGTAACTTCAACTTTGTGACTGACTCTTCAACATTATTCCCAAGAATCTGCTGATATTGAGTGGAATCCATGCGACCCTCAACTTTATCAAGATTCCCAGTACCGGCATTGGCCACACAGCCCCACAGCATGATGGAACACCCACCAAATTTTACTGTGGGTAGCAAGTGTTTTTCTTGGAACGCTGTGTTCCTTTACCGCCATGCATAACGTCCCTTGTTATGACCAAATAACTCAATCTTTGTTTCATCAGTCCACAGCACCTTATTCCAAAATGAAGCGTGCATTTGCATACCTCGAGCGACTCTGTTTGTGGTGTGTGTGCAGAAAAGGCTTCTTCCGCATCACTCTCCCATACAGCTTCTCCTTGTGCAAAGTGCGCTGAATTGTTGAACGATGCACAGTGACACCATCTGCAGCAAGATGATGTTGTAGGTCTTTGGAGCTGGTCTGTGGGCTGTTTTTGACCGTTCTCACCATCCTTCGCCTTTGCCTCTCCGATATTTTACTTGGCCTGCCACTTCTGGCCTTAACAAGAACTGTGCCTGTGGTCTTCCATTTCCTCACTATGTTCCTCACAGTGGACACTGACAACTTAAATCTCTGCGCTAGCTTTTTGTAGCCTTCCTCTAAACCATAATGTTGAACATCTTTTTTGAAAACATCTTTGTTTTCAGGTCATTTGAGAGTTGTTTTGAGGCCCCCATGTTGCCACTCTTCAGATGAGAGTCAAAGAGAACAACAACTTGCAATTGGCCACCTTAAATACCTTTTCTCATGATTGGATGCACTTGTCTATGAAGTTCAAGGCTTAATGAGCTCACCAAACCAATGTTGTGTTCCAATTAATAAGTGCTAAGTAGTTACAGGTATTCAAATCAACAGAATGACAAGGGTGCCCACATTTTTGCATAGCCTATTTTTCACATCTGATTTAATTTCATACAACTTAATATTGCTACACTAAAAATCTTTGTCTGGACAATACCCCAGTGCTTAGCTTTTATTATAAAATGAATGGCATGCCACTGTGATCATTTTCTGTGATGACAGAGTAAATTATTATGCAGCCTCAGAGGGGTTCCCAAACTTTTTCATACGACTGTATGTCCCTATATTATCCAGCGTTTAGTTTTGTGGAGAAATGGAGCATACGATTAGCAGCGTGCATTCACCATACATTTAAGGAGTCTTGTTACACTGAGATTGTGCCCTTGAATCAAATGGTGCACTTTAACAGTTTCTTTACCAGCTTTTCCCGCTAATCTGTTTTCAAGGGCTTGTCGTCATCCACTCTGTTAACCAATATCCAAGCTTCAAGAAAATATGGTGTGAATTTGAAGCTCTCCGCAGTTCTATCACAAGCCTTTTTGTTATTGTGTTTTCCCCCTAAAATATCTCTGCTAATATTTCCATTAACAACATTTTACAAATGTCCTGCTTTCTACTGTATGTTTGCCTCTTGCTGGATCGTTGCGACATGACCATCAACATCATGGGAGATAGTACAGAAGCTATCCCCACGCCAATGCTCTCTAAGAAGGAACTGCAGAGAATGGCTCAGTTGGTGACGGGGGAAGACTCGGAGATGTGACCACTGTAGTCAGAGCTCTCAAGGTGATTGTCACGCCCTGGCCTTAGTATTCTGTGTTTTCGTTATTATTTTGGTTAGGCCAGGGTGTGACATGGGGATTTATGTGGTTTGTTTTGTCTAGGGTTGTTTGTAGTTATGGGATTGCGGTTAGAGTAATACTCTAGGTAAGTCTATGGTTGCCTAGAGTGGTTCTCAATCAGAGACAGGTGTTTATCGTTGTCTCTGATTGGGAACCATATTTAGGCAGCCATATTCTTTAGGTATCTTGTGGGTGATTGTTCCTGTCTCTGTGTTAGTTGTCACCAGATAGGCTCAGTCACTTTGGTTTTTCTTTTTTCATTGTTTTGGAAGAGAAAAGAACGAGCGCCATTCTCCTTGCGGAGATGGTGCTAAATCCATCAACACGGTCGGTCCCTGGGATTGGGCTGGCCAACACGATTCGGTTTGCTTGGAAGGAAAAGGAGTTGGAGCCTTTAGGACGGGAAACTTTTGGAAGGATAATATTGATGGGGATTCTAAAGCTGACGGTGAAGGACGTGTTTTGTTTCCAAGGCAACTCGTTGGAGGGAGCATACGACGTGGCACTATATACAGAGGAGAAACACGATGATATCCTGAGAAGGGCAAGAGCAGTGGGAGGTGAGAGGCCGATGAGCCACTATGAAATAACAAGCCTGGCGAAGAACAACTTTAGGGTTGTAACTGTCAACATTTACAACCCTTACGTTAAGGACGAAGAGGTGAGGGCCTTTCTGGGGAGATACATGGATAACGTCTCCTCAGCAAGGCACCTCAAAGACTCCCTTGGGTTTTGGAATGGGAGGAGAGGCTTCCAGGCCCTCCTCAGGGAGGACCCAAAGGGACATGGTGGCTACATCCATCCTCCTGCTATGTTCTCCCTAGGGGCTGACGGGGACGTTGTTTTATGCACGTCAGCCCCCATTTTGCAGGCGCTGTATGGCCTACGGCCACCTATTCGCTTCGTGCAGCACAAGAAAATGCCGATTTTGTGGATCTGAGGAACACGAGGCGAGGGATTGTGACAAGCCTAAGGCGTGCCACGGGTGTGGCTCGTCAGCACACCTGTGGCGGGGGTGCCCGGCTCGTCAGAGGTCATATGCGTCTGCGGCTGGGCGGGGAGCAGGAGCAGGGGATGGGGGAAGAAGAGGGGAAGGAAGCATGCCTCATGACCAGAGTACAGGTCCAGAGGGGAAGGCCGCAAGGAAGGAGGAGGAGCAAGAAGCGGCGGATGGAAGAGAGAAGGAAACGGAAGGCACGGGAGTAGGAGAACCAGGAAAAGCGGCGGAAGAAGGCAACCGAGTGGAGGAGCATGAGAGAGAAGAAAGCGAGGGAGGAGTGTTGGAGAAGGAGACGGTGGAAGAGCAAGTGGACTGGGGGGAAAGTGCCCTGGTGGAAGAGATGAGGGGTATGGTGGTATCTCTCCCCTGCCGCCATCACCAAAGAAGAGAATGAAGAGGAGGGTGCGATTGGCCGACAGTGAGAGGGAGGGGATGGACAAGGGAGTGATTGGGGTGGGAGAAACCTCTGGGTTGCTGCTGGTTTCCCCAGGCCCTCAACTTCTGTTGGGTGGGGACACACCTAACAAGACTCAGGACTGGGTACAGGAGGAGGTGGGGAGTTTTTTGTTTGGGGACTCAGCCTCCCTGATTTTTTTCCAAACCAGTTGCAGCACTGGGGAGGGGGAGGAGTGTGGGGGTAGACCCAGGGTGCAGGGCACCCCGGAGCCAAACACTATTCCTGCATCCTGGGTTGGTGAGATGGAGGAAGAGGGGGGGATGTCGGGAGTACGGATGGTGTTCTCACCGGTAGATATGGAGCAGGGGAGCATCGGGTGAGTCTCCTGTTTTTGTTTTTTTTCTGTCTGGGTTTAGTATTTGAGTGTATTACATGTTTTTATTTTATTATTTCATGGGGTCTAATTTTACTTTTGTTAGTTTAAATGTAAGGGGTTTAAGGGATTTTGTTAAGAGGAGGGCGGTTTTTAGTTATTTGGAGGGTGTGGGGTTTGATTGTTTTTTACAGGAGGTTCACCTGAGGGATGGAGGGGATGTTAGTAGGTTTAAGAGGGAGTGGGACAAGGGGGAGTCGGTTTGGGGTATTGGGGGTGCACTCATCGGGGTAGGGATTTTGTGTGGGCACAGGGAGGTAAAAGTGGAGGATTCTTTTGTGGTAATGCAGGGGAGGGTTATAGGGGTGGATGTCACGATAAGGGATTGTAAATTTAGATTAGTGGTGGTGTATGGGCCACAGGTGGTGGCAGACAGGAGGGAGATGGTGGACTGTCTGACGCCCCTGTGTGTCACAAATAGGAAATTAGTGATAGGGGGGGATTTTAATACAGATTTAGGAATAGGGGGGGATAGCAGTGCAGGCGCCATTACCGGGCTAATGGCTTGCCGTGGTCTGGTTGATGGTGGTCTGCACACTACTCCGAAAATGGCCGGTCCTACATGGCGCAACTCCAGGGGGGTTGAGCGGAGGCTCGACTAAATTTTTGTACCCAGGTCTTTGGGTAAGTTGTCTGGGCGGCTGTTGCCTGTTTTCTTTTCGGATCACGACGGGGTGCTCCTGCAGGTGGGGTCGCCAGTCTGCCTCTTTTGGTAGGGGGTACTGGAAGTTAGATCGGGATGTGCTGGAGGAGCAGGCTTTTGTTGACTGGTTTTATGGTTTCTTTTGGAGGCTTGAAGGCCTCCGGTCCATGTGCGAGGGGGTGTTAGAGTGGTGGGAATTAGTTAAGGTGAGGATTAGGGCTTTTATAATAGGGTTTTGCAAGAGGAAAAAAAGGGAGGAGAGGAGGGAGGTGGATCGTATCCAAAGGTTAATTGAACTCGAGTACGAGGCAGGCAACCTCGGCGGGTCATTTGACTGGGAGAGATCCGCTACCCTAAAGGCGCAGCTCAGGGAGTTGCAGGAGCGGATGGCTCGAGCTTTCCTGGAGCGTGCGCATAGTGGCTTCCTAGAACACAATGAGACTTGTTCTGCTATGTTCTTTAAGTCGGTTAGGGCCAGACAGAGTAGGAAGGTAATGCATGGCGTTAGGGAAGAAAATGGTAGTATAGTTAGAGAACCAGAGGATATGGTCAGGGTGACAACTGATCATTTCCAAGGTTTATTTAAGGAAAGGGAAATAGATGTAGAGCAGGGAAATGTGTTTTTAGAACACTTGTCCAGGTGGTTGCCGGAGGACATTAGAGAAGTGATGGAGGCCCAGATTTCACTAGAAGAGGTTGAGAGCGCTCTTAGGAAGATGGGAAAAGGGAAGGTGCCTGGGATGGATGGGCTGCCGGCTGAGTTTTATCTCAAGTTTTGGGGTATACTTGGACCAGTGGTCCTCGAAGTCTTGAAGGCCATCCTTGAGACGGGGGTCCCGGGGGGATCAATGGCTGTTGGTGTGCTGTCACTTTTATATAAGAAGGGGGAAGTAACAGACCTTGGCAACTGGCAGCCGTTGACCATGCTGTGTGTAGATTACAAGCTACTTGCAAAGGTTTTAGCAGACCGGTTGCGCACAGCCCTTCCCTACGTCGTCCATGAGGATCAAACGTGCGGGGTAGAGGGCCGCTCTATTTGATGGATCCTACAGTTAATCAGGGACTCCATCGCTTGGGTTGAAGATAGAGGACTGCCTTTAATGGTAGCAGCGCTAGATCAGGTGAAAGCCTTTGATCGCGTGAATAGATCCTTTTTATTCAGAGTGTTAGGTCGATTAGGATTTGGGGAGAAGTTCATAGGATGGATTCGTACATTATATGTCGGAGCGGGGTGCTGAGTTAGTGTAAATAGTCACTTGGGTGACGTTTTTGACCTCTCGTCTAGGGTCAGGCAGGGGTGCCCACTCTCGGCTCTCCTCTTCGTTCTGTACATGGAGCCTCTGGGGGCTGCCATTAGGGCAGACACAGGGGTGGAAGGCTTGTTGATCCCTGGAAGTGGTGGGCTGCGTGTTAAGATGACGCAGTACGCCGACGACACTTCCTTGCTGCTGTGCAAGGACTCGTGCCTGACAAGGTCCCTTACCATCTTTGGGGATTTCACCCGAGCGTCGGGAGCGGTTCTGAACCATGCAAAGTCTTCCGTCAAGTTTTTCGGAAGATGGCGCGGTAGAACGGATGTGCCCGGGGGGTTATCTCTCTGTGAGGGGGCCCTGAGGATTCTCGGGGTCCATTTTGAGACCTCCGGCTCAGCGACGCTAAACTGGAACATGCGTATCGCAGTGGTACAGAGGAAGCTAGCAATGTGGAAGGCTAGGTATTTGTCTTTTATGGGCAAAGTCCTGGTCCTAAAGGTGGATGTGTTGCCGTCTCTTTTGTATTTGGCGTACATCTACCCATTGCCGGCTTGTCTGAGGAGGCCTCTAGTGAGGCTTGTGTTTCAGTTCATGTGGAGTGGCAGGTGCGAGTGGGTCGCCAGGGCACGCATGATCTGTCCCATCGGGGAGGGAGGTAGGGGGGTACCACATTTCCCCCTCAAGCTGGACACAATTTTTGTTTCTTTCTTGTTAACGGAGCTTGCTCATCCAGTGATACACCCGTCCGGTTACCTCCTGCGGGTGTTCTTCTCGTATCATGCGAGAAGCGTAATGGTGTGGTCTAACACGGGTCCTCGGGCGGAACAGCTGCCGTGGCACTTTGGTCATGCGGCCAAGTGGCTGCGTGCGCACCCTGAGGTTGAAGTTGCCCGAGTAGGTTTAGATCACAGGCACCTGTACGAGGAAGTCAGAAAGGCAGGGAGTCCGGCGCCTGTAGTGGGCATCTCGGAAGTGGTCTGGGAGGGAGTGCAGGCGCGGGGTCTGGACAACAGGCTCAAGGACCTGAATTGGTTGAGCCTCCATAAGTGTTTGCCGGTACGTTCCATCATGTACCGGTATAGTTTGGTGCAATCCCCCACCTGTCCAAGATCCTCTTGTAGCAGGGAGGAGACTGTGCGCCATGTCTTTTGGGACTGTGCCTTTGCTGGAGTAGTATGGGCTAGGCCACGGGTGTTGTTAGGTTTGGTAAGGGGGGATTTTGTATTGACGTGGGCCAGGTTAGAGAGAGGTGTAGGGAGAGCGAGAGGGACGGATAGGGACAGGTTTCTGCTCTGGCTTCTCATGAGTCTCTTTAAACGGGGGCTGTGGGAAGCCAGGCAGAACATGGTGAAGACAGGGAGAGATTGGGGGTGGAAGGGATAGTGAGGAGGGTTTTGTTTAGTTAAATTAGTTAAATTAAAATACCATTATTTGAGTATGTATGAAAATTATGAGTTGTAAAGAATGAATGGTATTGAAGATAATAAATTATTTTTTATTTAAAAAATTAAAAAGATAGGGCTGTTTCGGTTTTTCACGGTTCTTGTTTTGTAGATTGTTGTATTTTCATCTTTATTAAAGATGTCCAAAAACAACCACGCTGCATTTTGGTCCGCCTCTCTTTCACCAGAAGAAAACCGTTACAGAATCACCCACCAACCAAGGACCAAGCGGCGTGGTACACAGAGGCAGCAGCAACAGCAGCAGCAGGAGAAGCGACAGGTGCAGCAGGAGCAACAGCAGCATCAGCAAAAGCAGCAGCAGGAGAAGCAGCAGTGGGAGAGGCTGCACTATTTGGAGAAATGGACTTGCGAGGAGATCCTTGACGGGAAAGGACCCTGGGCAGAGCCAGGGGAATATTGCCGCCTCAAAGCCGAGCTAGAGGCAGCGAAAGCAGAGAGGCGGCATTATGAGGAGCTAGCACGGCAGAGCGGCTGGAAGCCCGAGAGGCGGCCCCAAAAATGTCTTTGGGGGAGGCACAGGGAGAGTGTGGCACAGGGAGAGTGTGGCAGAGTCAGGAGCCAGACCTGAGCCAACTCCCCCTGTTTACCGTAAGGAGCCATGGATGTTATCGGAGCTATTGGCGAAGCTGAGGGCTGAGTCTGAGAGGGTCGAGAAGTTATTGGACAGAATGGAGGAGAGTGAACAGATGGGAGATGAGGAGACACTCGAGGAGGTGTTAATAGAATTGGGGGAGTGTGAAGAAAGAGCGCAGTTGATTTGGCGTAGTATGCAAGGCATTCGCCATGAGGTGCGTGTCCCCAGCCCGGTACCACCAGTGCCGGCACCCCGCACCAGGCTGTCTCTCCATCCCATCAACACAGGTGCTCCCGCCTGTCCGGCGCTATCAGAGTTTCCGCCCCTCAGTCCAGAGGCGCCAGAGCCCCTCAGTCCAGAGGCGCCAGTGCCCCTCAGTCCAGAGGCGCCAGAGCCCCTCAGTCCAGAGGCGCCAGAGCTTCTCTGTCCAGCGCTGCCAGAGCCTTCCTCCTCTCCAGCGCAGCCGGAGTCTCCTGCCTGTCCGGCGCTGTCAGAGCTTCCGCCCCTCAGTCCTGAGGCGCCAGAGCCCCTCAGTCCAGAGGCACCAGAGCTCCTCTGTCCAGCGCTGCCAGAGCCTTCCTCCTCTCCAGCGTTGCCGGAGTCTCCAGTCTGTCCAGCGCCGCCTGAGCTGTCCGTATGCCCAGCGCCATCTGAGCTGTCCGTCTGTCCAGCGCTGTCAGAGCCTACCTCCTCTCCAGCGCAGCCGGAGTCTCCCGCCTCTCCGGCGCTGCCAGAGCTCCCGCCCCTCATTCCAGAGGCGCCAGAGCTCCTCAGTCCAGCGCCGCCAGAGCCTACCTCTCCAGCGTTGCCGGATCTGCCCAGCGCCGCCTGAGCCGCCGGTCTGCCCAGCGCCGCCTGAGCCGCCGGTCTGCCCAGCGCCGCCGGTCTGCCCAGCGCCGCCTGAGTCGCCGGTCTGCCCAGCGCCGCCAGTCTGCCAGGAGCCTCCAGCGCCGCCAGTATTCCAGGAGCTTCCAGCGCCGCCAGGATCCGTTAGATCCGCCAGTCTGCCAGGATCTGCCAGAACTGCCAGTCTGCCAGGATCTGCCAGAACTGCCAGGATCTGCCAGAGCCGTCAGTCAGCCAGGATCCGCCATTCAGCCAGGATCCGCCAGTCAGCCAGGATCCGCCAGAACTGCCAGTCAGCCAGGATCTGCCAGAACCACCAGCCAGCCAGGATCTGCCAGATCCATCAACCTGCCTGAGCTTCCTCTCAGTCCCGAGCTTCCTCTCGGTCCCGAGCTACCCCTCGGTAGTGAGGCACCCCTCAGTCCAGGTGGGCCCTTTGTTGGGGTTTGTAGGCCTGGGTCGGCGGCGAGAGTCGCCAATCAAGGGACGCGAAGGAGGTGGACAGAGACGATGTTGGAATGGGGTCCACATCCAGCGCCAGAGCCGCCACCGTGGACAGACGCCCACCCAGACCCTCCCCTATGGATTTAGGTGGCGGCCGGGAGACTGCTCCTTTGGGGGGTACTGTCACGCCCTGGCCTTAGTATTATTCTGCGTTTTCGTTATTATTTTGGTTAGGCCAGGGTGTGACATGGGGATTTATGTGGTTTGTTTTGTCTGGGGTTGTTTGTAGTTATGGGATTGTGGTTAGAGTAGTACTCTAGGTAAGTCTATGGTTGCCTAGAGTGGTTCTCAATCAGAGGCAGGTGTTTATCGTTGTCTCTGATTGGGAACCATATTTAGGCAGCCATATTCTTTAGGTATCTTGTGGGTGATTGTTCCTGTCTCTGTGGTTGTGTGCACCAGGTAGGGCTGTTTCGGTTTTTCACAGTTCTTGTTTTGTAGATTGTTGTATTTTCATCTTTATTAAAGATGTCCAAAAATAACCACACTGCACTTTGGTCCGCCTCTCTTTCACCAGAAGAAAACCGTTACAGTGATGTAGTTCATTAGGCATGGATGCATTAGGTTCCAAATGGAAGAAAACATTGAAATGTTAATTGACTACCTGGACATAAGAAATAATTGATATTTTATTTTTTTGCATGCCCTATTGAATACATACCTGGGGTGACATTGTCTTCAAAACAGTATTTGCGTGCAAAGAGATTGACTCTGTCAATCACCACATTCTTATCGGCAGACTCAACAGGCTTGGTTTCTCAAATGACTGCCTAGCCTGGTTCACCAACTACTTCTCAGACAGAGTTCAGTGTCTCAATTCGGAGGGCCTGTTGTCCGGACCTCTGGCAGTCTCTGTGGGTGCCACAGGGTTCAATTCTCGGGCCAACTCTATTCTCTGTATACACCAATGATGTCAGTCTTGCTGCTGGTAATTCTCTGATCCACCTCTACGCAGACGACACCAATCTGTATACTTCTGGCCCTTCTTTGGACACTGTGTTAACTAACCTCCAGACGAGCTTCAATGCCATACAACACTCCTTCTGTGGCCTCCAACTGCTCTTAAACGCTAGTAAAACTAAATGCATGCTCTTCAACCGATCGCTGCCCGCACCTGCCCGCCCGTCCAGCATCACTACTCTAGACGGTTCTGACGGTTCTGAATATGTGGACAACTACAAATACCTAGGTGTCTGGTTAGACTGTAAACTCTCCTTCCAGACTCCCATTAAGCATTTCCAATCCAAAATTAAATCTAGAATCGGCTTCCTATTTCACAACAAAGCATCTTTCACTCATGCTGCCAAACATACCCTCGTAAAACTGACTATCCTGGACTTCGGCGATATCATTTACAAAATAGCCAATACTCTCCAACACTCTACTCAGCAAATTGGATGCAGTCTATCACAGTGCCATCTGTTTTGTAACCAAAGCCCCATATACTACCCACCACTGCGACCTGCTGGCCCTCGCTTCACAATCGTCGCCAAACCTACTGGCTCCAGGTCATATATAAGTCTTTGCTAGGTAAAGCCCCGCCTTATCTCAGCTCACTGGTCGCCATTGCAGCAGGTATATTTCACTGGTCACCCCCAAAGCCAATTCCTCCTTTGGCCGCCTTTCCTTCCAGTTCTCTGCTGCTAATGACTAGAACGCATTGCAAAAATCACTGCTGGAGACTCATATCTCCCTCACTAACTTTAAGCACCAGCTGTCAGAGCAGCTCACATATCACTGCACCTGAACATAGCCCATCTGTAAATTGCCCATCCAACTACCTCATCTCCATACTGTTATTTATTATTTTTCTTTTTTTTTGTTCCTTCGCACCCCAGTATCTCTACTTGCACATTCATCTTTTGCACATCTATCACTCCAGTGTTTAATTGCTAAATTGTAATTATTTTGCCACTATGGCCTATTTATTGCCTACCTCCCTTATCTTATGTCATTTGCACACACTGTATGTAGGATTTTTCTCTATTGTGTAATTGACTGTATGTTTGTTTATTCCATGTGTAACTCTGTTGTTTGTGTCGCACTGCTTTGCTTCATCTTGGCCAGGTCGCAGTTGTAAATATGAACTTGTTCTCAACTAGACTACCAGTTTAAATAAAGGTGTTAAGTTGGAGATAGTTAGTTATATTATCTGAGAACTAGAGATCCTAATTCTGCATATTCGGACTAATAATGTAGTGGATATTTTCAATTACCAGTAATGAGGAGAGACAAGGACAATCACCAATCAGGATATTCACTTTATAAAAAATGTATTGATAAGAGAGCTGGTCACACCACCCACAAAGTGAAAAGAGTGAGAGCCCATTGAGTGGAGTGAGCCTCTGGTTGTATACTACATAGGTGCAACATCAGCGATGACGTACAATAGCTCCAGACACCAATCCCACACACATCCTGTGCCAGACCTTGGCCCCAAATATAGAGATAGTTTTGTTCAGTTCTAAGAACTTAAAAGGACATTTTGTTATTACTTAGTCTCCACCTTGCTAAAAAGGGAACTGGGGGAGAGAATAATCTCCCCCAAGGTGCAAGGAGGGTGTGACTGACGTACAGACATTGTGATTGGCGATTGGTTCCCCATTACTCACGCCATCCCTGCACATGGTTTGCAATAGGTAAAGACACATTCACATATGGAAACAATGTTCCCTGCTGACCTCCTTTGCCCTATTCTCTTTCTGATATTCTGCACAGCAACAGGGACATGTGATAGACAAGCCTGAATTCTCCCCTCTCTGGGCCCTAGGTGACTGAGGCCATATGAGGAAGTGCCGGTGCCAACACCAGAGTCCGAAGGGAAACATTGTAATACCAAGAGTTCAAAAGTTCAATCATGTAAGCATATTCTGCAGATGAGACGTCTTAGCTAATTCTGATTCTCCTACCACAAAAAAAAAAAGATATCGGAGTTCACCCCCAGTCGCCTAACGCCTCCTCAGAAAGTCACTCTTCTGAAGGCATCGGATCCTCCCGTAGCACCACAGGGAGCGAACGCAATAGACTCCACAATAGCCACACTGTCTGACACCCAGGTTTAAGCATTTTAGCAGACGCTTTTATCCAGAGTGAGTGCATACATTCTCCCCCGTGGAAATAGAACCCACAACTCCAGCGTTGCAAGCCCGATGCTCTACCAACTGAGCCACAGGCTATGTAGCCCTGTTGGAACACTTTGTTATGGGCGGGATATTAATATATGCATATGCCATGTTTTTTAAAATCTGTTTTGTGTACTGATTTAACAGCTTATCACTGCCTATCCTCGACGATAATATCGATTCTATGACTCCAAGTACCGATTCTTTCCAATTATTCAGTTGATTGTTTTACGATGATAATAAACATTCTGAATCGAACAAGTATTCAGACCCCTTGACTTTTTCCACATTTTGTTACGTTACAGCCTTATTCTAAAATGGATTATATTGTTTTTTTCCCCTCCTCAATCTACACACAATACCCCATAATGACAAAGCAAAAACAGGTTTTTAGATTTTTTTGCAAATGTATTCATAATAAAAAATGGAAATATTACATTTACATAAGTATTCAGGCCCTTTACTCAGTACTTTGTTGAAGCACCTTTGGCAGCGATTACAGCCTAGAGTCTTCTTGGGTATGACGCTACAAGCTTGGCACACCTGTAATTGGGGAGTTTTTCCCATTATTCTTTGCAGATTCTCTCATGCTCTGTCAGGTTGGATGGGGGAGTGTTGCTGCACAGCTATTTTCAGGTCTCTCAAGTCATGTTAGATAAAGTTCAAGTCCAGGCTCTGGCTGGGCCACCCAAGGACATTCAGAGACTTGCCACTCCTGTGTTGTCTTGGCTGTGTGCTTAGGGTCGTTGTCCTGTTGGAAGGTGAATCTTTGCCCCAGTCAGTTTTCATCAAGGATCTCTCTATACTTTGCTCCATTCATCTATCCCTCTATCCTGACTAGCCTCCCAGTCCCTGCCGCTGAAAAACGTCACCACAGCATAATGCTGCCACCACCATGCTTCAACATAGGGATGGTGCAAGGTTTCCTCTAGACGTGACGCTTGGCATTCAGGCCAAATAGTTCAAATCTTGTTTGTTATGGTCTGAGAGTCTGTAGGTGGCTTTTGGCAAACTCCAAGCAAGCGGTCATGTGCTTTTATACTGAAGAGTGGCTTCCGCCTCACCACTCTACCATAAAGGCCTGATTGGTGGAGTGCTGCAGAGATGGTTGTCCTTCTGGAAGGTTCTCCCATCTCCACAGAGTAACTCTGGAGCTCTGTCAGAGTGACCACCGGGTTCTTGATCACCTCCCTGACCAAGGCCCTTCTCCCCTGATTGCTCAGTTTGGCCGGGTGGACAGCTCTAGGAAGAGTCTTTGTGGTTCCAAACTTCTTCCATGTAATAATGATGGAGGCCATTTTGTTCTTGGGGACCTTCAATGCTGCGGACATATTTTGGTGCCTCCACACAATCCTGTCTTGGAGCTCCACAGACAATTCCTTCGGCCTCATGGCTTGGTTTTTGCTCTGACATGGACTGTCAACTGTGGGACCTTATATAGACAGGTGTGTGCCTTTTTTTAAATCGTGTCCAATCAATGGAATGTACCACAGGTGGACTCCAAGTTGTTGAAACATCTCAAGGTTGATCAATGGAAACAGGATGCACATGAGCTCAATTTTGAGTCTCATAGCAAAATGTCTGAATACTTATCTAAATAAGGTTTATTTTTAATAAATGTGCAAAAATGTACAACCTGTTTTTGCTTTGTCATTATGGGGTATTGTGTGTAGATTGATAAGGAATAAGGCTGTAATGTAACAAAATGTGGAAAAAGTCAAGGGGTCTGAATGCGCTGCATACTGAACAATGTATTGAAGAAAAAAGGACAGCAGAATGTATGTTTAGAAATTAGATCTTCTCAATGTTCAATTAGAATGGTATTTCCATCAATGGGCATTTTTATTACATTTTTATTATTTATGTTATATATACTTATACAATGCATTTTGTGTGTTAGATAGTGTAAAGATTAGGTGCAGGTGTCTAAGGCACAGTAGGTGGCAGTATAGTTAAGGAATGGACTCTGTGCGGGGCTGTTGTTGCCAGGCCAAATAGGCGATACAATAAAATCTCAGATAAGATTTGGTGCCTCCACACAATCCTGTCATGGAAAGCTAACATTTTGGAGTCCAAAACAAAACAGTTTATTACATTCATCCAAACATTTGACATTTGAACAATTGATGCACAAAAAAAAATCCCATGAATCATACGACTCCTATGAACATTGAGTTAATCATTTGATAGTACATGTCAGAAAAGACCCATCATTATCCATACATGTTTCTTTATGCTTTTAATGATCCATGCATGTTTTACAGTTGTGAAACCAAGGACGCCCTTTGAAAAGGGTTTTTCATAGGCCGTCTGTAACATCACTTGCACATCACTGCCAAATCTTTCCAATCCCTCCCAGAAATGGTTAACTGTCTGTACGCATATGATCCAGCAGTCAGCAGCCAGCCAAGCAATATTGTGCCATTTCTCCATATTATACCAACTCTGTTAGGATACTACCCATGCAAAGTAGGCTATTGCATTCAGTGACTGTCTCTGGAGAATATATTTTTAATCTCCTAGATGTAATGAAGGAGAAAGACCCCAGACTGAGCAGCTCGCGGGGTGTGTAGGTGGGTGGGTGTGTGTGTGCGTGTAATGGTGGGGGGTTGGAGGTGACCCTATGGATAAAAACCTGGTGATGTATCTCCCCCTCATTCTCTCTGTCACACACACACACTTTCTGCCTCACACAAACACAGAGACACACACAGGAGGCGGTTCTCTCCAGTCCCTCTCCATCAGAAACAACTGACAGCCAGGCAGGCTAGCTGCATCCTCTGGTAGCTATAGCAGCAGCGCAGACAGCTACTAGCCGCCTCTACTGTCTGCTGCATCTGTCAGCTGGCCGCCTGATACGTGGAGCCTTTTGTGTCTCCCGAGAGTCCCGACTCCCAATTGTGCTCTCTATTGCGGGGGCTAAAGGAAACAACCAACAGCCACACCAATGGACATGATGGGGAAGAAAGAACGCAGGGGCTGGGACTTCAAAGGCTTGCTGAAGAGGAACTGGCTGCTTATTGCAACCATTGTGTCGGTGCTGTTAGGTAAGTGAAAGCGAAGCCCCCATAATGTCTGCGCTCTGCTTAACGTGAAGAAGCCTTGCTTGATGTCACCCTTCCGCGAGGCTGCCCGTCTGTCTCCACTCTCTCCTTGCTCTGTCAGTGGTGGTGCATCCTACCCATTTCCCCTTCCCTCTGTCCTTTTTTTTGTCATTGCTTTCTCTCCTGATGTATTCCCCTGCTGCAGTCCAGGCTTGGAGTCATCCAGCAGCCTCTCTTGGTCATATAAGGATGCGTAGGGCTGGGGGCTGGTTGATTAGAATAGCAATGTGCACGCATGTGTGTGTTGTGTGCATAATGTCGGCTTGTGCATGCTGCATACCAACCTGGTCTCAGAGCCTTTCATATGATTCTGTACGTAAACCCGAGACACTACCTTTAGTATATGTTGCGTTTTGTATGTATTCATTTGTGGATGTCCATCACCAATTTCGTATGATATATTCCGAATTACAATTTGTGTTATATGTTATGAATTTACTAAACGTACAATATGTTACACATTTTTCAAAATGTATGATATGTTACGAATTCTGTCTAGGTGGCTAACATTAGCTAGGCTAGGGGTTATGGTTAGGAGTTAGGTTAAAGGGTTAATGTTAGGGCAAGAGTTGGATAAAATAATTAGGGGAAAGGTTAGCTAACATGCTAAGTAGTTGCAAAGTAGCAAAAAAGTAGTAAGTAGTTGAAAAGGTGCAAATGAGCTAAAATGTTGTCCATGATGAGATTTGAACTCACAACCTTTGGGTTGCTAGACGTTTGCGTTTTACGACCAATCACCCTACTTTCGTTTTTGCCTTAAGTAACCATCTGTCTTATGTAAGCAAACCAAACGTAACATACTAATTTGGATGTTCTGGATTTAAGTTTACTATGTTACATCTAGTGTATGAGACCAGGCTGTGCATGCATCTGTGTGTGTGCTTATGCTGTGAGGATGTTCGAAGATGGATGCAAACAGTGTGTGACTGTGGCTGTTCATAATGAGTGTATCTGTGTGTGTTTGTGTGTGTGACTTATCATTACAGTGTGTGACTGTTCATAATTGTGCACGTGTGTGACTGATCATTATGCGTTCGCAGTTTCTGCTGCTGCTACGCCATTCATTGCCCAGTCTCCGACAGAGACAGGGTTCCCTGTGCTGAGCTTTGCTGCCTCCCAGAGCCTGTCTCGCAACCCCAGTCGAACGTGACTAGACTGAAGCAGCACACTCCACTGGCTCCTTCAGTCCAGTCAGTCGGTACAGCTGTTCTGCATGCAAGGTCCTGTCAATGTGATTCGCAAATAGTGTGATTCAGGGGCCATATATGGCTGCTCTGATATGGCCCAGCCCACCACAGCATTTCTGGCTTATGACATTTATTTAATAGATATAAAATACATAAGGGATAATCAACCGGGGGCTGTGGAGTCCTGTGGAAATAACCTACGACACAGTCTAGCCGTGGTATAAACTATAATATGCTCCTTTGTTGTCATTCAAAGTGCTAAAATGGAACGATGAGCTCACAGCGAAAGGCTAATGGTGGTGGTGGACAATTAATCTAAAAATGCATTGTTAATTATGGAACGTATCACTTTATTATGCAGAGAAGGCTATTATTTATTTAGATTTATTCACAACCCCCCTCTGAAGCTGCCTGCGACCCCTTGTTTTTAGAAAGAATTACACACTGATTTGTATGGCCCCTGTCACCGAATTGTCCTACCCTTCAACAATTTTTGGTGTTTGCTTGGCTTCTTAATGATTGGACATTTATAATTTTCTGAACTAAATGGACTTTGGCTCAGTGGCAGTATTGTGTCTAATGCGTTTTAAAGGCTTTCGACCAATTAAATGATAAATGCTGACTTTGAAGTGTCCTCCACAAGGATTACACCATCTCTGCTTAAGCAGAGTTTTAGAATGTCAACATAAACCTGTGTTGGTCCAAATGCACATGGCAAAATTGATAATCCATTCCTATTTTTATTGATCTTTCTTACATTTTAAGAGCTGCAGTGGAGAGCAGTGGGGGTTAAAAGAGCCAATTGGAACCCGGGGACATGGCATATGAGGGTGCAGTGAGATACCTGATGGGTTGGACGATACTTTTCTCATCAATCATCTTGGGGGGGAAAACATATCCTTAACTGGAAATCAACCAATCCTCCATCGTTAAAACAATGGAAAGGTCAAATGCTTTATTATCTGAATGTTGAAAGTGCGTGGGCGACTGAGAAGAAGAAAATGGTGCAGTTTGAGGCCATATGGCGGAGTGATGCGGGCGCTGGAGATGAGGGTGGGAGCAGGTGGGTCTGGGCAGGGGTGATGTTGCGGATGTTTGTGTGCATCTGTACGTTGTTGTTTGTATAATATGTTTTGTATAGTTAAAAAAAAAAAATCTATAAAATCTTTAAAAAAATATAAATAGTGAGGCCTCCCGGGTGGCGCAGTGGTGCCACCAGAGATTCTGGGTTAAAGCCCAGGCTCTGTCGCAGCCGGCCGCGACCGGGAGGCCCATGGGGCGACGCACAATTGGCCCAGTGTCGTCCAGGTTAGGGAGGGTTTGGCCGGCAGAGAAATCCTTGTCTCATTGCGTACTAGCGACTCCTGTGGCGGGCCGGGCGCAGTGCACGCTGACCAGGCCGACAGGTGAACGGTGTTTCCTCCGACACATTGGTGCGGCTGGCTTCCGGGTTGGATGTGCTGTGTGGCTAGGTTGTGTTTCGGAGGACGCATGGCTCCTGACCTTCACCTCTCCCGAGTCCATACAGGAGTTACGGCGATGAGACAAGACTGTAACTACTACCAATTGGATACAATGAAATTGGGGAGAAAAAAGTGGTAAATAAAAAATATATATATAAATAAGGAAGCCGTGGACTTTTAGGTGGCCATAGTAGTGTCCCATTTGAATTCTGGCCTAAGTTTGAGTGTTCTGATTGAGCCTTAATTTTTCGTGAATTTCATTGGAGAAATGGCAAAATACGCCTTTAATTAACACCCCTAATTAAGTGACATGGAATCTTGAGTGACAACAGATAAGTCAGGACCTCGTTTGAATTACATGCTGAGATGAGCACTCTTGTCAGTCTGTAATCTGGTTGGATGCCATGGAACACCTTAAACAGAGAATGAGTTCTGCCATTGGATGACAAAAATTCACTACTCCACCATGTGGCCTCTGTTGCTGACCACTACTCTTTAATGGCAAGGCAGCCCCTTTCATGCCAGTTCTGTACTTAAGTAATTACATGGGCGGTATTGTTGGCCGTCATCATGTATGTTTCATTCATAAGTAAGTAATTTAGCTTTGCCAATAACTGTCCTGTTGTGGCAGTACGAAAATGCATGCACTCACTACTTACTGTAAGTCGCTCTGGATAAGAGTGTCTGCTAAATGACTAAAATGCAAATGCTGCAAGATTTCCATCTCCACATGGCCTGTATTCTCAGAGTAGGAGTGCTGATCTAGGATCAGGTCCCCCTTCTCCATATAATCATATTTATTAGCATCTAAAAGACAAAACTGATCCTAGCACACATACATAAGATGCTTTCTGAATAACGACCCAGATCTCAAGAGATGTGCCGACTCATCCTTTTAATTAAACCATGAAAACTGATCAGAAAACGGCATGGAGAGTGCGATTCGTCATTTTTGGAAGCACATAGTTTTTTATTTTACCACAGAAATTGCATGGAAAAATGCTAATTACAACAACTTATGAATCACTTGTTTGTTTCAGTAGTATTCGTCTAGGCTTGTGCAATGTCTATTTGGGCGTATTTGGTTCTCAGCATGTCAACATGACCCATCCAGTAGCCCCCACAACAGTTTCTAACCTTACCACCACCATTAACACTAAACCACTACTATACAGTGTATTCATTATGAGAGGTTTTATTTTTCATTAGGAATGATGTAACTTGTTCAGTTACGATTCGCTGTGTCATCACCTTGCACAAGGTTATTTTATGGTGGCCTGTAATGGTTGATAACACACTCAGGGTGGTGGGGGGGGGATTTGAGAAACTCACTGTATGTGGCATTTATGGGTGAAAACCCCCCACAGCGATGCGCAATGAGCCTTATAAAAACGCCAAGACAGGCAGCCCGCTTGGCCAATAAACTAATGCTCTCCAAGGTCGTTGTTGCTGCGCAGGTCAGCAATAGCAATGCTACTCTAGCAGCTTATGGCTAAAGGAAGTGTTTTCCTCAATGTCACAACCTTGAGCCAGCGTCATGAAACCCAGAGCAACCTTGGCCCGTAAAAAAAAAAAAAAGAAAATGACATGGGCATAATATTGTGGTAGCTTACAGGGCAGCTCTGAAATGATAATGATGTTTCCATTTTAATTTGACGTGGCAGGCAGGTCAAACGTCAATATTGCTCCTTTTTGTCATCATTATCTCACCCTCTCTCTGTTCTCCCACTTTAAATTTCCACTGTGAAAATGCCTCATACTCAGTGTGTGGCTAGCGTGGGACACAGTCTGCAATAATACAGTGTGATGTATCGAACTAGCCACGCATTGAACTAACCTGTGTGAACCAACCTCTTGAATTGGCTGTCTTATTTATCTCTTTCTTTCTCTCACTCTCCCTCCTCCTCTCTCCTTCCTTCCCTCTCTCCCTCAGGGATAGGTCTTGGGGTGGTGGTCAGGGAATATGCCTCCCTCTCCCACCTTCATAAGCAGTATTTTGGCTTCCCGGGAGAGATCCTAATGCGGATGCTCAAGCTGGTCATCCTGCCCCTCATCATCTCCAGCATGATAACAGGTAATTTGGGATGAATTGCATCTCAGTCACTCAGCGCTATGTTTAAAGAAGAGGGCCATCAGAGAAGGTTAAGATATCTTAAGTATTAATCCTCTTAGTTCCTAGAAGAACTTGGGCAGCTTTCTTTGCCTCGGGCCATGGCAAGCGGATCTTCTTGAGTTCTGCGTCTAGACACCTGCGGCAGGTCATTGTTGCGCCAGATATCTTCGATATTAAGGACAAATGAAATAGTGATTGTCATTGAGACTTGTTGACAGACATGTCTCCTTTGGGTGAACAACAGGTTAATTGTCTTTGTCTTGTTTGTGGTCACAGGAGTCGCCGCCCTGGATTCGGAAGTTTCTGGAAAGATCGGTTTGAGGGCTGTGGTGTATTACTTCTCCACCACCATCATTGCAGTTATTCTGGGTGAGTTAACAGGATGACTGGCTTGGTCTCATTCTCTTTCAGCTGCTCCCCGTCTGTTATGAAGCATGATGCACTGAACAAAATGTGGAAGGTTTCAGTGCCTCATGCTTCAGATTAAGTGAGTGACAGACTAACTATGTAACATGTTGTTATTTACACGTCACCATTGAAAGCTGAATATTGACTGATGGTTATAACATGTGTTCCAGGTATTGTATTGGTGATGACCATCAAACCTGGTGTCTCTCAGGAGGCCGAACATATCGACAGGACAGGGACCACACCAAACGTCACCACTGTCGACACTCTACTGGATCTTGTCAGGTGACAGCTACGCTTCATACCATCATATAGACTAATAGTTTTGTAGAATTTCTACAAAAGGTCCGTTCTCCATCAGTCGGAGGTGCAGTGTGCATAACATTTCCACATTTGTCTCACATTGTTGCCATCTCAACATGTCTTGTTCCATCCACAGAAACATGTTTCCTGAAAACCTACTGCAGGCTTGTTTCCAACAGGTAACCGTCATTGTCTGATTTGTACATTAAAGCTTTCAGTTACTAGCCTGGTACCAGGTGTGTTTGCGCTGTCTTGCCAATTCTCATAAGAGTTGACAAGACAGCACAAACAGATTTGGGGCCAGGCTATACAATCACTGCACTTTGAAGAGAAAACATGATCCTACATTAAAATGTAACCATGTCAAATGTAACTATTTCAATTCAACCTATTCAATCATTCCAGTACAAGACAAAGCGCAAAGAGCTGGAACCACCTAAAGTGAAGGGGAACACTACAATTACAATGTTCCCTCCTCTCTCTACCGCTGTCATGGCAACCATTTTCCCCCCAGAGGTAGGTGTCACTGTTTCCATGTGTTTATCCACCTGCGTGTCAAAAGCTGTGATTTGATAGGATCAAAGCTGCTAAGCCTGGTTTACTTTGAATCAGATGTAGTTTACTTTTTAAACCTGATTATAGTCAATCAGATGTGGTTAAAGTTAATCAGATGACTGTCCAATCACAATCTTTTGTCTTTGTGGGTTGAAAATGTGGGTCTTCAACTTTGTGCCTTTGTGAATCTACACCTGACCACCCACATCTAATGTGATGGATATGACCATAAATCAACTTACATTATGATGCCACTGTGTAGACGGGTCACTATGTTGTGATCTGAGGAAAAAGCTCAAGACATGGATGTCAGCCCACTGTAACACAATTTTTAACCCATTTTTCTCCTCAATTTTGTGATAGCCAATCGGTAGTTACATTCTTGTCCCATCGCTGTAACTCCCGTACGAACTCGGGAGAGTCAAAGTTCGAGAGCCATGCGTCCTCCCAAACACGACCCTGCCAAGCCGCACTGCTTCTTGACACACTGCTCGCTAAACCCGGAAGCCAGCCGCACCAATGTGTTGGAGGAATCACTGTCCAACTGGCGACCGTTTCAGAATGCACAGGAGTCGCTATAGAGCGTGACTCCTGCGGACTTCCCGGCCGGCCAAACCCTCCTCTAACACGGACAATGCTGGGCCAATTGTGCGCCGCCTCATAGGTCTCTCGGTCACAGCTGGCTTTGTAGTGACGCCTCTAGCACTGAGATGCAGTGCCTTAGACTGCTGCACCACTTGGGAGGCCCCACAAGTGGATCTTTTGACCAAAATCTATTTTGAATTTAAACTACTTTCTTCCTTATTTTTCCCCTCTGCAGAACATCACCAAGGACTATAAGATAGTCGGGTCATATTCTGATGGGATCAACGTGCTGGGCCTCATCGTGTTCTGTGTGGCGTTCGGCCTTGTCATTGGCAAGATGGGCGAAAGGGGACGCATTCTGCTGGAATTCTTTGACGCTTTAAACGAGGCCACCATGAGGCTAGTCCAGATTATCATGTGGTACGATACAGCCTGTTAGACGACATACATCTCTCACTTACAGTACACAACAGCTGTTTAGGTGAATTCATCCGGTAGCTGTTTTCTATGCTATTGTAGATGTAATGCTAACATTTCTGTGGTGGTGATGATGATAGTGATGATGATGATCATAACAATGGCATTAACAACACTACACTCAGAAAAAAAGTGGTAATCTAGAACCTAAAAGGGTTCTTTGGCTGTCCCCATAGGAGAACCCTTTGAAGAACCCTTTTTGGTTCCAGGTAGAACCATGTTGGGTTCCGTATAGAACCCTTTCCACAGAGGGTTCTACCTGGAACCAAAAATGGTTCTACCTGGAACTAAAACGGGTTTTCCTATGGGGACAGTCAAAGAACCTTTTCAGAAACTTTTTTCTAAGAGTGTATTGTTGCAATTACAGCTACATGCCAGTGGGGATACTCTTCCTCATAGCTGCCAAGATCATTGAGGTAGAAGACTGGGAGATATTCAGAAAGATGGGCCTGTACATGGTGACAGTGCTGAGTGGGTGAGTCTGAGCCAGCCATCTTAGTCCCTCTTTCTCTTTCTGATACTTCGCCACAACAATGCTAGATTTATAGCTGGCATTAGGGTCCAGGTTTCCTGCAAAGATACTGTAAAAGCCCAGCTCTGTCCCAGCACAGATAAGAACCAAGGACATTTAAAACTGCTCAACCTGCAGTTGCGGTAATGAGGCCTTTGGCGAACGCCTGTCCAACCCGTAAATTTACCGGACAGAATGATGCTTCTGGGTGACCAGCAAAAGGAAACTGAGTTTAGTGAGGGGGAACGCAGTCATGTGTGTCCCAAATGGCTATATAGTGCACTACTTTTGACCAGAGACCTATGGGCCCTGTTCATAAAGTAGTAGACTATAAAAGGAAAAGGATGCCATTTGGGACGCAACCCTGGTCATTGTGTTATTATAAGCTGGAGGAGGAGAGTTTTAGTCCCCAGTTAACGCCAGGGGTTAGTCAGCTATTTCTTACAACGAGTCAAAACTTGTTTGATCATCACAATTTTTTAATCAGACACTTTTTTTTCATGGCAATGTAATGTTTTATTTCTCTCCTTAGCCTAGCTATCCACTCCACCATTTGTCTGCCACTGATCTACTTTGCCATTGTGAGGAAGAACCCATATACCTTTACCTTAGGGATGGCCCAGGCACTGGTCACTGCTCTTATGATCTCTTCCAGGTAAGCCTCAGTCACTATTCAGGATCATACAGTCGTGGCCAAAAGTTTTGAGAATGACACAAATATTTAATTTTCACAAAGTCTGCTGCCTCAGTTTGTATGATGGCAATTTGCATATACTCCAGAATGTTATGAAGAGTGATCAGATGAACTGCAATTAATTGCAAAGTCCCTCTTTTCCATGCAAATGAACTGAATCCCAAAAATACATTTCCACTGCATTTCAGCCCTGCCACAAAAGGACCAGCTGACATCATGTCAGTGATTCTCTCGTTAACACAGGTGTGAGTGTTGACGAGGACAAGGGTGGAGATCACTCTGTCATATGCTGATTGAGTTCGAATAACAGACTGGAAGCTTCAAAAGAAGGGTGGTGCTTGGAATCATTGTTCTTCCTCTTTCAATCATGGTTACCTGCAAGGAAACACATGCCCTCATCATTGCTTTGCACAAAAAGGGCTTAACAGGCAAGGATATTGCTGCCAGTAAGATTGCACCTAGATCAACCATTTATCGGATCATCAAGAACTTCAAGGAGAGCGGTTCAATTGTTGTGAAGAAGGCTTCAGGGCACCAAAGAAAGTCCAGCAAGCGCCAGGACCGTCTCCTAAAGTTGATTCAGCTGCGGGATCGGGGCACCACCAGTACAGAGCTTGCTCAAGAATGGCAGCAGGCAGGTGTGAGTGCATCTGCACACACAGTGAGGCGAAGACGGTTGGAGGATGGCCTGGTGTCAAGAAGAACAGCAAAGAAGCCACTTCTCTCCAGGAAAAACATCAGGGAGAGACTGTTATTCTGCAAAAGGCACAGGGATTAGACTGCTGAGGACTGGGGTAAAGTAATTTTCTCTGATGAATCCCCTTTCAGATTGTTTGGGGCATCCGGAAAAAAGCTTGTCCGGAGAAGACAAGGTGGGCGCTACCATCAGTCCTGTGTCATGCCAACAGTAAAGCATCCTGAGACCATTCATGTGTGGGGTTGCTTCTCAGCCAAGGGAGTGGGCTCACTCACTCACAATTTTGCCTAAGAACACAGCCATGAATAAAGAATGGTACCAACACATTCTCTGTGAGCAACTTCTCCCAACCATCCAGGAACAGTTTGGTGACGATCAATGCCATTTCCAGCATGATGGAGCACCTTGCCATAAAGCAAAAGTGATAACTAAGTGGCTCGGGGAACAAAACATCAATATTTTGGGTCCATGGCCAGGAAACTCCCCAGACCTTAATCCCATTGAGAACTCGTGGTCAATCCTCAAGAGGCGGGTGGACAAACAAAAACCAACACATTCTGACAAACTCCAAGCATTGATTATGCAAGAATGGGCTGCCATCAGTCAGGATGTGGCCCAGAAGTGAATTGACAGCATGCCAGGGCGGATTGCAGAGGTCTTGAAAAAGGGTCAACACTGAAAATATTGACTCTTTGCATCAACTTCATGTCATTGTCAATAAAAGTCTTTGACACTTATGAAATGCTTGTAATTATACTTCAGTATTCCATAGTAATATCTAAAGACACTGAAGCAGCAAACTTTGTGAAAATGTATATTTGTGTCATTCTCAAAACTTTTGGCCACGACTGTACAATCTGTTGTCTATAGCAAAGCATAGATGTAATGGCTGACTTATCTATGTATTCATCCATCTATCTATACAATCCACCCATCCATCTATCCGTGCATCCATCCTGCATTCAACTTAAATACGACCTCTAGCTCTGCCACCCTGCCGGTCACCTTCCGCTGTGCCGAAGAGAACCTCCGGATCGACAAGAGGATCACCCGCTTCGTGTTGCCTGTGGGCGCCACTATCAACATGGATGGCACGGCTCTCTACGAGGCGGTTGCTGCCATCTTCATTGCCCAGCTCAACGACTACTCTCTGGATGTGGGTCAGATTGTCACCATCAGGTAAATCACCAACAGCCTACGTCGAAATTAGATTTGATATTCTATGTACATAATTTGAGCAAGTTAAAGTGTCTTCGTATACTTGTGATCAGAACCCATAGCCTTTGGTGGCCTTGGACTTCAGCTGCTCTGAATCCACTCAGTGATGTAAGAAAAAGAAAAAAATATTTGAGCTTGACAAAACTGAAAAAACTCAGGTGAAATCGGCTGTCACATCCATTTATACCATCTGTCGTGTCATTATGTTGGTATCAAGCATCTGACCTAATAATATGTCAGGGTAAGGGAATTGTAAAGATGTTAACTTACTCTTACAATTTCAGTATAACAGCAACAGTAGCCAGCATCGGAGCTGCCGGTGTACCTAACGCTGGACTTGTCACCATGGTGATTGTGCTGACTGCCGTTGGACTACCTGCAAATGATGTCACTTTAATTGTTGCTGTGGATTGGCTACTGTGAGTAATACCTTGTTGAGCGTAATATTGTCAAGATCAATTATTATTTTAGTGATGAATACAACAGTACAACATACAACAGTAGACTCAGCAATATAACATCACCATACGCAGTGGTGCGACTTCTTAAGAGAAAACAGACTTTCAATTTGTCAAGACTGCCACTACTTTCTCTTCCCGATTTGTGCCATCCCTTGAGCAATGCCCAAGAGGGCCAGTCTTGGCAGAATACATTTTGTTGTTGTTGATGTCTGTAAGCAGGGAGTTGCCCAACAACGTATGATGATGTGATATTGCAAAGTCAACAATATCTTTAACTAACTCATAATCAACAGACAATAGTCACTCACCATACCCCCTCCGGCTGTTTTAGAGACCGCTTCCGCACCATGATCAACGTGCTGGGGGATGCCTACGGAGCTGGCATTGTCCAGAAGCTGTCCAGGCGGGAGCTGGAGAGGATGGATATCACCTCGGACGTGGATGTGACCAACCCCTTCGTCCTGGAGACCACGCTGGACGATGAGGAGTGTGAGAAAAAGTCTTATGTCAACGGCGGCTTCACCATCGACAAGACCGACGCCATCTCCTTCACAGAGACTTCACAGTTTTAGGAAGGAGGGCGGGGAGCCAAGAAGTGCCATTGCCGCTAGATGTTAGCCTGGTGGTCCCATCCTGTTTGTAAGCATGTTTCTAGATCTGTTTGTGCTGTCTTGCCAACTCCTATGGTCATTGGCGTGACAACGACTATTGGTGTTGGCGAGACAACACAAACAGACCTGGTACCAGGCTAGTCTGTTTGTGATTTAGCCAACTCCTGTCTATGTTCGTTCATTGCCATGTATACAGTGTAGTACGGCTTGACAAGGATAGAAGAGTTGGCTATAGCCAGGGGTGAAAGTCAATTTAATTTCTTCCCAGTACGGGACCGCCGTTGTGTGTACGCACTTCATCATAGAATTGCATATAGAATCCCTATTCATTCATAATGATCTCTGTGGGCTTCGTCGTAAAGATTTATAATTATGTGGCGCAGCGGTCTAAGGCACTGCGGTGCTTGAGATGTCAATACAGATCTGGGTTCAATCCCGGGCTGTGTCCCAGCCGGCTGCGACCGGGAGACCCGTGAGGCGATGCACAATTGGCCCAGTGTCGTCCAGGCTAGGGGACGGTTAGCCCGTCACACTCTAGCGACTCCTGTGGCGGGCCGGGCGCATGCACACTGACACGGTCGCCAGTTGGATGGTGTTTCCTCCGACACATTGGTGCGGCTGGCTTCAGGGTTAAGCGAACAGTGTGTCAAGAAGCAGTGCGGCTTGGCAGGGTCATGTTTCGGAAGACGCGCGGCTCTCGACCTTCGCCTCTCCCAAGTCTGTACGGGACTGTAACTACCAATTGGATATCACCAGAAAAAGGGGTATAAAATTTCTCTTTTAAGAAATAAAAAGATTTGTCATTAAAAAATGTACATATATTACCTTTTATCGTGGCATAAACACAACTAATCATGATGTTTTAATCTGATTCTCCAACAATCACTTTAAAAGGGCTCCTTTAGCCTATTAGTCTACTCGTGCACAATTATCCACTCAAAATATATTTCCAGCCTCCAAACAGTGGTGAATGGAAAGAGACACAAAACACCACAAAGTGTAATGACATTTTGACAATTGTCATTAGGCCAGAATTTATGCGCCCACTGCTGTTCGTTAGCGTCTTGGTGTCGGCCATTCATCTCTGCCTTGGGAAAATGTCAGTGTTCTTGTCGAGCCACATCGCATTTTTGGAGCGTAGGCTATCCCACCCGTTCAAGTCCATTTGCTCATTTTTCATGCCTCTGACATGCGGTAGCCTATTGGTAAATAATGGTGTAATGGTTCTTGAAAATGTTTTCTTTAAATATTGTGACAGGCTCATGTTTTCCAGTACGGCATAACCCCACTATTTATTTTGCTGGGACGCCATACTGGACCGTACCGTCTTGCTTTCATCCCTGGCTATAGCACATACAGTATACGACCAGACTTGGTAGAAATGTGAGGGGAGTTCGAAGCTATTCATAAAACCAGTGCTTGTAAAAGGGAGGAAAAAAACATGACATGAGACACTTTCAAGCTCGAACGTTTGCAACATTAGCCACCATGTGTTTTCTCTAAGAGCTATCATCCTGCGTTTTAACCACGAGCGGAAATCCTTAAAATGAGCTGGAAAGTGTCTGAATTGGCACCCTATTCCCTAAATAAGCCCTGGTCAAAAGTAGTGCACTAAGTAGGGAATAATGTGCCCTTTCAGACAGTCCCATGCTCTCCTTTACTAAAAGCGCTTCCATCGTTATGTTGACATAATGAACACTGTCACTTTTGAACAAATCGATACGTTTGTTATTGTTTTTACATAAAGGGAACTAGGATATGGGGACTACAAGAGGAGTCAAGAGCTTTTGAAATTCATACCTCCACCGTGGGTGTGCAGGTATGTGTTCTGGTGGTCGTTTGTCTGTTTGTATTTGTGTCTGAGAAAACGTAAATAATATATCGCCGGGCTGAGCTGTGTAAATGTATTGCAAAAAAGAGCATGGAAGAAGAAATACAACTATATTCCAGACGTTCAATATACTGTGTATTGCAAAGATTCAAACAGACTTTCATAAACTACAGTGTTCCGCTTTGTTTGCCCTCCAGAAGATAACTACTCTTTACAAACGTCTTTTCATTTTTGTCAAAATTCTTGACAATTTTGTGTGTATTGTTAATGTTATTAAGCTTCCTGTGTCCAACTGTAGATGTACAATATGTGCCAAACATCATATTCATTCATTCACTTTGTATCATTCCATGCACATTTTTTCATTGCATGAAGCAATATGGCAAAGAAATACAGTGAAACTTGTAATGAACAGACTTGCTATACAGTATGTATTTTTCAAGTGACAAATGGCCTTTAGTAAGACAATAGAGTTGATGGCACAATAACGAGGCTTTGGAGGTAAGACTTAATTGAATACTGTTAAATATTTGGAAATATTTTCATAATGAATTGCTAAAGAGTTAACGCTTAACCCTCGTTAAGGGGGGCTATATGGATGACTTAAGTATTTAAGGATGGTCTTAGCGACAAAGGCTTTCTGATAGCGAACGCTAACTATAAAAAGCTTCATGATAGTTTGTCAGAGAAACAATGAAAAAATGGTGGGGCCTCTGAAGCAATGTTTCAGAAGACCCGGCAGTAGAATCCAGGAATGCAAGTTGGTGCAATTCCAACTTTAACCATGGAACCTTAGTTAAAGGAGATTTTAGAAAACCTCAGAATTATGAGCTCCAAACAGATCATAAAAAGGCATTATGTACGTAATCACTGTGTGGTGCGACAAATTAATTATTTTATGTAGCCTTACTTTAGCGATATGACCCTTTCTCAGCCTTCACGTCAGTTGCAATCAAGGTGTTTACTTTTTTTTTTGTTATATAATAATCTCCAATGTATTTCCATTTTTCATCCCTTGAGGCATGGGATTATTGAAACTGCCACTCAATGTTACAGCTCATTGCAATCCACCCTCTGTGACTTGTTTTTGTTCTACCACAGTGGCATAAGGGCCTAATTTGAGATAGTAGACAACTTTAATATATAACATTTCTGAAGCTGGCAAGATATTGGGTACTGGAAAGCAAATTGAGGGCAATTTGTAACATTTGGTTAATCAGATGTGACTAAAAAAAAGCTTGTGAATCAGGTTCTTCTGTACATTTCAAAAGCACATGATGATATTAACAACAAATCAATAAATGGCTATATTGTGTACCATTCACAAATCACCTCAGTATATGAATCCACATGTACTAGATGTATCTAACTGCAAGCTAATAAAGACAAATATAACTTGGGCGTTTCTCTTTTGGAGGGGTTTCAAAAATGGTTGCGAATGGATTATTCCAGAGTTGTGGACATTGCTTCTTTCATTTACTTGTTTTTTTTGTCTCCGGCATCTGATTATTGAATGTGCATATTTTTCCTTTTTCTACTGAGAAGGGTTACTGTACACCGTTTTTTTTAAATGATCTATGAGCAGTGCTTGACTTGGGCAGGAGATCACATCACATGTTCTACTGCTTGAGCTCCTGTTCCTCTTATAGAATATTATCTCAAAAGTATTGTGGAACTCATGCACCCAAATATAAACAGTACCGTCATTAGCACAGGGTTTACCAAACTTTCTTGCTTCGTGTCCGAACATACACAGACCAAAGAATAATTAAAAAATATCATCTTGGCAGGAGACAGAACATTTAGCAGTTTTCAAGGTCGACGGCGGATGACGTCGCCACGAGCAGCACCACAGATATTGAGATGAGTGAGATGCAAGACTTCGCTCTCAGTCACTCACACACAGTATGCGCATGTGCACGGGTTCGCTTCACGCTGTTCATAGCGTGGCAGCCAGGGGACCAAAACAGCGGAGAAGTTGAGCCTTGCGCTTGAACACTTAGTTGTTGCAGAAATTGATCCACTATGCTGTTAACTTTCAGCATCTACGTCATATCGCTGAGTCTACCTTTAAAACCAATATCCTGCAATTCTATACATTTTGTCATGGAACTGAGAGTACATTTAGCAGTTTTTAAGCTATTCTACGAATTTTGACATGGCTAATGATGTGTTCAGAGTTGAGAATGTTACTTTCTAAATGTAATCTGTGAAAGTTAATAGTTACCTGTCCAAAATTGTAATTAGTAATGTAACTTTTGTAACTCAGCAACATAATCGGATTACTTTAAAGTACTTTTAGATTACATTCTCCTTAAGAGGCATATTAGAAGACAAACATCTATCAAACACATTTGGGGTGTCATCAAAGTGGTCTTTGGCTTGTGTTCAGACTCGCTCAGGTGGACAAACTTAAATTTGCACCTTTTTTCAATGCTGAATTGAATGTCATTGAGAAAGTAGAAAGATGTCATAATGGCTGTTTGGCAAACATCCTTTATGAATTTAAAAGTAATCATGTAGTTTTTCAAAAGTATCTGTAATCTGATTACAATATTCTTGCTGGTAACGTAACTGACAACAGTAAACGTTGTTTGTAATCAGTTACTCCCCAACCCAGGTTCTTATGCTCAGACGTTATAGCAAAATGAACGGGAGCCTGATTATCTAGCTTTTATTTTGTTGATTGTAAATTCTCAAAGATTATAGGCTAGGTTACACCTTCAAATGTTATAAATGGAATGAAATGCCTTTGTTCTCTCTCTTATCCTGTATCCCGTCCATGGAGGAAGGTTGTATGATCAATTCTCATTTCCTAGGCTTCTAGGCCTCTTGCCTAGTAGGCATTTCTTTGTTCATGCCTTGTAAGTTAACCTTCGGATCTATATGCTTGGAATAATGCCTTGTAATGCTTGTTAATGCTTTATAACTTCATCTTTATGCCTTGTATGTGAATCCATTAATTTAACAAAGAAATTAAATACACTTGTATTTAGAATTCCATTTCTGAGACATTTCTTGATTGCCTATTACCGTAACTCAGCGATAGTGTTCTTACATATTCTTGCTATTTATCTTATGGAGTCAGACAATTAATTTAATGGGCTAATTGCTTCGTCTTATTCAGAGTTGCATGTGATGTAAATATAACATACATATATCAAATAATAATACCCCACCACAAAGGTACGGTGATGGAATAGAGCTAGATCCCAATGTAAGAGTAAGGTTTTGGGATGAATGCAGAAAATAAGGTCTGAGGTTAACACAGGCTTAGGAGATTTTATACGTTTTGTTCTATGAGATAATATCAGTCAGTTAACATGACCTTTATGAATTCTGAAGCTTTTTATGTGCTTTTTTGTTTTATTCTACAAAATGCTTCAACATTCACAAAAAGTGACCTTGGCTGCAGTTGCGTAGGCAGAAATCAGTTGATGGCAGGGCCAGCAACAATCTACATGTGCCATAATTTGGGCACTCAAATCATTCAATTATCATAAAAGCCTACCCTACACAGCAAATTATCCAGTGTTAAATCAACACTGACAGTGTTCAATTTGACACTGGGCCAGTGTCTATACAGGTCCACACTTTTGAGTGTTAAATTAACATGGTGCTTAGTGCAGACGCTGTTACACTTTGTAAGTGTTAGGGAATGAACACTTTCAGTGTTATGCAATAACACCTCATATAGTATTTTTAACACTAGGAAGTGTATGTAGTTTGCACCAACAGTGTTATGCAACAGCGCCTCATTTATTTAACCATTACACCAAGACATCCGCATCTCTTGACAAGGTCACTCAGTGTTGGGTTAAGGACATTACAATAAGTCTTTATTGCCACATGCACTTATGTAAGCGTTTATAAAGACTTCAGAATTGGAAGCAGAGTTCCACCCATGACTGTATTTGTTAGTGACAGAGACATGGTTGCTGAATTTGTTCATGTTCAGTCCTGTGGACTTCACCAAGTGAGTTCCTACTGTAGGAGAATGGTATCATTAAAATGTTACTGTTTATGACAATACATTACATATATCATAACGCATTGGTCACCAACCCGGTCGATCGGCAGTGGTCACCAACACATCAGCACTGAGTTCACATCACTAGCTTAATCCCATATCTGTTTGTGCTATCTTGCCAACACTTGTCATTGTCAATCTTGCCAACACCTATGTCATTGTCAATCTTGCCAACACCTATGTCATTGTCAATCTTGCCAACACCTATGTCATTGTCAATCTTGCCAACACCTATGTCATTGCCAATCTTGCTAACACCTTTGTCATTGTCAATCTTTGTACAAAAACAGATCTATGACATCACACAGCAGCCAGAGAGAAAGAAGAGACAGAGACAGATAAAGGGAAAGAGGAGAGAAAAGGAAAGGGTGAGGGGCGATTTCTGTCTTTCTGCTGGAGTTCAAGGTCCACCCATCATCAATTCTGCATTTCTATCTGGTGTATCCTCCTGTCCATACCAAACTCCACGGTGGCTAATTGCTAATACTTTTAATAAAATGTGTGTGATGTGATCAGACATAATGACATTGTCAAAACATTGGCTTTCAAACAAAGTGTAGGGATCAGGCATGACTGCAGACCTGGGTTCAAATACTAGGCTATACGTTTAGCGTTTGTTCTAGCCTGCCTGGCGTGCCAGATGGGCGGGGTTTGCCGGTTTACAACTATGCTATTGGTTCCATTGCGCCAGGCAAGCTCAATGAAGCTGACAGAAAAAAAAGTAGCCTCGAAAGGTTTCAGCTGTTGAGAATGTAACTGGGTCAATTGAAGTTACAATCTTTTCATAGTACATTTGGGGTCAATTGCAGTTGTGATTACTGTTATGGATTCCTATCCACCCACTGCAGATGATAGTGTGTGTTACTCACGTGGGAGAGTCTGTGCACTGCTCTTGGGGTGATAGGGAGTCCTCGGACGCGGTGATGGACCTCCTCCCACCTGCCCTGGGAACTTGGGCGTAACCTGTCCATAGAAATCGAAATAAGAATCAGGACAGGCTCAGGCCAGGCCTCAATTCGGGCCTGCTGGTAAAAACTTGCCCCGCACCAAGTGACATGGAGGACCTTCGTCAATGGCATACGCTCCTTATAGGAGTCAAGGGCTTACGTCAAGTTAAGTCGAATAGGCTAGACATACCTATATGGCTCAAGCTTTCCATGTAGGCGCGCCAAAGCATGGAAGGGATGGGTGTGGGTGTAGGGGTGGGAGACCCCCCTTTGTTAGCCAGGAAACATTGCTGGCTTGGACCTGGGGGGTAGTCCAGGAGATTGTCTGTGTCAGTGTCAGAAGACGGGGACCGTGGAAGACAAGGAGAGGAGCCATTGGTCAGGGTGTGTCTGGCCATGACAGGGAAGAGATGAGGTGTGGGGGAGTTGCCAGTACCGAGCCAAGGGTCCCTCTTCTAGGGACAGGAGGAGAACACAGCAAGAACACAATAAAGTCGAATACAATAAAGTGAGGTAACACGTCATTTGAAGGGGTATACATAAAATGACAGGCACGAACCAAATTGATTGAGTTGGGAGTCCAAAGCCTGAAATAACCCTATCATTTGCCAAACGGAATGAAGAGTTTTGTTTTATTTGGAACTGGTGTCCAAAGGTAGACAGACACTCGTCTTTTACATGAATTAATGATGTGCTGCTTTTGCTGTCTCCATATCCTTTGTTGTTATTGTCTAATTATTGTTGTTGTAGTATGTATTGGCTTGTGCAATCAAAAATTCATCTTGAGGGGATGGATAAGGTACTATCTAATCTTACCTTATTAGTTGAGTTCAATGTCCTATTTCCTTTATCAACAATGTCATCATCTCAATAAAAGCGTGTTATGCCCAGTACAGGAAATCATTGCTACATGACAGACCAGGGCCGTGGATAAAAACACATCTGGGAATATTCCTCATCACTACAAATAACAGTGAGCTATTCTCTGCCATCTGCTGGCTGTAATGCCACACGCACACACAAACACATAAATGCATGTGCGCACACCCCCCCACAAGCACACACAAACCAAATAAAATAACATGAACACATATCAATACAAATATCACATGAGCCCACTGACTTGTCGCTGGCTCGCTGGTATAAAGTCATACTTTCATTTGTCACCATGACAACTCATACCACTAGAAGTTAAATATACGAACATGGCAAGGTCAAAACTCCTCATCTATATCCCAGCTTGAACCCAAACTGAGCTGTGCCAGTCGACCCATGTTTCCATGACAACCGTCCATCTGGCCGGCTTTGTACGGGGGAGAGGGAGCACAACCTGGGCATTGCTGGTGCCCACCAGGCACTGTCCCAATCTCCTCCTCAAAACCCATTACGGGACCTTGTAGTGTGTTCCTTTGGCACCACCGTCCTCTGTGAACAAATGAACGAAGACAAGAAAAGAGCAAACTATTATGGAAGCAACATGTTTGACTCCATTCCATTTATTCCAGCCATTACAATGACCCTGTCCTCCTACAGCTCATCCCACCAATCTTGGTCCTTTGTCCAATGGGAATAAGTGGTTGAAATGATATTCTGCCCATAGGCATACAGCTCCTACCTTGGACCAGAGACACCTCGTGCTAAGGTAGGGGACAATAAAGTCTACGGAGAGCGCTAGAAGTGCTGATGATGTAGTGAAAACATTACCATTGGAGAACTGAGATGGGTGTTGTTGACCTTGGCGTTCGCAGAGCACTCACTGATGTTGTTCTGGTGGAGAACCTCTAACCTTGGAGCAATACCCTAGGGAAGATGACAGAGTGGACGACTTGAATGGATAGTGGCCCGATCCACTAGTTAGCAGAGCAGTTTAATGCGTCAACATAAACTGTGTCCTCTCAGTGCATGTACGCTGTCTCTGTATTTTCCTACTGTGACCTATCAATTAGTGTCCAGTGAAACATCTTTGTCTCACACATCTCACTGTAGCAGGACTATAGCCTACATCTCCATAGTGATGGTGTAAGCTCTGTGATGTAAAAAGCTCCTAATTACAGGGACGCTACTGGACCGTGTCATGAGAACATTTCTGACCAATCTAGAGAAGGAAGGAAGCAGTTTGGGTTCTGAGAGTAGGAAGCTTCTGGTGTCCTCCTCAAAGCAGGCCAAGGCCTTCCCCACTGCAGCAAAGCATCCAGTGGTCAATCATTGTGGTCCAGTGTGGCTCAGTCAGTAGGAACTTGGCGCTCACAATGAAAGGGCCATGGGTTCAATTCTTGCTGGGGTCATACAGTATACTAAAATGTATGCACTCACAGTAAGTTGCTTGTAAATGGCACATGATCAACTTGCTTATTGTCTATTAGGCTGTTGTGTTAAACACTTGGCCAATTGTTGGACCAAAGTCCCTTCTTAACATTTAGAAGACAAATTACAGCACCTGGAGGAATCAACTGTACCAATTCAACTTTGACGGTTTCACCTAGAGAAAAATAAGTAAACAAATAGTAGTTGAATATGAGCATACAATATTTAACATTGTAGTATTAAAATGTATCAAATAGGCTTGTCTACAGGCACAGGTATATAAAATAGAACTTTACTCTCCAGCATCTATGCAACATCTCCTGGGCCAACAGCATAGTGGAACACCTGAATAGGAAGAGAAACGGAACAAATCTCATTTAGGAAATCTTGTTCATACACATTCTACGATTTCTCTGTTACCAGTGTATGGGACAACTGCATGGTGCCATACCTCCTGGCATCCAAGAGAGCTATAAGGTGTACAGGCTTTTGTTCCAGCCCTGCTCAAATCCACCGGAGTCAGCAAATCAAGCCTGCTGATGAACAGCTGTGTAGTTGGTATCTACTGTGCAAGAGCTGGGCTGGAACAAAAGCATGCACACCTGATAGCTCTCCAGAAGAGTTGGTTGGCCACCCTTGGTTTAGAATAATCAGGAGATGTGTCACATTGATCCACCTTCTCAAATCTCATCTTCTCTTGAAACAGGAGTGGGAAGATGGGGGAGACACTCCAACTTGTGGTATTGGCCCATGAAGCACCCACTGAGGTAGATGTCATCCTTGGCTGGCAAATGCACACCAGGGCATGATGCCTGAAATGCATCATTATAATTAACAACTGGTTATAGTGTCATGACATCGGGTTTGCAAACAGTTAGGATGTAAGTTCCCCATTGATAATGTAGCAATTGAAAAGGAAGATCCAACCAAATTGGGGCTTATACCACAACTCTCCAATGATGATGAACATCTGTGCCATAAAAGCCCTGGCCTCATGGCAGCGGCAGTAGTGCCAGTACAGTACACTCAAGGATACACAATTACTGCAAATCAAAATGATGAAGTCTGGTAAAATCAAACACTGTGGATGGATCCCACAAGATATGCATAACCAACGTCATTATTGTTATGCATATCCTGCATGAAAATGTACAAACTTGCTAGATATGCATGTGTTGGAACTGAGACAGTTGAGTTTATTTTCCTGGTTGCTCGAGAGAACCCAAGGCATTAGTGCTACATGGACGTGTTGGTTGAATGGGCTAGTTTCCAGGTAGATAACGTTAAATACAACACTGTGAACGACGCTCCTCACAAAAGTAAACTACTGTGAAGTAGGTACGTTAGCTAGCTAGTTGAATTAACAAAACGTTCTTACCGCCCTGAGCTGTAATTAAACTACCACTTTCATTGCTTTTCTATTCATTTGATGTTAGCTAGCTGCTAATGTAGTTTATCAGGCCATGTATATTTAGCAAACAGAAGCAAGCACAGGTCAGCGTCATGTGTTTCCATGGCGTCTGAAACTTTCAACCAGATTATTTTAGGTGTATGATCTTAGAGGAAAGAGGTTCAAATGTCAAATACTAGTGCAGTGATTCTCCTGCAGAATTACCCATTACATTTACAGTGCTCCAGTGCTTGGATGAATTACCAGGCAACTTTAATTGCACATAGGTGTATGTAGGTTATTTTTCCTACAGAGACCCAATGTTATACCAGTAATATCAGTCTGTGTAAGTCAAAATGTTTTAATTTAATGAAAAGCATTAGACTTGCTACAGAGCACCAATAACAGGTCAAAAGGTATAACATAGATCTGCAAGTGTGTGAGTTGTTCACTTAATATATGCACTCCAAGTCAAATATCTTCCATAAAAAAATAAACCATTTTGCAACAGATAACAATTCATATTAAGACCCAGAAGAACATGGTAGCATTTGGGGCTATGCTGCAGTCTGCTCTTTGGGAGCCTCTTTCAACTGCAGTGTGTCCTGTCCTCCCTGTCCTTTCTCCTGTTGGTCCTGTGTGTTCGTGGTGTTCTGTATGACTGTCTCTGCTGTGTCTGAGTCTCTGTCAGAATCCTCCTCTTCATCCTTCTCTTCCGTCGCTGTTCCCTCTTGGCCCAGGGGAGTGGCCCCTTTCCTTAGAGGCAGGACGGTGAAGAAGGCCTCCTGCCAATCCCTCTTCTCCAAGTACACCAGCATGATCTCAAACACTGTGGCAGGGAACATGCGCACAGAAACACAGTTATACATTAAGAATTGAATATTAAAAACCCTTATCACATACCACTCAAGTCTTTCAATGCTACACACTACATGAACAGGCTACGGTAAATGGAGGTGGTTTCCTATCTTGAGGTGTAAATCATTAAGATAGTTCCTCACCGTGGTTGACCGCCAGCACTTTGCGGCTGTTCATCTTGACGAAGCTGTTCAGCGGGAGCTGTGCGTGGTCGATCCCCAGCTCCTGAGCCCGCTCAAAGGTGATACCCTACAGGACAAGGTAAAAGGTCAAACATAATGCTCACCAACGACTGACATAAATGGGACCTGACGAGGGCTCTTATTTCAATGGCCCAGATCGAGGTGAAGTGTCTAGGGGTAGGGGGTCGATTTGGAATTGGTTGTCTTGACTTGCTGCTTAACATACCCAACATGTTGAGTTAAAAACAATACTCAATAGACCATAAATGAATCTTCTAAATCTTCTAGGTCATTCTGTAGTCCTGACCTTGTGGTGGTTGTGATCCACCAGGCCTCCGATGACGTAGGCCTTGGTATCGTCCAGCTCCGTCAGAACGTTGGGAGAGTCAGAGGTCAGGTAAACTAGCTGCTCCTTGGCAACCACCTCGTGGTACGCCTCTGCTTTCACCGTTATATCCTGCCCAGGACGGACATACACACACATACAAACAAAAAGGTACCAGGTGTTAATGTAAGTTGCCACCTCCTAACCTACACAATACCCACTGCCTAATGACATATTACTCTTCCTTCTTCACTTGCAGCCGTCTTGAACCACTCAGATTGCATCCCTAACTAGTGGAATATTTAATGGGTAATATGGTTGGCATTTGATGGAAAGTGTTGGCAAGTGTTTGGGAGAGGTGTTGACTTGTTAATGTATCCATTTGCACCCAGCTCAAAACATCTATTTTTTATTTTATTTTAACCTTTATTTAAACCTGGCAAGTCAGTTAAGAACAAATTCTTATTTACAATGACGGCCTAACCCGGGCCAAACCCTAACGACGCTGGGCCAATTGTGTGCCACCCAATGGGACTCCCAATCATGGCCAGTTGTGATACAACCTGGAATCGAACCAGGGTCTGTAGTGACGCTTCTAACACTGAGATGCAGTGGCGTAGACCTTGTTCCACCAGACAAGAGTCTTGCCTACCTTTCGCCAAAGCTTTAAATATGGAAACCCCCACGAGACACTACTCCCCATATGTATGCATACCCCTCAAGTCATTTCCTATCTTCTCAAACACAGTGTAACACGCGCAGTGCCTCTCTGAAACCCCCCCCTAACTATTTCCAATAGTCATTTCAACATGCATTGGCAGTGCGTATCCAAACTAACAGACAGGGTACACTCACCTTCCAGTTAACCCATCCTTCATCGGTCTTATCCATGTTTTGCTTCAGCTGTCCACCAAGGCTGGTTAGATAAAACTGTGAGATGAAGAGAGAGAAAATACAGCACTAAGATGAATGAGTCTTGAATCACTTGAGGTCAGTGGTGGCTGATGGATGATTCTGCAACCGATGATGATGATGCAGGGGGTCCTGTGGGGCAGGTAGACTCACCTGAACAGGGTGCACCGCTCGTCTGTTCACCGCATAGCATCTCTGGATTTGCTTATGGAGCTTCCTAACATCCTTCACAGGAGAAACGATACATAAAGCACCAAACACAGGATTCAATACTGTGCCATCTTCTATGTACACGGAACATTGCAGTCAGATAGAAATGCCATGAATAGAACTACCGTGATTTGTTACTCTACATGTCTGAGATGAATGTTTGTTCTACACAGTATATTTACATCTGAACATTCCACAACGTTGTGCCCTACTGACCACGGGGGCCCTGACAGTCTTGCTACCTTAAACATCATGAGGTTGTCGAAGCTGCAGTCTATCACCAGTCTCAGGGGGCTGCTGGGCTTCACCTCTTTCCTCAAACGCTTCCGGCCAGCCACAAACTCCCCTCCCTCCTCCCCCTGGGTCTTCCTCTCAAGGCTCCTCTTCTGCCTCTTCTCCTTCCGCTTCTGCCTGTGAAGCACACAGTCAAACATAACTTTAAAAGTTAAGACAATACACGACATGATGATCATACACAAAATGGTGCTTTCTGCTTTCGGATATCAACAACATTACAATTTGTCATGTGGGCATTCTTCACGGTGCAACTTGCCATAAATCAATAGTGGCAATCTTGGTAGATTTGAATTATGTTGTTGTTGTTTGTAAGCAGGAAGTAGTATGATGATGTCATACTGTTGAGTTAATTATTGCCCAGTATGCCCATAATCACTAAGAGGTAGCCTAAGTGAATACAGGGGGCAGTTTAAATGTAAAACATCACTTCTGTGAAACACAGTATACCTAGCTAGTTAACTAGCTACTTGCCTGGAAACCCGATATTGAATTGCATTTAATTCTACGTTGGCACAAATGAGTGTTAGGATCAATAAAGTTTCCACTCTCAACCTCTACAAGCCAGTATGTTGAATTAAATTAAAAGCATACTCTATCAGTTGTTACAACTATTGGTCCGTTTGACCGTAGGAATGTGAGACAATATATCCACAGGAAAGTATAAATAAAATCACCTTATCAAAGCGCTGGTAGTGAATTCAGTGAATTCTATCCACTGAAGCGTAAGCAGAACCATGTAAACATGTGCAGGAGCTCAGCGTCACTGAGGCATATTTGTATTTTAATCTTGGGTCATGCTTCCGGAGAGAGAAATCTTTGAAAAGTTGATTTAATTGTACTTTCCTGTGGATATATTGTCTCACATTCCTACCTGCAAAAGCATCAACCGCACAGACAACCGGTAAAGTAAATATTTAATTGTATTAAATATTATTGCTTGTAGAGGTCGTGAGAGGAAACCTTTCTGATTCAAAAGCAACATTCTGCCCGACGTAGACTGCAATGCAATTCAACGTCGGGTTTCCAGGCAAACAAGCTAACGTTACTGACTTGCGAAGGTTCCTTTCCTCCTCCCATTTCTGATGCCTCAAAAGCTTCTTCCTCTGGTTTTTTGAGAGAATCTCTGTTCCTCCGTTATTACCGATATGTGCATCCTTATTCTCAGTGGCAACATTGTTCTCCCGGGACGGTATCAAATCTTTGACGGTGTCGCTGGACATTTGACGTGTATTTTTTATTCTGTTGTAAACTGAATGCTGAGTGTCTTCGACCAAGCTGCCTGGTTGTAACTACTAGCTAGCTTGTGTTCAAATATACGCAGGTACCACGGAAAAGTAAAGCTTACCAACCTCATGCATATAATAATTCACACACACATTAGCTAACTATTGTTTTTAATCGAAAAGTAACATCTAAGAACCGAACAAATTGGCAAAATATTCCCTGTCAGTCTGGCCATTCCACATGTAGCTTTTTCGTTGTCGCACAGTGTGTCGTCATCAGCAAACACCTTATTCTTCTTAGGTGGGGTTTAACGGAGGTTGGCATCCAATTTGTTGCATTACCGCCCCCAACTGGACTATAGTATAAAGCCATTATACTTTGTGATACAAAATCGGAAAAGGGGAAATAAAAAAAACACCCTTCCAACTAACCCTACACTCATCAGAAACACACTACCTCGTTCCACTACTTTGACAATATCTTCTCCTGCACCATGCCAACGGCCTGGGGAGATGAGACACCACCACTCAACACAGCCAGGAACTCTTTTGAAGTCAAATCTCATACACCCAAGTACTTCTCTGCAGCTGCCACCACAACATCTATGTTCTGTGATTTGAGTTCCATTTCTGCAGTTCCATTTCTCTGAACGCTAAGAAGCCAACCTTACTGATGCATATATCACTCATTGGCCTATCCCTCTGTGCTGGAACAGATCTACTTCTCACAGGGATCCTCTCAGGATCCCTCACCCTTGACCCATCCTCCTCTACTTTCCTCACTACCTCAGCATATGACACCTTCTGCATTACTCGGACTCTGGTCACCTAACCTGCCTCTCTCGCACCAGACACTTCCGATCCCCAGCAACATGGGCACCCCTACAGTTGACGCACACAACTTTTTACAGCCAACCTACACAATCACAAAATTGTGATCATAGAAATTAAAGTGAAAGTTCTTCTTCAACTTATAAAACAAGTTGAACTTGTTTCAGTTGAAATGAGATATAAGTGATATCTGACATTTCTGAAACATGAAACTCTTCCCTGTTCTTCTCTGTTTAACTCCAGATGCAGGTAAATTATTTATATATTTTCTGTTGTTATTATTATTTTTTTATTTCACCATTAATGCTAACTTTCATCCCTGTCTGTTTTCACACCCTTATGTCCAGATGTGCTGGGATTCCTACAGGTGCAATGGCTGCCCTGTCAACTGACGGATGAGAATGTATGGACAAATGCTGAGGGACACATTGAAACTAAAGGCATCTACAGAGATGCTGTGGTGCAGTTTGGCAACTCAGGAGACATAGTTTAGTAATGGAGGGTAAACTCAGTTTACCCAGTTTTCTTTTCATGAATTGGGTTTACCTACCTATCACGCTGTGCTTTTTTGCATTAGGGTTTACCCAGAGCCGTTAGTATGATTATATGTCTCTGGGTTTTCAAACAAAAAGATCTACAAGTTAAAGGTGCAATATGCAGAAATCGCTCTGGCATTTCCTGGTTGCTAAAATTAGAATAATTTGCTTAATACCTTCCCCACACTCTCCCTGTAGCCCCTGTCTCTGTGTAGCTGTTATGGTGCTTATGAACCGCTCTCCGTCTGTGTTGCTGGGCCTGCAGAAGGAGCCGACCCTGCACTGTCAGTTTGACGCGGACCACAAGGCCCCTCACCTCACAGTGGAGTGGCATCTACAGCGGCACGGCAGGTACCGAACCAATCTGTTCAGCTACTCCAGCAGCTCAGGGTAGACAGAGGGCAGCGGGGTGGCAGTAAACGGCATTGCCAGGGGTGACGCCTCCCTGACTGTGCCCGTTACCAGTGTGAGCAGTGAGGGGACGTAGGTGTGTTCCATCCGCGTACCCCTACTCAGTTGTAGCCTGGACATTGCCCTGCTTGTCATGGGTGGGACCTCTGGGGGTGTGAGGGGTGTAGCTCACCGTGTTGGGGTGAATTCAGTTTTCAATTCAGTCAAATCAGGAAGAGTACAATACTTTACTTGCGGAAGTATACGTAAAGGTTCACAACTTCACACAATCACATGACAGACACTATTAAATGATACCTCACTAACCTCTCCATAATATTGCCCGTCTTTCGTGTTTCACCCTCAGAGCGTCCCCGTGTATTCTTGACCACAGAGTGGTTTTACCCCCGGGACCTGGAGATTGACCTATTCAAGGAGACCAGTAGTGGTCAACGGTCTGAGTAGCTGGAGAATATCACTTACTACAGTCACCATAAAAACAAAGATGGTACCTACTCTCTGTCAGCCTTTGTCGGGCTGCGGCCCTCCCCCGAGGAGTCAGAGTGCGCAATGTATTCCTGTAGAGTGTCTCCTTGCCTCCTTACATATGTGTGGCCTGTACCATTTTAAACCCAGAGTTTTTAGCAGCTTCATGGTTAAGCACGTTACTGCTCTGCAATTTGCTGTTAGTGCATAGGGAAGATTGGAGCTATATCCAACACAGATCAATTGTAGGTTAACTTGGGGTAAAACGTAACCCTACCTCAAAATACGTTTTTTGGGAGTGACTTAAAAAATTGTGATGACATTTTTAGTTGAGCAAGAGTAGTGGCAACCAAGGGAAAGCTTTGGGCGGAAATGCCAGACATTTCTCCAGAGGAAACAATGTGTGTGGTACTATGTTTTTTTATTTTTTTTATTAAATAAATGCTTTTATTTTAAAAAATTCTGTAGTGCTTCTGGATTGTGCATTGTTTAAACAGTTATGCTATACTTGCTTCTGTCTTTGTTAATCTGGAAGACATGCATGTATAGCCTATATAGTCTGATGTAGACTATAGATTGTAGCAATAGAAGTAAAATCCATAAAGTCATATTATCATTTCCAAACAGGGAGACTGGAGGGAGGGACCTCGGGAGAAGAGAAATGTTCTCTGTCAGTATGTCTGGAATGTGTTGCTGGCCAACTGGGATTAAAGGGTCTCTTCCACATCAATTTGATCCTTCCGAAGTCTGGCCACAACCCTGTCTGTGACCTTCCTCCGCCTGGGATTAGCCACGATACATAAATGCTGCTGGATCAGGTCTGTTGGGCATAAATTGAGATGACAAAAGTCACTGCTATTAACCTACCATAAAATGGTCTAATTGAACACACTTCAACGGCCATCTATAGCTTTCATAGACAATTATTTCATAGACAAGTCTCAATACCCTTACACGACTTGTCTTGACCATTACAGTGTGCTATACTCTCTCTGAATATGTCTGTCTAGAAATAGTAATAAAAGAGGCCGGTTTGGTATCACCTGTTTCTTTGATCTTACAATCTTACTTCCTTAGTGAAAGCTGGAATGTTCCGCTTCATAAACAGTCATTGTCGTTAGATGACAGGCATTCCATATCCAGAGTGGCTTGCATACCTTGTTTATTTATTTTCTTTGCAGGGCTTATATAGTATGTGGCATTCTGTGCTGGGCTTGTGCCCACAGTTGACTGACAGGTGGACTGTAAACGTTTGATGTTAAAGCTCCATCAATAAAAAGACAGTAGATAAATTACAGGAGTCAGGACCACAACAGGTGGTGCAGTATTTGTGGCCTTTTTGCCTGGATGCATGCCTGGTGAAGGCAATGCTTCAACTCTAGATACAATGCTCGTAGGAAAGCAAAGCAACTCTGGATCATTCATGCTGTGGGTCTCAGAATGGAATGGATGTGTGATGAAGCAGAAAAATAAATAATTGAAACATTCTATGTAAATAAAGTTAGATCTGGTTTGAATGCTGTCACAAGTGGAGAGAGGAGTAGGCAGGAGGCAGTCGCAGGTAGAACTACTGAGTTTTTAAAGCACTATATAAAAGCGGGACGAAACCCAAAGTGCAAAATAATAAAGTACTCAGGAAATAGTAGGAGAGATTCCTCTCAGGAAAACAAGCAACATTTACAATGACCGACAAAGACAAATGACAGAGGGAGTATATATACAGTGATAGAGTGGGTATTGGAACAAGGTGTGTGTAATGATGACGAGACACGTCCGGGGTTGATGAGTGGGCGTTTGCTTCAGCAGCGGGGTGCCGCCAACCTTGGGGACAACCCCAGTGTCACGCCCTGACCGTAGAGATCCTTTTATTCTCTATGTTTGTTTGGTCAGGGTGTGACTCAGGTGGGAAGGTCTATGCTTTCTGGTTCTTTGTTTTTGGCCGGGTATGATTCTCAATCAGGGACAGCTGTCTATCGTTGTCTCTGATTGGGAATCATACTTAGGCAGCCTTTTTCCTTTTCTCATTTCTGGGTTGTTGTCTTTGTTAGTGGCATGTATAGCCTTACAGAGCTTCACGTTCGTTTTGTTGTTTATTGTTTTGTTGGCGACATTTAAAATGAAAGAATGTACGCTTACCACGCTGCACCTTGGTCTGGTCATTTCCTTGACGACGATCGTGACACCCGGAGACACAGTGCGGGTCGGTCGGGAAAACGCCAGGGGAAGTCCCGACTGAGAGAACGGTCCAGGACTTCCAGCGCCAGAACCCAGCACCGCTCTTCGGGACCGTACACCTCCCAGTCGACAAGGCACTGGAGAGACCCCCCACGATGCCGTGAGTCCAACAGGCTGTGGACAGAGTAGGCCGGGGCCCCCTCAACGTTCAAGGGAGGTTTGACTCTCCGCAGGACTTTGAATGGCCCCACAAACCATGGGCTCAGCTTCCGGCAGGGCAGATGGAGGGACAGGTCCTTCGTAGAAAGCCAGACCCTGCCACCGAGGTGAAAGACAGGGGCCACACTGCGGTGACGATCAGCCTGCACCTTCTGCCGGAGGACGACACGCTGGAGACAGGTGTGCGCTATGTTCCATACCTCCTCGGGGCGCCGGAACCAATCGTCCACCACAGGAGCCTCGATCTGACTCTGGTGCCAGGGCCGGCTGAGAGCTTAGAACACACTGAAAGGGTTTGAGGTTAGTGAAGGAGTGGCAGAGAGAGTTTTGTCCATATTCTGCCCAAGGCACTCCCCCGGCCGGTCCTGACAGTAACTACGAAGGTACCTACCCAGTTCCTAATTTACCCTTTCCACCTGCCTTTTTGATTGGGGATGGTACCAGGAGGTGAGGCTGAATGTGACCTCCAGTCGTTCCATGAAGGCCTTCCAGACACGGGAGGTGAACTGAGGACCACGGTCAGACACGATGTCCTCCGGGATCCGTAATGCCTCTACGGTCTGCATGGCCTTAGGGAGACCAGACAGAGTAATCAAACAACAGGCTTTGGAAAACTGGTCCACAACGACCAGGATGGGGGTGTGCCCCTCCGAGGGGGAAGGTCTGTGACAAAGTCCACGGAGGGATGGGACCAGGGTCATTGTGGAACCGGCAGCAGGTGGAGTTTTCCATAGGGGAGGTGTCTCAGTGTCTTGCTCTATGCGCAGGTGGAGCAGGAAGAGATCCGGAAGTCCTGGGCCAAGGTGGGCCACCACTACTTGACTGAGAGACAGTCGATAGAAAGGGCTATACCCAGGTGCCCCGACACAGGTGCTGTGTGTGTCCAGGCGAGGAGATGGTCCCGAACATAAGAGGGCACGTAGGTACGCCCCTCGAGACAGTGGGCAGGTGGGAGGTCCTGTCACAGATGCAGGGCTCAAGGGCTCAACAGATGTCCGTGTCCACATTCCACACAACAAGAGCCACAATGCAGGACAGGGGAATAATGGGTGTCACTTTCTCCCTCCAATTCTTTGTGTCATTCACCCGAAACAACGCATCGGCCTTGACGTTGTTAGATCCCAGTCGGTAGGAGAGGGTAAAGTCAAACCTGGTGAAAAATAGGGCCCACCTGGACTGACACGTGTTCAGCCTCTTCGCTGCTCGAATGTACTCTAGATTCAGGTGGGCCGTCCAAATAAGGAATGGGTGTTGAGCACCCTTCAGCCAGTGCCGCTATGTTTTCAGCGCCTTCTTGACAGCCAGCAACTCATGATCCCCCACGTCATAATTCCACTCTTCGAGAGACAGCTTCCGTGAGTAAAAGGCGCATGGATGGAGTTTAGGCGGCGATCCAGTGTGTTGGGAGAGAACAGCCCCTACTCCAACCTCGGAGGCTTCCACCTTCACTTCAACATAGACCTGACATGAGTCATGCTGCTCGCATGTAGTGGAGTACACCAAGATGTCGTCTATTTACACCACCAAACAGCGACCCAACATGTCTTGAAATACCTCGTTAATGAGGGATTGAAACACAGAGGATGCATTTGTCAGGCCGTAGGGCATTACCCTGTATTCGTAGTGCCCGGTGCTGGTGCTGAAGGCGGTCTTCCATTCATCCCCCTTTCTGATGCGCACCAGGTTGTAGGCACTGTGTAAATCCAATTTGGTAAAGTACTGAGCACCGTGCATCTGTTCGATCACAGTGCATATAAGAGACAGGGGATAAATTAATTTAACAGTTGCCTTATTCAGTGTCCGGTAATCGATACAGGGCTGGAGACCTCCGTCTTTCTTCTTCATGAAAAAGAAGCTGGAGGCGGCAGGAGAGGTGGACGAACGGAGGAATCCTTGGGCCAGCGCCTCCTGGACGTAGACCTCCATGGCTTTGGTCTCTGCATGCGAGAGAGGGTAGATGTGCCCCACGGGAGGGTAGAACCAGGCAGTATGTCAATAGTACAGTCCCATGGGCGATGAGGGGTCAGGCACGTGGCACGAGTCTTCGAAAAAGCCACCTGTAGGTCCCGGTATTCCACCGGAATAGGGACGTTGGTGGCCTGATCTGGACTTTCCACGGAGGTGGCACAGATAGATACAGAGAGACACCTCCCCTGATACGCTTGCAACCAACCCAACAACCACCTCTCTGTCCACGATATCCTGGGGTTATGCAACTGTAACCAGGGGGAACCTAAAACTACTGGGTGTGCAGGAGAGTCTAAGAGTGCGTTCGTGGTGGTTGTGAGCAACTGTGAGGGAAATGGGAATCATGGTCTGGCACACTAGTCCTGTTCCTAGGGGACGGTTGTCTGGGGCATGGATTGGGATAGGGGGTTGTAAAGGGCCTAGAGGAATGCGTAATGATAAGGCCACTGACCGGTCTAGAAAATTGCCTGCAGAATAATTTTGCACGCTCAATTTTTCAGTTTTTGATTTGTTAAAAAAGTTTGAAATATCCAATAAATGTCGTTCCACTTCATGATTGTGTCCCACTTGCTGCTGATTCTTCACAAAAAAATACAGTTTTATATCTTTATGTTTGAAGCCTGAAATGTGGCAAAAGGTCGCAAAGTTCAAGTGGGCCGAATACTTTCGCAAGGCACTGTATCTTTCCGACAGATAAGATCTAAACTTGGCCAGAACTTGTTTGTGTAGACTAATTTGGGTTTCCAATCTCTCCAAAAGAATGTGGTGATCAATGGTATCAAAAGCAGCACTAAGGTCTAGGAGCTCGAGGACAAATGCAGAGCCTTGGTCTGATGCCATTAAAAGGTCATTTACCACCCTCACAAGAACAGTCTCAGTGCTATAATGGGGTCTAAAACCAGACTGAAGCGTTTTGTATACATTGTTTTTTCTTCAGGAAGGCATTGAGTTGCTGTGCAACAGCTTTTTCTAACATTTTTGAGAGGAATGAGAGATTCGATATACGCCAATAGTTTTTTATATTTTCTGGGTCAAGGTTTGGCTTTTTCAAGAGATGCTTTATTACTGCCACTTTTAGTGAGTTTGGTATACATCCGGTGGATAGAGAGACGTTTATTATGTTCAACATAGGAGGGCCAAGCACAGGAAGCAGCTCTCTCAGTAGTATATAGGAATAGGGTCCAGTATGCAGCTGGAAGGTTTAGAGGCCATGATTATTTTCATCAATGTGTCAAGAGATACAGTACTAAAAAACTTGAGTGTCTCCCTTGATCCTAGGTCCTGGCAGAGTTGTGCAGACTCAGGACAACTGAGCTTTGGAGGAATACGCAGATTTAAAGAGGAGTCCGTAATTTGCTTTCTAATGATCATGATCTTTTCCTCAAAGAAGGTCATGAATTTATCACTGCTGAAGTGAAAGCCATCCTCTCTTGGGGAATGCTGCTTTTCAATCACACGACCTCAACCCAATTGAGATGGTTTGGGATGAGTTGGACCGCAGAGTGAAGGAAAAGCAGTCAACAAGTGCTCCGCATATGTGGGAACTCCTTCAAGACTGTTGGAAAAGCATTCCAGGTGACTACCTCATGAAGCTGGTTGAGAGAATGCCAAGAGTGTGTAAAGCTGTCATCAAGGCAACAAGTGGCTACTTTGAAGAATCTAAAATCTAAAATATATTTGATTTGTTTATCACTTTTTTGGTTACTACATGATTCCATGTGTGTTATTTCATAGTTTAGATTTTTTTCACTATTATTCTACAATGTAGAAAATAGTCAAAATAAAGAAAAACCTTGAATGAGTAGGTGTGTCCAAACCTTTTACTGGTACTGTAGCAGTTTTGATTGCGCTGGTTCTACCACTTCGATTGCATGCTTTTCCAGGAGCAAGGAGATTTCTGAGGAGTGTTTGCTTTTGAGCAGGGTTACAACCTGTTGTTTTCAAGACACCCCTGAAAAGTGGGGGTCACTGACAAAATTGTAGTGTGTAGCCTTGTGTTAGAGTGCATAACACCCATTTGTTGGCCATTGACCATTTCTAGCTGGAAAGATAGTGCTTGAGAAAACGGTGTTGGAAAGAGGATGCTTGAGAAAACGGTGTTGTGATAGAGATTCGGTCCCATCAGGTTCTCAACTGGCCTACCTGGTTAAATAAAGGTGAAATATATACAGTGGGGAGAACAAGTATTTGATACACTGCCGATTTTGCAGGTTTTCCTACTTACAAAGCATGTAGAGGTCTGTAATTTTTATCATAGGTACACTTCAACTGTGAGAGATGGAATCTAAAACAAAAATCCAGAAAATCACATTGTATGATTTTTAAGTAATTAATTTGCATTTTATTGCATGACATACGTATTTGGTCACCTACAAACCAGTAGGAATTCTGGCTCTCACAGACCTGTTAGTTTTTCTTTAAGGAGCCCCCTGTTCTCCACTCATCACCTGTATTAACGGCACCTGTTTGAACTCATTACCTTTATAAAAGACACCTGTCCACACACTCAATCAAACAGACTCCAACCTCTCCACAATGGCCAAGACCAGAGAGCTGTGTAAGGACTACAGGGATACAATTGTAGACCTGCACAAGGCTGAGATGGGCTACAGGACAATAGGCAAGCAGCTTGGTGAGAAGGCAACAACTGTTGGCGCAATTATTGGAAAATGGAAGAAGTTCAAGATGACGGTCAATCACCCTCGGTCTGGGGCTCCATGCAAGATCTCACATCATGTGGCATCAATGATCATGAGGAAGGTGAGGGATCAGCCCAGAACTACACGGCAGGACCTGGTCAATGACCTGAAGAGAGCTGGGACCACAGTCTCAAAGAAAACCATTAGTAGCACACTACGCCGTCATGGATTAAAATCCTGCAGCGTACGCAAGGTCCCCCTGCTCAAGCCAGCGCATGTCCAGGCCCGTCTGAAGTTTGCTAATGACCATCTGGATGATCCAGAGGAGGAATGGGAGAAGGTCATGTGGTCTGATGAGACAAAAATAGAGCCTTTTATCTAAACTCCACTCGCCGTGTTTGGAGGAAGAAGAAGGATGAGTACAACACCAAGAACACCATGCCAACCATGAAGCAGGGAGGTGGAAACATCATTCTTTGCGGATGCTTTTCTGAAAAGGGGACAGGACGACTGCACCGTATTGAGGGGAGGATGGATGGGGCCATGTATCGCGAGATCTTGGCCAACAACCTCCTTCCATCAGTAAGAGCATTGAAGATGGGTCGTGGCTGGGTCTTCCAGCATGACAACGACCAGAAACACACAGCCAGGGCAAGTAAGGAGTGGCTCCGTAAGAAGCATCTCAAGGTCTTGGAGTGGCCTAGCCAATCTCCAGACCTGAACCCAATAGAAAATCTTTGGAGGCAGCTGAAAGTCCGTATTGCCAAGCAACAGCCCCGAAACCTGAAGGATCTGGAGAAGGTCTGTATGGTGGAGTGGGCCAAAATCCCTGCTGCAGTGTGTGCAAACCTGGTCAAGAACTACAGGAAACATATGATCTCTGTAATTGCAAAATTATATATTTCTGTACCAAATATTAAGTTCTGCTTTTCTGATATATCAAATACTTATGTCATGCAATAAAATGCAAATGAATTACTTAAAAATCATACAATGTGATTTTCTGGATTTATGTTTTAGATTCCGTCTCTCACAGTTGAAGTGTACCTATGATAATAAAAATTACAGACCTCTACATACTTTGTAAGTAAGAAAACCTGCAAAATGGGAAGTGTATCAAATACTTGTTCTCCCCACTGTATATTTTAAATTAATAAAAAATAGGAAGCGATCAGATGCCTGCATCATTTGTTAGGCAGCTCTTGGTCTGAACTGTGACAGAGAGAAGCAGGCAGAAGCAAATGATTTGTCCATATGGGCCAAAACCATCTCAACTGAACCGTGAACTGTAGGGGTTGGGTTTGGTACCGGCAAGGGAAACCTGGCCAGGATGTGCTTGAGGTCAAACTCAATGGTTGCCATATGACTGTCCAGTGACTTAATCTCTTTGCACATCTCAGTGTTGAGATTTGTGCCCAGGCAAGGAAGAGTGATGCAGTTTATTGATCATTGATCTGCGTAATAAACTCATCTGATGAGAATCCAGAGGCTCAGCTCCCAAAGCACGCAAGTCGACATTTCAATGCTCTTGGTTTGTGAGTGCAAGAGCTGCTACCCTGTGCAGCTGCTTGAGCATGTTCAGCTCCCGAGCAAAGAACGCAAAGTGTGTGCTCATCTGAGGCTAGGAGTTGTTTTTCACACTGCTGACATTGGGGATTAATAGCAATCTCGTAATGTAAAACACATACATGTGAGCTTGAAGAAAAGACAGTATGTCACGCCACACTGCCTTTTATAGGGACAGGTCACGTGGGTACATTAAGGGTGTGGCATGACTGTAAACATATTTCATATTAAGCATCTCAATCACATTGCGTGAAGGAGTCCCCATAGGACGTTTGGCAACCCGTTACAAAAGCGAAAGAGAACCGAAGCCATTTACAACCTTCTCTAAACACATCAATGGCTATGCATATATGGCAAGTGTTAAGTTGTATTTGTCAACATTTTAAGGGATGAGTAGATGGACATAACCTACTGCAATCATTCTGGTCGAACACATTCAAATATTGTGTGTGTGTGTGTGTGTGTGTGTGTGTGTGTGTGTGTGTGTGTGTGTGTGTGTGTGTGTGTGTGTGTGTGTGTGTGTGTGTGAGAGAGAGAGAGGGAGAAGGACCCCTTTGGTCTTCACAGTCTGAGTTCATCCTTGGTGAGAATGTCTTTACAAATACGGCTGGTTGTCATCACTGCCAGTGTGTATCATCAGGGTATCAGGAGATAGGAAGCCCATCTGCCTACTCTGACCCTCCAGCACTGTGACACCATCTTTTCTGAAACAGTAAAGCTGTTGCCTGACTCAATATTGTCAAAGTTGCTAGCCGTCGGTGTATCTACACTGCATATTAACTTTTTCCTTGCCATGGTCGACTGGAAATTGAGAGGCATATTAGCCAATAACAGTGTTAAATTAGTTCATTGATTTGTCATGTCCAGGTAACACAGTTATTCTTGCGATTAGAATCACTGGTGTTCAAGAAACATGTTACAATTTACATAAAGTTTTGAACTAAGTTTCCTGGATAATGGTTTCACAACAATACAATTGGCAGCACTTCACTGAAGAGCAATATTTTTTTATTGTAATTCTAATAGCAGAATACTTAATTTTTTATAATAGTTTCTGGTGACAGAGTTGTACTCTAAATCTGACTGAACACAGTTTAGCAACGTTGGACTAGTAACCGGAAGGTTGCAAGTTTAAACCCCCGAGCTGACTAGGTACAAATTTGTCGTTCTGCTCCTGAACAGGCAGTTAACCCACTGTTCCTAGGCCGTCATTGAAAATAAGAATTTGTTCTTAATTGACTTGCCTAGTTAAATAAAATAAAATAAATAAATTAGTCCTCAACTGTCAGCTTCATTAAATAGTTCCTGCAAAACACCAGTCACCAGTCAACAGTGAAGATGCTGGCCTTCTAGGCAGAATTCCTCTGTCCAGTGTCTGTGTTCTTTTGCCCATCTTAATCTTTTCTTTTAATTGGCCAGTCTGAGATATGGCTTTTTCTTTGCAACTCTGCCTAGAAGCCCAGCGTCCCGGAGTCACATCTTCACTGTTGACGTTGAGATGTGTTTTGTGGGTACTATTTAATGAAGCTGCCAGTTGAGGACTTGTGAGGCGTCTGTTTCTCAACCTAGACACTCTAATGTACTTGTCCTGTAACCCTCCAGGTAATCAAAATAATGCTTCCAGCCACAGCTCAGCCGTAAGCATTGACCAAGTAGGACTTACCAGCAGCCTACCATTGGATCCCAACCCACCAATGGAGAAACACAATTGCAAACCCAGCAACACATTTTTTTAAAACTCACTACTGCTGTGACTGTGGCGGAACATTTGCTCTGAAAACTGACCTACAAAAGCATTTGACTCTCGCCAAGAACAGACCCAGCATATGCCTCTTCTGCAAAAAAAAACGCTACAACTCCAACCTGTCAACTGAAGACCCATGTCAGACTCTCTCGTGTGGAGAAACTCTTCCGGCAAGACTTTTAAACTCAAAAGACATCTGACCAAGCACATGAAGGATCACACTGGAGAGAACCAATTAGGTGTGGGGACTGCGGGAAAAGCTTCAATGTGAAGTCGAACCTAACCACGCATGAACTGACTCACACAAGAGAGAAACCGTTGAGCTGTGATGACTGCGGGAATAGCATCTATGAGAAGGGACACCTAGCTGAACATATTGGGACCTACACGGGAGAGTATGGCTGATCGGTCTGCGGTACCGGATTCAAACAGAAGGCACTTCTGCTGAAGCATGTGGATAAAGTCCACAAAGGGAAGAAATTAAGAAAATGAAGCCACGGTGATCTTCTGTCAGAGGATTGGGAATTAAAAGGAGGGATGTGGACAACACTATTAGGAAAGCAAGGCAACTCTGAATCATTCTTGCAGTGGATTTTAGATGAATATGTGTAATGCATTTACGTTTGTAAAACATTCTATGTCAATAAAGTTTGATTTGATTTAATGATGATGTAATGATTAAACGGTGCAGATTATTTTCGGAAACTCACAGGTCTGCTGTTCAAAGTATGTTGTTTTCACAGTTTTAGACACAGGAAGTCCTGGTTTGTTTTGTAATGTCTCTCAGGCTAATGAGAGAATGGTCTGACTTATGTTGTTGATACTTTAAAAATATACCTTCCAGAAAATACTCTCCTTCCATTTGTCCAAAAGTATTTCTCATTCATTGTGTTCGAGCAATGCTCATTCATGTTTTAATTTTGTGTGAAGTAATGATATACAGTCGACTCAATAATATATGCCATATAGCAGATGTTTTGGGACTTGAGTGCATACATTTTAGTCCGGCTGTATCTGTTTGGGGGTGCCAAGTGAGGTTTTATTGGGCCCCCTCAACCTCACAACCCATGCAACAAGCAGATTTTCATATGGGCCCAAAACATGACTCGGGATTACATTAGTTCATCTCTATGCTTCATGGCTAGGTCTGTCTGTGACTGACATAAGAAGGAAAACTGCTGATGCACTACAATATTTCAAATGTGCACCTTGTGTTTTCTCAACATTGAAACTGTTTTGTTTGTTTTTCATCAGGAGCCCTATGCATAGTGTGTGGTCTGCATATAGGGCTTTAATGGCCTTTTGAAATGAATCCAGAAAGAGTATCATCTTTCTAAATGAACACCTAGATACACAGATTAACATGATGATGGCATAGCTCTTTCACTTAAAGTTCAAGGTTCACCTACTCAGTCACCCATTACTGCACCTTGACTCACTCTCTCGTGAGTGGCTTTCCAGAACGCATAAACACATACTGAATAACAGGAACACATACCATTTACTGAGGTCTAAGTATAAAACTTCACCTTTTCCACCTTCTCTTAAAAGTTCAAAGGGTGCATGTATGGAAGCAGCAGCTTCATTTGTTTGGGTGATAAAGAGAATTCCATTTCTTCAATTTAAAATTGTAATCAATATTCACTTTTTTTTAACTCACTACCACACCTGTGTTCTGTTCACTTCTATCAAGAAGAAATGTTATATAACATACAGTATCAAACAATGGTGTAAAGTAATTAAGTAAAAATACTTCAAATTACTATTTAAGCAGTTTTTGTTGGGCATCTGTACTTTACTTTACTATTTTTGACAACTTTTACTTTTTCTTCACTACATTCTTAAAGAAAATAATGTACTTTTACCTCCATACATTTTCCCTGACAAATGGTCCAATTCACATACTTATCAAGAGAACATCCCTGGTCATCCCTACTGCCTCTCATTTGGCGGACTCACTAAACACAAATGCATAGTTTGTAAATTATGTCTTAGTGTTGGAGTGTGCCCTGGCTATCCGTAAATTACAAAAACAAGAAAATTGGTTTTCTTAATATAAGGAATTTGAAAAATTTTTTACTTTACTTTTTATACTTAAGCATATTTAAAACCAAATACTTGGGGAGACTTTCACTTTTACTTGAGTCATTTTCTATTGAGGTATATTAACTTTTAATCAAGTGTCATGGATCCCTCCGAAACTGTGTCATTATGCACACCTGGTGCCCATTTCCTTGATTAGTAATTGTATTTATGTGCCCTTTTCCCCCCCATTCGGCTGTCCATTATTGTTCCCCCATTCGGCTGTCAATTATTGTTCCCATGGCCGTTGGTCGTGTGAGTACCTATGCGTTGTTTCAGCCGGTGCTGCGTGTTTTTGTGCGTTGTGTATTACGGGTCTCCTCCGGTGTCGTTCTAGGAGGTTTACCCTCGCTCTTTTGTTTGGGTACATCCCAGTGTTTTGTAGACATGTTTGTTTTTGGGGTGTATTAAAAACCCAGATGATGTAGTCCTGCGCCTGTCTCCAAATCCTTTATATCAGCGTGACATCAATTATGGGAATTGGGTACCTTTTCCACCACTGGAATAAATGAGAAAAGGAGACCAAGTTCTGGAAAAGTATTTCAAATTTATTAAACAAGTCTCAATGTACATTTGCTTGCAAAAACACATTCATTCGCAGTAGCAATATATTTTACACCATAAAGAAGTCTGTTTGTTTCCTTCAACTGCTAGTTTTCTACACTTCCTGTGGCCAGTAGAGGCATATTCAATTCCTTTGCTGTTTCACAAAACATCTATATTTTCTTTTCCGTTAGGTCCGTCCATATTGTCAGAGGTAAGGAGAGACCTCAATATCTAAAAGACACGTGATTTTTTTTCACTCGCTTTCTCTTCCTCCCTTCAACCATTATTTTTAGACTTGTTCCTACCCTCACAACATTCTTCAGTCCTTCTGTCCAATATTTAGTATACACCTTTCACAATGACGCCTCAAAGATTAAACCTTTTTTTCTGCAGCAATACTCATCAAATGTAGTGGATTACAAAAATTCCAACCCTGAAACAATCCACTGCTGCAAATATATTTTTTCACGAAGATCTGTATGATTGATGAAAACAGGTGAAATTATGGAAGTAAATAGTGTAAGTGTATTATCCTGCATTAAAGTAACTGTCCAGCGTTTCCAGATTTCGATTAAATATGACCAATTATTAATTACAATACGAGTGAAATAGTTTTCCATAAAAAAAATGGTAATTAGGTATGTTTTTCTGTGTTGGAATGGTGTGGGCGTACCCCAACAACAGAATGGTGTGGTCATATACCGCTCATTAAAAATATGAATGCGAGTACATCGCAGATTGGCCAGCTCATCCTCCCCAGGAAGGTGACATCATCCTCCTCTTTAAACGGTCTGTTTGAGATACATGTTTATAGCGTTGTTTCTCCAATTGCAGCTTTGGCCACAAATACGAGTATTGGATAAATCAACAACAAAACATAGTCATTAAATTAGATTTTTACTAGACAGTTACTTTAAAGGCCCAATGCATGCAAAAATGTGATTTGCCTGTGATTTTCTATATTTCCACACTAGGTTGGAATAATACTGTGAAAATTATGATCGTGCTCTTTTAGTGTAAGAGATGTTTGAAAAGACCGCCTGAAATGTCAGCCTGTTTTGGTGGGATAGAGTTTTGGCCTGTAAATTAGTTAATAATAGACAAATAAAAAAGAGAGTTCCAAACCTCTCTGCCAATAACAGCTCGTTTTCAATTTCCCCCTCCCCACTCACACCACTCCCAGACAGTCCTAGCAAAATTATTTATTAAGAAATTGCTCTTTGCTAAGCAGCTATTTTTGTTTATTTTTGGACCTTTAAAAATATCAAACAGCAATCCCAAAACATACTTATGAAGAGAGATGGATGGACTGGCCAGCAGTCCCGAAAGCATGTGGTTTGCTGTACACATCAATATAAAACAAATATGTTTGCACATATTGTATAGGGGGTCTGGAAAGAAAACACATTTTTTAAATACAGCGAAAGCCCCATCAACTTGTCCAAAACAGACTTCAACTCATAAATGTGAGATTACTGTATCCATGTTACTATAAAAACATCAAGAATACTTTCCACACCGCAAATCTTCAGTTGTGTTTTTATGAAACCTTATGAAATGTCTAAACATCCACCTCTTACTCACAGTGCTTGCTACCTGCATTAAGAGCACCTAAATGTGACAGGGCAAAATTGTCAACACTTAATGACATTACAGTAATAACAATTACCCAAGATAAACAGGCAACAACATACCAATTTCAGTAGAAGTATATCAAACCAAACCACATATTGCATAATGTGTCTTCAAGACAAGCGCTCATTCATTTTCAATAGTAAAATAATAACAAGGTTCAGAAAGGAAATAGAATGTCCACCATAATTGTTTTTAGTGCTAATATTGTTGGCAACATATAGTTTTTTTAACCAATTAAAACAATACAAGATTATACTGTACTGAACTGAACTCACCAACAGGGAGAAAGCAAACAGCAGGTGGCACCGTAACAGAGAGAAGGGAGGAAGCCAAGTACAGGTTCAGATCAAGGTCAATAAAGATACAAAGAGAGATATATGCCCTCTTCCATTCTCCTGAGGACTTAGTTCAAGTGTGCTGTCCAAGTGTGCTGTCATGCCTCATGTACTTGCAAAATAAATAAATGGGACAACCTGCACCCTTCCGGAAGTTGTGCATTTTAGAACATAGACCTCTAGTGTGGAGAATGCGACAAAGAAAATGTCTACAACATGTTTCCCAATCCATTCCTAGGAACCTCTCAGTGAGCACTTATTTTTAGCCCAGCACTTGCACACCTAATTTAACTCCTCAACCCTTGATTTGTTGGCACAGGTGTGTTAATGCTGGGCTAGAACAAAGGGGCAGTGCTGGGGGTCCCACATGAATGGATTTGGAGCCTAATCTTATTAATAACCAATGGAGGGTGGGTTTTACAATCATGCTCTTCTTATGTAAAAATACATGATCACTATTATTAATTCAATGTACAGATTAAAATGATTATCATGACAATGCCTGTGAGAACGATTGCATGAGGTTATATTGCATTGCATGAGTATTGCAATACCAAATCAAAATGACCCAAAATCAAACATGGAAATAAAATATACAGCACATGGTAAAAAACTACATTAACTAGTAAACATTTCTGCCAAACTCCCAAATGTAACACAGAGTTGTTAAGAAAAGAAAGGGGGATAGAGTGGGTAGCCTACTTCAGAAAGGTGAGGCAATAACAATCCTGTCGGTTGAGATGACCAAGAACCGTGATGACCATGAACCAAATAGTCCAGACGGTAGGGTTAGTGGCACTGGAGGGCCCAGAACACATCAGGACACGTCAAAAGTCACTCCTATGTGGGAAACAGAACACGTCAGAGCATGTCAAAATTCACTCATGTGTGGGAAACAGAACAAGTCAGGGCATGTCAAAATTCACTCCTGTGTGGGAAACAGAACACAAGATAATGGGAGACTAGGATTAGGAAACTGGAAACTTGTCATGGTTCCTACATAAAATGTTAACACTTTAGTTGAAGAAAAAAAGGTACTATCTAGAACCTAAAAGGGTTCTTCAGCTGTCCCCATAGGATAACCCTTTGAAGAACCCTTTTTGGTTCCAGGTAGAATCCTTTTGGGTTCCATGTAAAACCCTTTCCACAGTGGGTTCTACATGGAACCCAAAAGGGTTCTACCTGAAACCAAAAAGGGTTTTACCTGGAACTAAAAAGAGTTCTCCTATGGGGACAGCTGAAGAACCCTTTTGGAACCCTTTTTTAAGAGTATACCTAAAGAATCATGCTTATTTACTGCTACAAATTAATGTGGCATGTATGGAAATAAATATCCTTCAAATAAAGTATTCCCCCCCAAAAAAACAATGAACTGCAGGAATTACAACATAACATTTTTCTGCAATTAACATTAATAGTCCTTGTATTATAACCATAACCAAGGGGTATGTGGACACCTGCTCGTCAAACATCTAATTCCAAAATCATGGGCATTAATATGTAGATGGTCCCTCCTTCGCTGCTATAACAGCCTCCACTCTGCTGGGAAGGCTTTCCACTAGATGTTGGAACATTGCTGTGGGAACTTGCTTCCATTCAGTTACAAGAGAATTAGTGAGGTCGGGCACTGATGTTGGGTGATTAGACCTGGCTCGCAGTCAGCTTTCCAATTCATCGCAAAGGTGTTCGGTGGTGTTGAGGTCATGGCTCTGTGCAGGCCAGTCAAGTTGTTCCACACCGATCTCAACAATTTCTGTATGGACCTCACTTTGTGCACGGGGGCATTTCATGCTAAAACAGGAAAGGGCCTTCCACAAACTGTTGCCACAAAGTTGGAATCACAGAATCGCCTAGAATGTCATTGTATGCTGTAGCGTTAAGATTTCCCTTCACTGGAACTAAGGGGCCCGAACCATGAAAAACAGCCCCAGACCATTATTCCTCCTCCACAAAACTTTACATTTAGCACTATGCATTGGGACAGGTAGCGTTTTCCTGGCATCCGCCAAACCCAGATTCGTCAGTCGGACTGCCAGATGATGAAGAGTGGTTCATCACTCCAGAGAAGGCTTTTCCACTTCTCCAGAGTCCAATGGCGGCGAGCTGTACACCACGTCCGTCGACACTTGTCATTGCACATGGTGATCTTAAGCTTGTGCGGCTGCTCGGCCATGGAAACCCATTTCATGAAGCTCCCGAAGAACAGTTCTTGTGCTGGCGTTGCTTCCAGAGGCAGTTTGAAACTCGGTAGTGAGTGTTGCAACCAAGGACAGACGATTATTACCTGCTTCAGCATTCGGCAGTCCCATTCTGTGAGCTTGTGTGGCCTACCACTTCGCGTCTGCGTCGTTGTTGCTCCAAGAAGTTTCCACTTCACTTCACAAACAGCACTTACAGTTGATTGGGCCAGCTCTAGCAGGGCAGAAATTTGATGAACTGACTTGTTGGAACGGTGGCATCCTATGACGGTGCCACGTTAAAAATCACTTTTCAGTACGGCCAGTCTACTGCCAATGTTTGTCTATGGAGATTGCATGGCGGGGTGCTCGATTTTATACACCTGTCAGCAATGGGTGTGGCTGAAATAGCCGAATCCCCTAATATGAAAGGGTGTCCACACACCTTTGGCCATGTAGTGTACTTGGTATAAAACTTTTTAGTTGGGTAGGGGAAGTCCCAATCTAATTGTCTGCTGTGCTTGTGTCCCTGCTGGTACTGTATGTGCCCATGATTTGTTTATGTAATGGCTGAGTGCCGGAGATGATGGTCCACTTCTCACTTTTTCCCTTCTGCGTGACTGTGTCCTATAAAAAGGTTGACGCCGTTGCAGCCCTGCGTTGCCACAGCCAAGAGCCTTGATTTCCAGCAGCAGCTGGCCTACCCCTGTATCAGCACAACAAGTGCCTTGCATCGCACTGACCTTTCCCTCCCTCCCCTGGCCCCCTAGCTATGCTGGCCTGGCCACGCCTCTTCCCCTTCCCCAGCAAACACCAACCAATGCCCCTCTGGGCCAGCCCAGGTCTCCTATCCCTGATATTATTCTTGATAGTTTTAATATGACACATAATTATGTTACTGGAAGCAGCGAGTATACTTTGAGATGTGTGTAAACAGTGTTTCTTAACTCCGTCCCTTGAACATCCCACTCCCAAGGTTGCACATGTTCCAGCCAAGTTCAAGCACACCTGATTCAACATATAAAGGGCCTGGTGTTGAGTTCAACGGTTGAATCAGGCATGCTTGAGCAGGGCTAGCATACAAGTGTGCAACCTAGGTCCGGAGTTGAGAAACACTGCAAGAGAGGCATGTCTGCAGGTGAAATGGGCTTGCCTTAGCCGAATAGAACTGTATCCTTCATCCCAAACAGCATGCTTAAAAATAGCAGGTGGTTAATGTCACTTGTTTTAAACAGAGCTGTTTTGATACCAGGTCTGGAAAGAGGTTAAAGTTCAAAAGGTTGTGCATGCTAGAGTTGCGTTACTCAGGTGTGGGTTACCACCTTTTAATTCCCTTTACTCGAATAAATAACTGTTGCGGAATGCCAACAGGCTCATAAACACGGGGCTTCAGGTCACCTGCAACACCTTCTGTCCCTGTCTACACACGTTATTACCTGCAGTAATGATGGCCCTCAAACCATCACGGTCACCTAATAATCCCCAGTTTACAATTGGCTCATTCATCCCCCTCCTCTCCCCTGTAACTATTCCCCAGGTCGTTGCTGCAAATGAGAAATGTTCTAAGTCAACTTACCTGGTAAAATAATGGATAAATAAATCAATTAAATTATATGTTAATTAACTGGTTCAAAGGCTCCCACCTGGGAAAATACTGTACCTCTTGAACTGTAAGGACGTGTTTACAGTGGAACTGGTTTGTACAAGACGTCTCGGCCTAGACACATATTTTTGTAGTTAAGAAGATGGAGTATTTTTGTAGTTAAGAAGATGGAGTATTTTTGCAGTTAAGATGTTCTTCTATTCTATGATCCCGACTTATTCATTTGAAACAGCATTATTGTGTTTTTTGGGACTGAAATGTCACCCATCAATCTTCCCTTAAAATAGCCTAAGACTTGACACCAACAATCACCTGGAACAATATCCATAGATGTTTTACTCCATTATAGTGTAGGGAAAGATACATTGGTGTGCAAGTGATTAAGATTGTCAATTATACTGTCATAATTAGGATGTAAATTACGCTGATTAGTGAGAAGAAAGAAATATAACAAGGGCTGCCTGTCTTAATGCAGCCATACTATATGATAGAGAACTCAAAAAAATCACTTACGTATCATGTGACAGGTCCTGCCGTTTACCTGTGCTCCACCACAAAGCTCATGGTGGTCCCATCGAAAGAGGGCGGGGCGATGATGCGTGGTCCCTGCTGGGAGGTGAAGCCCTGGACCCCCGGCCTGCCCTGCTGCTGGACGTGGCCCATACTGGAGCCTCCAGCCAAGGGAGACTTCCCAGACCCTGTGGCCATGTAGTAAGGACTCTCCATGTCCATGTAGTCTGGCTGGGAGGAACCGCCTTTGTTTCCGGACTCTTCCTGCTCCAACGGCATGGAGAGCTGCGACTGCATTCTAGTGGGGATCAGGGTAGGCGTGCTGGGCATGGCGGGTATGAAGCCTGGGTAGATCATGTAGGTGGGGCCATAGGAGCCGGGACTCAGGGCTAAAGGCGAGATGGGCATGGGCATGGGCGGCATTTGGGGCATGGACATGGACATGGGAGACATGGGCTGCTGGGACATGGGCACGTCCACATACTGGCCCGTCTCGGGGTCGAAAAGGCGGCGGGTGGCCTGCTGGACGGGGGTGTCCACCAGGTAGTAGTTCCCTGTACTGGGGTCAAATAGCATCTTTCTCTGGGTGCGCTGGTAGTGGTCGATCTGGGGGATGGCTTGTGGGGACATGGTTGGGGAAAAGCAGTACATCTGTGGTTGGGTGGACGCCATGCTCTGAGCCATGGGCATGTGGTAGATGGTGGCAGTTGGCGTGTCCTGTGCTCTCGTCTCCATGACGATGGTGGAGCGTTTCTGTGGGGAAAGTCGGGTCTCTTCCTGCCTCCTGGCGCCGCAATAACCGGGTGGGCTGGCCATCTGGGTCTTGGCGCCAGTGGCGGGGAAGGTGTAGATTGCTGTCTTCTCACATCCACCGCCAGCGGACACAGCGGTTTGCTTGGCGCTGGTGGCATGAGACTTGACGGGGATGGTGAGATAGTTTTCGTGCTCGACTGAAGCTCTGCTGAACTGGAAGGGCATGTCTGCCTTCATACTGTTGGCCGTCTCCCTCTGTCTCTCCCTCTGTCTCTCTCTCTGTCTCTCCTCTGCCTTTCTGAGCTGCTGGGAGATTTTCACTGACACCGGAAGTTTAGGAGACACTGGGCTGAAGCCTTTGCAGTAAGGTGATTGTGATGCAGCATGTGGCTGTGATGATGCCTTGTTATTGTTATTTGTGGGGGGGTTTCCTGAAGCCATGGAGCTGACATTAAACACATTATTGGTACCCATTGGTGTTCCACCTAGCTGAGCCAGGGATTTGGGCACATCCTGGCTGATGGGAATGTGAAAAGTCTTCAGGGGTTCTTTCTCCTCTCGTTTGGGTGGTGTCTTTTCGCAAACGGGCAAGGCGGTCGTAGCAGGCAGGGATTTGTCAGAGTTAAGGTATGAGTCTCTCCGGATGAGCTTGTCCATGTTAAATGTTGGCACGGTCATGGCATTGGCCACATTCACTCCTTCCTCCTCTGGCCCATGCTCCTCGCTGGATATGAGAGAGAGCAGATGACTGTCTGATAATATGGAGTGTGGCTCTGATTTCCTCTTCCACTCATTTCTATCAAAAACATACAACTGCTCCATGGTTTTGACTGCAGCCTGTAATTTCTCGAAGGCACCCACGTTGGACATTTTACACTCAGGTTTTGCCTTGTCACCGATGTCAGGTGTTTTATCCTGTCTTCTAGAAGCTGTTCTGGTTTCAATTACAAGTCCAATGGGGCCTTCAGAAGAATCACCTTTCAGTTGTTTTGTATTGTATAATGGCGCTCTCCATGTCGGTTGGTGGAAGTCGCTTTTGGTGCCCTCTTGCTGGGGTGATGACCTGTCAACTTCAAATAAATCCTCGTTGAGTCTAGATTTAGAATACCCAGTTAGATTTCCAGATTGCTTCCCATTCCCATTGGTATTGGTATTCACAGACTGACACTTTATTACTATGGGGGAAAGCGACGCAGGGTTTCGATAAGACCCCTGTTTGAAAAGCTTTTGATCTGAGTTAAGGTCGCCGGCGGTGGCGTTATTATCCAACGACACAAAGTGATAAGAACTTTTAACCAATTTACGCACGTCTCTAACTTGGTGTATAGGTGTTTGCAGCTTGCCCCTGTGGTCTCGTATGTCTCTGACCGTGAAGTGTGGTACTTTTTCGGAGGACTCACCCTTCAACGCTGCGGCGAGCGCTTGACATCTGGACTCGTCGCCTGCCTTTTTCAGGTTGACTGAGTTGCAGCCTATATTGGAAGGCACCCGCTTTGCAACGTTGAACGGGTCGCTTTTGTTTTCTTTTACACTCCGTAAACTGATTTTAATTTCGGGTGATTTGGATGTTACCACACTCCTCGGACCAGCGACGTATTGGGTGTTGGTGGCGCGTAATTTCATACCTCCTCCCTCTCCTTGATCCGCGGCAGCGCGGGTCGAATAATTCATAGTCGGCAGCTGCTTTGAAACTTCTCTCTCATTGGACAGTTGTTGGATACTTGGCACAAACAAATGTAAAATTTTGGTTAGCTCACTGTTGCCTGAATCGGTGTACAAGTCCGTTTCCCCCTGGTTGTCGTTGGACGAAGACGGTTTCCCCTCCGGAGTTTTATCGTTTATATGTTCCTTTTGAAACTCTAGCTCACCGTCCCTCCAGGATCTGAATGCGCTATTTTGGCTGCGTAGCAGTGTGTTGTTGGCCACTTCGAATGCTCCTTTTTTAGTATCGAATCCTACTTCATTTGTCGACGCTAAATTAGTTTCTGGTGCAAGAGTTAAAGTGTCTTGTCTCCGACATTCGTCCTTGGCATCGCACGAGCTAGTGTCCACTAAGTCCCCTAGTTCATCGACACAAACAATAGTTAAGTCAGAACTCGCCTCTGAGTATTTCGGGCTTTGCCTTTGGAAATCCTTGGACTCTTTCGGTGTAGCCCTCTCCCTCTCCATGTGCGCAATTTCAGGCTCTTGTCGGAGAAGGCAGTGAGATGGAGCGTGATAGGACTCGCGTATCTCCCCCCTCTCCATTTTGCGCTCCTGCTCAAACTGCATTTTCTTAGAAATTACATTTTTAAGAAGGCTCGAGGCGAATATTGCTTTCTTGTGTGTGCCTTCCATGGTTTCCCCTGCATTACAGGGTTGCCTGCTGGCCTCATTCCCCTGGCCGCTTGGCAAGGTGCTGGTAACTTCATCTGTGGAACGTGATCCTGTTACGTTTTGTGCAAATTTCGAGCGCCTTTCACTCCCAGGCAGCCCTGATTTGACATTACAACGAATATTTAATGTTTCTGTGAGCGTGATAACTCCACCGTGCCCCGTCCCAAATTTTCCCATAAGCTCAAGTTTCTTTGCTGCAGAAGAGGCGTTATAGGGACCAGAAAGAGCACCATTCAATGCAAAGAGCTTGTTCGGGGGCGGTTTAGTACTAGCCAATGCCAAACCCTTATATCCTTTATTGTCTTTATTCTTAGCAATTTCAGAGGATGGCGTGGAACTTTTATGAGACCCTGTGTTTGGTTCGCGTCCCTGAGACATGTTCATGTTGCCATATTTAAGGTCAACAAAAGTTGACCACCTGTTCAACCCCAGCTCGGAGGCGGAGGACTCGCTGGAGGTACTGAAATTGATGGCATCAAAATAAGGGTATGCTAAACTCTTGAACGCTCTGGCAGTCAAGTTGCGCACTTCCTTATCCGCATCGTCAAGTTCACTGACGGCGCTGGACGCACCGCTGGAATAGTCGTTAACATCTTTGCCTTTTAAATTCTTGCCAAAGTGCAAGCGTCCGGGGGCGGCTATGAAACACTTAGCGCTATCACAGACATTCTCCGTATTTGCATCACCAGCTCCTCTAAAAACGTAGCGACTCATGTCTCCGGCGTGCTTGGCATGACAAGTAATATTTTCATTTTCTTGGACGTCGCTAGGCTCATTTATAGCTCGAGAAGTCGTTTTGATTGACAGGTGGATCTGTCCTATAACATTATTTTGGTTCTTTGACAGACTTTCATCTGAGATGGCGCACTTGTCCCTGTCCCCGAGATCACTTTCCAGCTTAGTGCTGACTGCCGCACCGCTATTAGCCTGACCCTGATTGCTTTTCACCCTCTTCTCTCTTCCTGCCATCGTTCCATCGCCGTCAAAAGCAGCATAATCTACAAAAGAGTAGATCTGGTTATCATCCCACTCCTGTCCGATATCATTATCGACATCGTGATCTGAAAGCTCGGAGAGCTGGATCTCGTGCGTGGTTATGTAATGAGGCTCATCCTCCACGGTACTGCAAGGCACGCAATCTTCACAATCACCGGTCAGCACCAAGCTCACATCATCATCCGATTCACTTTGCCCGCTTAACATGTCAGTATATTGTAAATCTTCATTGTCAATTGGCATATTTTCTACATCCTCAAACGCGTCCTTTTCCGGTGTCCACTCCGCGGTGACCTCCCTATTACCAACGTATCTAGGGGATTCGGGAGAGTCCATCATGTTTTCATTCAGGTTAGGAACCTCAGAGAAGCAGACAGTTCCAAGAAACCCTGATAGATAGCCCTTGGCACACTCCTTTGTGTTAATATCCTCCTTTAATTTGTCGCCGTTGATATGATCAGTCACCTTACTCATCAGGTCTCCGTCTCCAGAAGTTTTCTCTTCTGCTCTCGAGCCACCGTTGCCCTCGTCAATCGCCATTTGGCTCCCCTCACCGGTGACAGTGTTCGTGTCGTCTGTATCTATGTCAAGTAAATCATTCAATTCAACGTACTTCGATTCTTCTTGCCTCCCAGTGGTATCCGTGATATCTTGCATGCGCTTTTTTAACACGACGGTGGACTTTGGGTAAATTCGATTTTTGTCGGACGCGTCCATTGTTTCCATTGCATTATGCACGCCTTTTATGCTGTCTATTTTACATTTGGCATAAGATAGAAAAGAAACAATAGAGGTAGAGGTCCCCAGGATTCCCTACTTCACTCCCTGATGTCCAGAGAATCAACCACAGGATCCTAGTGGAGGTATTGCTGTGCGCGGCGCCTCTGGCCAACAGTGGCACTCCGGACTGTCACTTCGGATGCCATTGGACACGCCGGCACTACAGACATTCCATACTGGAAGCATAAAGCATCTAAAATGATTAGCTATTTCTGAACCGGTGCGCGCTTCCACAGGCGTGAACAAAATTAACACATTAAGCTATAGGCCTACTGTATAATGGATATTTTGAGTTGCTCCAACTCCAAGTCTGAACTTGGGAGATGAACAGAATAGGCATTGTGTGATGGGACGGACCCGTTGCAAATAGTCGTAACAATACACACATATAGAAATAGTGACGAAATGTTAAAACGGCTATTTTTAACCTCGGTTATGTGCAGCGTGTTTAGTTTCACACCAGAGACAAGGCTGTCTCACAGACATACCACCCAAGTGCAAACAACCCACTGGGCACAGGCGTCAATTCAACATCTATTCCACCTTGGTTCAACGTAATTGAAATTACGTGGAAACAACGTTGATTCAACCAGTATGTGCCCAGTGGGAATGACTGGGAGGGATTTAGAACTGAATGTAAATGCTTGTAAACGCCTAAGTGTATTATCACACTTTTATGCACGGCATTTTAAGCCACATGATAATTATTTTAAGACTAAAAGTGAGATGCGTGTCACTGGGTGGGAATAGGATAGTCACGTTGTAAGCTTTGCTTGAAGGTATATGGCAATAGGACAGTAATGTTTTGCTGATACGCACAGGCAATGGTGAATATGCACGGTTGCATCTCAATGAACCTACTCAATTGTTTTATTCTCTACTTCCAGTATCAATGAATAGTTATTTGTGTTGAAAAATAATTACATTGCTTAGGCGAATGACAGTCATTACAGACCATATATTAAATCATGAAATTAACACTCAATATCGTATTTTTTTTATTTTGTACACAAATACACAAATGTCTCTTGACATGTAATATGTATCAAATTAAGGCTAGATTTTAAGATAGTGATTTTCAGTATAACATTTTTTTTTGCTGTGTTCTGTTCAAAAGTGACCGATTCAGAACCATTTCAGCGCCGGACAGCTCCTGAGGACCGCCTCCGTAAATTCAATCTGCTAAGCATACAGTCACCTGCAAATATATTGACACCCTTCATAAAGATGAGCAAAAAAGACTGTATAAAATAAATCATTCAAATACTGAGCTATATTGTATGCAAAAAAAAATTGAAATTATTTTATTTTATACTAGCACAATTGCTCAGAGAAATTGATTTTGTTTAACAAGTAATACAAATAAATACAAAACATATAGGTGTCAATATTATTGGCAGCTCTGTTTTCAAAAGTCTAGCAACCTGGTACTTGGTACATTTCATGATGCCGTTGACCTTAACAAGGGCCCCAGGACCAGTGGAAGCAAAATAGACAAAGAGCTCTATTTCCATGTCATCTGACTACAGCACTGCCTGGAGTTTGCTAAACAGCATTGGTACTTTTATTTGAACTGGTGCTATGATCAGATGACATGAAAATACAGTTCTCTGGCCACGCACACCAGCGGTGGGTTTGGTGTCAAAAAGTGAGGAATATGCAGAAAAGTACCACATACCTACTGTAAAATATGGTGGATCTGTTTATTTTTAATTTGTTTACCCTATATTCTCCCCAATTTTGTGGTATCCATTTGGTAGTTACAGTCTTGTCTCATCGTTACAACTCCCGTACGGACTCGGGAGTGGCGAAGGTGGAGAGCCGTCCGTCCTCCAAAACACAACCCAACCAAGCCACACGGCTTCTTGACGCAATGCCCAGTTAACCCAGAAGCCAGCCGCACCAATGTGTCAGAGGAAACACCGTACACCTGGCGACCATGTCAGCGTGCACTGCGCCCGCCTCACCACAGGAGTCCCTAGTGCATGATGGGACAAGGACATCGCTGCCGGCCAAACCCTCCCCTGGCCCGGACGACGCTGGGCCAATTGTGCGCGAGCCCCATGGGGTCTCCCGCTCGCGGCCGGCTGCGACAGAGCCTGGAATCTCTAGCTGCGATGCAGTGCCTTAGACCACTGCGCCACTCTGTAGGCCCATGGTGGATCGTTGATGTTATGGGACTATTTTGCTCTCATATAATTTAGATTATTATAATATTTTTTTTGTAGTATCATACATAATTGCTGTCACATTTTATTGCAGCAATGAGATTTAAAAACATTACTAGTATATTGTGTTATTACATTACCTGGAAACATAAAGAGAGCATTTGGGGAATGTTCTGGGGTGATTGTTACTGATGTTGTGCACACATTTAATTGAACATTAGGAGAACATTCCAAGGACATTTAAAATATTTTTTTTAAATTAAAAAACACATTTTGTTGTCAAAAACATTCTTTGAATGTTTGGGATGTTATCATCTTTATGTTAGATAAAACCACAACTATAACTTATTGCGAATGTTAGCCAATGTCCTGGGAATGTTCCTGGTTTGCAAGAGTTTTTTTCAGCAAGTGAAATAAAGATAGTAGCAACTGTATTGATGACAAAGACTTTACTGTTCGAATACCGACATACAGGGCATTCGGAAAGTATTCAGACCCCTTGACTTTTTCCACATTTTGTTAGGTTCCAACCTTTTTCTAAAATTGATTTAAAAAAAAGTTTTTTTCCTCATCAATCGATGATACAATCTAAAAGTTCAAATTTAACTATGGTGAGAGCACCAGCCTCTGCCATACAGACACATTGATAGACTATCATCCATTGGCGGCTAAAGAAATTAGAGCATATAACTCAGCCTATAGGCCAATGCAGCAGTAGGCCTATAACTTCCATCATCAACTAAGTAAAATACATAGGCCTAAACCCGACAAAATAAAAACAGTGTAAAATATCCTAATGAAAATTCTGGTCCATTCAATAACATTCATCTCTCCACCCTGCCTGCCTGCCTCCCTCCCTTTCCATCTGTCTTGACTTGGCTATTGCTGGTATCAAATCATCACTGGGTCTGGCCAGAAGCTGACACTTGTGAACTTGCAACATTGTATCAACTAGCCTATCCCATGCCCTCAGAGTTTCCTGTGCCAGTAAGCTCGGGACAGACAGCTGTTTTTTTTTAAAGACTTTTCCACTGGATATATGGGATAATCAGATCATGATATTTGGCTCTATCACACTGAGGCTCGGTGATGATCGAGCCCGGGAGTGTAGGAAACATGTAGGAAAGATTTAACAAATACTGAGGAACTATCAATCGCAATGGATGTTCAAAAGACAGACTTCGTTGACTTGCGTGAGGTTAACGAAAAATGACTGAGAAGCTCAGCTGATGAGTGGTGTACGTGATGAATTAAGACAATCAAAAATCAGACAGTGCCAAATGGGCACTTTTCTACATAGGTATGTATTCTGGAAAGAGACGCGCCATCTCTTTGCCACACACACCTCGCATTCTTCTTGAAGCAGCGTTTTCAGTTGTACTTGAGTCACATTATCTTCAACAATGTTAGACACTTTTCACTGACAGCCGCAACTCAATCAGCTCAACCTAGGCATAGCATAGGTCTACACACTTTTAATTTGAAACAATCCACAGCTATTTAAAAAATAAAAATAAAGCTAATGATCCTCTTTGCCTAAGTCATGCTCCCTGGTAAAATATTTTGAATTATTTCCTTTAGACAGGAGTAATTACATAATTATGTCGAAAAATCTATTTACTTTAGAGCAATCTAGAATCCTAATGGTGCACTGTGCGTCTGCCAACTTTCCTTTCCAATTCGCAAGAGGCTGAAACCAGATCTGTACATAATGAATAGATGCTCATGTCCCCGCCCTTAACAATGGGAGTATGTGGACACCTGCTCATCAAACATCTCATTCCAATATCATGGGAATTAATATGGTGTTGGTCCCCCCTTTGCTGCTATAACAGCCTCTAATTCTGGGAAGGCTTTCCACTAGATGTTGGAAAATGGCAGAGGGGACTTGCTTCCATTCAGCCACAAGAGAATTCGGACACTAAGGTTGGGCAATGATGTTGGGCGATTAGGCCTGGCTCACAGTCAGCGTTCCAATTCATCCCAAAAGTGTTTGATGGGGTTGAGGTCAGGGCTCTGTGCAGGCTAGTCAGGTTCTGCCACACTGATCTCGACAAAGGCCATTTCTGTAAGGACCTGGCTTAGTGCACAGGGGCATTGTCATACTGAAACAGGAAAGGGCCTTCCCCAAACTGTTGCCACAAAGTTGGAAGCACAGCATTGTCTAGAATGTCATAGTATGCTGTAGCATTAAGATTTCCCTTCACTGGAACTAAGGGGCCGAGCTCAAACCATGAAAAACAGCCCCAGACCGTTATTCCTCCTCCACCAAACTTTACAGTTGCCACAATACATTCAGGCAGGTAGTGTTCTCCTCCTCCTGGCATCCGTCAAACCCAGATTCATCAGATGATGAAGCGTGATTGATCACACCAGAGAACACGTTTCCACTTCTCCAGAGTCCAATGGCGGCGAGCTTTACACCACTCCAGCCGACACTTGACATTGCGTATGGTGATCTTAGGCTTGTGTGCAGCTGCTCGGCCATGGAAACCCATTTCATGAAGCTCCCAAGAACAGTTATTGCAACTGAAGTTGCTTCCAGAGGCAGTTTGTAACTCTGTAGCGAGTGTTGCAACCGAGGACAGACAATTTTTACCCTTTACGTGCTTCAGCACTCGCCAATCCCGTTCTGTGAGCTTGTGTGGCCTGCAACTTCGTGGATGAGCCATTGTTGCTCCTAGATGTTTCCACTTGACAATAACAGCACTTATAGTTGACCGAGGCAGCTCGAGCAGGGCAGAAATCTGATGAACTGACTTTTTGGAAAGGTCCGTCCGATAATGGTGCCACGTTGAAAGTCACTGCAATCTTTAGTAAGGCCCTTCTACTGGCAATGTTTGTCTATGGAGATTGCATGGCTGTGTGCTCGATTTGATACAACTGTCAGCAACGATTGTGGCTGAAATAGCTGAATCCACTAATTTGAAGGGGTGTCCAGATACTTTTGTATGTATACAGTTGAAGTCGGAAATGTACATACACCTTAGCCAAATACATTTAAACTCAGTGTTTCACTATTCCTGACATTTAATCCAAGTAAAAATTCCCTGTTTTAGGTCAGTTAGGATCACCACTGTATTTTAAGAATGTGAAATGTCAGAATAATAGTAGAGAGAATTATTTATTTAAGCTTTTATTTCTTTCATCACATTCCCAGTATGTCATAAGTTCATACACACTTAATTAGTATTTGGTAGCATTGCCTTTAAATTTTTTAACTTGGGTCAAACTTTTCAGGTAGCCTTCCACAAGCTTCCCACAATAAGTTGGGTGAATTTTGGCACATTCCTCCTGGCAGAACTGGTGTAACTGAGTCAGGTTTGTAAGCCTCCTTGCTCGCACACGCTTTTTCAGTTCTGCCCACAAATGTTCTATAGGATTGAGGTCAGGGCTTTGTGATGGCCACTCCAATACCTTGACTTTGTTGTCCTTAAGCCATTTTGCCACAACTTTGGAAGTATGCTTGGGGTCATTGTCCATTTGGAAGACCAATTTGCGACCAAGCTTTTTCCTAACTGATGTCTTGAGATGTTGCTTCAATATATCCACATAATTTTCCGTCCTCATGATGCCATCTATTTTGTGAAGTGCAGCAGTCCCTCCTGCAGCAAAGCACCCCCACAACATGATGCTGCCACCCCTATGCTTCACGGTTTGGATGGTATTCTTTGTCCTGCAAGCGTCCCCCTTTTTCCTCCAAACATAACGATGGCCATTATGGCCAAAAGGTTCTGTTTTTGTTTCATCAGACCAGAGGACATTTCTCCAAAAAGTATGATCTTTGTCCCCATGTGCAGTTGCAAACCGCAGTCTGGATCTTTTATGGTGGTTTTGAAACAGTGGCCTTTCAGGTTATGTCGATATATGACTCGTTTTACCGTGGATATAGATACTTTTGTACCTGTTTCCTTCAGCATCTTCACAAGGTCCTTTGCTGTTGTTCTGGGATTGATTTGCACTTTTTGCACCAAAGTACGTTCATGTTTAGGAGACAGAACGTGTCTCCTTCCTTAGCGGTATGACGGCTAAGGAATGGTATGACGGCTGTGTTTATACTTGCGTACTATTGTTTGTACAGATGAACGTGGTACCTTCAGGCGTTTGGAAATTCTATGATGTCAAGCAAAGAGGCCCTCAGTTTGAAGGTAGGCCTTGACGTCCTCTCCTATCCTGGAGAGCTACTGGATGTGCCGGCATTTGTTCCAGACCATCACTAACACACCTGATTCAAATAATCAACTAATCATGATCTTCTATCTACACCATGATAGCTGGATCGGGTGTGTTACTGCAGGGCTGAACACCCAGGGGCTTTCCAGGATCAGAGTAGGAGCCCCTGCAGACTCTGCCCAGTTACGCATGGGGGCATGGGAGCCATTGAGTTCAGATGACTATCATAACTGAGTAATGATCCTAATACGGTGTCCATGTTGCTGAGATTGAGGCTGTCCTAATATGGACACCGTATCTGAGAGCTAGGTAAAGATCGAAACCAAACATGTTCAGATGTAAGTGGTATATTTTCAAAGATTCTAAGAACAAAACTCTAAACGGATAATCGATCAATCATATATATTTATAAAGCCCTTTTAACATCAGCAAATGTAGCAGATGTCACAAAGTGCTGTACAGAAACCCAGCCTAAAACCCCAAACATAACTCTTGTAATACCCCCTATCTTATGTTCAGAACCGTTGATTGTGCATTTGTTGGGATTTCACACATATTTCACCACTGAGTCATTCATGCAAAATCAATGTTGTCTGTGAAATATGAGCACATTTTGTTTAGTCACCAATACATCAGATAATGAATGATAGGCTCATCATTTAGTCATTTCAACTGCCATTTAAAATACAAGATACACATTTCTAAACTGTTCTTTTTGAATGCTGAATAGAAAGAACAGTAGACGTTAAATCTAATTTTCCGTACAGTATTTGACTCTAACTTCACATGTAATATGCCATGTTGTGAGCATGTTGAGAAATATGTCAGTTTCATTACAGTTTTTTTTATCGTTTTGGTGCAATCTTCACAAGTATGTGGTACATTTTCACAACTCTTAGTACAAAACTCTGAACAGAATATTCAAAAAGGCAGTTGTTTCAAAACTCTAGTACAACCCACAAAATCATAGTCAATTGTTCCCCAAACTTAAGCAGCGTCTTATCTAGAAATAAATGTTTCACATTGCAATACATGTTCATATAAAGTCATTTATTTTCCCAATGCAATGCACACATTACTTTACATATGATTCTCTTCTCTTAGAATCCATTTTACTATTACTTCATTTAGGATCACTTAAACTTTTAGTAAACCTATACATTTTACATTTAAACTGGTTTGTCTACCGCATATTTTGAGAACTAGATAATGAAAATGTACACTGAGTGCACAAAAAATGAGGAACACCTGATCTTTCCATGACATAGACTGACCAGGTGAATCCAGGTGAAAAGCTATGGTCCCTTATTGATGTCACTTGGTAAATCCACTTACATCAGTGTAGATGAAGGGGAGGATACAGGTTGAATAAGGATTTTTAGGCCTTGAGACAATTAAGACATGGATTGTGTATGTGTGCCATTCAGAGGGTGAATGGGCAAGACCAAAGATTGAAGTGCCTTTGAACGGGGTATGGTTGTCGGTGCCAGGCGCACTGGTTTGAGTGTGTCAAGGGTTGTTTGGTTTTTCACGCTCAACAGTTTCCCTTTTGTATCAAAAATGGTCCACCACCCAAAGGGCATCCAGCCAACTTGACACAACTATGGGAAGCATTGCAGTCAACATGGGCCAGTATCCCTGTGGAACCCTTTCGACACCTTGTAGAGTCCATGCGCCGACGAATTGAGGCTGTTATGAGGGCAAAAGAGGGTGCAACTCAATATTAGGAAGGTGTTCCTAATGTTTTGTACACTCAATGTATGTCTGAAGTAGAAACATAAAAAGTATGATATACACTGAAAAAATAAATAAACACAACATGAAAGTGTTGGTCCCATTTATCATGAACTGAAACAAAATATCCCATAAATGTTCCATACACACCAAAAGCACATTTGTTTACATCCCTGTTAATGAGCATTTCTCCTTTGCCAAGACAGGTGTGGAATACCAAGAAGTTGATTAAACAACATGATCATTACACAAGTGTTCCTTGTGCTGGGGACAATAAAGGGCCACTCTAAAATGTGCAGTTTTGTTACACAATAGAATGCCACAGATATTTCAAGTTTTGAAGGAGCATGCTATTGGCATGCTGACTGCAGGAATGTCCACTAGAGCTGTTTCCAGATCATTTATGTTAATTTCTCTACCATAAGCCGCCTCCACTGTTGTTGTTTTAGAGAATTTGGCAGTACGTCCAACTGGCCTCACAACCGCAGACCACGTGTAGCCACACCAGCCCAGGACCATCACATCCAGCTTCTTCGCACAGCCATTGAAGAGGAGTGGGACAACATTCGAAAGGCCACAATCAACGGCCTGATCAACTAGATGTGAAGGAGATATGTCGCATTGCATGAGGCAAATTGTGGTCACATCAGATACTGACTGGTTTTCTGATCCACTCCCCTGCCTTTTTAAGGTGTCTGTGACCAACAGATGCATATCTGTATTCCCAGTCATGTGAAATCCATAGATTAGAGCCTAATGAATTTATTTCAATTGACTGATTTCCTTATATGAACTGTAACTCAGTAAAATCTTTGAAATTGTTGGATATTGCTTTTATATTTTTGTTCAGTGTATACTTGAATGTACTACTATGATGATGATGACTATTATTTTACTTCACAGTACATTTAAAAAAAAGAGTCCGATATTGACAAGATCAGAGATGTACTGTATGTTACAAATCAAATTCACACTGCTTTAGTAAAGTTGCATTGGCCAATAAAATCAGACACTTTTATCCAAAGTGACAACTTGTTAAAGGAATTTCATTCCTATATGTTCATCAGCCAATTCAATTAAAACACTGCCCATTTCTAAGAATTTGTAAGATACTTATTTGCATAAAATGGACAGAGACCAGTATCAAAATCAATCAATAGCGTTTATTCTCGAGAGTACTACATATAAAATCATGTACATTAGTTTTTATACCTCATATTTCATCATAAATGTCTCTCCTCCACTCAGATATAATGGCAATATAGTTCACAAGCCTTCCCACATTTTCTGCCAACTGATAAACAATCTACTACTGGCCCAAGGTCTCTCCCCTCCCTGGGTAGAGACAGGATGTCCTGTAAGGAACACAGCATTCCAGCCGGTCTTACGATAGCTCCATTAATTTCTAACAAGGAACAAAAACACATTATATTCAGTATTATGACTATAATAAGATTCATACATCCATACAGTAACATAGTAGTATTCTGTTTAGTTATGGTTTTAAGTTAAATGTATACATAATTTAGTCATTATTCATCAAAATCCCATAACACAACTGTCCACACATTTTGGTATGTGACCCCAGTGGGAATCGAACCCACAACTGTGGTGTTGCTAGTGCCATGCTCTTGTAAACTGAGCCACATACAGGACCACTACAATACATACTGTAAGTACTATACAATACTGTAAAAGACAGTAGACGATTACAATACAGGTGGAAGATGTCTGGTTGCCAGACCCATGAGCGTACCATCCTCCTTCAGGCCATGGATGAGGCATGTGATGACATCGTTCCTGACCTACAGTATGTCAGGCTTGATTTCGCCATGCCAAAATGCTTTTCCCCAGATTCATGAACGATGACGATATTTACTGCGATTTCTATGAGCACCTAAAGTATGTCCAAAGGCTCAAGACATACTTGATGCAAACTAGTGCCTGCTAATCGTTATGTTTCTCTCATTTCTTTCATTTGATTACATTGCGAAAGAGGGTCTTCAATGATCACACCTTTTTCAATTTTATTTTATTTGACCTTTATTTATACAGGTTTTTCTCGTTGAGATAACATCTCTTTTCCAAGAGAGACCTGGTCCAACAGCAGCAGAGGGAACAATGTTTCAGACAAAACAACTTATATACACTAACACAACATTAAACAGAACTATTAAAACACACATACAGTCCAACAATTACATATTACGTTAAACACGCGAAAGTCTTGACTAAAAACAGCTGTCCTAAAGACAATTACAGTCTTCTATGACATATACATCGATCAAGTGTTTAAACTCCACCCACTAAAACTTGATCATACATGGGATAGAACTTATGGAAATTTGTTCAGTCAAATTGAATGGATAGTGCAAGTGTATTGCCTAACGTGAAAACACGGTAATTTACAGTAGCCTTCTGTAGCATACTACATAATGACTGAAATATATTGTTATATACTAGCCAGGGATTTCAGCAGTGCATTGTACACTACTCTATAATTCAAAAATAGAATAGTGACTCTTTCCACTTTGTCCTATTGAAGCCCACTGGCTGATGGAGAAGGGTGTAGTATTTACAGCCACATAAGATGCCACCTGCAGTGGAAACACGTTCTCTAGAGTGATGAATAACGTTTCACCATCTGGCAGTCCAACAGACAAATCTGGTTTTACGGGATGCCAGGAGAATGCTAACTGCCCCAATAAATAGTGCCAACTGTAAAGTTTGGTGGAGGAGGAATAATCGTCTGGGGCTGTTTTTCATGGTTCGGGCTAGGCCCCTTAGTTCCAGTAAAGGGAAACATTAACACTACAGCATACAATGGCATTCCAGACGATTCTGTGCTTCCATCTTTGTGGCAACAGTTTGGGGAAGGCCCTTTCCTGTTTCAGTATGACAATGCCCCCATGCACAAAGCGAGGTCCATACAGAAATGGTTTGTCGAGATCGTGTGGAAAAACATGACAAGCCTGCACAGAGCCCTGACCTCAACCCCATTGAACACCTTTGAATTGGAACGCCGACTGCGAGTCAGGCCTAATTGCCCAACATCAGTGTCCAACGTCAATAACGCTCTTGTGGCTGAATGGAAGCATGTCCCAGCAACAATGTTCCAACATTTAGTGGAAAGCCTTCCCAGAGGAGTGGAGACTGTTATTGCAGCAAAGGGGGCACCAACTCCATATTAACGCCCACGATTTTGGAACGAGATGTTCGACGAGCAGGTGTCCACATACTTCTGGCCATGTAGTGTAAATTGATGTCAGATTGATACATTTATGTGGTGAAAATATACATATGTACAGTGTTCAGCAGTTATCAAACTATACACAGTGCATTCGGAAAGTATTCAGATGTCTTGTATTTTTTCACATTTTCTTACGTTACAAGCTTATTGTAAAATGTATTACATACATTTTTATCTTCATCAATCTACACACAATACCCCATAATGACAAAGCGAAAAAATGGTTTTGAGACATTTTAGCAAATGTATATATAAAAAAAAGAAATACCTTATTTACATAGGTATTCAAACGCTTTGTTTTGAACCTCAAAATTGAACTCAGGTGCATCCTGTTTCCATTGATCAACCTTGAGATGTTTCTACAACTTGATTGGAGTCCATCTGTGGTAAATTCAATTGAATGGACATGATTTGGAAAGGCATACACCTGTCTATATAAAGGTCCCACAGTTGACAGTGCATGTCAGGGCAAAAACCAAGCCATGAGGTCAAAGGAATTGCCCAAAGAGCTCCGAGACAGGATTGTGACGAGGCACAGATCTGGGTGAAGGGTACCAAAACATTTCTGCAGCATTGAAGGTCCCCAAGAACACAGTGGCATCCATCATTCTTAAATGGAAGTTTGGAAGCACCACAACTCTTCCTAGAGCTGGCCACCCGGCCAAACTGAACAATCTAGGGAGAAGGTCCTTGGTCAGGGAGGTGACCAAGAACCCGATGGTCACTCTGACAGAGCTCCAGAAACCTGGCACCATCCTACGGTGAAACATGGTGGTAGCAGCATCATGCAGTGGGGATGTTTTTCAGCGGCAGGGACTGGGAGACTAGTCAGGATTGAGGGAAAGATGAATGGAGCAAAGTACAGAGAGATCCTTGATGAAAACCTGCTCCAGAGCGGGGCGAATATTCACCTTCCAACAGGACAACGACCCTAAACACACAACTAAGAATACGCAGGAGTGACTTTGGGACAAGTCTCTGAATGTCCTTGAGTGGCCCAGCCAGAGTCAGACTTGAGCCCGATCGAACATCTCTGGAGAGACCTGAAAATAGCTGTGCAGCAACGCTCCCCATCAAACCTGAGAGAGCTTGAGAGGATCTGCAGAGAAGAATGGAAGAAACTCCCCAAATACAGATGTGCCAAGCTGGTAGCGTCATACTCAAAAAGACTAGAGGCTGTAATCGCTGCCAAAGGTGCTTCAACAAAGTACTGAGTAAAGGGTCTGAATACTTATGTAAATGTGATATTGCAGTTTTCTATTTGTAATAGATTAAAAAAATGTCTAAACCTGTTTTTACTTTGTCATTATGGAATATTGTGTGTTGATTGATGAGGGGAAAAAAACTATTTAATCAATTTTAGAATAAGGCTGTAACATAAAGAAATGTGGATTAAGTCAAGGGGTCTGAATATTTTCCAAACGCACTACATCATTTTGGTTCAGTATCAGTTTTGAGCATTTTGATTAAGTGATAGTTAATTGTACTGTTAACAAATAACAAGACAATCATATCAAAAGTAAAGTGAATATTGCATTTTGAAAAGCAGATACTTAGATTGAATATGTATCCAAATAGAAAGATTTATTTGAAAAAATTGAAAATGCGCATAGAGTTTTGAAACATGAGCAATTTGGATTATCTGTTTAGATTTTTGTGCTTAGAGTTGTGAAAATGTACCATATACTTGTGAAAATTGCACCAAAGTGATTGAAAAAAAACCTATTAGACAATAAGCTAACATGAGTCATATGGTTTTGAGATAATGTGCCATGTTTGTGACAGGTGACAGAATCCGTTTTTTTTACAGTAATATTAATTATTATTTTCTTAAATTATGTAACTCTATAAATTGAACCAGTGGGTCAGTTTGTAGATTTGCTTCATAAATAGTTTGATCACAGCACCGGTTTAAATTGAATAGTGTGTGTGTGTGTGTCAGTGTTGACGACCAGACATGATCAACACTCCATTCCGAGATTCAACAGCTGCATACTCATATTGCGTACTCATACCTGCCAAGAGTTACAGCACTGGTCATGTCACGGCCAGAGGGTGGCCCTACTCAGTATTACACAAATCTCATTGATCTGGTTTGTTACAAGCCATCATTTGTTATATGCGATATCTGGATGACAGATTTAATGCAAAATTTACTGAAACGTGCACTCCTGGTTGCAAACTCCTGTTTGATCAGTGATAAGCTTAAGGTAAGTAAGGCATAGATCCAATCAGATCAAGCGGCATAACAGATGTTTTGGTGGTGTCGGAGGTGGAACTGTGTTGGAGCTCTCAAATGGTTGAGCAGCTGCTCTTGTGATCATTGTCACGAAGCCACGCCCGTCCCACTCGCGTTAGAAGTCCCCGAAACAAAATAGTGTAACGTTTATAGAAATAAATCTAATTGAAAATCATTAAACGAAATCATGAGGATTTAAACAGCCTGGTCAAGGTGTAGATTACATCTCACAATCCAGTGTTCGAACTCGTAAATAAAGGCTGCATGGGATGTGTCTTCATGCAATGGCAATGTCTGCTTTAGGTGTAATGCCAGGAGCCGCTTGTGGATTTCACAGCTCTAAAGCGGTTTCACATCTGACACCCTCAGCTATGCAGTTGTCAGCTAATGCATATCTGATTGAATCCTAAGCCAGGAAGAGAGGAAGGAAGGAATAAATTGATAAGGCCCACGAGCGATCAGGGCAAAGCTGCCTTTGAGGAGTCAGGGTGGGCACCCAACAAAGAGGCACAGTTGTAGAATCTCCATGGCTCTGCAGGGCAATGGTGGCCAACCATGTAATGTACACTGGGTATCTAGGTAACCAGAGAGGTACCCAGTCGCCAGGGAAGAGAAGGAAAGTGGGCGAAGCCCCAGTTATGTCAGCTCTGCGTCTGAATAACTCCGGCCTCTGCTGCATAATCCAAATGATTTCTACCGTCTGTATATTTCTGTCTGTCTGCCCATCTGCCGGTCTGTATATCTGTCACTTGTTTGCCTCGGGTGTCTAGGACCAAGTATATTTACCTGACCGTCTCTCCTATGCGGACCTCACTCCATTAAAAAACACCATTCCTTGCTGTGACCAAGGCTAAACCTTCCTTCCCCCACTGAAACAGGGTAAATTTAGAGGGCTATTTTAGACAGGCGGGCTGGTCTGTGCAAGTCTTGGAGAGTAGATACAGTTACTTTTGGAGTCAGCTTGTTAAAACAGCAGGTGGTAAATCATGTTGGCCGTTAATCGTAAATGGTTCCAAGTCCTCTGCGGGTGGTTAACAAGGAACTGGTACCCTAGAATTCACGCACGCACGCACACACGCACGCACACACACGCACGCACACACGCACGCACACACACACGCACACACACACCAATACACACAGTGCAGACTTTCACTGGATCAATGATTTGTCATGATTGATCATTTTTCTCATTTTTCTTCTCACAAAACCTCTCAAAACACAATATGTCTAGATACAAACACTGCTTCAGTGTATTTTAACCGTACAATGGGTCTTCACTGTGTACAGCTTCACTATATACATTTCCAAGGTGATAATTATAGCCATTGCCTAATATCTCAAGGTATTCAACACAGCACTGTATTCCCCCAGTGAGTTTAGTTAGAGTTCATAGGTCATACTCTGCTATGGGCTAGTACAGGTTCTAAGATGTCTTGTGAAAATCCCTGTAAAAGCTATCAGCTATCGGGAGGCAAGGCAAGACATCTTCTTTAGCAGCCAATTACTCATCCAGACACGAGGCTCCCTAGATGGGCCATATCTCTCATCTCAATTCATAGGCAAGGCACACATACAGTATATGGGACTGTATTCAAATCCACAAAAAAGCCTGATGGTTCATGTTATGCCTGTGGCATTTTTTGTATGCAATGAGAGAGCGAGAGACAGACAGATAGAGAAAGTGAAACAGCTGTAAGCTAAAATACAAAAAGGTCTAGAACAAAGATAACAACCCAACACATGGGGCTGCGGAGTGGGGCAGCGGTCTAAGGCACAGCATCTCAGTGCTAGAGGCGTCACTACAGACCCTGGTTCGATTTCAGGCTGTATCACAACCGGCTGTGATTAGGAGTTCGATAGGGCGGCACACAATTGGCCCAGCGTTGTCCGGGGGCCCGGTGTTCTCCGGGTTAGTGTTTGGCCGGGGTAGGCCGTCATTGTAAATAAGAATTTGTTGTTAACTGACTTAGTTAAATAAAGTTTAAATTAAATAAATAAATGGATCCTGGACACAGGGGGTTGGTGGCACCTTAATTAGGGAGGCCGGGCTCGTGGTAATGGCTAGAGTGGAATAGTATCAAACACATGGTTTCTATGTGTTTGATGCCGTTCCAGTCATTATTATGAGCCGTCCTCCCCTCAGCAGCTTCCACTGATCCTGGAGCTTTTCTCTACTGGGTCATGTTAGCAGTGGCTGTGGGTTCACACTTCGCACACATAGGAGAGAACATAACAGGGATAGGAGGGTTGTACAGGCATGGAGGTGTTGGGTAGCTGACGGATGGCCTCCGAACCCTGTACCTGTAACATCAGAACGGGCCGGTGGGAGCCTGACACCCTGCGAGGCTCCAGAGGAAGCCTGGTGAACAGGCATGATGAGTCCGACCGCTTTACCATCTGCCACTATGCATTTATCAGCTAGTCAGCCAATGGGGTCAAGGCTGGAGCTGGACAGGGGATTTCCAAAGGGAGGGTAGATACTAGGTGTAAAGGTTATCGGATATGGATCCTGGTATGTTTGTATGGGACCTGGTACTGGAGCCTGTATTGTGTGGGTGGTAAGCGTAATGTTACAGGACATTTGCATGACAATTGCTACTTGTATAGTGTTTGTATGATAATATTTGTATACTTGTTTAATTAATTCAAGAAATCAAATCCAACTTTTGTTTTGTTTTTTGTTCAATTTCACTTTGCCCACCTTACTCTCAAAAAGAACAACAGAACACTCCCCATTTCTCTAATGATAGTTACTTCAATCATCAATTTTGACAAGGCACTTCTCCATTCTTGAATTGGAATTTCAACTAATTTCTAGCACCAGCTAACTCTAGCTGTCTACTTGCTCAGATGCACAACTGAGACTATTTGCACCTTAAAGGGCAATTCCACCACTTTTCAGCCTCATATTCATCATCTCCGGTGCCAAACCAGTGTCTAAATATGTAAAGACAGAGCATTTCTATGATCTGTTGTTAAAAAAGAAATGAACGGTCCTAAAAAAATGCTTCCCTGTGGCATCTCAGGCTATGGTTAAAAGTAGAAAACAGTGATTTTCAAAACTTACAATGAGTTTCTATCCAGAGGGAGGGTATTTACCTGCTCCCCACGCCACCACGAATCTCATAGTGTTGAAAATCACTGTTTGAAAATGTTTTCACTTTTGAAGATGTCATCGGGTAAAACTTTGCAACTTTAGATTTGTTTCGACAAATCTTAGAATTGCACCGTTTTCACATATGATTTTACACTGGTATTGTACTGGAGATACTGAAAATGAGGTTGAAAAGTGGCGGGGTTGCCCTTTAAAGCTGCCACGTCCGTTTGCCATATCACGACAACAAAGAACGTGATGCAAACAACCGCACATTATTGCACACGCGATAGAAGAGAACAATATGTACTGCACTAACAACGGTGTGGGGTGGCCAGTGACGCTGTTCCCCCCACTGCGGATTCCATCTTTAAAGACTATCTACACCTAGAGACTACTTGTACTGACTCGCCCCACATCCAAAACGTACACGTATAACCATGGCAGGTAGCCTAGGGTTAGCAGATGCTAAGCAGTACAGTACTGTTTCATCTTCCGCGTAGGTCATCGGTTTTATTTTCCAAAGATTGCATGTATGAGGTGTGAAAGCAAGACTATTTGCATTGCGAGCGTTGGTCCAGTAACCGAAAGGTTGCTGGTTTGAATCCCTGAGCCGACAAAATGAAACATCTGTTGATCTGCCCTTGAGCAAGGCGCTTAACCGTAATTGCTCCAGGGTCACCGTCAATAATGGCTGATCTCTGGCTATGACCCCACTCTCCGAGGGTGTCTCAGGGGGAGTTGGGATATGGAAAAAAAAACACATTTCCACCTCTCACTTGTACAGTGGGGCAAAAAAGTATTTAGTCAGCCACCAATTGTGCAAGTTTTCCCACTTAAAAAGATGAGAGAGGCCTGTAATTTTCATCATAGGTACACTTCAACTATGACAGACAAAATGAGACAAAAAAAATCCAGAAAATCACATTGTAGGATTTTTAATGAATTTATTTGCAAATTATGGTGGAAAATAAGTATTTGGTCACCTACAAACAAGCAAGATTTCTGGCTCTCACAGACCTGTAACTTCTTCTTTAAGAGGCTCCTCTGTCCTCCACTCATTACCTGTATTAATGGCACCTGTTTGAACTTGTTATCAGTATAAAAGACACCTGTCCACAACCTCAAACAGTCACACTCCAAACTCCACTATGGCCAAGACCAAAGAGCTGTCAAAGGACAACAGAAACAAAATGGTAGACCTGCACCAGGCTGGGAAGACTGAATCTGCAATAGGTAAGCAGCTTGGTTTGAAGAAATCAACTGTGGGAGCAATTATTAGGAAATGGAATACATACAAGACCACTGATAATCTCCCTCGATCTGGGGCTCCACGCAAGATCTCACCCGTGTGGTCAAAATGATCACAAGAACGGTGAGCAAAAATCCCAGAACCACACGGGGGGACCTAGTGAATTTTTTTTATTTTACCTTTATTTATCCAGGCAAGTCAGTTAAGAACAAATTCTTATTTTCAATGACAGCCTAGGAACAGTGGGTTAACTGCCTGTTCAGGGGCAGAATGACAGATTTGTACCTTGTCAGCTCGGGGGTTTGAACTTGCAACCTTCCGGTTACTAGTCCAACGGTCTAACCACTAGGCTACCCTGTAACACACTACGCCGCCAGGGACTCAAATCCTGCAGTTCTGGACGTGTCCCCCTGCTTAAGCCAGTACATGTCCAGGCCCATCTGAAGTTTGCTAGAGAGCATTTGGATGATCCAGAAGAAGATTGGGAGAATGTCATATGGTCAGATGAAACCAAAATATAACTTTTTGGTAAAAACTCAACTCGTCGTGTTTGGAGGACAAAGAATGCTGAGTTGCATCCAAAGAACACCATACCTACTGTGAAGCATGGGGGTGGAAACATCATGCTTTGGGGCTTTTTTTCTGTAAAGGGACCAGGACGACTGATCCGTGTAAAGGAAAGAATGAATGGGGCCATGTATCGTGAGATTTTGAGTGAAAACCTCTTTCCATCAGCAAGGGCATTGAAGATGAAACGTAGCTGGGTCTTTCAGCATGACAATGATCCAAAACACACCGCCCGGGCAACGAAGGACTGGCTTCGTAAGAAGCATTTCAAGGTCCTGGAGTGGCCTAGCCAGTCTCCAGATCTCAACCCCATAGAAAATCTTTGGAGGGAGTTGAAAGTCCGTGTTGCCCAGCAACAGCCCCAAAACATCACTGCTCTAGAGGAGATCTGCATGGAGGAATGGGCCAAAATACCAGCAACAGTGTGTGAAAACCTTGTGAAGACTTACAGAAAACGTTTGACCTCTGTCATTGCCAACAAAGGGTATATAACAAAGTATTCAGATAAACTTTTGTTATTGACCAAATAATTATTTTCCACCATAATTTGCAAATTCATAAAAAATCCTACAATGTGAATTTCTGGATTTTGTTTCTCATTTTGTCTGTCATAGTTGAAGTGTACCTATGATGAAAATTACAGGCCTCTCTCATCTTTTTAAGTGGGAGAAATTGCACAATTGGTGGCTGACTAAATACTTTTTTGCCCCACTGTACATGCAGTGAAACAGGACAAATATAAGCACCCCCTATTTGACACACTGATATTCAACGCTGCTTACCTAGTATATACTGTTGATTTAACTGCACTAGCAAGACAATACCCACTTTATATTTGTAAATACAGTTATACTTGACATAGCACATTCCGTATCTATTCTGTACATCCTATTATGTACATTTCAGTTTATTACTTTGCATACGACCTTCTTCTAATGACTTGATATTTGACTTTTAAAAAAAGATCGATATTCATTATTGTAATGTAATGTCGAAGGAGAAGGCATGCAAACATTTCCCTGCACCTTTTATACATGCTGTAACTGTGGTGAATTTCATGAATTGCCTCAGATTGACCCATTCCACATACCTATAGGTCTAGGATTAAGTTGGGGAGCAATGAAAAACATTGGTAGCAGATTGGTTGGCTGACAAATCTGAGCAGACACTGGGCCTCTCTTTAGTCACCTGCCCTGACAACAAGGAGCTCGTTGGGTTGTATTTAACCCGGCCTCCTTGGGTCACCAGGTCTGTTGAAGGGCTAACCGTTAGCAAACAGGCTCCTTTGGTTGCCTACAGAGAACTATATTAAGGGCTGGTGCCTTGTGGTTGTAATGGGGCCCTGAAAACAGAATATGTTTTCACAGAAACATGATTCTCGCTTGGTCCGTCTAGCAATCCATTTTGATTAGTATTGTTTTTTTCTAAGAATATGATGGTTGGGTGACCTTAGACTCTGGACTCACGTTTTATGGATTTGTGACAACTGCAATACAGGCATGTGTTCATACTGTATACTGTCTCTGTAAGGTCATAAACTAAATAGCCAGTTGAGATACAGGGTGTTTGCCTAGTATTTACTCAAATACATATAGTATCCTACTTTGAGGAATTCTAGACAGTTGGTAGCTATATACCTGCTACCAAATGGTACTAAATATTACTTATTTGAATGAATCACAAACAAACATAATAGTACATACTAGATACTTATTGTGTAATAACAATCTTACCTCTTTTCTCAAAGTAAACACCAGGTAAATAGTAAAGTTTTAGATAATCAATCACATTGTAGGCAGCCATATTGGCATGAAGCCGTTTGGTTTGGAATTGTGTGGAGAGCGTCCTAACGTCCCCCCTTCAACAAGGCATTTCTTCATCCGTGCACTGTGGTAGAGCCAGCAGAGACACAGGCATCTAAAAACTGCAAACTTGGAATGGACTTGAGTACTTCTCCGGTGTCACTCTGACCTTCCTATATGGTGGGAACCTCTACCCAGTCCCGACAGACAGTCTTACTTTACTAAAGCCCTGTCAATGAGACATTTGTGTGATCTGAAAAACAGAAATCGTTGGGTGCTACTTTTCTGCAGTAATAGAGGGCCTGTGTCTTTAAGAAATTCAATGCGAGCAAAAGTGAGCTGTCATCAATACTCTTAACCATGCCCGGCATGCAGGGTCGCTCCTTACAAGCTCCATTGTTTATTTTCTACCACACACCATTTACCCGAACCCCCACCATCACCACCACTACCCCATCCTGGTGTCTAATAGATATCTATTTACAAACCGATGCTGGCACTAAGACCACACTCAATGAGCTGCATAGGGCCATAAGTAAACAAGGAAATGCTCATCCAGAAGTGGCACTCCTAGGGGACAGTGATTTTATTGCAGGGAAACTGAACTCCGTCTTACCTAATTTCTACCAGCATGTCACCTGTGCAACTAGAGGCGACAAAACTCTAGATGACCTTTCCTCCACACACACAAACGCATACAAAGCTCTCCCTTGCCATCCATCTGTCAAATCTGACCATAACTCTATCCTCTTGATTCCTGCTTACACAAGCAAAAACTTAAACAGGAATTACCAGTGATGCGCTTAATACGGAAGTGGTGCGATGAAGTGGATGGTAAGCTACAAGGCTGTGTCGCTAGCACATCCGATGGCATTGCGGAGTTTACCACATCAGTCACCGGCTTCATTAATAAGTGCCTGAACCATGCATGATAGCACCAGCTGTTCTGGATGACTGTGTGATCATGCTCTTCGTAGCGATGTGAATAAGACCTTTAAACAGGTTAACATTCACAAGGCCGCAGGGCCAGACGGATTACCAGAATGCGTAGTCAGAGCATGCGCTGACCAGCTGGCAAGTGTTTTTCTCTATTTCTCTATGCATTGTTGGGAAGGGCCCATAAGTAAGCATTTTACTGTTAGCCTACAACTGTCATTTACTCAGCATGTGACAAATAAAATGAGATTTGATTGGGTTGGACCCTGTGGGTGCAGTTCGCACCCGAATCCTGAGGTGTCAGAGTGGCAGGCTGCAGCTATAAGCCAGACCCCTTGGCATGAAGTAAAACGTAAAGCTGCATGGCTTCTGTTATGCCGACATTGGGGAAGCACAACATGTAGGTCACATGGATTCATTCCCATACACTATATTAGCCAAAAGTTGACTTTGTGGAAATGTCTGGATTACCTAGTCCTGTAATACCAAACAAATGACCAAGGTTGTTTAACGTTTTACTTCAAGTACTTTACATCAAGTTAGATTGGGTTGGTTTACAGGGTATGGTTTAAAAACAGATTATGGAGTAAGAAAACCAGTGATGTGAAGACCTCGAATTCCCTTGTTCAAAATCAACCACTAGAGGGCATTAACCCCCATATCTGACAGATGTTCAGAAATCAGCAACTTAAACCACTGGGAAAAGATGCATAACAGGGGTGCCAGGTTCTCTTAGGTAGTCTAGTGCATTCCCACACCTCAACATTCTCTCAAAACCCTTCATGGGTCTGCTCACTCTTCGGCCGTGCGGTGTCTTCCCACTTCTGACATCAGTGTAGTGAACTTGGTGGTGGTCTGACTCCGAATACAATAACACCACTGTCTGACTCTGAATACCCGGATTTATGTTTATCCATGCAGCATTGTAACAAAGCACTGCAGGTATGATTGAATTCTAGTATAATTCATATTCATACCAAATTTGATCTATTGTTTGTTTTATTTATCATATTTATGGACCTTTGATTTATATAATATTTTAGGTAGAGGAATAGATAACGTAATATATGCAAGCACGCGCCATAGTGCGCATACAGAATCCGCATCATCATAATATTTTTAGGAGGAAAAAGCACCAAACATCACTGAATATCCGACCAACCTCCTTGACGTCAGATAGTTGCCCTTGTATGAGAGAGATGTCGACTTCCTCGAATTTGGGATTTCCAAAAGCACAGGAAACAACTTTAGTACATCATTTACTTTTTCGTCCGTCGTTTCCAGGTGAAATGAGGTAAGGACACAAAGCTTTGTCTTGCCCAATTTCGGAATGAAATAAGAATTTTGCCGCAGAGACCTCTACTTGGAGATACTTTAGGTTATGTTTATGTAGGAAACTTCCCCTTATCACAAAACTGCATAGAAAATCACCAAATGGTTAGTCGAGGGGCTTTATGTGGCTGAACATTGCGTGACTGTTAACATTCTTTTCAGTAGCCTAAGCCTATTATGCTCATTTATTTCAACAAGCCATTAACCACAACAGGATTTGTCAAGACTTGTTGAGGATTTTTAGGAAAACACAAGACAAAGTTAAGAATTGAGTCGCGTAGTAGGCTGTGTAATGATTTGTTTTATTGCCAAACAAATACATATATATTATTCTTATAATTGTTGTATTCAAATAATGATAATTATTTTGTATTGTCATGACCTATTATTATGTTAAATACTGTAAAAGATGCCTTCTTGTGGAAGGTATGCATGTCATAATTTTTTATAAATCTTGTATTAGTGTGTATTCTTTTCTTTTCTAGGCTCAGCATTCGACTTGCTTACCTTTTCCTGTATAACCTGCTTCAGTTCTGTGGGCACACATGGATATTTGCAAACATGACAGCCAGGTTTCTCACATTTGGTGGAGGTAAGTTGCCGAGATCAGAGTCAAAACAGCAGAGCTGGATAGTCTAGACCAGGGATGGGCAACTTCCACTGAACTCATAACGAGGCGCTGCAGGGGTCTGCTACCGGTGTGCTGATCTCGTTACTACTGTTATTCGTACATTTTATCATGCTTGATACTCGTGATCGGAAAACCCGGAAGCGTGCTTTAAATGTTGGTATAGCCTATACTTCAAATAGGCTACGCGTTACTGCGCTATTACTCAGATCACATCTTTATGTTCCTTCATTCATTACGCACATGCAGTCAGAGCCGGCCTTAGCCTTTTGTCATAATTTTTAAAACATTTTCGCATCCCCCTCTTGACAGCTGGGAGAAATTGTTTTCGTTTTTGCGATTTCAAAGCAAGTTTGCTGCATTTCTACACATTTTGCCATGGAGGGGAGAGAAGATTTAGCATTTTATAACAAATTTCATGCAACTCTACACATTTTGCCAAAGGGTTCCCCTATGGGGACAAACCGAAGAACCCTATATGGTTCTACTTAGCACCTTTTTTTTTACAAGAGTGGAGACTAATCTAAAAATGTTTGGCTGACAGTCAGTGACTTACATAACGAGAAAAACTGCTGCAGGCTGCCAGTAGTTGCCCATCCCCTGTCTAGACTCAAGAGCCTATTCATAAATGCTTTACGAGACTGTATAATGCAGTATGAGTAAAGGTAACATATGAACCCCAACCGAATGGTCTTGTTTTCCAGACGCGCTTGCTGACACCTTCTATGCTGTGGGGGTTGTGATGAGTCTATGCCAGCTGTTGTCCGTGCTGGAGCTCTTCCACATCGCTGATGGGATCGAGAAGGCACGCCTACTGCCACGGTTTGTTCAAGTGTGTGCCACTGCCAAGCTTAACACTGTGTTCTGTCTCTTTGGAGTCTGGACCCTGTTCAAATACTACAAAGTGTACCCTTCATCCATTCACTGAGAATTTTCACTTCACCGATCAGACAAAATAGGACCGGTTAGAGCAATTCATCTCTGATTAGTGGTCCTGTTTGGTGTGTACACGACTGTACGTGACTGTGCAAGCAACAAATGGAGATAAGTGATGCACTATGTCATTTTGGAAAGCACAGTATGTCTGCAACGACTTCTGTGGTTGTAGTTCACAACAATATCAAAGACCTCAAAAGTAGTCTAATGCCAACGTTTTCTTGTCCAGGTTATGACCAGAAACTTCCTACTGTTTATGGTGATAGTCAGTCAAGAGGAGATCCAGAGTAAACCGGTTGTGTGTGCACAGTTTTACCTGTGGAATATTCTAGATCTGTTAAGGTATGTATATTTAATCGGAACAAAGACATTAAAAGGGTTTGGGTTGCACATTTTTGCCCTAACGCAGCACTAACATCCGATTCAACTATTCATCTAGCCCATTATTAGTTAGGCTGGAGCAGGTGTGTTGACCTGGCAGTATGGTGCCGTGACAACAACCTTTCCCTCAACCTCAGTAAAACCAAGGAGATGATCGTGGACTATAGGCACAGTCGTGAAGCCGTAGACTGTTCTCTCTGCTTCCGCATGGCAAGCGATACCGGTGCATCAAGTCTGACACCAACAGGCTCCTGAACAGCTTCTATCCCCAAGCGATAAGACTTTTAAATAGCTAACAGAATGGCTACACACACTGTCTGAGTTGACCCTTGTATTTTGTTTTTGCACTGTCTCTATGCACACTCACAGGACTCAACACATTCTCGCTCACTGACATGCCAACACACACATGCACACATTAATACTGACTCTACACACACATATAATCATAATTTACACTTCTGTTACTCTGTTGATCATACAGTGCCTTGCGAAAGTATTCGGCCCCCTTGAACTTTGCGACCTTTTGCCACATTTCAGGCTTCAAACATAAAGATATAAAACTGTATTTTTTTGTGAAGAATCAACAACAAGTGGGACACAATCATGAAGTGGAACGACATTTATAGGATATTTCAAACTTTTTTAACAAATCAAAAACTGAAAAATTGGGCGTGCAAAATTATTCAGCCCCCTTAAGTTAATACTTTGTAGCACCACCTTTTGCTGCGATTACAGCTGTAAGTCGCTTGGGGTATGTCTCTTTCAGTTTTGCACATCGAGAGACAGGCATTTTTTCCCATTCCTCCTTGCAAAACAGCTCGAGCTCAGTGAGGTTGGATGGAGAGCATTTGTGAACAGCAGTTTTCAGTTCTTTCCACAGATTCTCGATTGGATTCAGGTCTGGACTTTGACTTGGCCATTCTAACACCTGGATATGTTTATTTTTGAACCATTCCATTGTAGATTTTGCTTTATGTTTTGGATCATTGTCTTGTTGGAAGACAAATCTCCGTCCCAGTCTCAGGTCTTTTGCAGACTCCATCAGGTTTTCTTCCAGAATGGTCCTGTATTTGGCTCCATCCATCTTCCCATCAATTTTAACCATCTTCCCTGTCCCTGCTGAAGAAAAGCAGGCCCAAACCATGACGCTGCCACCACCATGTTTGACAGTGGGGATGGTGTGTTCAGGGTGATGAGCTGTGTTGCTTTTACGCCAAACATAACGTTTTGCATTGTTGCCAAAAAGTTCAATTTTGGTTTCATCTGACCAGAGCACCTTCTTCCACATGTTTGGTGTGTCTCCCAGGTGGCTTGTGGCAAACTTTAAATGACACTTTTTATGGATATCTTTAAGAAATGTCTTTCTTCTTGCCACTCTTGGCCAGATTTGTGCAATATACGACTGATTGTTGTCCTATGGACAGAGTCTCCCACCTCAGCTGTAGATCTCTGCAGTTCATCCAGAGTGATCATGGGCCTCTTGGCTGCATCTCTGATCAGTCTTCTCCTTGTATGAGCTGAAAGTTTAGAGGGACGGCCAGGTCTTGGTAGATTTGCAGTGGTCTGATACTCCTTACGTTTCAATATTATCGCTTGCACAGTGCTCCTTGGGATGTTTAAAGCTTGGGAAATCTTTTTGTATCCAAATCCGGCTTTAAACTTCTTCACAACAGTATCTCGGACCTGCCTGGTGTGTTCCTTGTTCTTCATGATGCTCTCTGCGCTTTTAACGGACCTCTGAGACTATCACAGTGCAGGTGCATTTATACGGAGACTTGATTACACACAGGTGGATTGTATTTATTATCATTAGTCATTTAGGTCAACATTGGATCATTCAGAGATCCTCACTGAACTTCTGGAGAGAGTTTTCTGCACTGAAAGTAAAGGGGCTGAATAATTTTGCACGCCCAATTTTTCAGTTTTTGATTTGTTAAAAAAGTTTGAAATATCCAATAAATGTCGTTCCACTTCATGATTGTGTCCCACTTGTTGTTGATTCTTCACAAAAAAATACAGTTTTATATCTTTATGTTTGAAGCCTAAAATGTGGCAAAAGGTCGCAAAGTTCAAGGGGGCCGAATACTTTCGCAAGGCACTGTATATCTGTATGCCTAGTCACCTTAGCTCTATACATATATACCTTTATCACTCCAGTACAGTATCCTTCAGAAAGTTCAGAAAGTGTTCACACCCCTTGACTTTTTCCACATTTTGTTGTGTGACAAAGTGGGATTCAAATTGATTTAATTGTCTTTTTTTTCACAATCTACACAAAATACTCTGTAATGTCAAAGTGGAATAAAACTTCTAACATTTGTAAAAGATTAATGAAAAATAAAATGAATATATCTTGATTAGATGAGTCTTCAACCCCCTAAGTCCATGTGTTAGAATCACCTTTGGTAGTGATTGCAGCTGTGAGTCTTTCTGGTTAATATGTCTTTAAGAGCTTTTCACACCTCGATTGTACAACATTTCCATTATTCTTTTCAAAATTCTTCAAGCTCTGTCAAATTGGTTGTTGATCATTGCTGGACAACCATTTTCAGGTCTTGCCATAGATTATCAAGCAGATTTATGTCAAAACTGTAACTCGGCCACTCAGAAACATTCACTGTCTTCTTGGTGAGCAACTCCAGTGTAGATTTGGCCTTGTGTTTTTGGTTATTGTCCTGCTGAAAGGTAAATTCATCTCCTAGTGTCTGATGGAAAACAGACTGAACCAGGTTTTCCTCTAGGATTTTGCCTGTGCTTAGCTCCATTCAGTTTATTTTTTATCCTCAAAACTCCCCAGTCCTTAATGATTACAAGCATACCCATAACATGATGCAGCCTCCACTATGCTTGAAAATATAGAGAGTGGTACTCATTAATGTGTTGGATTGGATTTGCCCCAAACATAACACTTTGTTTTCAGGAAAAAAAAGTAAATTGCTTTGCCAATTTTTTTACAGTATAACTTTAGTGCCTTGTTGCAACAAGATGCATGTTTTGGAATATTTGTATTTTGCAAGGCTTACTTCTTTACTGACTTCTTTTCTGTTAGGTTAGTATTGTGGAGTAACTAAAATGTTGTTGATCTATCTTCAATGCTCTCCTATCACAGCCATTAAACTCTGTAACTGTTTTAAAGTCACCATTGGCCTCATGGTGAAATCCCTGAGCGGTTTCCTTCCTCTCTTGCAACTGAGTTAGGAAGAACGCCTGTATCTTTGTAGTGACTGGGTGTATTGATACACCATGCAATGTGTGATTAATAATTTCACCGTGCTTAAAGGGATATTCAATTTCAGCTTTTTTTTTTACCCATCTACCAATAGGTGCCCTTCTTTGCAAAGCATTGGAAAACCTCCCTGGTCTTTGTGGTTGATTCTGTGTTTGAAATGCACTGCTCAACTGATAATTGTATGTGTGGGGTACAGAGATGAGGTAGTCATTCAAAAATCATGTTAAACACTATTATTGCACACAGTGAGTGAGTCCATGCAACTTATGTGATTTGTTAAGCACTTTTACTCCTGAACTTATTTAGTCTTGCCATAACAAAGGGGTTGAATACTTATTGACACAAGACATTTCAGCGTTTCATTTGTAGTTCATTTGAAACATATAATTCCACTTTGACATTATGGGGTAATGTGTGTAGGCCAGTGACACAAACATTTAATCAATTTCAGGCTCTAACAGAATGTGTAAAATGTCAAAGGGTGTGAATACTTTCTGCAAGCACTGTAGCTTCTCACTTTCTCTTTCTTATTTCTTGTGTGTTTTTGTTCTACCTTATGTCATTTTTAGTGCTACATTGATATTGGTTACTGCATTGTTGGGTTTTGAGCTTGCATGAAAGGCATTTCACTGTTCTTGTGCACGTGACATTAACACTTGAAACGAGTGTTAAGATGGAACAAAAATGTGCACCACTCCAATGGTTGCTAATGGGTTGACTTTTGGTTCTGTCTGGCATTTGCAGGTACCCCCATGTTCTCCTGTGTTTGATGGGCACGGATTCCTTTGGCATGCTGTGGGCTCGATACACCCTATCCATCCCCATCTACATAGTCTCAGTCATCACAGAAGGTTCATATGTTACTATTATTTTACATAAGGGGCACTCAGTAAGATTTCATTGCCACAGCTCAGTGATTATTTCAACTATTAAAATACACCTCCTGGTTTTTGAACTAGATTCTTGCAGGGATGTGAATATGGTTACAAAAAAAGAAAATATCCAAATGAACCTGCTGTTTTTGTACAGTGGGGGTTTGAGACCGATGCTTTGACAGTAAACATTAAACAGTGGTTTTATAGGTTGCTTGGAATGTTATTTTTCTCTCACAGAATTTAGTTCCTGACCAACAGATTCATTAGACTATCTACAGACTCAGGGCTCGTTCCATCTTACGGAATGCCCCTTTAAAGGGCCAATCTGCAGTTGAAATAATAACAAAGCTTCGACCCTATCACTCTTTTAGTAAAGAGATGAGGGATAGAGTTTGAGAAATGTAACCACTCTCAAATGTATAGACAGAGCTATGGATAAAATAACTGATCATCCATGTTATCAAAACCATGTTTTGAGGCTATACAGCGTTTGTTTACATTTATGTTGTTTACAAACATTGTAGTAAAACAAGATTATATGTTGGGTTCTGATGGGGTACAACGGTTGAACTAAGCTCATGAGGCATTTCTAAGTTCTTTTTTTGAGGGGAGAGAAGATAGAGAAATGTAACAGTACACTTTCACTTGGTATGTTTTAATCTCCACTCAGTGTCTTGTTTTATCCTATTACAGTCGGTGATGATGTGTCAGGCACATTAGTCAGGCGTTGCATGTTGTGAGGAAATAATATTTAGAACAGACAGGAAGTGAGTTGACACAGCAGGCTGACCAAGATATTAAAGTCAGGAAATGGGACACATTCCAACTTCTTTAGGTGCCTGTGTGTGTTTTTTTTAGACAGTACAGAGTACATGCATTTTGCCTAAACAACTTCTGTGTTTTAACAGTAGACCATAGACATTTTTGCAATTTTGCCTTCCACTTGGTCTATTTTGTGTATCGAAGAGTGTGTGCAAAGAATCTTTCTGCTTTGGTCTTTTCCAGGTATTACCATTCACCAATCACTGCCTTACTTTGAGTCATTGGGAACATACTCATTCCAGCTCAGCCTGCCGGTGTCTGCAGGCATTTACTTCCCTATCCTCCTGAAGGCATACTTACCTTTACTGGCTGTTGGTAAGTTAACAGATTTAGCTTCCTTAGCAGAGCCTAAAGGCGCAAGCTGAATGAAACTGGACGAGCCATTTACAAAAATGGAATGTTTCTGTAATTAATTCCTTAAATGAGCTCCACTATGTCTGACGGAAACAAAGCACTGCATTCCACAGTAAGAACCTCATACCAATGTTTAAGCATGGTGGTGGTAGTGTGATGGTTTGGGGATGCTTTGCTGCCTCAGGACCTGGATGACTTGCCATCATTGAAGGAACCATGAATTCTGCTCTGTATCAGAGAATTCCAAAGGAGAATGTCAGGCCATCTGTCTGTGAGCTGAAGCTGAAGTGCAGATGGGTCATGCAGCAAGACAATCATCCAAAACACACAATCAAGTCTACATCAGAATAGCTCAAAAGCAACGCATTCCAAGTTCTGGAATGGCCTAGTCCAGGGGTTCCTAAACTTTTTTGTCCCACGACCCCATTTTGATATCTGAAAATCCTCACAACCATGTGAAAAACATTCTGTACATGACAGCCAATGTTTACTTTTTTATTTGGGGCCATGGCGGTCAATTGAAAAACATTCTAACAGTATTTCTGATTGTCTTCTCAGTCAATTGGAAATGAGTCTGGCAATGGATCTTATCTCACCACCACTAATGAGATGGGTGTGCTTAATGCATGTCGCCGTCGGAGCTTCTCAAAGTCAGGGGGCGTGGTCGACACTGCACTCCTCATCTCCGCTGTCACATCCAACCTGGATCGATATTTGGTTTTAATGCAGATGATTGCGCTGAATACAGCTTCACACAGATATGAGCTGGCGAAGGGTACCATGAGTTTTGTGCTGCTTTCAAGACAACTAGGATACAAGGTCAAATCATGACGCTTAGTGATCTTCAAGTCGGGAAGTCGGAGCTCTAAAAAGAGGCCAGAGTTCCCGAGTTGGAATTCCAAGTTGGATAGCTGTTCAAAGCGATTTTTTCCTCTCGGAGCTCGTTTTTCCCCCCAGAGTTCCCAGTTGTTTTGACTGCAGTGAATATCAGAGATTTCTTGAGTTGTTTTGAACGGTGATGATTTCTGTATTTTGAAAGTTACAAATCTTGAAAAGTTCATTGTTTACAAGCAAAATATTTAGGAATTATGTCTACAATGAACTAAATACAAAAATAGATTTTGGGTGGAATTTTTCATTAATGCTCAGAGGCCTACAATAGGTCAGGGCTGGCCAACCCTGTTCCTGGAGAGCTACCCTCCTGTAGGTTTTCACTCAAACCCCAGTTGTCACCAACCTGATTCAGCTTTTCAACCAGCTAATTATTAGAATCAGGTGTGCTAGATGAGAGGTGGGGTGAAAACTTACAGGACAGTAGCTCTCCAGGAACAGAGAAACAAAACTCGTTCTTAGAGACCTGTGAATGCATTCGGTCACATGACAGCTCGATCAGCTGTTCGATTTTACTTACGGGCATGTCAACTGAGCCAGGATCACAGTGAAACTTCCAAGTGTTGGGAGGTGAGCAGTCATCACTCGTGTGAGCCGAGGGAAGGGGGCATGGTTCGCTTTTGAAAGACTCTCCAATAAGAATTCTTTCATATGAATCCACCGATTCAGTCACTCATCTGTAGAATGTTTTTAAAAATGTATTTCCCCTACATGCTTGCGTTCAGTTCATTCAGTTTCACAAGTGTCTGTTACATAGGCAAGGATACATTTTATTTTCATTAGTCTTTTTTACATTTGTTTTTTTTAACACATCCATTGTGAATGACAACGGTTCCTCTCAATGCGAAAAATCTTTCCAACACTCCCCCTCGATAACCGCCAAGCATGGGTATGAAATAGATCATTGTCATGCTCGGATCCCATATCTCCACATAGTGTTGCGAACTAGCGTGCACGCAGTGGATTGTGGTTTGATGTAGTTTTACAATCGAAGTTACCTGCTGCAGTACACCTCAGAGTTCTGTTCTCAGGTCTTTTTCCGCCAGTTGCTCTCGGTGTATCCACTATAGCTCAGTGGGTGTATCATACAATGCATCCACATGGCAGAGTGAGACACATTCATAACTAGAGTGCAGAGGTCTGCCCGCCGTTCCGCTATAGATGGAGCCCAATCTGTGCAAAAGCCCACCATTCGAACCCCTGGAATCTGTTTTTTATCAATAGAGGCACGCAGCAAACTAAATATCCCATGTACCCCTTCATGCTCGGGAATCATGAGACGCATCATCATCGCATCTGCCGACGTGTATAGCGAACAAAAAGTCAATACATGGGCATCTCGGCCCTCACAGCTAACGTCCATTTGGAGAGCATAACCTGGGGAGTTTTGAGTCCAGCTTCAGTTCTCTCTTGATTGCTAGCAATATCATAAATTCTTCATTTAACAGTCTTATATAACAATGGTATGAAGCGAGTTTCTGTGCCTCTGCCTCCCCACTCATTGTTTCCACCAAATCAATTGCCTAGCTTTTCACCGTGGGAATGATTTATGTGCAATGGTCAAGTGCTGCCTTTTCATACCATTTAAAGGTCACGCTGGGTTCTTTTAGATTTGAATAATTTTCATTTACATTTTTAAGATTAACCACATTACAATGATTTTGAGATAAAAAATAATATAATCTTTGTAAGTATATATTTTTTCTCTGGATTTTGGAAATTCTCCCATTACCCGATTTTCATATCAGGTGACACCTAGTTTGGGAACCACTAGCCTAGTGGCCACTACCTAAACCCAATTGAGATGTTGTGGCAGGACCTGAAACTAGCAGTTCATGGTCGAAAACCCACAAATATCATTGAGTTAAAGCAGTTCCGCATGGAAGTGTGGGCCAAAATTCCTCAACAGGGATGTGATAGAGACTGATCGACATTGCAGCTAAAGATGGCACAAACAGTTACCGAGTGTAAGGGGGCAATTACTTTTTCACACAGGGGCATTGGGTGTTGCATAACCTTATTAATTAAATAAATGAAATAAGTATCAACATTTAGTCATTTGTTCACTCAGTTTCCCTTTATCTAATATTAGGATTTGGTTGAAGATCTGATAACGTTCAGTGTCAGAAATACACACACACAAAAAGAAATATAGAGAACATCAGAAAGTAAGCAAATACTTTTTCACAGCACTTTCACAGCTCCTGTATGGAATATTTTATATTCAACTACTTGCCCTGCCCATGAACAAACCTGCTAATTGTGACAACCTTTTGTCTTTCTAGGGGCTTGTGCAACAGTGTGGCATTCGCTGAGGGCGAGAGAACTGCGTCTTGACAAGTGGAATAAGAAGATTAAAAGGAAATGAGGTGGATTTCTTATTGCAGGATATATCACTTCGGGAGTTACTTAAGAAGACATGAAGACATTATGACCCAACAGCAAATGAGAACATCTTCCTAAGAAGCCTTCTTTGCACAACATCGCTTTGATGAGGTCACACTTTCGGGAATAGTTGGATAAGCAAAATGTTTATAAACGTGTTCAGTTGAGAAACTTGCTGGTCTCTTCTTCCAAGGCTTGATGTCCAATCTAAGCACTACTTAGTCTAAAATGAACAAAGCATCAGAAAATCAGTTTGTGTTAACATCTCAAGTGTTTTAATGAGGAACTCAGTGTTGCACAACAAGTCTTTTTCTCAGTAATGTTAGTAAAGCAAACAATTGCACAGTACAAGTGGCAGGAATGTCGCTCACACACACACACACACGCCTTGTCATGGGGGAAAATAGATTGTTTCATGGCCAAACCATCCCACTGTCGAAAGCCCACCTTAAAGCCATCTCCACAAGGCCTTTCCACAGGGCTAGATTCCTTAGTTGCTTCATCCATATTTTATATATACCCATTGATTCTTGAAGACTGTAACTTGCCTCATGAGTTTTGTTCAATTGTTGTACTTTATCAGAACCCAAAATCTACTCCAATGTAAAAAATTAAGTAACCAAACACTGTATAGCCTCAAAACATAGTTCAAACTATAACGTTGATATAATGGATGGTCAGTCCTTGCATCCATAGCTCGGTCTATGAATTTGAGAGAAGTTACATTTCTTCAGGCCCATCCCTCAGCTTTTTACCAAAACAATCAAGGATTCTAGCTTTAAGCAGGACACCTCAGAGTGGGGGAATTCTTCTTCTCCTCCCTCTCAAATTCCATCCCTAACCCCCAAGTCACCTCTGCGGCTGCTACCCTGGGATACCACCCACAATATACTGCTACATGCAGACCAAGGCAGTGAGTGTTTGAAGCGTCAAAGCTGAAGAAGGTCAGGCTGGGCCGAATGGCTGTGATGTCACTTCCTGTGAGCCCAGAGGAAAGCAGGAAGTTGGCCCAGGTCACCAACCGTACGCTCGCGTCCACACCGCTTTTTTCTTGAAATCCGTGGAGGACTTCAGAGCCAGCAAGGCAGCTGTACAGAAAGGGGAGAGAAATAGCAGTGGGGTGTTAGAAACCAGTGGTCAAAATCAAAAAGCCCTTTTGTCTTGAAATACTGCATGTACTTCCTATTTTTCCATATAAAAGTGTCTGCTAAATGACCATATTATGAATTGGACATTGAGCTTTGTGGCGCTCTGTCTCACCTTTGGCAGTGTTGATGGAAATCTCTGATAGACCAGTTTCCGGACCTTCAGTGATGCTGAAAAGCCAATCTATGAACTAAGAACCACACAAAAATTGTTTTCTTATAGGTAAACACCATCTGCTACCAATTCACTGACATTATTCATCTCTTATTTTGTTTAGAGCAGTGCGTAGTAGTGTCTTTTGTGATCTGTTTCCACATAGTGAACCTCATTGTCATCACACAAACAAAATGATCAATGTGTGGAGGTTGGGGGGGATCTACCTTCTGTGACTGTTCCCTCCAGGGCTCTTTAGCCAATAGCTGCCTCAGGCTGTGGGGCAATCCCAACAGGCATAGCGAGACTGACTGCTCGGCCAGCACGGCGTCACCGTAGAGAGCGTGAGGTAGACCGGGCGGCTCTGACCCCTGCTGCCATGGAAACCACTGGGTCCTAACGCCCAGAAGGAGGGGCATGGTGTGGTCGCCCCAGGAGATCACCGCCGCAGCGAATACCTGGAGCAGGAAGTCAGTGGCCTGCACAGGATGATGGGGTAATGGAGTCCAGGTTATTCAGCCCAAGTATATGCAACACACAAATAGACTACCTGATTTAAAGACTACACACTGTGCACTTGGCAATTAAACGACTATAAAAGCATACCAATGCTAACAAATAGAAGTCAGAAATCATACCATTCCTTGAAATACCACAGCTACAACTTCACGAGGGTCGACATTCCAAAGTAATTCCTGAATGATAGCCATTCAACTACAGACCTGCAGCACATACAGTGACCTCCAAAAGTATTGGGACAGTGACAAATGTTGTTGTTTTGGCTATCTACTCCAGCACTTTGGAATTGAAAATATACAATGACAGTGAGGTTAACATGCAGACGGTCAGCTTTAATTTGAGGGTATTTTCATCCATATCAGGTGAACCGTTTAGAATTTACAGCACCTTTTGTACACAGTCCCCCCATTTTAGGGGACCGAAAGTATATACAGTGCATTCAGAAAGTATTCAGACCTCTTAACTTTTCCCACATTGTTACTTTACAGCCTTATTCTAAAATTGATTAATTTGTTTTACACACAATACCCAATAATGACAAAGCAAAAACTGTTTTTTAGAAATGTTAGAAAATTTATTGAAAATAAAAAACTGAAATATCACATTTACACAAGTATTCAGACCCTTTGGTCAGTACTTTGTTGAAGCACCTTTGGCAGCGAGATTATTTGGAGAGTTTCTCCCATTCTTCTCTGCGGATCCTCAAGCTCTGTCAGGTTTGATGGGGAGCGTTGCTGCACAGCTATTTTCAAGGCTCTCCAGAGATATTAAATCGGGTTCAAGTCCGGGCTCTGTCATGGCCATTCAAGGACATTTGGAGACTTGTCCATAAGCCACTCCTGCGTTGTCTTGGCTGTGTGCTTAGGGTCCTTGTCCTGTTGGAAGGTGAACCTTCACCACAGTCTGAGGTCCTGGGCACTCTGGAGCCGGGTTTCATGAAGGACCTCTCTGTAATTTGCTCCGTTCATCTTTCCCTCGATTCTGACTAGTCTCTCAGTCCCTGCTGCTGAAAAACATCCCCACAGCATGATGCTGCCACTACCATGTTTCACCGTGGGGGATTGGTGCCAGGTTTCCTCCAGATGTGACGCTTGGCATTCAGGCCAAAGAGTTCAATCTTGGTTTCATCAGACCAGAGAATCTTGTTTCTCATGGTCAGAGTCCTTTAGGTCCCTTTTGGCAAACTCCAAGTGGGCGGTCATGTGCCTTTTACTGAGGAGTGGCTTCCGTAAGGCCACTCTACCAGAAATGCCTGATTGGTGGAGTGCTGCAGAGATGGTTGTCCTTCTGGAATGTTCTCCCATCGCTACAGAGGAACACAGCCTGGAGCTCTGTCAGAGTGACTAATGGGTTCTTGGTCACCTCCCTGACCAAGGCCCTTCTCCCCCGATTGCTTATTTTGGCTGGTCGGCCAGCTCTAGGAAGAGTGTTGGTGGTTACAAATATCTTCCAATTAAGAATTATGGAGGCCACTGTGTTCTTGGGGACCTTCAATACTGCATACATTTTTTGCTACCCTTCACCAGATCATGGCTTGGATTTTGCTCTGACATGCACTGTCAACTGTGGGACCTTATATAGACAGCTGTGTGCCTTTCTAAATCATGTCCAATCAATTGATTTTACCACAGGTGGACTCCAATAAAGTTGTAGAAACATCTCAAGGATGATCAATGGAAACAGGATGCACCTGAGCTCAATTTCAAGTCTCATAGCAAATAGTCTGAATATTTATGCAAATAAGATATCAGTTTTATATTTTTAATACATTTGCAAAAATATCTAAAAACCTGTTTTCTCATTGTCATTTATGGGGTAGTGTGTAGATGAGGATTTGTTAAATAATTGAATCCATTTTAGAATATGGCTGTTAACTTAACAAAATGTGGAAAAGGGGAAGGGGTCTGAATTATTGCACCGTATGTGTATTAAAGTAGTCAAACATGAAGTATTTGGTCCCATATTCATAGCACGCAATGACTACATCAAGCTTGTGACTACAAATTTGTTGGATTCATTTGCTGTTTGTTTTGGTTGTGTTTCAGATTATTTATACCCAATCTAATTAAATGGTAAATAGTGTGTCTTTTTGGAGTTACTTTTATTGTAAATCAAAATAGAATATATTTCTAAACACTTCTACATTAATGTGAATGCAACCATGATTACGGATAATCCTGAATGAATTGTAGATAATCCTAAATGAACCGTGAATAATGACGAGTGAGAAAGTTACTGTCCCAATACTTTGAGCTCACTGTACCAATATCACACCTGCACGTGAACTCTAAACATACCAGCTGTCCCATGTATCAATTCACACACAAGCACACACACACAGAAATAACACAGCACCTGTGTATGTGTTTCTGAGAATAGTGTTAAAATACTTTACTGACCTGCCTGGTGTCTCCACACTTGACAGCGGTCACTCCGTAAGCAACATTTCTTAAGAGTCCCATCAGCTCCAAAAGCCACTCCATTCGTTTGGACACACCTAGAAAGTGTACTTGTTATAAACCAGGGTTTCCTTCTAAACCTGCACAAGCACACGCGATCCAACTAATAAAGAGAATGGATTCGCAAAGTATTTCAAGTCACGTGTGCTTTTGCAGCTAGAACGAAAACAGGAGTACTTCAGGAGTACTTTAGGAGTACTTCAATGACCAATAAACGATCAATGCAGTATATTACAAACACTTTGCAAATACCCCTGACCCCCCTTGGCACTTCTATAGGTCTAAAAGGTCAGATCAGTTCAAGCACAATGTTGAAATCCGCCAGCCCTGAAAGCTGATTGGTTGCTGGGCTGACCTGTGTTGGGGCTGGCGGCCAGACGGCATTGGTAGAAAGTCTGCAGGAGGAGCCAGCCCACCTTGTTGCTGGACCAACCTCGGAGCACGGCCGCGATGACATCGTTGAGGCCCAGGAGTGGCACTCGGCCCTGAGAGGTGAGGTGAGCCAGGATGAAGCTGGTCTTCTCCATCTGTTTCTGTAGAGGAGGCAAGAGAGCAACACACCACTCAAAGAAGGGATGTGATCGAAATCGGACAAAATAGAAACGCAGCAGGAAGACAACATTGGTTTTGGGGAAGGTTGATTTTAATGACGCATGGGGTGACGCGACAATCAGTACCTCTGTGACTTGGGCGATGCGGTCGATCTCTGTGTCAGCCAACTCGGACAGACATTTGGAGACTCCCACGTACAGGTGTACCTCTTGGTCCTACAATAAACCATGGACATACATCTCAGTGCATGGTCGATATTCAATAATGCTTAGTGATCACTAGTCTTGCACACACAGCCATTTCTTGTCGTGTGATTGACTAAGAAGAATAAGTGACAGGTGTACTTGTCTAAAAAAAATAAAGATTTCCCTGCCTGTATGTGGTTGGGGAGTACGTTGAAGATCTTCTCTATAGTAGTACACAGGACGGCCCAGACGGTGTTGGGCGGGTTGGGGAGGGCCATGGCCTGTGCCAGGCCCCGGAGGAGGGACAAACAGATGGCCAGGCGCTGGGGCCGGACGTCCTGCTGGAACTGCTGCAGACCCAGGGTCTCCAAGTAAACCTGAAGCTTGTCCTCCGACACGTGCTTCATCCAAACAGAGAGATTGTCGTACAGGTGACCTCGCGTCCACATCTAGGGGGAAGAGAACCATGGAGGAAGAATGAATGGAGGGCTCGCACTCTTCATTTCGTTCCCAGAGGGGGGGGGGGTTATTACAAGCTGTAATGTCTGGCCAAACAATAATTGACCAATAAACTTCCAGGAAAAAATGAAACCCATAGTACTTCAACCATCCACTGACATTCAGAATTGAAAATCCCTGAATGGCATATTCATAGAGGATTACAAACGGGGTTATGGAGGACTCACACTAAGACTGTGGACCAGGGGAGGGCTCAGCCACACCCCCAGGAAGAGAGATGCACTCTGGGAAGACTGGGCTTGGTTGGATGCCAGCTCTATACATTGGTGTTGGACCACCTCACCTGTTGGGAAAATAACATGTATTTTGCTAATCCATGATTGCTAGACTTTCACTGTGTGTGTGTGTGTACATATTTATCCTTTCCTACTGAGATGTACATATTTTTTACAAGGAGGCCATATCATTTATATGTGTGTTTGTGAAGTGTATGATTATGTGGAACAGATAGGTGGGGAAGGTATCACGGTACCAAAGTTGAGCCTCATGAGAGGGGACAGGATGGCGCTCCAGTTGACAGGGGGGTACTGGTAACTCCCTCCCACTGTGGCCAGGGAGGACAGGGCTGTCTTCACCAGGCTAGGGTGGGCAAACTCTGGACCTTTCTTTCCTGCCTCGGTGAGGAAGTCCACAACAGATCTGATAACACTCTTCTCTGGGAGGTAACTGAAGTCCTGGGGCACTGAGAGAGAGAGAGAGGTGCTTGACTAAGCTTTTTTCCATGCATTGGAAGGGGCAGGATTTACACGTTTAGCACGACTCCATTAGTTGTGTTACACGGGGCAAGCTAAGTCTACCTAAAGTATTTAAAAGAAAATACTGAGTCATGCATAGAAGTACATACAGTCTTGGCCAAAAATATTGGCACCCTTGCACTTTTTTCAAGTAACTCACAATTTTCACAAAAAATAAGTTGAAATTGATCAAAGCGTTTGGTCTCCACAATTTATTTAATTGTTAATATTACAGAATGTTTGTTTTTCATTCAGAACTTAATACAGTGGGGCAAAAAAGCATTTAGTCAGCCACCAATTGTGCAAGTTCTCCTACTTAAAACGACGAGAGAGGCCTGTAATTTTCATCATAGGTACACTTCAACTATGACAGACAAAATGAGAAATCACATTGTAGGATTTTTTATGACTTTATTTGCAAATTATGGTGGAAAATAAGTATTTGGTCAATAACAAAAGTTTATCTGAATACTTTGTTATATATCCTTTGTTGGCAATGACAGAGGTCAAACGTTTTCTGTAAGTCTTCACAAGGTTTTCACACACTGTTGCTGGTATTTTGGCCCATTCCTCCATGCAGATCTCATCTAGAGCAGTGATGTTTTGGGGCTGTTGCTGGGCAACACAGACTTTCAACTCCCTCCAAAGATGTTCTATGGGGTTGAGATCTGGAGACTGGCTAGGCCACTCCAGGACCTTTAAATGCTTCTTACGAAGCCACTCCTTCGTTGCCCGGGCGGTGTGTTTTGGATCATTGTCATGCTGAAAGACCCAGCAACGTTTCATCTTCAATGCCCTTGCTGATGGAAGGAGGTTTTCACTCAAAATCTCACGATACATGGCCCCATTCATTCTTTCCTTTACACGGATCAGTCGTCCTGGTCCATTTGCAGAAAAAACAGCCCCAAAGCATGATGTTTCCACCCCCATGCTTCACAGTAGGTATGGTGTTCTTTGGATGCAACTCAGCATTCTTTGTCCTCCAAACACGAGTTGAGTTTTTACCAAAAAGTTATATTTTGGTTTCATTTGACCATATGACATTCTCCCAATCTTCTTCTGGATCATCCAAATGCTCTCTAGCAAACTTCAGACGGGCCTGGACATGTACTGGCTTAAGCAGGGGGACACGTCTGGCACTGCAGGATTTGAGTCCCTGACGACGTAGTGTGTTACTGATGGTAGGCTTTGTTACCTTGGTCCCAGCTCTCTGCAGGTCATTCACTAGATCCCCCTGTGTGGTTCCGGGATTTTTGCTCACTGTTCTTGTGATCATTTTGACCCCACAGCGTGAGATCTTGCATGGAGCCCCAGATCGTGGGAGATTATCAGTGGTCTTGTATGTCTTCCATTTCCTAATAATTGCTCCCACAGTTGATTTCTTCAAACCAAGATGCTTACCTATTGCAGATTCAGTCTTCCCAGCCTGGTGCAGGTCTACAATTTTGTTTCTGGTGTCCTTTGACAGCGCTTTGGTCTTGGCCATAGTGGAGTTGGGAGTGTGACTGTTTGACGTTGTGGACAGGTGTCTTTTATACTGATAACAAGTTCAAACAGGTGCCATTAATACAGGTAACGAGTGGAGGACAGAGGAGCCTCTTAAAGAAGTTACAGGTTTGTGAGAGGTGACCAAATACTTATTTTCCACCATAATTTGCAAATAAATTCATTAAAAATCCTAGAATGTGATTTTCTGGACATTTTTTTTCTCATTTTCTCTCTCATAGTTGCAGTGTACCTATGATGAAAATCTCAGGCCTCTCTCATCTTTTTAAGTGGGAGAACTTGCACAATTGGTGGCTGACTAAATACTTTTTTGCCCCACTGTATATCCATTTAAATCAGAAAATAAACAAATGGCATTATTGATACCCTAGACTTAATATTTGGTAGCACAGCCTTTAGTCACAATTACTGCAATCAAGCGCTTCCTATAGCCATCAATGAGCTTCCTGCACCTTTGTACTGGCAGTTTGGCCCACTCCTCTTCTGAGAACTGCTTCAGTTCTCCCAGATTTGAAGGGTGCCTTCTCCCAACTACTGTTTTCAGATCTCTCCACAAGTTTTAAATGGGATTTAGGATCTTGACTCATTGCTGGCTACTTCAGAACAGTCCAGAGTTTTGTCTTGAACCATTCCTGGGTGATTTTTGAAATGTGTTTTGGGTCATTTTCCTGCAGGAAGACCCTTGACCTTTGACGGAGACCCAGCTTTCTGACACTGGGTCCGACATTGTGCTCCAAAATGCCTTGGTATTCTCCTGATTTCATGATGCCATGCACATATTCAAGGCACCCAGTGTCAGAGGCATCAAAGCAACCCAAAACATCACTGAACCTCCATGTTTGACTGTAGGGAAGGTGTACTTTTCGTTGAAAACTTCCATTTTGTTTTCTGTAAACAGAGAGATGGTGTGCTTGGCCCAAAAAAACCTAATTTGGTCTCATCTGTCCAGAGGACATTCTCCCAGAAGGATCTTGGCATGTTCAGGTGTGTTTTGGCAAATTGCAGTCTGGCTTTCTCATGTCTCTCTCGCAACAGTGGGTTCCTCCTGGGTCTCTTACCATATAACCCCCTTTCATTGAGTTGGCGACGGATGGTGTGAGTTGAAACTGTCATACCTTTGTGTCTGATGGTCCGCTTGAGTCTGTGTGGCAGTTGATCGAGGTGCATCGAGGTGCATCGAGGTGCATTCTCCACCATTCAAACAATCCTTCACTGCAATCTTCCATCAAGTTCTCTTGCGGCCACATCCAGTGAGGCTGGCTACAGTGGCATGGGCCCTAACCTTCATGATAACATTAAGTACGGGGGAAACAGGAACATCGAGGTCTCTGGAGATGGACTTGTAGCCTTGAGATAGTCAACGCTTGGCTACAATCTTGTGTCTTGACCTCCTCAGCTAATTCTCTGGTTCTTTCTTTCTTTTCTCCATGCTCATTGCGGTAAACACAGTGACACATAACAGGAGAATGAGTCCTTTTCTCTATTCAAACTGGTTGAATGAGTGATTTTTATATTGCAGACACCTGCAACTCACCACAGGTGAGTTCAATTCCAAAGTAAAAGAAAATTACCTGCTTGAAATCTAATTATTTCTAACTACTTAAGTTAACATTCAGATTTTTTTGTTTTGTTCAACTGCAAACCAAAGACATGCATATGTGGATACCAATAATAAAAAAAAAATCAACAGGAATGGTGCATTATTTGAAAAAAGTGCACGGTTGCCAATATTTTTGGCCACAACTGTATAGAACAGTGGTCGCCAACTGGTTGTTCGCGATCGACTTGTCGATCTCCAAGGCAGTTCTAGTCGATCTGTAAAAAACCCAACGATAAAGCCTTGTGTTTCTATTTTTATTTTATATTTGTCTCGGGCTGTTGGTGGTAGGTGCAGCAATTTCAGCTGCCTTGCACGCCGGGTAGGCAAACTGTTGCCATTTCATATGTCTAAAAGGTACAAACTCTGCCTTCCCGGTGGGCCTGGAGAGGAAATCAAGTGCACTATGTTCCCGCTGGCCAATCAGATTGCTCAGATGACCGAGTCTGCAATAATGTAGCAGATATAAAAGAAAGCTACGCCAAAATTGATACTGTGAGATTTCAAAATGTTTAAAAGCATTACTAGAGAGAGACGGTCAACGAATACAGCAAAGAGCTGCTGTTTTTTAAGAGTGTTCTTACTGAGCACTGTCAACACTTTGTATTCAACACTTCTATAATCCATAAAAGTCCTGTTCTTCCTATTATCACTCAGCGCTACAACAAGCAGTGCAGCAGTAATGAATGAGAAGGAAAGTGTATCTACAGTCGTGGCCAAAAGTTTTGAGAATGATACAAATATTAATTTCCACAAAGTTTGCTGCTTCAGTGTCTTTAGATATTACTATGTAATACTGAAGTATAATTACAAGCATTTCATAAGTGTCAAAGGCTTTTATTGACAATTACATGAAGTTGATGCAAAGAGTCAATATTTGCAGTGTTGACTCTTCTTTTTCAAGACCTCTGCAATCCACCCTGGCATGCTGTCAATTAACTTCTGGGCCACATCCTGACTGATGGCAGCCCATTCTTGCATAATCAATGCTTGGAGTTTGTCAGAATTTGTGGGTTTTTGTTTGTCCACCCGCCTCTTGAGGATTGACCAGAAGTTCTCAATGGTATTAAGGTCTGGGGAGTTTCCTGGCCATGGACCCAAAATATCAATGTTTTGTTCCCCGAGCCACTTAGTTATCACTTTTGCCTTACGGCAAGGTGCTCCATCATGCTGGAAAAGACATTGTTCGTCACCAAACTGTTCCTGGATGGTTGGGAAAAGTTGCTCTCGGAGGATGTGTTGGTACCATTCTTTATTCATAGATGTGTTCTAAGGTAAAATTGTGAGTGAGCCCACTCCCTTGGCTGAGAAGCAACCCCACACATGAATGGTCTCAGGATGCTTTACTGTTGGCATGACACAGGACTGATGGTAGCGCTCGCCTTGTCTTCTCCGGACAAGCTTTTTTCTGGATGCCCCAAACAATCGGAAAGGGGATTCATCAGAGAAAATGACTTTACCCCAGTCCTCAGCAGTCCAATCTCTGTACCTTTTGCAGAATATCAGTCTGTCCCTGATGTTTTTGCGGGAGAGAAGTGGCTTTTTTGCTGCCCTTCTTGACACCAGGCCATCCTCCAAAAGTCTTTGCCTCACACCTACCTGTTGCCATTCCTGAGCAAGCTCTGTACTGGTGGTGCCCCGATCCCGCAGCTGAATCAACTTTAGGAGATGGTCCTGGTGCTTGCTGGACTTTCTTGGGCGCCCTGAAGCCTTCTTCACAACAATTGAACCGCTCTCCTTGAAGTTCTTGATGATCCAATAAATGGTTGATTTAGGTGCAATCTTACTGGCAGCAATATCCTTGCCTGTGAAGCCCTTTTTGTGCAAAGCAATGATGACGGCATGTGTTTCCTTGCAGGTAACCATGATTGACAGAGGAAGAACAATGATTCCAAGCATCACCCACCTTTTGAAGCTTCCAGTCTGTTATTCGAACTCAATCAGCATGACAGAGTGATCCCCAGCCTTGTCCTCGTCAACACTCACACCTGTTTAACGAGAGAATCACTGACATGATGTCAGCTGGTCCTTTTGTGGCAGGGCTGAAATGCAGTGGAAATGTTTTTTGGGGATTCAGTTGATTTGCATGGCAAAGAGGGACATTGCAATTCATCTGATCACTCTTCAAAACATTCTGGAGTATATGCAAATTGCCATCATACAAACTGAGGCAGCAGACTTTGTGAAAATGTATATTCGTGTCATTCTCAACTTTTGGCCACGACTGTATAGGCTTACGTTGTTGTTATTATTAGCGACTTGGGTCTTTTTTAATATCAAGGAATATTTCACTTTCTCTGTTTATAGGTGTAACAACATGAATTTGTACATGAGGCAGAAATAATGCGGTGTGACTCGAGTTTCGCCATCAGCTGGAAGACGGTGTTCCTTTTTTGGTCAGTGTCAGTGGAGGAAAGGGAAAGCGGAGGGATGTTGAGAGACGGACCCTCAGTCTGCTGCTCTCTCCCTCAGCTGAGACTGAGCATCAGATGCCGGCACCAGCCCAGTAAAATAAAAATATAATTATTTAAATGTATGCTCACTCAGCTGTGCCTCACAAGTACTACACCAATGGCTCTATTACAGGTGTGATCATATAGCCTACCTCAAATTTTGAAATATAGTTTTAATGTCCCGAACAGCAATGCATTGGCAGGTCAATTCAAGCAAAGCCAGTATGTGGTGATAATGTATTGGGCCGATAGCTTACTGCACAAACCTAATTTCTACAGTACTGTTTTTAATTGGTTAATATTGCATAGGCTTACATTTTTTAAGTCATCTTAATGAAAAAAATCAGAGCGGTAGATCTCGGCATGCATTTTGACTCAGAAAGTGATCTTGACTCAGAAAAGGTTGGTGACCACTGGTATAGAACCACTGAATTATAGGTTCTCTATGAAGCCACAAATCTCTAGGTATGTTAGGTCTGAGGCATTTTGTTGTGTGGTCCTTACCTGCTGTGCGGCTGTGGCTGGTGGACATGTGGGCCAGGTGGAGGTGCCCCACCAGACAGGCACTGTTAGACTGCAGCCCGATGGCCCCTGAGAATGTGATGATCTACAGGTGAAAGACAGGAGCAGTGTTAGTTTGTTGCCTGTTTCTTGCTTTATGCATGTCCCTTGTGAGCTGTTAAAACAACATCCTCTTGAAGGACAGTAAACGTCCTCAATCAATCAACGTTCTTACCTGTGTGATGGCCCGTATGACCTCGTTCATTCTGCTCTGCTGCTGGGAGGACTGCTCAGATTCATTCTTCAGCTAGAAGGGAGAGAACAGACACACATTGTCACTTTTTACAGAGAGGAAGAGAAAGAGAGAGGCCCAACTGGGCATAAAATCAGTCTCCCACCAGCAGGTGAAGTTGTTTCGCCAAGCAAGAAGTTTTTGTATGGAGGTCAATGAGAGTGTGTCGAATTTGGTCCCTCCCAAAATATATGGCTTATTTGCTAAGTGAGGTTTAATGGATCTAATAGAAGTTTTGTAATGCTTAAGTTGTTACAAGTGTACTGATATAAGTAGGACACGTGACATCCTGGCAACTTTGAGAAAAAATACTTTATATCGGAGTTGTTTCGAGATGGCCATGCATATTCATGACATGAGGTTAGTAGCACAGAATCTCTCTCCATTGAATTCAGGCAGTTGACTTCAACAACTTTCATTGAATATTCAAAAAAGGATTACAATAATGAGATGTATCCGCCAATCCAAAGAAAGGATAGGTGGGAGCTAGACAGCCTGCCGTGCTGCTTTGTCGACGACGACTCCCATTGTTAGGGCCGGGGAGACATCTTGTTAGTATATCCATACTCTTTACTTATATTCACTTAGAACACACTCTACCATTGCACATATAAAGCCATAAATAGGTGTTTGGCTCTATCTAGGGGGAAATTTTTTGAACTGTTCATTTGGGAGGATTACCTTTTGTATTTGTACAGTACAGCACTGCACTTTTAGGTTCGATTCCACTAACCCCATCCCAAATGTAGGAAGACTCACCTGAAGGATGCCAGTCTCTGATCCCACCAGAGCCACCAGGCCGTTGACAGCAGCCAGCCTCTGCATGGTGGGACAGCCCTGCAACACAGGGGAGGAGAGCCCACTCAATTAATTACAGCTGGACTCACACTGTTCATTGGCATGAATCACTTGCGATGCCAGGCCCATTGTTTAAATAGCTTGTTTGGAACATAGGTAAACGTTTGCTCTGCCCTGGTTGTCGCTCCAGTACCTCAGCCAGTAGGATCTTGATCCAGGCATCCAGAAGACGGGGTTGGATGTCCTCTGCCTTGCCGTGGCCGCAGGATGACAGACCATGAACAACCAGGCCAAGTGCCAATGAGAAACCTGGAGTCTGGACAACACAGGAAAGACGTATAGTTGTAGATTAACAACATTGCACACACACACACAAACCTCGCACACTCATGAAAATGTACCATCTCACCTGCTGGCTCTCCTCTGTCATGCTACGGAGAGTGCTCATGATCTCCTCTGATTTAAGGGCATCAACTACCCCTCCACTGAAGGCTGCCACCCCCACACCTGCTACAGAGTAGGCCAACACCTTGTGAGGGAGGGAGGAAAGGAATGAGGGAAAGAGATAGCATATGGACATTTAAATGTTTTAAAATAATGATTCATAAAAGGTGAGCGAGCACACTATAAATATTATCCGTTAATAACCTTCTAAATGATTTATTTAAGGGAAGACATCGTTATGAATCCTGTTTCAGGTGTCAAATCTGACCCTACAGAGTAAAACAGCAGTAAATGCGATATAAACTAATATGAAGATTTGGGCCATACCTCCTGCAGCATGCGACCCTGACTGCTGCTGTCCCCCTGTAGGGCCTCCAGCAGCTTGTCCAAGGTGAGGCCCACACGGGCCCGGTGTTCTGTCTGTCCACTGCCACTAAGGGCCCCCAGCACCAGGCCTAGTCCCAGCACACAGCCCGCACTGGAGAAAGGAGAGGTAGTGGAAAACGGACGATAGTAGGGGAGTACATTGTTGCACAAACTGAAAGCTTGCCACCTCATACGCACGCATGCGCACATACAGCGCGTTCGGAAAATATTCAGACCCCTTGACTTAACATTTTCTTACATTTTTGCAAATGTATTACAATTAAAAAACTGAAATATCACATTTACATACAGTACCAGTCAAAAGTTTGGACACCTACTCATTCAAGGGTTTTCCTTTATTTCTAATATTTTCTACATTGTAGAATAATATTGAAGACATTAAAACTATGAAATAACACATACGGAATCATGTAGTAACCAAAAAAAGTATTAAAGAAGCCACCCTTTGCCTTGATGACAGCTTTACACACTCTTGGCATTCTCTCAACCAGCTTCAACTGGAATGCTTTTCCAACAGTCTTGAAGGAGTTCCCACATATACTGAGTACTTGTTGGCTGCTTTTCCTTCACTCTGTAGTCCAACTCATCCCAAACCATCTCAATTGGGTTGAGGTCAGGTGATTGTGGAGGCCAGGTCATCTGACGTAGCACTCCATCACTTTCCTTCTTAGTCAAATAGCCCATACGCAGCCTGGAGGTCTGTTTTGGGGCATTGTCCTGTTGAAAAACATACGATAGTCCCACTAAGCACAAACCAGATGGGATGGTGTATCGCTGCAGAATGCTGTGGTAGCCATGCTGGTTAAAGTGTGCCATGAATTCTAAATATATCAAGACAGTGTCACCAGCAAAGCACCCCCACAACTCTTCCTCCATGCTTCACGGTGGGACCCACACATGTGGAGATCATCCGTTCACCGAGATCATCAGTCTTCTGCGTCTCACCAAAAATCTCAAATTTGGACTCAGAGCAAAATGACAAATGCTTGTGTTTCTTGGCCGAAGCAAGTCTCTTCTTCTTATTGGTGTCCTTTAGTAGTGGTTTCTTTGCAGCAATTCAATCATGAACGCCTGATTCACGCAGTCTCCTCTGAGCAGTTGATGTTGAGATGTGTCTGTTACTTGAACTCTGAAGCATTTATTTGGGCTGCAATTTCTGAGGCTGGTAACGCTAATGAACTTATCCTTTGCAGCAGAGGTAACTCAGGGTCTTCCATTCCTGTGGAGGTCCTCATGAGAGCCAGTTTCATCATAGCACTTGATGGCTTTTGAGACTGCACTTGAAGAAACTTTCAATGTTCTTGACATTTTCTGGATTGACTGACTTTAATGTCATAAAGTAATGATGGACTGTCGTTTCTCTTTGCTTATTTGAGCGGTTCTTGTCATAATATGGACTTGGTATTTTACTAAATAGGGCTATCTTCTGTAAACCACCTCTACCTTGTCAAAACATAACTGATCGGCTTGAGGAAAGACGCATTGAAGGAAATAAATTCCACAAATGAACTTTTAACAAGGCACACCTGTTAACTGAAATGCATTCCAAGTGACTACCTCATGAAGCTGGTTGAGAGAATGCCAAGCGTGTGCAAAGCTGTCATCAAGGCAAAGGGTGGCTATTTGAAGAATGTCAAATATATTTAGATTTGTTCAACACTTTTTTGGTTACTACATGATTCCATGTGTATTATTTCATAGTTGTTGTCTTCACTATTATTCTACTATGTAGAAAATAGTAAAAAGAAAAACCCTGGAATGAGTAGGTGTGTCTAAACTTTTGACTGGTACAGCGATTACAGGCTCGAGTCTTTTTGGGTATGATGCTACAAGCTTGGCACACCTGTATTTGGGGAGTTTCTCCCATTCATCTCTGCAGATCCTTTCAAGGTCTGTCAGGTTGGATGGGCAGCGTCGCTGCACAGTTATTTTATGGTCTCTCCAGAAATCCTCGACCGGGTTCAAGTCCGGGCTCTGGCAGGGCCACTCAAGGACATTTAGATTTGTCCCAAAGCCACTCCTGTGTTGTTTTGGTTGTGTGCTTAGGGTCGTTGTCCTGTTGGAAGGTTAACCTTTGCCCCAGTCTGAGGTCCTGAGAGCTCTGGAGCAGGTTTTCATCAAGGATCTCTCTGTAATTTGCTCCGTTCATCTTTCCCTTGATCCTGACTAGTCTCCCAGTCTCTGACGATGAAAGACATCCCTACAGCATGATGCTGCCACCACCATGCTTCACCGTAGGGATGGTGGCAGGTTTCCCCCAGAAATGACGCTTGGCATTCAGGCCAATCTTGGTTTCATCAGACCAGAGAATCTTGTTTCTTATGGTCAGAGTCCTTTAGGTGCCTTTTGGAAAACTCCAAGTGGGCTGTCATGTGCTTTTTATTGAGGAGTGGCTTCTGTCTGGCCACCCACCATAAAAGCCTGATTGGTGGAGTGCTGCAGAGATGGTTGTCCTTCTGGAAGGTTCTCCCATCTCCACAGAGGAACTGAAGCTCTGTCAGAGTGACCATAGGTACTTGGTCATCCCCCTGACCAAGGCCCTTGTCACCTCTCCCAATTGCTCTGTTTGGTCGGACGGACAGTTTTAAGAACAGTCTTGGTGGTTCCAAACTTCTTCCATTTAAGAATGATTCAGGCCGCTGTGTTCTTGAGGACCTTCAATGCTGCAGAAATGTTTTGGTCCCCTTCCCAAGATCTGTGCCTCGACACAATTCTGTCTCGGAGCTCTATGGACAACTCCTTCGACCTCATGGATTGGTTTTTGCTCTAACATGCACTGTCAACTGTGGGACCTTATATTGACAGCTGTGTGCCTTTCCAACTCATGTCCAATCAATAGAATACACCACAGGTGGACTCCAATCAAGTTATAGAAACATCTCAAGGATTATCAATGGAAACAGGATGCACCTAAGCTCAATTTCAAATCTCATAGCAGGGTCTGAATACTTATGTAAATAAGGTATGTTTAAAAATATTTTTTTTAATAATTAGCCAACATTTCTAAAAACCTGTTTTCACTTTGTTATTTTGGGGAATTGTTTGTAGATTGATTGTTTTTATTTTTATGAATTTAATCAATTTTAAAATAAGGCTGTAACGTTAACTAAACGTGGAAAAAGTCAAGGGGTCTGAATACTTTCCGAATACACTGTATAAGATGGTAGGGCAGTGTCAATCCAGCCATCAGACACACTCACTTGTACTCCAGGTTGCTGTCAAAGCAGCAGGCTTCCAGAGTGTCTAGAGAACTCATCAACAGCTCTGTGATCTTCTGACCTGACACATCACTGAACCAGAGAGATAGAAGGAACAGAGGGAATGCTTTGGAAAAACACAGAAACACAATAACACCCGATGACATCCAATGTCACAATACAAACAAACAAATAAACACGCACACACACCTCAAGAGTCAATTCTCACACACACACCACCCCATCTCTACCCCCATGGCAAGCCTCCTACCTGAGCCTCTCCTGGTGCAGGCAGGACAGCAGCATGCCCAGGGCCAGACCGGAGTGGAACTGGACGGCCTGGGAGTCATCTGCGGTGGGCGAGCCGGGAAGCCCCGCCCTCAGGGTGGCTAGGACCTGTGGCACGCTGTCCTTGTGCCAGGCAACCAGCACGGGCACCACCAGGGACAGGGCCAGGGCGGCACAGGAGCGGGCGATGGCACTGGCCGTGTTCTCTCCCGAGTAGGACCGCTAAGTAGGATCAGTAAGTTGAAGAAAATACTAATTAAACAATAAAAAAATATAAGCCTACCCATACTGTTGAATGGTATTGTAGAAACATTCAACAACAGTGTACAGGTTTTCATTTCTTTTTATGATGTAACATCAATATAGCATGATTTAGATGCCAGCATAATTCAGTGATAATTCTAGTTGTTGTGCTTGGTTGGTGTACTGACGTGTAGGAACCAGGGGAAGACTTGTCCTCTGGGCTTGTAGCTGCTGCTGACGATGCTGAGGAGAGTGTCCAGGACCATGGCCAGCCAGGTGGATGTGGACAGGATCTCAGGGCCCACCTACAGCATATACCACAACAAACGTGGCAGGGGAGAGTTACAGCACCACCCAAATGGTAAAAGCTTTAGATGACTGTGGTCCTTCTTCAGTTCATATTTATTAGGACATTTATCTGGTAAAACAATGGGATACTTTCAGAGACACTCCTTTCTTATTTTATGGTACAGAAATTACCAGCTATTTACTTAAGCAATGAGGCACGGGGGGGTGTGGTAATATGGCCAATATACCCACAGCTAAGGGCTGATCTTAGGAATCACGCAACACGAAGTGTCTGGATACAGCCCTTTGCTGTGGTATATTGGCCATATACCACAACCCCCCGATGTGCCTTATTGCTATTATAAACTGGTTACAAACGTAATTAGAGCAGTAAAAATAAATGTTTTGTCAGCCAATCAGCATTCAGGGCTTGAACCACCCAGTTTATAATAAGAAATAAAATGGTAAAATGGTAATTACACAGTAACAACCTTAGCATGCATTATTTGTTGTTTTCTCTTCAGATTCATTATAACAAACACTACTAGGCACCAGGGTACTAGTATCCCTTGACACTACATCATTTCCTAGTTAATACCAGGTAAGTACCAGTGCTATAAAATACAATGCTCCCATAACGTGTGGAGTCTGCTCTTACCCCAAGTCCTCCCTCCGTGTCAGCGGGCATGTTGCTCTCGTATTTGGCCAGCACCGAAGCCAGACCGCTCAGAGCCAAGATGGAGTTCCCCTGCACCACCGGACTGTCCCTATCGCCACGGAGACACAGGTGTAACACAGGGTTACCATGACAACAGTAGCAGGACTCACTGCCATCGTCAACCAAACAGTATGGCTACAGGCCACTGCTCCTCGATCCCGGTGTTGGGGGCTATAAGTGCGTACAGGATTTTGTTCCAGTCCAGTACAAACCCACCTGCTTCAAGGGTTTGAATGATGGCACTGGCCTAGTCTAGAATAGTCCCACAGTTTTGTTGAGACCAAAGCTATCAACAGACAAACAATCAGTAAAATCCCTTACCATAATTATAAATGCAATATAATTGCGACAAGTTACATTGTTAATGCATACACTTGACACGGTGGGAAATTCAATGTCAATGCAGAGGAGACAGACTTACTTTGCTGCAGATTTGACAACATCAGTCAGCTGGTCCCTGACCCTGTGTAGAGGGAGAGGATAGAGGGAGAGAAGGGGAGAGGAAGACAGGGAGGATGATTTAGAGTCTATCGCTGGACGGGGGGGGATGAACGTTTCATCTTCTCATGTCTTGATTACGCACGCACACAGTCTCTTTTCATCTGAGCGTAGCACATCACTCACATGGCGGATGTCTGTCCCATTGAGAGCATGCATTGACACCGATGTTCCCGCTGGTGTGTGTGAAGATGTAGTTGAAGTCGGAGGTTTACATACACCTTACCCAAATCTTTTCAGTTTTTCACAATTCCTGACATTTAATCCAAGTAAAAATTCCCTGTTTTAGGTCAGTTAAGATCACCAATTTATTTTAAGAATGTGAAATGTCAGAATAATAGCAGAGAGAATGATTTATTTCAGCACATTCCCAGTGGGTCAGAAGTCAACATACACTCAATTAGTATTTGGTAACATTGCCTTTAAAATAGTTTATCTTGGGTCACACGTTTCAGGTAGCCTTCCACAAGCTTTCCACAATAAGTTGGGTGAATTTTGGCCCATTCCTCCTGACAGAGCTGGTGTAACGGAGGTCAGGTTTGTAGGCCTCCTTGCTCGCACACGCTTTTTCAGTTCTGCCCACAAATTTTCTATGGGATTGAGGTCAAGGCTTTGTGATGGCCACTCCAATACCTTGACTTTGTTGTCCTTAAGCCATTTTGCCACAACTTTGGAAGTATGCTTGGGGTCATTGTCCATTTGGAAGACCCATTTGCGACCAAGCTTTAACTTCAGGACTGATGTCTTGAGATGTTGCTTCAATAAATCCACATAATTTTCCTTCCTCATGAAGCCATCTATTTTGTGAAGTGCACCAGTCCCTCCTGCAGCAAAGCACCCCCACAACATGATGCTGTCACCCCTGTGCTTCACGGTTGGGATGGTGTTCTTCGGCTTGCAAGCCTCCCCCTATTCCCTCCAAACATAATGGTCATTATGGCCAAACAGTTCTATTTTTGTTTCATCAGACCAGAGGACATTTCTCCAAAAAGTACGATCTTTGTCCCCATGCGCAGATGCAAACCGTAGTCTGGCTTTTTTATGGCGGTTTTGGAGCAGTGGCTTCTTCCTTGCTGAGCAGCCTTTCAGGTTAGGTCAATATAGGACTCGTTTTACTGTGGATATAGATACTTTTGGACCTGTTTCCTCCAGCATCTTCACAAGGTCCTTTGTTGTTGTTCTGAGATTGATTTGCACTTTTCGCAGCAAAGTACGTTCATCTCTAGGAGACAGAATGCGTCTCTTTCCTGAGCGGTATGACGGCTGCGTGGTCCAATGGTGTTTATACTTGCATACTATTGTTTGTACAGATGAACGTGGTACCTTCAGGCATTTGGAAATTGCTCCCAACGATGAACCAGACTTGTGGAGGTCTACAATTTTTTTTCTCAGAGGTCTTGGCTGATTTCTTTTGGTTTTCCCATGATGTCAAGCAAAGGCTGAGGCACTGAGTTTGAATGTAGGCCTTGAAATTCATCCACAAGTACACCTCCAACTGACTCAAATGATGTCAATTAGCCTATCAGAAGCTTCTAAAGCCATGACATAATTTTCTGAAATTTTCCACAGTCAAAGGCACAGTCAACTTAGTGTATGTAAACTTCTGACCCACTGGAATTGTGATACAGTGAATTATAAATGAAATTATCTGTCTGTAAACAATTGTTGGAAAAATTACTTGTGTCATGCACAAAGTTGATGTCCTAACCCACTTGGCAAAACTATAGTATGTTAACAAGAAATTTGTGGAGTGGCTGAAAAACAATTTTTAAATGACTCCAACCTCTGAATTCAACTGTATTTGGCCTGCAATTTCTGAGGCTGGTAACTTGAATGAACTTATCCTCTGCAGCAGAGGTAACTCTGGGTCTTCCATTCCTGTGGCGGTCCTCATGAGACCCAGTTTCATCATAGCACATGATGTTTTTTGCGACTGTGCTTGAATTAACTTTCAAAGTTGTTGAAATGTACCAGATTGATTGACCTTCATGTCTTAAAGTAATGATGGACTCTCATTTCTCTTTGCTTATTTGAGCTGTTCTTGGCATAATATGAACTTGGTCTTTTACCAAATAGGGCCATCTTCTGTGTACCACCCCTACCTTGTCACAACACAACTGATTGACTCAAATGCATTAAGAAGGAAAGAAATTCTACAAATGAACATTTAAGAAGGCACACCTTAATGCATTCCAGGTGACTACCTCATGAAGGACTGGTATAGTGATCTCTGTTGAGGTGATGGATGGACCAGTTGTTTTAATCCACCTTAGTATGCCAGTATGCCTGGAATCTTCAGTTAACCTTTTGGAAGAATCTGCTGTGCACATTTCCCTCATATCACTGTCAGCCATTAATAGTAGAAAAGTGGTCCTATTTGGCGCTGTTGGTAGAGCACGGCGCTTGAAAAGTCAGCATTGTGGGTTTCGATTCCCACTGGGGCAAACCATACGAAATATGTATGTAACCATGACTAATAGTCCCTTTGGATAGTGTATGCTAAAGTGCATATATAGATATTTTTTAAATAATTAGATACCAGAATATTGTGACGAGGAGAGGAAACTATTTTAGACTATTGATATGTAGCCCATATTCCTGGCAGATTAGCCTTCAAATGATCCCCTCATTTGAGAAGAGAGACGTTTTAGGAAGTTAATACATCTAATTAGTAGTTTCTGTGACTGAGATACACTGGAATTACATTACAAGACTGGCATCCAAATGAGATAGTTAGATTCATGCGAAGCTATACAAAAACTATTAACACTATTGTCAATCTTGTAATGTAATTCCAGTGTAAGTCAGTTTCTGTCACTGACTAGATTTATTCAGGAATGTTGCCTAATTCTGCATCTTTTACCCAATGATAAAGGGCAGAGTAATCTGTGTTAAGAGCTGAGATGTTTTTGATTATAGGGAGAAGAGTCAAAATGACAGGGCTTCATGGTGGATGCCACAGAGGAAGTAATTCAGAACATGACCATCTCCGCAAAGGTCAACTATGTCCTGTTGTTCCATAGTCTTAAATAATGTCAAACTGTCGGCTACAGGGACCAATGGAATGTGCTTTGTTAGAAGATGAGCTGGATTATGGTGGAATAGAACAGCATTTTTAAAGACAGGTGTGTGTGTGTGTGTTCTCACCAGAGCCAGGCACAGTGCTGTTTGTACTGTAGCTCCTCTGGACTCTCCTTGCCTTGCTTCTGCTGCATCTCCAGCTCTGCCCGACGGCCCTAATGACCACAGCAACCATGACCACACAGCAACCACATACACCATACCGGTACAGCAACCATGGTCGCAAATCAACCGCATTCATACGGCAACCATGACCATAAATTGACCAGGAAACTCAATGGAGATAAACAGAAAGACATGCTGTATTCATACGGCACGCACACACCTGTAGGACGGCATGGTACGCTCGGCTCATGAACCCTCGCCAGGCCTGGGGTAGGAGGAGGGCCCGATGCCACTCTGATGGCTGAATGTTCACCTGACCACAGAGAAGAGAAACACTGAGTATGTATGCGCATTCATACGTGCACACTACCGTTCAAAAGTTTAGGGTACTTAGAAATGTCCTTGTTCTTGAAAGAGAAGCCAATTAAAATAACATCAAATCGATCGGAAACACAGTGTAGACATTGTTAATGTTGTAAATGACTATCGTAAACTTGGATTAGCTAACACAACGTGCCATTGGAACACAGGAGTGTTGGTTGCTGATAATGAGCCTCTGTACGCCTATGTAGATTTTCCATAAAATAAATAAGCCGTTTCCAGCTACGATAGTCATTTATAACATTAACAATGTCTACACTGTATTTCTCATCGATTTGATGTTATTTCAATAGTCATTTACAACATTAACAATGTCTACCCTGTATTTCTGACCAATTAAATGTTATTGTAATGGACAAAAAAAAATTGTTTTTCTTTCAAATACAAGGACATTTCTAAGTGACCCTAAACTTTTGGACAGTAATGTATCTGTTTCAGAACAGTATGTGTACAAATAAACAGAAAAATGGTGACGTAGGTCATCCATCTTTAAACACGTTTCTATAAAAAGAACTGTACGTGTTTCCAAAGATCATCACACACCTTGGTGTGGAGTATTCATAGAAAGCATTTTTCCTGTCTAGTGGGAGTAAGCCTGAGTGTACACAAACATATCTAGCAGCTCATAAACAAAACACATGAGAGGGAAGGTTGATGAGTGGACTGCTAAAATAAACCGTTTGTGTAGTATGATGAGGATGCCTTAAACTGTCACTGGGGCGTACAACTAGGGCTGTCAGCCGGTGATTGTCAAGCAAACAACCGCTGGTCTCATGGTAATTGACCGTTAATTAACATAAACACATTTAGCATCTCCTGGCTTCCACGCATAGCCTACAAGCCACTGATGAAGACCTTTGGAGCATCTACATTTTAAAACATCTAATAAATCCATGTAATATAGCCTACACCAACACAATAAATCCATTATTTATTTTAGACAGATCTAAAGAAACATGATGTGAAAAAAATGTAGTCTATTTCAGAAGAACAGAAAAGCTGTCCTTATGTTGTCCTTATGTTGGGCCCTGATATGGCTAAGCCATATGGCAGTGGGTTACACTACTTAGTTTAGCAGACAAGATTTGCTTAGAATTCTGTGGCATTACTTTATATTGTGAAGAATGCAATCGAACTTAGCTGAATAAAACAGAAAGGACATTTTCTCCAAGCGTCTATTCTGTGTTGAGCGGTTAACAAAGAAACAGGTCCTCCTACTTTCTTCATTTATAGTTATTTATGCAACTTTAGTTGTGACACAAATGTTGGGCCATACGTTTAGATTTTAAATACATTCTAAGGCTGCATGATGCAACTCTAATGATGATTTGTGCAGGCTGTACACACTTCATCAGTCTCTAATTCACAATTTGACAAGCACTTGATAACGCCTCGAATTTCCCGGCTGCATGCCCTTTGTGTGGCCGTAATGCCCCCTAAAAAAATTGGGGATGCAAATTGTGCACATACTTTTCCAATTCCGAGGCACATATTGAAGATGTTGGAAGAACTGTCCACATTTACTTTCCGTCAGCCAACAAGATGAGTAGGCCTAACGAACAGCAAAAGCACTAGCCTATGTCAATCTACTATCCCACATAGTACAAAAGTTGACCTATTCTATTCTGTGTGAGAAATAAATATTCCAAACATAGTCTGAGACAGATGTAGGATGCGATAGATCCCAGATTAATACAATCACTAGCATCAAAAAACATGTTTTAAGCAATGAGCTTGGCGCAACAGATGAGAACATTTAGCTTAAAATGTTGATAAACTATTAGGTTATTTCTTCACATTATAAGCGCAGCAATGCACACACTGCTGTAAGCTATAAGTGCAAATGTTCCATTAGCAGGAAAACACCATTCTCAAAAGTGACCACAAATGTGATTATGAATGTAACGGTTTTATTATAAAGGTGCATTTTTAAGGTGAAAATGATCTTCCCAAACTTGAAACTCCCGCGCTGTATAAGTAATGCCAGTTAGGCTTTACACCCGTTGTAAAGCAGATTAATGTGCTTCATTTTAAGAAGTTATTTGGCCACTTTAGTTGTGATACACACCTTATCAAAACATATAGGCTAGGCTACATGAGGTGTGCGACTATGATTTGAAAAAGTCTCCCCCAAAAAATAATGCGCTGTTTGCCTTAAGCTGGGCATAATTCACAAGTAATAATATATCATTCACAAGTGATGGGCTAAAATTGTCACCCATCACATCATTACTGATTTTATCTTGTCTTTACATGTACTAAATAATACATGTGTGAAATTTGCATTGATTTAGAATGGAGCATAATCATGCACCTGTCTCGAAACAGGGGCAGTGGAAAAACACACGTCATCTATGCACTTCAATAGTTTTTCTCGTAAAGAGAAACAATGTGCTTAAAATAAGAAAGTTGAGAAATAAATATAGCAGGCCAAGCCTATAGAAAGCTGATAGAATCCTGCTCTTTTTAACAGAAGCCATCACTCTTGTTTTCTCGTGCAATTGCATAGCCTATAGAAATGTTGCGCAACATGAGCACATGGGCTCTCATGAGGTGTTTGATTAGATTTTCAATGACATCTGCATTGATGTCAGAGTGATCAGAGGGACAATAGAGTGCCGAGTACCAGGCAGTTAGCAAGTTTGGTAAGCTACTAATGACCAGCAGCAGCAGCAGAGCTTGGAGAAGACTAATTACTGTGACTAAGCGGTCACCTGGAATTTGACTGCTGTCATGACTCATGACCGCCGGTGTGGCGGTAATACGGTCACCGTAACAGCCCTACGTAAAACCAGCTGTCAGTTTGAAACATGGCTGTTGGATGATACACAGTGGCCACAAGATAAAAAAGACAAAGTATAAATGTGTAAATGTTCAGGTTACTTTTCTCAAGTCAACCAGCCAGTGATGATGACGGACGAAGAGAAAGAAAGAGCGAGAGAAGACAATGAGAAACAGAAAAGGTAAGGACAACAGAAAAAGAAGAGAATGTGAGTAGATAGAGAGAACATGAACCAAAGAAAGATAAAGTGACCAGAAATATGATGGGATAGGGGAGAAATAGAAAGGCATCTACAGAGAGAGAGAGCGAGAGAGAGAGAGAGAGAGAGACAGAGAGAGGAGACACCCCCTTGCCCCTACCAACTCACTCGGAGGGCCCTCCGTTGTCACGTGTTGCTGATGAAACTTTGAGGGTTACTTCCAGAGTGGCGATGGAATCAACAAACACATCAACTTCGGAACACAGTCGTGACTTGAATGATGCAATGTTCCACTTTTAAATAATAAAACTAGCAATTCAAATGAACAAATCCCCTGTTGTTTAACAAGATATAAACCTCAGTAAGTTAAAAATTTAATTTGGGAGGTATTTAAGTCTCAAAATCCGAAATACATGCATGCGGAACATAATTAGGCACACTTCTCCATTCTTCTCCAAACATATCGCAGTGTGTGTCGGGATAGCACTTCGGTCTGAAGCCGGCAGCTTTGCTGGCTCGTCCGAAGTTGCTATCTGAGGGTCTAATTAACCCCTACACCCTCAATAAATGTCACTCCCTCAGCTTTGGGACACTTGTGCAAATGGCAGAGGTGCACGTGAATGCACAAATGGAGGGCCGAGGGGAACGGGGTGATTTGGGATTCAGCCAGAGAGAGATAGGGGAGGTCACCTCGTGAATGAGAGTGGCTAACATCTGCTGGTAGCTCCGCCCCCTGCTGAGGAGGAAGCGGTTGATTGGTCGTCCATCTCGGTCAGTCTGGACGGGCAGGTCAAAGGAGAGAAGGAGGCCGGCTGTAAAACACAAACATTATATCACATAAAATTTAAATTTGCGGAAAACCTAGCTAACCTGGTCCTAGTCAAATAAATTATAAATATTCATTTGAGAAATGTAACCTTTATTTTCATGAACAGTAGACTAAATGCATAGTAACTCATGCAATCAAGAATTATTCATTTTGCATAACTTTAACTGACTAGCCAATTCCTGATTTTATTAATTTATCCTTATATTTCAATACAGGGGATGTCAACAATTTAGCAGACTTATTAAGGCCTTAAATAAAGTAATTTAAGATTTTTTTTTAAGGACCAGCGGACTCCCTGTTATTGAATTTCTCTTATTGATGGTGTGTGTTGGTACCTACCTGCCAGGCCCGGTTTGAGACCAGGCTGTTTGCTCTTCTCATAGGTTTTCAGCATGAAGCCTGGGATCCCTGCCACCGTTTTCCCCTGGTCTGACCGGAGGCTCCCCCTTTTCAGGGCAGAGTGGTACACCCCACGGGGCATCTGACTCATCTCCTGCCTCACCAGTGACGTCAGGAAGAGCTCAAATGCTGAACAGAGGGGGGTGGGGAGAGAAAGAGAAAGAAATTGGAAAAGAGGCGATAGTGGCATATTTGAATTCTGTTGTTGAAGTCTGCAATGGAACAAAATAATCAAAAGTGCAAACTGCACCCATCCGGCACTCAGGAAGGCTAAATGAAACACTATTTGAAATAAAAACAAATACTATTTGAATTTGGGCAAACATACTGTATATAATGGATGCCATGATGGATGTCCCCAACCCGTGTAAGAGCAGAGAAGAGTATTCACAGTTTCACACACAATGGGAGACTATGGTATAAACACACAGTTTATTTTTACGAGGCAGAGAAGGAAAAGAGTGGCCCGGGGCGTCTGGGAACAAAGCACGTCGACAAAAGGACATTGAGCGTCGGTTTACTTTTTAGAATTCCTCATCGTTTAATATAATTGACACGCTTCATTAAATTACATTGGAGCAGGAAACTGGAGTGGGGTAGAGTTTGGTCGAAAGAGGCTGTCGAGGGATTGGGGCAGAATTTCTGATTTATTCGAGTCAACTGCTCTGTGGTGCTGCGTTTCAGCATGTAGAGACAGTCCTCGGGAGGTATTGCTGAATAGTTTCACACAAAACAATTTAAACGCTGCATTAAATCGAATACACTATTAAATCAACATCCGAAAACATTTAGTCCCATCCTCAAAAGTTGGCACGGTGCTCAGTACTGCTGTGATTCTAAAGAGCTGTAGTGAGAGAGAGCGAGCACATGTGTGTGTTGTGAGTATATGCGTCTAACAGTACAGTAGTTATAAAAAGGACAGAAAAGCAAAGAACCAAGGTAGTTCGAGATGTGGGGTATATTAGATATGAGCAGCTTCTACCTGGCAGGACTGAGAGGGATGTGAGACCTAGGAGCTTCACATAGGATGGACCTGGAATGGACAAATCTTCCTCCTCCTCCTCCTCCTCTTTCTCCTTTACCTGTTCCTCCTCCACACTTTCAGGAAGTTTTGCGACTGGCCTGGCCTACCAGGAAGACAAACCAGCATACCAAAGACATGATTGGCTGACTGATTGCATTACACAACAATGATAAACAACAATTTGATTAATTATGAGTATAATGGATTATAACTTTTTATCGATTGCACACAAAGGTCCATACAAATTTTGACATCCGCTTTCAACCCAACCCAACCGATACATATACAGGTTTTTGGAGAGGTGCGGGGGGCTACCACACTGGGTGCCCGGGGAGCGGTTGCTGTGGTGGGTTGTTGTGTCTTGCTCAAGGGCACAACGGCAGACAATGTCATCTAGGATTCAAACAGGCAACCCTCCCGTTGCTGGCCTGCCTCTCTTACCGCTAGGCTACCTGCCGCTCCAGCGATTAATTACTACTACATAACGTTGCTAGGTGGTTGTAGGAACATTGGGAGAGCGTCGTCTATCCAGTGGTACTCTCACCTGCTCGGGGAGGTGAAGGAGCGTGTGCGCTGCCTCTGAGAACTCTGACAGAGCCTTGTATCCACAACTGGCCACCTCAGGTTCCTGGAACACACAAACCCATCAAAACAAAAACATGCACAGAGATCTGGGAAAAGCTAGTCTGGGAAGCAGGCTGATTTCTCCACCAACCTTGTTGAGAGCGTAGCCCCAGAGAAAGCTGACAACCTGCTCTTTGAGTTTCTGAAGGAAAACAAGCCATAGTTAAGGGCGAAAAGGCCTCAAATCACATCAAAATGAAATGCTGCACAAAAACAAAAAAAACGTGTTAAAATTGCCATTGTTAAAATATGGCCCCCAGGTGTGTTATGCATAGTCCACAGATTTGGAGGACAGGTGGTGTACCTCGTACTCCTCTGTCTTGACAGTGAGCTGTGGCAGCAGAGCCAGGAGATCTGCTATGGCCTTTACCACCAGAGGTCTAGAGTCACAGCTCAGCTTAGGGCCCAAGGCTGTCCATGTGGAGCCCACATCCACCACCTGGAAAAACATCATCAATGTTTACCACCTGAAGACAAAGTTATCTTAGGGGGTTTATTGAATTATGCTTATTGTAACAAGCACATGCCAAGTAAGGCAGTATTCATATTCAGTATTCGGACATCTTAGGAAAATTTAGTGGCCGTGCGTGTGTATGTGCATGCGTGTGTGTGTGTGTGTGCATGTGTGTCTGTGCGTGCGTCAGGGTTTCCGTTAGGCAAATGTGGCGCCGGACAACGCGACGGGAATATCTTCATTTACCAGCCATTTGATTTACCGGACAGATATGCTTTAGGGCGTTCACTCACGGTGTTCAGAATCTTAACAAAACATGCAACTCCTGTAATGAAGCAGGCAATAAAACATCATTTTCAAACAGTTGCCAAAATGCAATTCACAGGAAAAATGGGGAAAATAAACACTTAATCAGCACTTGCACTTGACCCCGGTAACACCACCAGCGAAACCCCCCTTCTAGCTCTGATTCTGACAGCTACGTTGAGGAAAAATGTCCCTTCTACGCCTGTGATATGTGGTTGTCCCACCTAGCTATTTTAGAGATGAATGCACTAACTGTAAGTCGCTCTGGATAAGAGCGTCTGATAAATGACAAATGTAAACAGCACACCTGATGCGAGAGGTATATGACAGATCTCTATTAGAAAATGAGAAAGAGGGTGAAAGAAAGTTGATCTGAAAACCAATAGAACAGGCATATGAGGAAGTCCTTCATAGGCAGCTGTGTGGCAAAAGGCCTAGCTGATTATTGAGCTGCTGCGGTCAGTGAAAAGCATCTAAAGTGTGTTAATTTAATAATTTTAAACAATGAGACAAGAAGTGGGGTGTGTGGCAAAGATAACCTGTAGGTGTGTCTCGCTCTCCAAAATGTATGTGCTCAAATCTCCAGAATCCACTCCGCTGTCTCCCACCAATACATTCATTGTTCTATGTGAATTTATTGCCTTTTGACTGTTTCTTTTTTAGCAATTCCCCATTACATCTGTCACCAATAGTAAATGTACTGTTCATCCCCGTCATTTGGTTACATTCATTTATGTTAACGCATTTATATTACTAGGCCTACAGTTATTTTTTGCATTCTCATTCTCGGAGTGGAACTGTCATTTGTAGAGTTCACAACCTGCTACACTTGTGAGAAACAAGTTTGGGTTTTATTTTATAACTATCATTCATTTTTCCATTGTCTTTTTTTTTCTTTTTCCCATTGTCTTTTGTTTGGTCTCTCTGTCTTGTTAATGATAAGGGAGCACGCCTGCCTCAGCACGCACACAACGGGCCTACCTTGTAGGAGTGCCCATTTGGGGATGTTTGCTTTCTGATTGTCTTAGTCACCACAACCACCACTAATAAATTACTGAGAAGCTCAGCTTAAGTCAACAAAGTCGTTTTTTTTAACATCCATTGTGAATGATAACCTAAGAGTTCCTCAAACAATCTACCCCTCGGTAATCACCAAGCCTCCATGTGAAAGAGCAAAATATCATAATCGGATCATCCCATATATCCGGTGGAAACTTCATAAAATAGCCTACCTTTCTCTTGTGCAAAAACAGACGTTTGTCCCGAGCTCACTGGGGGAAACTCTGAGAGCCCAGAATAGGCTAGTTGATACAATGTTGCAGGTTTGCTAGCTACAGCTTTGGGCAGAATCCAGTGAGGATTTGATAGAATTTTGCACTTCACTAGCAAAAGTCAAGACAGATAAGGGAGGCAGACAGGCAAAGTAGAGAGATGAATGTGATTGAAAGAACCATCATTTTTTATCTGTAGGCTATATTTTCTACTGTTTTCATTTGTCGGCTTTATCTATTTTTAATTGGTTGACAATGGAGGTTATAGGCCAACGGCTGCATTGGTCATCTCTGAGTTCCATGCGCTCATTTATGATATTTCGCAGCCAATGATTACGGTAATGTGTCCATATGGCAGAGTCTGGTGCTCTCGCATTAGTCGAATTTAAACTTTAATATTTTTTATTATTTTAACTAAAGATTTGTATGATTTCCACATGACAACGATTTTGAGAAACAAAAACATTATTGAAATGAAACCGATCCAAAAAACACTTATATGAAAACCCTAACTGACAGGCAGATTGGGAGAAATGGTAGGATAAATTGTATGCTTCCCCAAACTTGAAACTCACGCGCCCCCTATGAGGTTATGAAATAATTGCCTCCATCTTTCTATGGTCGGATTTTCAAGAACGTGAAGACATGCCTCATAACATGAAGTAAAACATTCAGGTGTTAAACCATTAAGTATGTTTTCAAAATGCATACTGCCTCACGCTCACATTGTAAAGTGGTGGGTGACGCGTTGATAGCATGCTGGTTTTTCTCCTGGTCAATTTGTCAGACCACAATTTTTTTTATTTGCCGTTTAAAAAAAAAATCTGTCCATTAAGCCAGCAATTACTGGCTAACAGAAACCCGGGCACGCATGTGTACTCTCACCTCGGTGCGGCAGAGCTCGTGAAGACCTTGCAGGGCCATGGCAGCAGGGGCGGCCTGGTCTGGTCTGGAACACTGGGCCAGAGTGTGTGTGATGGCAGCCAGCATGTCCCCTCCGTGCTGGTAGGGCCTGTGACAGACGAGTCATTAAAACCTCTTTCTGGAAGCGAATTCAAAATCCTTACCGCCAAGGCACTTTTGTAGGTCTGAAACTTTCAAAAAATTGAACAAGCGCATATCTAATATGGATCGAAGGGTGTAAGGTGCAGAAGAAGTGCGGAAGGGTAGAGGGCATAGGGCAGGGGTGGCCAACCCTCCTCCCGGAGTGCTACTGAGTGAGCAGGCTTTTGCGCCAGCCCTGCTCCAACACAACTTATTCAGCTAATCTAGGTCCCGATGAGCAGCTGGTCAGTTGAATCAGGTATGTTGGAGCAGGGACGGAGCAAAAGACTGCACAGCCAGTAGCTCCCCAGGAGGAGGGTTGGACACACTTGGTATAGGGAAAGCGAGGGGCTTAGGAAGAACCCTAAGAGGACAGACCGTATAAGTCTCAGGGGAGTGTTGGAGCCCACCTCTCTCTGCAAATGTCTCTGACACAGGCAGCCCTGGCTAGAATCTGTTCCCACTGGGCCTCCTTCCCCAGGAGCACAGACTTCTCAAACTGGGAGATCAGCCTCTGGAGGTCAGGGTACACACGGTCCTACAGCCAAGAGAGAAAGAGACACTTAATCCGAAACCAAGACTGCCAATGTGTCAACTCCCTCCACCTGGGAAACAATGCATTGCAAATTAAACACCCTTCTGAAAGTGCAGTGTGGACAATCAGCTGGCATCATATCATATATTGTATTGTTATTTGGATGTAAAAAAGTATTGTGTTTTCTTTGTGATCTGAAAAACAAGAAAACGTAATACAACTTTATATTGAATAGATATACACATCTATATATCTACACTACCATTCAAATGTTTAGGGTCACTTAGACCTTGTTTTTGAAAGAAAAGCACATTTTTTGTCCATTAAAATAACATTAAATTGATCAGCAATCCAGTGTTGACATTGTTAATGTTGTAAATGACTATTGTAGCTGGAAACGGCTGATTTTTTATGGAATATCTACATAGGTGTACAGAGGCCCATTATCAGCAACCATCACTCCTGTGTTCCAATGGCACGTAGTGTTAGCTAATCCAGGTTTATAATTTTAAAAGGCTAATTGATCATTAGAAAACCCTTTTGCAATGAAAACTGTTGTTATGATTAAAGAAGCAATAAAACCTGGCTTTAATCATATTCTTGATACGCCACACATGTCAGGTGGATGGATTGTCTTGGCAAAAGAGAAATGCTCACTTACAGGGATGTAAAGAAATTTGTGCATCAAATTTGAGAGGAATAAGCTTTTGTGCGTATGGACATTTTCTGGGATCTTTTATTTCAGCTCATAAAACACAGGACCAACACTTTACGTTTATATTTTTTTTCAGTATATTCAGTTTACATACACTTAGGTTGGAGTTATTAAAACTTGTTTTTCAACCACTTCACAAATGACTTGTTAACAAACTATAGTTTGTCATTTTTCCAACAATTGTTTCGACAGAGTATTTCACTTAATAATTCACTGTATCACAATTCCGGTGGGACAAAAGTTTACATACAATAAGTTGACTGCGCCTTTAAACAGCTTGGAAAATTCCAGAAAATGATTTAATGGCTTTAGAAGCTTCTGATAGGCTAATTGACATAATTTGACATCATTTGAGTCAATTGGAGGTGTACCTGTGGATGTATTTCAAGGCTTACATTCAAACTCAGTGCCTCTTCGCTTGACATCATTGGAAAGTCAAAAGAAAATCAGCCAAGACCTCAGAAAAAAAATTGTAGACCTCCGTTTGGAAATTGGGAGCAATTTCCAAATGTCTGAAGGTACCACGTTCATCTGTACAAACAATAGTATGCAAGTATAAACACCATAGGACCATGTAGCCGTCATACCACTCAGGAAGGAGACGCGTTCTGTTTCCTAGAGATGAACGTACTTTGGTGCGAAAAGTGCAAATCAATGCAAAGGACCTTGTGAAGCCGCTGGAGGAAACAGGTACAAAAGTATCTATATCCACAGTAAAACGAGTCGCTCAGAAAGGAAGAAGCCACTGCTCCAAAACCACCCTAGAAAAGCCAGACTACGGTTTGCATCTGCGCATGGGGACAAAGATCGTACATTTTGGAGAAATGTCCTCTGGTCTGATGAAACAAAAATAGAACTGTTTGGCCATAATGACCATTGTTATGTTTGGAGGAAAAGGGGAGGCTTGCAAGCCGAAGAACCTCATCCCAACCGTGAAGCACGGGGGTGGCAGCATCATTTTCAGGGGTGCTTTGCTGCAGGAGGGACTGGTGCACTTCACAATATAGATGGCATCCCGAGGATGGAAAAGTATGTGGATATATTGAAGCAACATCTCAAGACGTCAGTCAGGAAGTTAACTTCTTGGTGACAGGGGGCAGTATTTTCACGTCCGGATGAAATGCATGCCCAAATTCAACTGCCTGCTACTCATCCCCAGAAGATAAGATATGGATATTATTAGTAGATTTGGATAGAAAACACCCTGACGTTTCTAAAACGGTTTGAATCATGTCTGTGTGTATAAGAGAACTTATTTAGCAGGCGAAACCCCGAGGACAAACCATTCAGATTTTTTTTTTTTTTGAGGTCACACTCTTTTCAATGAGTTTTCATTGGGAATCCAGATTTCTAAGGGACCTTATTGCAGTTCCTATCGCTTCCACTGGATGTCAACAATCTTTAGAAATTGGTTGAGGTTGTTCCTTTGTGTAATGAAGAAGTACGGCCATCTTGAACGAGGGTCACTTGAAGTGTACTGTTAGATAGAGGAGCGTGACCAGAAAGCTAGCTACAGTTTGTTTTCCTCCTGTATTGAACACAGATCATCCCGTCTTCAATTTTATCGATTATTTACGTAAAAAAATACCTAAGTTGTATTACAAAAGTAGTTTGAAATGTTTTGGCAAAGTTTACAGGTAACTTTTGAGATATTTAGTAGTCACGTTGCGCAAGTTGGAACCAGTGTTTTTCTGGATCAAACGTGCCAAATAAATTGACATTTTGGATATATATCGACAGAATTAATCGAACAAAAGGACCATTTGTGATGTTTATGGGACATATTGGCGTGCCAACAAAAGAAGCTTGTCAAAGGTAAGGCATGAATTCTGCGTTTTCTGCGTTTTGTGTCGCGCCTGTCTCTTTGTTTACGGAAGTGCTATTCTCAGATAATAGCATCGTTTGCTTTCGCCGAAAAGCCTTTTTGAAATCTGACATGTTGGCTGGATTCACAACAAGTGTAGCTTTAATTTGCTATCTTGCATGTGTGATTTAATGAAAGTTTGATTTTTATTGTAATTTATTTGAATTTGGCGCTCTGCATTTTCCCTGACGCTAGCGTTCCACATATCCCAGAGAGGTTAAAGCTTGGTCGCAAATGGGTCTTCCAAATGGACAATGACCCCAAGCATACTTCCAAAGTTGTGGCAAAATGGCTTAAGGACAACAAAGTCGAGGTATTGGAGTGGCCATCACAAAGTCCTGACCTCAATCCTATAGAACATTTGTGGGCAGAACTGAAAAGGTGTGTGCGAGCAAGGAGGCCTGACTCAGTTACACCAGCTCTGTCAGGAGGAATGGGCCAAAATTCACCCAACTTATTGTGGGAAGCTTGTGGAAGGCTACCCAAAACGCTTGACCAAGTTAAACAATTGAAAGGCAATGCTACCAAATACTAATTGAGTGTATGTAAACTTCTGACCCACTAGGAATGTGATGAAAGAAATAAAAACTGAAATAAATCATTCTCTCTACTATTATTCTGACATTTCACATTCTTAAAAAGAAGTAGTGATCCTAACTGACCTAAGACAGGGAATTCTTACTTGGATTAAATGTCAGGAATTGTGAAAAACTGAGTTTAAATGTACTTGTCTAAGGTGTATGTAAACCTCCGACTTCAACTGTGCACACACACATACACACACACACACACACACACACAGATATGTACATACAGGCCACTCAGAAAGTATTTAGACCCCTGACTTTTACCATATTTTGTTATGTTGCAGCCTTATTCTAAAATCGACAAAAAAATAAATAATTCCTCATCAATCTACACACAATATCCGATAATGACAAAGCAAAAACAGGTTTTTGAAAACCTTTGGCAGTGATTACAGCATCGAGTATTCTTGGGTATGACGCTACAAGCTTGGCACATCTGTATTTGAGGAGTTTCTCCCATTCTTCTCTGCAGATACTCTCAAGCTCTGTCAGGTTGGATGGGGAGTGTCGCTACACAGCTATTTTCTGGTCTCTCTAGAGATTTTTGCTCGGGTTCAAGTCTGGGCCCTGGCTGGCCCACTCGAGAACATTCAGAGTCTTGTCCAGAAGACGCTCCTGCTTTGTCTTGACTATGTGCTAAGGGTCGTTGTCTTGTTGGAAGGTGAACCTACGCCCCAGATGTGTGCCTTTCCAAATCATGTCCAATCCACAGGTGGACATGTAGAAACATCAAGGATGATCAATGGAAAAGATGCACCTGAGCTCAATTTCAAATCTTATACCAAAGGGTCTGAATACTTACGTAAATAAGGTATTTTTGCTTTGTCATTATCAAGTCTTGTGTGTAAATTGATGAGGATTTTTTTTAAAGGCAATCCATTTTTAGAATAAGGCTTTAATGTAACAAAATGTGGAAAAAGGTCAATGGGCCTGAATACTTTCCAAGTGCACTGTATGTATATATTCAAATAAAAAAAGTATGACTTAGACTATTGCTCTCCCATCACTAACCTGTTTCTCCCACAGAGCGGTCATGAGGCGCAGTGCCACGGCCCTCAGCTTGGGGGCGCTGCCCAGCATCTGGAGAGTGTGGAGCACCTGGGGAAGACAAAACTGACAACCACACAACACATGTCAGAGAGGGGAAGCCACACACACAGACACACGTCAACATAAAGTATGATGTTAAGTTTGAGCCAATACACTATTCAATGACACTCATGCATAAATTGGTACACAGGAAGCTTTCTTGGAAGGCTTTGCGTTAAGTCTATCTTGACCATATTGAATGTGAGGCAATGAGATGCAAAGTCTTCTCTAAAACTGAGCACTGTCCTTTGACGTTGAGACTCCTACTACTAGTTATAGCAGCTAAAAGTATAGCATTTTTCCACTGTTTGGGGATATGACTCAGCCTTTCAAACAGGCCAGCCGTGTGCAGTGCAGTAAGTACCTTGTGGGTCCCAAAGTTTGGCAGCGAGTACAGCACAGCGTGGGACAAGTCTGGGTCACACTCCTTCCCCAGCTTAAACAACAGAACATGAAGAAGGGATGGGACCTGCAGAGAGAGAGAGAGCGAGGGAGGGAAAGACAGGGAGGGGTGAGAGGGGAGGGGGGGAGAGAGAAAGAGAGGGAGGGAGAGAGAAAGATAGGGAGAGAGAGAGAAAGAGGGGGTGGGAAAGAGAGAAAGTGAGTGAGTGACAGACGGACAGACGGACAGGACTGATGGGGGCACACTAGTTGAAGCATGTTTACTTGAAGCACTTTTCTTCTTGTATAGGGGAGAGTGGGAGTAAGGGGGGGGTAATATTCTACATTCTTGCCCGAGTTCTTCTCACCCACATCATTACAGGCCGCGCTAAGCTGCACACTGTCACAACCAATCCATCTCACCCGCCACCGCCACCCCCGCCGCCACACAGCGCAAGGAAGAGGCAAAGGAATCGTCGGGCTTTGAACTTTGAAAGTCGCGTTCCTGCGCTGGTGTTCCCCCCACTCCCTCCCCCGCTCTCAAGGAGCTCCTCATTCCTTAATTTCTTCCTTTCTTAATAACTTACTTCTGTCTCTCGCTTTTCACTCCCACTCTCTCGCCTTCCTTCTTTCCAACCCCCCACAGCTGACACACTGTTGTACAAAAGCAGAGTCTTGTCCCGGAGGCTTTTGCCATTCCAAGACACCTAAGTACGCTTCCTCTCTCTCCCACAAACCCTGACAAACATATAGAGCCTTGGGGGCAGAACAAACAGACAACCCCAGCCAAATTAGTGTCAGTTCTAGTGGAGGTATCATCATCATCATCCCAGGCCAAGACTAGAGAATATGGAAAGGGAACTGAGAGAAAATGAATCTGTTATTATAGAAAGCAATAAGGACAAATTAGGTAATGCACACACGTCCAATATACAGCCAGCCCTCCATACAGTATAGTGAAGGGGTGCCAAACAGCAGGCCCATTGGCCAAATAGAAAACTGTGGCCAGATAGGTACACAGGCAAAAATATGCTGGATTTGTTTGCTTGTTTTTGCTACGCAAGTAAGTGGAACAGCCTTGTGTTCTTGCGTTAAGTACATAAGGTATAGATGCAGTGCCTTCAACACATTACTGAGTACCACTCTCCATATTTTCAAGCATAGTGGTGGCTGCATCATGTTATGGGTATGCTTGTCATCTTTAAGGACTGGGGAGTTTTTCTGGATAAAAAATAAATTAAGCTAAGCCCATGCAAAATCCTAGAGGAAAACCTTGTTCAGTCTGCAGAATTAAGTTACCTTTCAGAAGGACAATAACCTAAAACACAAGGCCAAATCTACACTGGAGTTGTTTACCAAGAAGACAGTGAATGAATTTCACAGAGCTTAAATAATTTTGAAAATAAAAGAGTGGAAAGCTCTTAAAGACTTACCCAGAAATAATGACAATTGTAACCACTGCCAAAGCTGCTTCTAACAAGGTATTGACTCAGGGATGTGAATTCCTATGCAAATTAGATATTTTACTATTTCATTTTCAACAAATTAGCAAGAATTTCTAAAAACATGTTTTCACTTTATTATTATGGGGTATTATGTGTAGATAGATGGGTGAGGTTTTACCTTTTTTTCTCTTCATTTTGAATTCAGGTTGTAACACTACAAAACGTGGAATAAGTCAACAGGTATGAATTCTTTCTGAAGGCACTGTAAGGCTTAATAACAACCTCCGGAATGGGAATGCTCAGTGGTTCCCTGCTAAAATCATATAGCCCCTCCTACCCCCAACAGTGTAAACTGAGACGGCGCGGGATTAACTCCCTGTGCCCCCCCCAATAACAGGGACGTAGCCTCTGGCCCCTCCACATGGATAGCAGGCCTTCCTCTCTTGGACCATTCATAACTTGGCCAATATCCATGATCTTATGGACACCATGGTGAGATCAGGAATGTCACTTACCAGTTAGCACAAACATTGGATGCATTGGATTGATAGAATTCCACGTCACTGTCAGTGTGCCTACCATTCTCTACTTTCATCACTACTATACGTCTCCATGTCTCCACCTAACTCTGTTGCCCGCTGGTTTGGGTTGAAATTGTGTGCAATTGGTTTCATCCAAAAACGTTAGCTTCAAAGGCCAGGGACTTAAGTTAAGTGCGCCGTGAAAGAGCTATTTTCAGTTCTTAAAAATCCAATTACATTTTGAGGGAATCCTCTGAAATGCCCCAATGGGCGCCCCAAACGGTCGTGTCAGAGCAGAGGTTAAAGCCACTACTCCATACCTTGCTTCCTTCTTTCCTTCCTTCCTTCCGGGAGTAAAAGACTGAGAGAAAGGTGTCCTTCTCTGACCCTCAGTCCCCTGTCGGCGACGCCTCTGCCACTGCTATGCCTTCATTAGCATAACGCGCTTATCGCTCCCCGTTCGCCCACACCTTGCCCTGTTGCCTAGCAACCCCAACATCTGCATGGCTTATCATGGGGGGGGTTCTCTCCTTCCCGTTTTTTTGTGTGCCTTTTCGAGGGAACGGCCACCTGTGTTCCCCAATACAATTACCAACCACCTCTGCAATTACATTAAATGCACTGTTGTAAAAATCTGGGGCCATATGGTGTCAAACTACTAGAGTAGGTTCAGTTTTGCCTTTCACATTTCAGTCAGTAAGATTACTTAAACAGGGGGAACCTGATCCTAGATCAGCACTCCTACTCTGAGAAGCTTGAAACAGCCACTCAACAGTGCATTGAGTGTAACTACAGAGTTTAGATGGTGATTGAATGGTTGATTATTGTGTTGGTAATTGTGTTGTCTGTTCTTCTTGGTTAAAGACTAGGTCCTTCCTTCCGTTGTTGCACTGCAGTGCCTGAAGACTCTACAAGTTAGCATTGTAGTGACAAGATCGTAAGTAGAAAACATGAATAATACTGTAGATAGTAGCCTAGCGTGTTTCTATTTGTGGCTTGTAAATCTCGTGTTTGCAGCACCCTAGTGCCTGCAGGCTGCGGCAGCCGCAGTGGTTGTGTTGTGATTTAGCCTCCTAGTTACTGAGAGACATGGAGGTCGGGGGGGAGGAATTAGCCCACAAGCCAATGGTGTAAAGGAGAAATTAATCAGCCCATAAAAACTGTATATGGGGTGTCGACACACACACACACACTGTAACGACACAAACATGCTTCATACTGTACACACACACACTCTACACACACACACACACACACACACACACACACACACACACACACACACACACACACACACACACACACACACACACACACACACACACACACACACACACAAGGAAATACCATGGGTATAAAAGGCACCAATAACTTACTGCTCCCCACTTAACTAGCAGAACAACAGGCGCTCAGGGAGCAATTACAGAATCAAAAGGTGTGCACTAAGCCATCTAATGAGCGCTGCAAATAAGGGTGATGTACAATGTGACATTTCTTTATTGTCTATAGCAGGTGATAGTCCTCCGGGGTCACAGTGTCTGACGGTTTTAATCCTTTGCCTTTCAACCGGCGGTATATAGTGCATCCGGAAAGTATTTGAACCCCTTCACTTTTTCCACATTTTGTTACATTGCGCCTTATTCTAAAATGGATTCAATCGTTTTATTTTCCCCTCATCAATCTACACACAATACCCCATAATGACAAAGCAAAAACAGGTTTTTAGAAAGGTTTGCAAAAGTATTGCAAATAAAAAATGAAATTTTGCATTTACATAAGTACTGAGACCCTTTACTCAGTACTTTGTTGAAGCACCTTTGGCAGCCTCGAGTCTTCTTAGGTATGACGCTACAAGCTTGGCACATCTGTATTTGGGGAGTTTTTCCCATTCCTCTCTGTAGACCCTCTCAAGTTCTCTCTGGTTGGATGGGGAGTGTCGCTGCACAACTATTTTCAGGTCTCTCCAGAGATGTTCGATTGGGTTCAAGTCCAGGGATCTGTCTGGACCACTCAAGGACATTCAGAGACTTGTCCCGAAGCCACTCCTACGTTGTCTTGGCTGTGTGTTTAGGGTCGTCGTCCTGTTGGAAGGTGAACCTCTAGAGCAGGTTTCAATCAAGGATCTCTGTACTTTGTTCCGTTCATCTTTCCCTCGATCCTGATTAGTCTCAGTCCCTGCCACATGAAGCTACCACCACCATGCTTAAGCCGGAGGGATGGTATTGCCAGGTGAAGAGCAGTGCCTGGCTTCCTCTAAACGTTACGCTTGGCATTCAGGCTATAGAGTTCAATATTGATTTCATCAGACCAGAGAATCTTGTTTCTCATGGTCTGAGAGTCCTTTAGGTGGCTTTTGGCAAACTCCAAGTGGGCTGTCATGTGCTTTTTAGTGAGGACTGGCTTCCGTCTGGCGACTCTACCATAAAGGCCTGATTGGTGGAGGGCTGCAGAGATGGCCGGGTTCTTGGTCACCTCACTGACCAAGGCCCTTCTCCCCCGGTTGCTCAGTATGGCTGGGTGGCCAGCTGTAGGAAGAGTGTTGGTGGTTCCAAACGTCTTACATTTAAGAATGATGATGGCCACTTTCTTCTTGGGGACCTTCAATGCTGCAGGAATTGTTCGGTACCATTCCCCAGATCTGTTCCTCAACCCAATCCTGTCTCGGAGCTCTACGGACAATTTCTTCAACCTCATGGCTTGGTTTTTCCTCTGACATGCACTGTCAACTGTGGGAGCTTAATAGACAGGTGTGTGCCTTCCCAAATCATGTCCAATCAATTGAATTTACCACAGGTTGACTCCAATCAAGTTGTAGAAACATCTCAAGGATGATCAATGGAAACAGGATGCACCTGAGCTCAATTTCAAATCTCATAGCAAAGGGTCTGAATACTTCCCATATGCACTGTAGTGATAGCAACAAGCAGGGTTGTGTTCAGTAGGGAGAAATTGTTTGGAAGCAGAGTGAAACAGGGAATAAGAATGCACATTTTTGTTTTCAGTTTCAAAGCGATTTGCCCCAGTTTACCGTTCTGAACAACAGGGCAGGCCCCAAAAAATATTCGTAACATTTTCGTATTTTTTTTGCAGGATGACGTGCACAATTTTCGGGGACCCGTTTTGGCTCGTGAGCTCTACTTTCAAAACTACTGGCTGAAATTATACAAAACCTTTTAACGCATCTTTAAGTGATTCAATAAAAACTATTGTTCACCCAAAAAAAGTATGACAGTTCTGTAATTCCTAGAGTTTAACTTTATATAACGTACAGTTATATATGAATGTGGGTCCTGCATGTGGTCAACATTAACTTTAATAAAAATGTGGCTTCAGCATGCGGTTTCCAGTAGCTACCTGTGCGGGATCTGCCTGGGCGATGGCAGCTGCGGTTTTCAGGGCCAGTCTGCAGACGTCCTGCTGACCGGTGACCACCAGGTGAGCCACGGTAAGGGTGAGGGGAGACGGGACGCGCTGGCTCAGGGGCAGGGCCGAGGTCACCGCCAAGAGCCACTCGCTAGCCGCCACCGGGTCCCCTGTCACCTGGCGTAGGACCTGGGTGGCCACCAGCAACTCACTGGACCACGGGCTGAGGGGTAAGGCTAACTGGGACACCTTCTGGTAAAGAGTAGGAAAGAGAGTGGGGATAAGGGGGAGATGAAGGTTGGAGGGGGGTTGGCAGAACTATGGGTATAAAGACCATATGCTAACAAGAATGCAGGGCATAATATTTACAGTATGACACACGTACTGTTAACTTGGCATATTTCATTGCTTGGCATTAATCATTGCTCCTCTCACGCACGTCATAAATAAAGGCCAATCTGGAGGTAAATCCCGCTTCCAGTTTTTTTGTGAGTAGGCCTTTATAGAAATTAACCCTAAGAAGTGCATTTGTTTACCTCAGCAGGCTTGGAGGACTCTCTCTGCGCATTCTGTAGGAGGCTCTGGGCCAGGCTCTGGTTGCGTGTGTGTGTGCGGGAGTCCGTCAGGGGCTCCATGAGGGATGAGCAGGAGAGGACCTGCAGGAGAGGCAGCACCAGCACCGGGGTACCCCAGGGGGGTCGCTCACACTCTGGGGGGGCCAGACTTAGGGCTGCAGGGGGTAAAGATATCATCATTAAGAGAGTTGGGGTGTAGGGATGGAGAGAGAGGGAGAGGTGAGTGTGTGGATAGCCAGAGGCAAGTATAGTGGAGAGAGACAGAGAGAGGTGCATGTAGGGAAGGTAGAGAAAAGAGAGGCAAGTGTGGGGGAGGGAAAGAGTGTGGAAGAGTGAGACAGGTGAGAGTAGTAGAGAAAGAGGCAAAAGGAAAGAGCGAGAGAGGTGAGTTTAGAGGAGAAGAGAGAGGGACCAGTCTGTGTAAGGAGAGGAAGCTGAGAGAGAGTTGATACCCAGTGTAAGCAGCCCGGTCTGCTGGGACGCTGAGGCCTCGAGAAGGAGCAGAGCCAAGCCCACCATCATGTCCTCCACAGGGAACTCCTGGAAAAACACACACATGCAGTCACACGCACGCACTTTCGAGGAAGTGAGAATACAAACTGACAACCCCCCTTCTACCCCCCCAACACAAACACACACATCCCAAGCCCGAGGGGTCTTGAAAACGCAGGGATCGTAAGCGCAGCACACTGAGCTCCAAAGATTCCCTCTCAGTCTTCGACCCCCGGAGGAATCTTTGGAGCTGTATGTGCTCCCAAACCAATGCTTTGAGGAGATTAGGATCGCACCGCGAGGCGGATCTGGATACATTGAGCGGGAGCTGTCGACAGAATCCTAACAAACCTCCACAGCCACAGGCAGACAAACAAGCTAAAGAGCTGCTGTGCTTTGTGTCTGTCTGTGGGGAAACGGTTTGCTGGGGGTTCTTCCTTCTTAGAAATATAACATAACCATAAACAGCGGCAACGTCTGAAAGAGCGTGAAGCAAGAGGCTGATCTCATTAGAACCCACACAAACTGTTTACTGATCTGTGCAGATGAAGGAGATGAAGACAAGGTGAGGAAGCCATTTTAAACTATTTTGGCTTGCCCGGCTGGCTCACCTCTGTGCGGGTGGGGAGGAGCTGGTGCAGTAGTTGGAGTAGTGGTCTGCAGTCTCCGCTAAGCTTCAAACTTAGCTGACAGGCACACAGCAGCTGCAGGGCCAGCTGGGCCCTCTCACTCCCCCAGTCGGCCACCTCCAGAGCCGGGATCATGGCCTCCACGAGGCCCCGAAGCTCCAACACTGCCTCCACACTGTCCACCTGAAGATGGAGACATAACACAGGCCGCGTCAATGATCATACCATACCTGCTATGTTGTGTCTTTCACATGTGCTGTGTTGTGCTATGCTATAGTGGGTTCACAGGTTCATGTCTACACTGTAAATGGTGTGTTTCCTCAAAGAAACAAAAAGGAAAATAAATCTCGTCTCACCTGCATGTGAGGAACTAGCTCGTATAGACAGCGAACCAGGCTGTGGCATACCACAGGGCTCTGTCCCGGGTCCTCTTCAGTTTCCTGGTCTTTCTTCTTTTCTTGGTTGTGATCCCCCGGCTGGGGGGGCAGTAGGACCCTGAGGAGGCTGTGTCTGAGCAGAGCGTACTCTGGCAGCCGATGGGGCTCACAGTACAGGTAGCGCAGGAAGGGGGCCAACATGGTCACGTACACAGACTCACCCCTACACGTGTTATATGCATGCACACACACACACACACACACACACAGGAGAAATCTGTGTTAAACACACACTTGCACGTCCATGTAGTAAAATGTAACTGTAAAGCATATTTAAAAGTAGATAATATCACGCCTCGAAGAAGAACACAAATCAAACAGGTGAACTAGCTGACAGTCATGTCATGAGTTATGGAGGACGCTCCAGCTGAACGACCAGATGACTTGGACATGTTTGAAGGCCGAGCAGTTCGGCCTCACCTCTAGTTCGTTCCCGGGGCTGGCCAGGGAAGAAAACCCTTTAGCTAACCTGTCAGCGGCCCGCTGGATGAAGTCGTCAATCTCCAGCAGCAGAACGGGCCAGCAGTCAGGACGGTTCTCCAAGACGATGATGTATGGATGGGGGCTGCTCCTGTAACATATTAATTTATTTGTTTGGCTTTGCTTTGGGCTACTGGTAGGTATGCAATCTCTATGGATGTGTGAAGATGAGTTGTTTGCTCACACGCTGTAAATAAATCAGTAAAATTAGTGTGCGTCCCAAAGCGGCAACCTATTCCTTATGTGGTTCACTACTTTTGACCAGAACACTATGGGTCCTGGTCAAATGAAGTTCACTATGTCGATAATAGGGTAGCATATGGGACGCAACCATAGTGTCTTATAAGCCCATATGTCTGGGCAGCAAAGACAGTTAAATAAACAATCATTCATAATCAATTATCCCATTTGTTTATCCGTCTTCCTTCATCTCATTTAGCTGCCAAGGCCAACGCAAAGCAATCAAGGTTTCCGGTTTCAAGTCCATGTGAAAAGTACTGGAGTTTAGTTTAGTTTGAAAGCTAATGCAACACATACGCATGAATATATAAAAAACAGGAAAAAAGACATTTGGATATTTGGTTTAATGTATTCTGTTCCCTTATTTAGATATTTCATTATATTACAGGCCAGTGGGTAATAGTGCAGATATTATGGCCAGTCCGTTGTGCTCATAGTCTTTCCCTGAATGAGTGTGAGTCTAGCAGAAGCCTGGCCTTGAAGAGGGGTGTGACTGACTGATGCATCTGGGCCTCATCGACTAAGAGTTTCTCAGGCAAATGTTCTTCTGAATAACTTAATGTTGAGGTCAAAGGCTGTTTACACAGCCACCCTAAATCAGATTTTCTTTCTATATCCGATATCTCTTTCTGACCCTCCACACACAGTTTTACATGTGACCCATATCAGATTTGCACATTCACACTGATGCAGCATTTGAAGTAGCACGCAAATGCAATGCTCATTTCCCATCCCTGTTCCTTAAAAAGTTGGTGGTTGTCATGGTAAAGGCAGGTTGTGCACAATAAGAAACACATCAGAGCAAATAAAAATCTGATATGAGTGCCCTGACAGAGGCCGCATATGGAGGATAGGGTTTGTATCAGAATTGAGATCCACATATGGAAGTGGTATATATTGAAGTCAAAAGATCAGATTCCATGTGGTTTTTTGTTGTTGTAAATGTTTACACATTTTACGCAGTTTAGAAAGGTATGAGATACGCAAATAATTGCCAAAAGACCTGAATTGGACTGCTGCATAAACACAACTAACATCCTAAAATGACCACAGGACTCTGAATTAGGTCAGATATCAGTCAGCAGCTTAATCTTTTGTCACAAAATTGTTTCACCGAGATGTGACCTACCCCTCAAACAATATAAAGTCACATTTAGATGTAATGATTAGCTAAGAATCTGTCTTAGTTGGAAACCTGCCAAATAGTCTTAATATAGGGCTATTGCTTTTTAGTCCATCTTAAACAGATATTTTTTTGTCATGCTGAGCCTTAAAAATGTGCATAACCAGAGGCTTTCAAATTTCTTCGGTCTACAAAGCTCTGTGTAACTTGGCAGACGAGTTCTTCTTCTGATCTGCCCAAAGTGTACATAGATTCCTCCAGGACAATGGATACACTTCTGACCACCAAGCTTCAGAAAGGTTGATGTAGGCAAGTCCTATGCCTCAAGCAAAGGCTAATGGAGCTCAGGCCGACAAGAAAGCAGCTCACATAGGAAACCTCTCAACCCAGCAAAGTCCATGGCAATGCCTTTAAATGGCCTGGCTGTCATTGTAACAGGATCTTACCTTACCTACTGTCAGACTGGACAACAAAAGAGAGGGGACACAAAAACATTACGAGGACGACTACCAAAGCCAAAGAAGCCTTTAACGAGGCTAATGCCTGCCCTCGCCCCTCATCCCAGTCTTCCCCCTGCCACCTGGGGGCTGGGGCAGAGCTGGCGTCAGGCAGACCGTGCCCAGCCTAAGAACTGGCCACCGGCCGACTGGCGAACAGAGGGGCTGTGGTGCTCCTGGTCCCAACAATCCACAATGACGTTCAATTAGGTCAGAAAAGGAGCTCAAGTCCAGATTCTGGCAGTGTAGTTGTAAGTGGGAAATGGTTGACTGTCTTAGTGGTTAAAGAAAAGTGGGTAAACTCTGAACACCGGTGGAGCTGAAGAGGGCAAAGGCTCTTTTATGAAAAGTGATTCATGGATTACAATAACGAGGATATAGCATCCCACTCTTCAGAATCTGAATGTGTAAACCAACCTGAAGTCTACCTTTTAAGAGAGATTGGACATGGCCTTTGAACAAGATAAAGGCCCAGGTTAAAACAACACACTTGTGGCAGGGGGACATTGCCTGCAGACAGACAGGCGTGATTGTGACCACTGCCCCACGTCAATCATTGCATGCGCCACTGAGTGCCTCCAACACCGGAGGAAGGACGTCTCTCGCTCTCCCTCCCTCTTTCTCTCTCTCGTGTGACTGACCAGCTTGCCTGCCATAGTCTCTTGCGGAACAAAGCATCCCCCTTCCCTCCACATCCCATGGCGTAATCTGTCTGACTATCTCTCTATCCCTCTCCTCAGGTTCCCTGTGGTTCGTCTCAACCTCCAGTTCAATGCGGCCTATCCATCAGGCCTTCTTTCTCTCCAGACAGGCCAGACAGACCCACCATTACCTGCTTTCACAGCCAGACAATGGAGGGAGCAGGAAGCTGACAAGACTGACCTTGCTACCTTGCCATTGTTGAACTGCAAGTTCATTGGCAGTGGCAGAATAAAGGGCGCTGGGTTGGAGGGTGGCAGGGCTTTAAAATCAAAGTTTGTCGTCTTCAGATTTTAAAAGTGGTCTGAAGTCCATATCCCTCACCATTGGTTGTGTAGATACACTATACCAGGCTATATGGCTGAAGTTATAATGAATGGAAAAGATTTGGAAATTAGATAGTGTTTATATTTTCCATTCATTTGTGATTGAGGCAAACAGCTGGATCTAGCCCACATAACAGATGGCGTGCAACATGAACACACCTCCCCCATTAGACCAGTTAGGACACGTGTCAAACTTTTCCACAGAGGGCAGTGTCTGCGGGTTTTCACTCCATCCTTGTACTTGATAGATTAATAAAGTCATTAATTAGTAAGGAACTCCCCTGACCAGGTTGTCTATGTCCAAAAACCCGCAGACACTCGACCCTCAGTGGAATGAGTTTGACACCCGAGTTGAAGTCTGAAATTGTCAGACTAATTTTAAAAGTGTCCCTTTACAGCTAGAATTCTTAAATACAGCATTTTATATATTTTTTTAAAACTTAGAAATGAATGATAAATACCCATTTTTTTCTTGAAGAATAAATCAAATCAAAGTTTGTCACGTGCGCCAAATACAACAGGTCTGCTTACTTACAGGCTCTAACCAACAGGGCAAAAAAGGTATTAGATGAACAATAGATAAGAATAAAAATAGCAGTAGCGAGGCTACATACAGTAGCGGGGCTAGATACTGGCACCGGTTGGTCGGGCTGATTGAGGTAGTATGTACATGTAGATATGGTTAAAGTGACTATGCATATATGATGAACAGAGAGTATCAGTAGCGTAAAATACACTTGTCTTATGAGTTTAGTTCAACTGTTGTATCCTATCAGAACCCAAAATATACTTTTGTTTTACTCCAAAGTTTGTAAACAAACACTGTATAGCCTCAAAACATGGTTCAAACTATAATGTTGATGTAATGGATGGTCAGTCCTTGCATCCATAGCTTTGTCTATGAATTTGAGAGCCGTTACATTTCTCCAGCTCCATCTCTTAGTTTTTTTTTACAAAACAGGGATGGGTAGAACACTTTGTTACTGTTATAATTAAGGACTCTAACTTTAACTGCCCAATTAACTTTGAACTGTCCTTTTAAGAACCCACCAGTCTGGCAATGTGTGCAGGTTACGGTGACTCCCAGATGAACTCAGATCACACAAAAGGAGGTGGGGGTTGGGGTTGAGGGAGACACGACAGGGCCTCACCGGGAGAAATGTATACAAGCTTTAGTGCCACACCAAGTCGGAATCGGAAATCGTCGGACACCCTGGAAATGCAGCTGAACTGAAGCCTGTCTGGTTGGGTGGGACCGACACGGTTATGGGGACAGACAAGACAGATACAGGACGTGATCCTGGGAGAATGGCGCTCGTTTTCGCACCGGACCTCCTGAACACCCCCTCCTTCTGGTCCCGCTGGGTGGTTAAGTGGCTTAGTGTCTCTGTGGAAGATTGAGCGGGGCAGCGGCGGGCAGACGGTCAACAATGGGCACCTCGTGGGCATTCTTCATTAATCCTGCAGCATTTACAATCGCCCAGCAGAGCCAGGCGCATCCACCAATGGCGGAGCGAGGCTGTCGGCCCGGCGGCTCCACCCTGCTGCCCCAGGCACATTCATCTTCTCACCAGGGAATGACAGGGAGTGAGACGGAGAAGAGACGTAAAGAGAGGGAAAGGTAACAATAAAATGGAGGGAAATATAGAGAAAGAAAGAAAGAAAAAGAAAGAAAGAAAGAAAGAAAGAAAGAAAGAAAGAAAGAAAGAAAGAAAGAAAGAAAGAAAAAGAAAGAAAGAAAGAAAGAAAAAGAAAGAAAGAAAGAAAGAAAAAGAAAGAAAGAAAGAAAGAAAGAAAGAAAGAAAGAAAGAAAGAAAGAAAGAAAGAAAGAAAGAAAGAAAGAAAGAAAGAAAGAAAGAAAAAGAAAGAAAGAAAGAAAGAAAGAAAGAAAGAAAGAAAGAAAGAAAGAAAGAAAGAAAGAAAGAAAGAAAGAAAGAAAGAAAGAAAGAAAGAAAGAAAGAAAGAAAGAAAGAAAGAAAGAAAGAAAGAAAGAAAGAAAGAAAGAAAGAAAGAAAAAGAAAGAAAGAAAGAAAGAAAGAAAGAAAGAAAGAAAGAAAGAAAGAAAGAAAGAAAGAAAGAAAGAAAGAAAGAAAGAAAGAAAGAAAGAAAGAAAGAAAGAAAAGAAAGAAAGAAAGAAAGAAAGAAAGAAAGAAAGAAAGAAAGAAAGAAAGAAAGAAAGAAAGAAAGAAAAAAAAAAAGAAAGAAAGAAAGAAAGAAAGAAAGAAAGAAAGAAAGAAAGAAAGAAAGAAAGAAAAAGAAAGAAAAAGAAAGAAAGAAAAGAAAAAGAAAGAAAGAAAAGAAAAAGAAAGAAAGAAAAGAAAAAGAAAGAAAGAAAAGAAAGAAAGAAAAGAAAGGAGAAAAGATAGGCCTAGCTTGCATCTGTGTCTTTTTACCCACCACTCTGTAACTGATTTTGGGGGGCCCCAGGATCTTGGCAGAGGTCCACATCAAAGACTGGGGTAGGGAAAACGAGGACAGGGGAGGGGGAGGATTCTCTCTATAGGCTTTGAGAAAAGCATCCATTTCTGCCCTGGATATACAGTACCTAAGAGTTGTGTACATTTTACAATGACATTTTTGCCATCTAGCAGACGCTGTTATTTAGAGAAACTTAGAGTAGTGAGTGCATACATATTCATACTTTACTTCATACTGGTCCCCCATGGGAAGCGAACCCACAACCCTGGTATCGCAAGCACCATGCTCTACCAACTGAGCTACACGGGACTGGTATTTGACTCCTTCTGACTTGTCCCCAGAAGGATTCCCCTGCCCTCGGTGGTTGACACCCATTCATTCTCAAAACCGTAATAGCCATGTCCATCTTGGAGAGTTGTGTGCTGGCTAGCTGGCTCAAGGTGCAGCCTACTATACGGCTGCTCAGATCCCTATTGAAGCATCTAGTGGCAGTAGATATTGGCCCTTTTGTACTTTGACACGATTCCCCCCCCAACTCATGCACCTCATTCCTGACACCTTAGGTGACTGCGGAGGTGTCATGATACATGATTCATCAATCCACTATGAAATTAAATCAGAGCTGGGCCTTAACAGCCCATTGGCATGGGTTGATGTTACCCAAATGAGATATTAATCATTATCAGCACGATGGCTCAGCCAGAGGACAATCCTATGGAAGGGGTCGGTATACTAACTTCCTAGCATTTCTCCACAGGGAAATAATTCTATGCTTCCCAAATTAAACCCTATAGTGCACTACTTTTGACCAGCCCTGGTTAAAAGTGGTGCACTAAGGAATAGGGTGGCATTTGGAACGCCGAGTCATGATCTACAGCCCCATAATTGCAGTAGAAGGCAAAGTACTCCCGTATTACTATGATATCATCACAGCATTTCTACTGCTGTACAAAAGCCTAAGACATACTCCAAGTTGATATTCACGTAATAAGAAATTCCCCTCGACCACAACTTGGGGGAAACAACCATTCTTTCCCATTCACCCCCATGGTAAAATATTTTTGGGGTTACAAAGAATGAGAGAAAAAAACATCCCAAAAAGCTGCTGTGTTGTTCAATGTACATGTAACCAGGTCAAAAATCCTGTGAGAAGAGGCTTCAGGCTATTTGGTGTGGGAGAGAGGGAAATGTGGGGACTTTGTCCAAGTAGGCTACACCTTGCTATGTGTGTGGAAAACATTTCATCACAGGTAAGACATTTAACTTGTTTAGTATAGCCCATGTGTAACTCCACTCACTACTTGTAACTGTATAGTCTGTTAGTTTGTGTCGTTGGTTTTGGCTAGCTTAAATGTTCCAGTCAGTAGCTAGCTAGCTTGCACTCACTCATGTGGCTGCTAGCACCTTCATGAAAAGGGGAATGAGGGAAGCCCTACAATATAGTGTTTTTCTAAGTGGCATGAACTCTCTGGAGCAGGCAATGTTGAAAAGGAACTTTTATACATGATGTACTTTTCTCAAATGTAGTTTTGTAATTGACTAAAACAAGGAGACAACAAGATAATTGCGTTTGAAAAGGGTCAAGTTTCTACTGTGAGCCAATGGGGTAACCACAGGTTGTTTTCCCCACAGGCGTTCTATCTAACACCGACTGGGACTATTACTACTCAGAAAAAGTACTATTATGACCTCACTGTAGCATTTCCATGAAAACCCAATAAGACGTTAGGCTACCAATGTACTACATCTGTAGCATTTTCATGACTTCATTAGGATCTTAGATTACTATGATGATATCAATGAAGTATTTCCACAACTAAATAACGACTAAGATATTACAATGACATTGTAGTAGTCCATGACCTTACAGCGGAGTAACTCAGATATTACTACTACAGATGCAATTATGACATAATGCTATTCGGACTACAACAAAAGTTATCACAATGTCATTATTACTACTACAGATGCTATTATGACAATGTTATCGTAACAAAAGAAAAACACATAACTACTACAGATGTTATGACATTGCGCTATTATGACTATTACAGATGTTATTCTGACAGGGCGAGATGTTATGACATGTTTTATTATGACTACTACAAGGTATGACATGTTATTTTGACTACTTTAGATGCTATTATGACCACCACGTGTTTATTATTACGACAGAAGTCAATCGAACAACGCTATCGTGACTATCCACAGCTGTTATTACAACAGAATGGTATCACTACCACTGCAGAAAAATGTTATGTTATAATAAGCATTATTATTATTATTCATTTAATTTGTAAAGTGCTTTTCTCAACCCAAGGCACACAAAATAATAACAACAACAACAACAATCCAAAACACAGAAAACAAATCAAAGCTATATACAGCTGTCGCCAGATCCGGAGGACATGAGAACAGAAATAGCAGAGGTCCTTGAAGGCTTTTCTGAACAGCACAGTCTTGAGCTGTGCCTTAATGGGGGGCCAGAGACTCTGCAGCCCTAATAGTGTCGGGAAGTGAGTTCCACAGCCTCGAAGCCGCGCAACTGAGAGCCCTGTCACCCATAGTTATTAAGTCTGCTGCAGGGCTGAAGGGAAACAGAACTGGAGGAGCGACGTGTGCGTGTGGGGCAGGAGGGTAAAATGAGGTCAGACAGGTACTTGGGTCCAGAGTTGTGGATATCTTGGTAGGTGTGAACCAGGATTTTTTCGTCAATGCGTGAGCATATGGGGAGCCAGTGGAGGTTGAACTGTAATGTGCTCGCGGGGGAGGTGTGGGTGAGCACGTGAGGACCTGTTGGAGACATATTGTAGCCTGTTAAGGCTCTTGGCAGATGCGCCAACAAAAAGGGAGTTACATGGGAAAATTTGACATTGGTCAAACTCTTGATGTGCGCCTCAAACGAGAGCTGACTGTCAAATATCACACCCAGGTTGCGAATCTGACTGGAGGGGAGGACCTTGACATCATCAATATTGAGGCTGTAGCTGCCAATGTTGGTAATGATAGTGCCAATCAGGACGACCTCTGTCTAGTTACAGTTTGACTGCAGGAAACTCAACTGCATCCATGTTTTGATGTCCTGCAGGCAGCTGACCAGGAGTGCAGTGCCATTGGCAGTGTTTGTGGAGACATAGAGCTGTGTGTTGTCAGTATAAAAGTGAAAGCCCAGTTCGTGTTTCCTGAAGATGTTCCCAGTGGCAGAATGTGGATACAAAACCGTAGTGGCCCCAGTACGGACCCATGTCGGAGCACAACTCTGTCTGACTCACTAGGACTGATGGCTACAAACTAGTAGCGATCAGTGAGATAGGACCTGAACCAGTCCAAGACAGTGTCTGACAGGCCCTTCTCCATGCAGTCTAGCAGGATGGCTAGACTGCAACTGTGTTGAATGCTGCACTGAGGTCCAGCAGTCAGAGGATGCTGGCAACCCCAGAGTCAGCATTCATGAGGTCATTAGTGACCCTTACCAGGGCAGTCTCAGTACTGTGTCTAGCTCTAAAACCCAACTGGAAGGGCTCAAGTAGGTGGCCAGGTGGCTTTGGAGTTGGCTACAAACAGCACATTTGAGGAGCTTACTCAGGAAGGGCAGGTTGGAAATAGGCCTTTAGTTCTGGAAGTTGTCAGGGTCAGATCCAGGCTTTTTAAGTATTGGTGTGACTGCGGACAGTTTGAGCTGAATGAGGGACACACCCAGTGATGAGGGACTTGTTGATCCTTTCTGTGAAGTCTCCAGAGCAGGTAAGCAGGTCTTGACAAGGGAGGTGGTGATAAGGTCTAAGCAAGTGGTGGGCCTCTTTGTCCTAACCAGCTTGGTTGCATCAGCTGCAGTGACTGTGGTGAAGATGGAGAACCTTGACTCAGGGAGCATAGGACTTGGTAGCTCAACTAAAGAGGCTTGGGAGGTCAGGAAGGTGCTATTCATATTTTAAAGTTTGCTTTGGAAGAATCACAGGTATTGATTGCACCGTTCTGGGAAGGCTGAGGTAGCACAATTATTCACAGATTGGAGGTAGGGCTGTTATGGTGACCGTATTACCGCCACATCGGCGGTCACGAGTCAATTTCTACGTGACTGTGTAGTCTCAGTAATTAGGCTTCTCCAAACTCTGATGCTTCTGCTGGTCATTAGTAGCCTACCAAACTTGCTAACCACCTGGTACTCAGCACTCCATTGTCCCTTTAATGGGTGACAATATTACCCTATCACTTGTGAATATCCTATCACCAGCTTGAATGCAATAATGCAAGAAACAGCTCATGCCTTTTTTCCCCCCAGACTTTTTCAAAATATAGTTGCACATGTAGCTTATCCCAAGATGTGTATAGTGGCCAAATGACTTCTTAAAATTAAGCACATTCATTTGCTTTACAATGGGTGTAGAGCCTAACTGGCACACACACATTGTGTGAGTTTCAAGTTCGGGGAAGACCATTTTCACCATAAAAATGCACGCATAATCAGATTCGTGGTCACTTTTGAGAATGGTGTTTTCCCGCTAATTGATTGCATTTTGGAACATTCGTACTTACAGCCTACTGCCGTGTGCGCATTGCTGCGCTTATAATACTGAAGAAAGCCAAATAGTTCATCTACATTTTAAGCTAAATGTTCTCATCTGTTGCATCAGCTTCACTGTTTAAAAAAAAAAAAAAAAAAGCTAGTGATTGTATTAATTTGGGATCCATCGCATCCTACATCTGTCCTAGACTATGTTTGGAATATTTATTTCTCACACAGAATAGGTCAACTTTTGTACTATGGCGGATAGTAGATTGACATAGGCTAGTGCTTTTGCTGTTCGTTAGGCCTACTCATCTTTTTGGATGAGAAAAAGTAAATGTGGACAGTTCTTCCAATATCTTCAATATGCGCCTTGGAATTCAAATCAAATCAAATCAAATTTTATTTGTCACATACACATGGTTAGCAGATGTTAATGCGAGTGTAGCGAAATCCTTGTGCTTCTAGTTCCGACAATGCAGTAATAAAAAGCAAGTAATCCAACTAACAATTCCAAAAAAAACTAAAAATTCGATAGACTAGAATTCGATAAGGAAACGCGCTGTTGCGTCCCCAATGTGTCAATACTGATAAGAACTGAGATATCTGAGGGAGACATGTGAATGAGAGGTGCTTCGGAGCACGCAGCCGGGAGAAATAATGATTATTATATTCAGCCCAAGGACACAACGACCACTGGCCGGAAAGGCATGGATTTGTTTAGGGGGCATTACGGTTACACAAAGGAGATGCCGCCGGGAAATTCGAGGCTTTATCAAGTGCTTGTCAAATTGATGAGAGACTGATGAAGTGTGTGCAGCCTGCGCAAAAAAACAAAGCAGAGCTCATGCTTTTCATGCAACTTTTTTCAAATCATAATTTTACAGTCGCATCATGCAGCCTTAGAACGTATTAAAAATCAAAACATATAGCCTAACATTTGTATCACAACTACAGTTGCGTAAATAACTATAAATGCCGTGAGACCGGCAGTTATTTGCTTGACAATCACCGGCTGACAACATTTCATGACCACCACAGCCCTAGTTGGAGGAGCTTGCTCACAGTAGAGAACAGCACCCGGGACTTACTACTGCTGTTGCTGATCAGTTGAGAATAGTAGGATGTACGAGCTGCATTTATGGTGTGTTGGTATTCTTGCTGATGTTGCTCATAAACTCAGCAAAAAAAAAGAAATGTCCCATTTTCAGAACCCTGCCTTTCAAAGATAATTGGTAAAAATCCAAATAACTTCACAGATCTTCATTGTAAAGGGTTTAAACACTGTTTCCCATGCTTGTTCAATGACCCATAAACAATTAATGAACATGCACCTGTGGAAGGGTCGTTAAGACACTAACAGCTTACAGACGGTAGGCAATTAAGGTCACAGTTTTGAAAACATAGGACACTAAAGAGGCCTTTCTACTGACTCTGAAAACACCAAAAGAAAGCCATATAATATATTGCAATATCCGTACTGTGAGACTCCTAAGACAACGCAACAGGGAGACAAGACGAACAGCTGATCATCCTCGCAGTGACAGACCACGTGTAACACCTGCACAGGATCGGTACGTCCGAACATCACACCTGCACGACAGGTACAAAATTAGAGTTTGGCCGATTAATCGGAATGGCCGATTAATTAGGGCCGATTTCAGGTTTTCATAACAATCGGAAATCGGTATTTTTGGACACAGATTTGTAAAAAAAAAATAAAAAAATAAAAAAAATATGTACACCTTTATTTAATCTTTATTTAACTAGGCAAGTCAGTTAAGAACACATTCTTATTTTCAATGACGGCCTAGGAGCGGTGGGTTAACTGCCTCGTTCAGGGGCAGAATGACAGATTTTCACCATTTCAGCTCGGGGGATTCAATCTTGCAACCTTACAGTTAACTAGTCCAACGCTCTAACCACCTGCCTCTCATTGCACTCCACGAGGAGACTGCCTGTTACGCGAATGCAGTAAGCCAAGGTAAGTTGCTAGCTAGCATTAAACTTATCATATAAAAAACAATCAATCAATCATAACCACTAGTTAACTACACATGGTTGATGATATTACTAGTTTATCTAGCGTGTCCTGCGTTGCATATAATCGATGCGGTGCGTATCGTTGCTCTAATGTGTACCTAACCATGAACATCAATGCCTTTCTTAAAATCAATACACAGAAGTATATATTTTTAAACCTGCATATTTAGCTAAAAGAAATCCAGGTTAGCAGGCAATATTAACCAGGTGAAATTGTGTCACTTCTCTTGCGTTCATTGCACGCAGAGTCAGTGTATATGCAACAGTTTGGGCCGCCTAATTTGCCAGAATTTTACATTATTGTGACAGAACAATGAAGGTTGTGCAATGGAACAGGAATATTTAGACTAATGGATGCCACCCCTTACACAAAATACAGAACGGTTCCGTATTTCACTTAAAGAATAAAGTGTTCATTCAGTATTGTTGTAATTGTCATTATTACAAATACATTTTTAAAAACGGCTATTTTTGGTCCTCCAATAATCGGTATCGGCGTTGAAAAATCATATTCGGTCGACCTCTATACAGGATGGCAACAACAACTGCCCGAGTTACAACCAGGAACGCACAATCCCTCCATCAGTGCTCAGACTGTCCGCAATAGGCTGAGAGAGGCTGGATTGAGGGCTTGTAGGCCTGTTGTAAGGCAGACATCACTGACAACAACGTCACCTATGGGCACAAACCAGGCAGGACTGGCAAAAAGTGCTCTTCACTGACAAGTCGCGGTTTTCTCACACCAGGGGTGATGGTCAGATTCGCATTTATCGTCGAAGGAATGAGCGTTACACCGAGGCCTGTACTCTGGAGCGGGATCAATTTGGAGGTGGAGGGTCCGTCATGGTCTGGGGCGGTGTGTCACAGCATCATCGGACTGAGCTTGTTGTCATTGCAGGCAATCTCAACGCTGGGTGTTACAGGGAAGAAATCCTCCTCCCTCATGTGGTACCCTTCCTGCAGGCTCATCCTGACATGACCCTCCCGCATGACAATGTCACCAGCCATACTGCTCTGTGCGTTCTGTGCGTGATTTCCTGCAAGACAGGAATATCAGTGTTCTGCCATGGCCAGCGAATAGCCTGGATCTCAATCCCATTGAGCACATCTGGGACCTGTTGGATCGGAGGGTGAGGGCTAGGGCCATTCCCCCCAGAAATGTCCGGGAACTTGCAGGTGCCTTGGTGGCAGAGTGGGGTAACATCTCACAGCAAGAACTGGCAAATCTGGTGCAGTCCAGGATATGCACAGTAGTACATAATGCAGCTGGTGGCCACACCAGATACTGACTGTTTCTTTTGATTTTGATTTTGACCCGCCCTTTGTTCAGGGACACATTATTCCATTTCTGTTAGTCACGTCTGTGGAACTTGTTCAGGTTGTCTCAGTTGTTGAATCTTGTTATGTTCATACACAAATATTAAGTTTGCTGAAAATAAACGCAGTTGACAGTGAGGACATTTATTTTTTTGGCTGAGTTTACATCTGCGCATATATAGTTAGCCTTGTTTTCTTATACGGTTGTTCTAGACGATGGGCCAGTTGCTTTGAAAGAGCTTAGCTCTTCAGTGTACCAGGGAGGCAATTTGGAAAAAGACACCATAAAATGTTTTCAAAGGAGCAACTTCATCCAGTATGGAGGCCAAGGCAGTGTTGTATTAAGCCAGAGTCAGTAACTGGAAGGTAGAGATCTATTTAGTAAGCTGGCCAGTGTTTACAGTTTTCAGACTTCTAAACTGAATGCAGCGTTTCTTGGGCCGAATGAGTAGAGGAATAGCTAGGGTGAAGGTGATAAGTTTATGGTCGGACAGCCCTGACACATTTCCTTCCAATTTGGCGAGATCCACGCCTGTGGAGACTAGGTCCAGTTTATGGCCTTTCTTGTGGATGGCAAAGTCCACATGCTGTTGGTGTCCAAAGTTGTCCTGGACATCCGCCAGGCCGGTAGAGAGACAGCAGTCAGGGGAGACGACATGTATGTTGAAATCACCAAGCTCTAGCATAGCATGGGCTCAGGGTTGTTAGTAGCTCAGATAGTTCAGCAGGAAAGTTAGGGAGGCCAACAAATTAACGCAGACAGTACTGATACAGAGCCATTGATCTTGAAAGGCATTCATTCAAAACAGGACAGCTGGTACTGCAGTAAAATCACAGTGCTGTCAGTCCTGCAGATTACAGCCAATCCGCCACCCTGTCCGGATGTGCGAGGACAGTCCAGGTAGGTGTCGCCAGATGGAGGGAATTGGTGGAGGGATATGTACTCATTGGGCTGATGCCAAGTCTCAGTGAGAAAGAGAATGTCTAGACCTCTGTGATGATACCATTCAGTAGTAAACCTTTGTTGTTTATGGACCGTGACTTTAAAAGCCCCAGTTGTGCACTCGTAATCCGAGCAGTACAACAGACTTAAGTTTGTTAATTAGTCTCCTACCGCCCCATCATCTGCATTGTTTCCGCAAGATCCCGTCTTGCTTAATTAAGGCTGTTGCTCAGCTCCCTGCACAGGATTGTTTTAATATGTTAAACATTTCTGAGAAAATCTTGGGTGTAGTGAGTGATAGTTGCTTCCATTTCTGTATCTTTTTGGTCCAGCCTTTGGTCCAGTAGATGAGATTAAAAAAAAGAGATGAGGATCAAGGATGATCTGAGCTGGTATTTGAATCCAAACAATGAGCTAGTTGATTGGAGAAGTAGTCAAAAATATATATATATATACACATACAGTGGGGCAAAAAAAGTATTTAGTCGGCCACCAATTGTGCAAGTTCTCCCACTTAAAAAGATGAGAGGCCTGTAATTTTCATCATAGGTACACTTCAACTATGACAGACAAAATGAGAAAAAAAATCCAGAAAATCACATTGTAGGATTTTTAATGAATTTATTTGCAAATTATGGTGGAAAATAAGTATTTGGTCACCTACAAACAAGCAAGATTTCTGGCTCTCACAGACCTGTAACTTCTTCTTTAAGAGGCTCCTCTGTCCTCCACACGTTACCTGTATTAATGGCACCTGTTTGAACTTGTTATCAGTATAAAAGACACCTGTCCACAACCTCAAACAGTCACACTCCACTTGCAGAAAACGTTTGACCTCTGTCATTGCCAACAAAGGGTATATAACAAAGTACTGAGATAAACTTTTGTTATTGACCAAATACATATTTTCCACCAAAATTTGCAAATAAATTCATTAAAAAATCCTACAATGTGATTTTCTGGATTTTTCCCCCTAATTTTGTCTGTCATAGTTAAAGTGTACCTATGATGAAAATTACAGGCCTCATCTTTTTAAGTGGGAGAACTTGCACAAATTGGTGCTAACTAAATACTTTTTTTGCCCCACTGTATATACAAAAGTATGTGTGGATTCATCTATTTCAGCCACACCCTTTGCTGACAAGTGTATAAAATGAGCACACAGCCATGCATCTTCATAGACAAACATTGGCAGTAAAATAGCCTAACTGAAGAATGGAATGGCCTCACTGACTTCCAACGTGGCACCATCATAGGATGCCAGCTTTCCAGCAAGTTAGTTCATCAAATTTCTGCCCTGCTAGAGCCACCCCGGTCAACTGGAAATGCTGTTATTTGTGAAGTGCAAACATCTAGGTGCAACAATGGCTCAGCCACGAAGTGGTAGGCCACACAAGCTCAAAGAACGGGACCGCCAAGTGCTGAAGCGTGAAAAGAAAGTCTGTCCTCAGTTGTAACACTCACTACCGAGTTCTAACTGCCTCTGGAAGCAACGTCAGCACCAGAACTGTTCGCCAGGAGCTTCATGACATGGACTTTCATGGCCGACCAGCTACACACAAGCCTAAGATCACCATGCGCAATGCCAAGTGTCGGCTGGAGTGGTGTAAAGCTCATTGCCGTTGGACTCTGGAGCAGTGGAAAAGCGTTCTCTGGAGTGGTGAATCACGCTTCTGGGTTAGGTGGAGCCAGGAGAACGTTACCTGCCACAATTCATAGTGCCAACTGTAAGGTTTGGTGGAGGAGGAATAATGGTCTGGGGCTTTTTCGTGGTTCGGGCTAGGCCCCTTAGTTTCAGTGAAGGGAAATCTCAATGCTACAGCATACAATGACATTCTTGACGATTCTGTGCTTGCAACTTCGTGGCAACAGTTTGGAAAAGGCACTTTCCTGTTTCAGCATGACAATGTCCCTGAGGATAAAGCAAGGTCCATACAGAAATGGTTTGTCAAGATCGGTGTGGAACCTCATCGAACACCTTTGAGATTAATTGGAACACCGACTGCGAGCCAGGCCTAATCGCCCTACATCAGTAATGCTCTTGTGGCTGAATGGAAGCAAGTCCCCGCAACAATGTTCCAACATCTAGTGGAAAGGGGGGGCAACTCCATATTTATGCCCATGATTTTGAAATTAGACGTTCGATGAGCAGGTGTCCTTCCACATACACTACATGACCAAAAGTATGTTAACTAATTTAACATTGTTGGTAACATTTTCAGTTCTGTGTTCAATACTTGATCAGCTAAAAGTTGATAAAACAATGCACATAGAAAACACTTACAAATAACTAAGGATACATTTGCAGGAGTAAACTACCAAGGCTGCCACTATACGTCATGGCAAGCATGGAATTACCTGAAGGAGTAGTGATAAGTGATGTGGACTCAAAGACCCGCACTCCACTCCAATCAATAGTCTCACACTCAGAACCTAACTTTGATGTTATGAATCAAAAGTAGCCTAGACATCTTTCATCATGTGGTCACAGTAAAGTTGAGAAATAGAGCGGTGTGTATGGTCCTATTTGGCCCGCAAAGTCATACCACGGGAAAGAAAAAGAAAAAGTGGACTAACCTGATGGAGCGAGGACAAGTGAAGTGGAATAACCTGATGGAGCAAGGACAAGTGAAGTGGAATAACCTGATGGAGCGAGGACAAGTGAAGTGGAATAACCTGATGGGTGAGGACAAGTGAAGTGGAATAACCTGATGGAGCAAGGACAAGTGAAGTGGAATAACCTGATAGGGCGAGGACAAGTGAAGTGGAATAACCTGATGGAGCGAGGACAAGTGAAGTGGAATAACCTGATGGAGCGAGGACAAGTGAAGTGGAATAACCTGATGGACTAGCGACAAGTGAAGTGGACTAACCTGATGGAGTAGGGACAAGTGAAGGGCGTTCCTTTGTCTCGCTGGTCCGCTTGCACCTGGAGAAGCCTTCCTATCACTTTTATCAACCCCTGCACATTCCTGTTCATAAGAAGCAGAAAAAAATCAATAAGTCCAGGAGTATAACTAGCAGTTTACAGAAAACCCAGATAGCTTAGGATTATACTGTGCAGAGGACCTTACAGGGATACTTCGGGATTTTGACAATGACGCCCTGTATATACATCCCCAGAGTCAGATGAACTTGTGGATACCATTTTTATGTCTGTGTCCAATATGAAGGAAGTTAGAGGTAGTTTCGTGAGCCATGCTAACTATCATTAGCGCAATGACTGGAAGTAGCGCAATGACTGGAAGTAGATACTTCCAGCCATTGCGCCAACACTAGTTAGCATTGGCTCGCAAAACGTCCTCTAACTTCCTTCATACTGGACAAACTTTGCTGTGGGGTTGTGGAAGCTGTAGTCAGAGATTTAAGCTATCCGACTGGCCAGCGCAGTAGGAGCACTTGATTTAGCTCTCCTGGTCTGCCGGGTAGGCAGAGTTTGTTTCTTCAGACAAATAAAATAGTTCAAAATGGGAACACTTTGCCTATCCAGCGTAGGGCTTCTGAATCAAGTGCACCTACCTAACAGTGAAAGACTAATAAAAAAAGACTGGAGCTCAAGGCTTTATCATCGGCTTTTCTACAGAAATGTTTGGCGATACACTATGAATGCCTTGAAGATTGACTAGTTGATCGGGATCAACCGGTTGGTGACCACTGCAGTAAGAGAAGCACACTGTACACTTGTACAATGATATTAGACGGCGCATGCGATAATATCAGAGATGGGAAAGGTCACAAGCTGTTTGGCGTTCCATTTCCTGCTGCGCTGGCCATTAGCTCAGCACGATCAATAGCTCAAAGTCAGCAGTAGCAGCAGCCTGGCGAGTGGCAAAGACAGCGTGTCCCCTCCTCAGTGAAATTACTTTGTTACCATCTTATTACAGTGAGAGCAGAGGGCCCAAGGTGTTATGAACAAGTCAATGCCAACAGGGCAGAGCGTTCAGATTCCAATACACCACCATCATTCAATGTGTTTCCCATTGTAACAGACCTGAATGAATTTGGTTAACAACAACAACAAAAAAGGACATTTAAAAAATAACATACTCAATGTCATAGAGTGAATGATAGTGGCCATGGTTATCATTCTGCACAGATATGATCTCTAGGCCTATACATGGAGTGCAGGGTATTTTCAATGCTACAGAACTACTATCGAAATGAGTTCCATGACTTTTAATATAGCACGATCAACTGCTCTACAGTTTGGTGTGACAATACCGTGTAACAGGATGTCCTGATAAGTGTTCAACCACAGAGAGATAGGGGAGGGGCTCATGTCTGACAGTATGGCTAAGCTCTGTTAAGACCTCAACAGAGCGCGGGAGGCTGTCGTAGAAGAAGAACAACGGTAGAAGACCATTTTTATGAGTCTGACTCTAATCAAGTCTGTCTGAACTCTCTGAGCACGTGTAATAAAAGGCTGTAATACACACCGAGACATATTTTCTGAATTGTGTGCGCGCGCGCCAGGGTTTCCGTTAGCCGGTAATCGCCGGCTTTTGGCCTATAAAAATTTTGAAAAAGAGAAATAAAACTGGCTCTGGCCAGTTGCCTGGGAGAATAAGAAAAAAATCCCATTGCAAAATGATGCTTTTTAGCCTATTCATTGATGGAAATACCAGTCAATGTAAATACATTTGACTGGTCATGCTAGGCTGTCTATAGGTTCATTTGCAGAACTTTGTGGAATTAAATTGGCACGTGTACAGGATATTCGTTACGCATCTTATTTATCACACGCGTACAGCATACAGATACTTTCCGTGGGAAATCTGCTGCTGCAACAGTCTCTCAAACTGCATGCACAGGCAACGGATGGCAGGCTTCATCAGCGCATCACACACCACTTTGCAATGAGCGAGAGGCCGTAAGCATTTTGAAAACATATGCTTAATTGTTTGAAACCTGAACGTTATACTACATATTATGAGGCATGTCTTACCTTGCCAAAATATCCGTGGAGGCAATTATTTTACATAAACTTTCTTTCGTTGTCCAGTAGCCAAAGGCACAATCCTATTAGATCTCCCCTCTTTCTAATGGATATTTCCATCTCTGTCACATGAAACCGCTCGCATGTGCAGTGCTCTTTGACAACAGTGTTTCCCCCGTAAAATGCATTATGGAACAAAAATTTGAGCGCAGCCTACTGCCTTGTGCGCATTGCTGCGCTTATAATGTGATGAAATAATAGCTGCTCAACATTTTAAGCTACACATTCTGATCTGTTGCATCAAACTCATTGCTTTAACTTTTTTTTTTATGTAGCCCAGGCCTACTGGTTGTATGAATTTGGGATCTATCGTCCCAAAACTGTCCCAGAGCCTGTTTGGAATAGGCTATTTCTTACTCGACAAGCTGACTATAAAATAGGTCAACTTCCTACAATGGGGGATAGTAGACTGACAGGCTAGTGATTTTGCTGTTCGTTACTCGTCTTGCTGGCTGAGGAAAAGTAAATGTGGACAGTTCTTCTAACATCTTCAAAGAGCACATCAGAATTCAAGAAGGACCACACATCATTGCATCCTCGACTTGCATGTTCTGTTAATATGAATTACCATCATATAAATGTGATTTCTGTCATTCTGAGCACCGTGGGTGGACGCCCTAATCAGGTCACGTGCCCAATGCATATGGGTCCGGTAAATTTCTCAGATGTCCAGTAAAATAAAAAAATGTTTCCGGTCAAATGTCCGGCACAATTTTTTTTTTAACAGAAACCCTGGTGTGTGTGTGGACAAGCGTGTGTGTGTAATACCTGGCGGAGGGCAGGAGGTTGAGGACGCTGTTGAGTATGTAGTGCAGGTCAGCGTGGGCCTGCTCTACCAGGAGCACCACAGCGTCACAGCAGGCTGAGCGCACAGCAGCACAGTCACTGCAGCACTGCTCCCACAGGGCCTCCATAGCTGGGCCCTGCAACACAGTCAGACACAGTCAAAGACACAGGAGAGGCAGAGGCACAGACACTACAGGACTGCTCCTACAGGGCCTCCACAGCCGGGAGTCAGACACAGTCAGAGACACATGATGTGGTCATAAACAAATTGCATCAATCAAAAACACAGTGGGTCAGTCAGAAACAAATGTCACAGCCTGAGGCACAGCTTCACACTCAAACATGATACTCAGACACAAATTTGAAAGCCAGACACCTACCTGGGTGGAGGACTGGCCGATCCTCTCATTCTGGCCCTTCTCTTTCAGCACAGCCGCAACCAGACTCCTCACCGTCTGCAGACATAGACAACAGGCTTACTACAGAGTTGGATCCTGGCTCACAATAACCTGAACAGTATGACCCCCCATTGCATCCCCAATCCAGAGACAATCTCTCAGTCAGCACTTTACCTGGGCCTGTATGAGCGGGCTGGGAAAGTCAAATCTCTTTTTCAAATTCTCACTCATCTTCTCTGGTCATGCCTGCGAGTGAGGGAGAAAAACCGAAAGATTATTCTTAGGATTGAGAGCACAGAAACTGGAATATTTACTTAAATAGAACAGAGCTCTCCTTGTTGAAAACAAAAGCACACAACAAAACTAAGGTTATTGAAGAGGATACCTGGAAAATCAAACTTTCTGTCCATGTTTCAAAGAAACATTTTACATTACATTTTTAGTCCTAGCTCCCAGCGGACTGACATGACAACCTACGAAACGAGCTGAACTGCCCTAAGACAGAGTGATTCCCCAAACTCCAGCCATCTGCTGTTTCATATAGGCTACAACTAGCCTAATGCACTGTGTACCTACATTGAAGAACAGCCCCCAAGCAGGTACCTGCATCCCTTTGAAAGATGACCCCCGCAGTGTGAACTAAAGCTCTGACAGGTGGCATTGGCCACTGACATAATTTTGCATGAATTGATTGCATTATTCACGAGACACCTTCCCGAATACAGACAGATGACTGGCCCCCGAGCAGTTTGCTATTCGCTACATTGAATACATTGAAACTTGGACCATCTCAGGTTGTTGTTCCATTAAAGAATGACAATGAGGCAGAGAAAGAGAGAAGTGGACTGACTACCAGATGGTTATTGTCAGGGCCCTGGCTGCCTGGCTGGCTGATAGCCAGGGAGATCTGTATGTGCTGTGTGTGAGACTCTGAACAGAGGGGGAATATGGGAGACAATGTAGCCCCCCACCCCCCCCACCGCACTCCAGCCCCACCCGTTCCCCCTCTATTATAGAGCTGATAAGTGACAGACCAACAGTGTGCAACAGCCCATTCACAGCCCCTGACGCAGCTATAACATTCACTCTCAACGACCTTAATACAGCATCCACAGAAACAGCCACACTACTGCAGCCCAAACGTATAGCGAGGTAAGGCTCTCATATTCAATGCTAAAAATAGACTTCTGACAACTGTCTTCTACAAGTTGGTGTTTATGGTTGAAACTTATCGTAGGCCTTTGTGACGTGACTGACTAGGATTAAAGGATCAAATCCACCTGTCAATGCTGGCTGTGGACAAGGTGCTTGGTTCCATAAAATGACATTGTGAAGGGATTGAAATGTGGCCATTCATATTCTTTGAGAGTGTAAAAACAAAGTTGCTGTTGTTGAATTAGGCATAAGCAAGATGGCATAAAATCGTTTATGGATTTACATGACTATGTTCAAACATATTCAACTTGCTCTAGTCCGACTATGCTGAGGTTTGACACCCAGATATAGATGGTATTTCACTGTGCTGTATGGCACATTTTCCAAACTCACAGAGGGACAATAGTCAGTGAAACATGTAAATTAAACTATTCAGGGTTTTCTAGACTGCCTTTAACTAGTTCACTAACAATGTAAACAGGCCTGTACTGCTGGCTCGGCATTGTTAGTGTAACAATGTGACATTGTTTGAAATGCTCATTCCTGTGCCTTTGAAAGTGACAGTCCTAATGCTTGTGGATAGCAGAATTGACTATGGCTTGTTGCTTACCCTCCAAAACGATGTAGTTACTGGTTAAGGCAGGCAGGCAAAATAGATAGCACATTATGTTTACATTGTTAATGCAATGGATACATTTGGTAGGACTACCATAAACTCTACCAACAGCCTGGCTGTCTAGCTGCTGGTGTACCTGGGGTTACTAATAGTAGAGACAGAAGACATATCGATACCATCATGATGAGTTTCCTGGAACTGAGTTGCAAGCGCCAAGTTCCCTGACGCTCGCAAATGTTAAACAAATGCACTGTAGCGAGCTAAAACAGCATCTGTGCATTAGAGACGTCTCTAACGCCCAGAAAGCTCCAATTCAAACTCCAATTCATCACGAACAGGTCGGAAGCCCACAACAGCTCAACACACATTTGGAAGTGCCGAATAGCCTTTTCTTTTTCTGTTGCTTTTAAAATGTAGACATTTTTGTTAGTACATACCGGCCGAAACGAGAGTAAATTAAGATAGTTGCTCAGCGAAACTGCATATTTGGTGATCAATTAACGTATTTTTACATTATAACGCTTGCAGAGCAAGTGAATGGGAGTCTGAGTCTGAGCTTTCTGGGCGTTAGATGTGTCTAACGCAAATATACTGGTTCAGTAGCAAGCTAGATATCAAGCTACAGCTAACTTTACTGTACATCTAAGTCACTTTCAGTTAGGTTAATCATTTTGAGGGTTTGATAACTTGCAAATAACACACACAGTTACAGTTGGCAGTAAGTTAGATACAAACTAACAGAACGTCTGTTGAAATTATACCTGGCTAGCTTGCAAAGTTTAATGAATTTGGTGAGCTAACGTAGGCTCCTAAACTGGCCACTGCACTGAATAGCCAATAACGTTAGATTGCAGCGCGCGAAATCTTATTCCACATAAAACATGCACTTTTTTAAACGTCTACACCTTTACATTATAGACCGTAATACAGGCCTAAACTCTCTAACTAAAAATGATCAACCAATAACTGTAATTGCAATACACTTCAAACTGTACCTCTGGTCCAGAACTGCCAAAAACACATGGGAGTACGGTGTGCAGTAAGCGTCAAACAAGTATGGAAAACGCAATTGAATAATTCCATAACGTACATGTCATTCAAACTTATTTGAATAAAGAATGATGTCATATTTTAATAAATAAGAATCCTATTTTTCTTGAATTGATTATTATTGCATACATATATTTCAACTTGCATTAATCTGGATATAGCCTACTGATAATGAGGAGGAGGAGGAGGAATCACTGGACATAGGTCTTGTGCATCCTATAAAACACCAAATTGCCAAAAGAAACCTACTGTAATGTTAGATCAACATTTCACTAGCAAGTTTTTTTTATGGTTGTTTCCTTCATTTCAGCATGAAAGATCATAACTGAGATTGTCTTTTAGCTGCAAATTGCTGTGTACCATTAATAAAAGGAAATTGTTTTTCAAATAACATTGTTGATAAGACTGGGACATCGTTTTCCAGGAAATGGTAAAGTGTGAAGAAATGTTTCTATTCTATTAAATTAACTGTGCTGTGACCTTGAACAACGTAGGATGATTGCCTTGGGTTTCTGACACCTCAAGTGAAATTTCTCTGTGAATGTGCTGGATTTCTTGTGGGTTTTTTTTTTAAATTATTATTATTATTATTATTTGTGTACTTGTTTGACATTTTACTGCATTGTTGGGAGCAAGTAACATGAACATTTTTCTGCACCCACTATAACATCTGCTAAACTGTGTACACGACCAATAAACTTTGATTTGATGAGTGGCATGGCCGAAACCAGTCCTCACAGACATGATGGTGTTGATGAGTATGTAGGCTCAACAGGTGGAACCAGTGATAATTGGTCCTAGTGTTACATTAAATGTCAAGGACACGACATAATACCAAAATTAAATTGAATCATAATGAATCATAGCCATAGGTTTGCTTGCTTGCTCGATCACACCGACAGCATCATTGCATTTTGGTACACCAGAAGTACATTCATTTTCAATGGAACCCTGGGTTTGCATTGCAGAATTGTGTTGCAGAGGCAGTTGCAGTACTTTCTGTGTGGTGCATACGTTGGATTTATTGAACATATGCGTCAAACTGTATGCGTTGACGGTTTGACAGAAATGGTAGCAGAAGGTGAATGTTGAACTTTTGTTGCACACATATCCAGATGATGCTGTGTACTATTTTGCGCAATGATGCTATCGGTGTGATCAAGGCTATAGTGTTTCTTCAGCAAACAGTCTGTGTGCAATACAAATATTTAATTTTACTTGAAGTGATTTGGATTGGTCTATTGTGTAAGTGACTATGGCCAAAGCTGGCTTGGTTAGGTATTTCTCTGGGCTTCCTGTTTTAACGGACCGATGAGGAATCGATCCTAATCCATCCTGTCATGGCGCTTTGGTTTGGCACTGCATGCATCACCACCTCTGCAATAGGTCATCTTTTTGCGCTTGCCTCCATTCTACCGATATTAAGAGCTGTCAGATTAGTAGATCTTCCTTGAAACTATTGGCACTGATAGCTAAGGAGCAGGAATAGTTCCGGTGCATTGTTTTTTTGTCACTGGTTATTTGGACAAATCAAGATTTCGCAGGTGCGCATCTTTCAAATTTCGCAAGGGGAGGGTACATTCAATCCATACGCTACATTCGTAACCAAGGGGGAAGGGGTAATTTACCACATACCACTGGGAAAAATCCACTTTACCGCCCCTCCAACTGGTAATTACTAGTGGAAACGCATCTATCATCCTGAGCTCCCACATGCTGACCTCTGACATCACCTACTAAGGAAATGACCACAAATCACAAGGCCAAATCACACTGGAGTTGCTTACCAAGAAGACATAGAATGTTCCTGAGTGGCCAAATTACAGTTTTGACTTAAATCGGCTTGACAATCTATGGCAAGGTTTGAAAATGACTGTCTAGCAATGATCAACAATTAACTTGGCAGAACTTGAAGGATTTAAAAAATAATAATTGTCAAATATTGTACAATCCAGGTGTGCAAAGCTCAAGGGTGTTTATTTATTAATTCATTTATAGAGCCACACAGTGGAGGTGTCATGATACCCATAAAACCTAGCGGTCAAACAGGGAAAGGGTTCCAATCATTTTTCCAACATTCATTTTTTTACCATAGGGAAAACACTTAAAATAAGGGTTATGTTTCTTGTAGGCTTACCCTGGCGTGATGTTTTGATAACCATGTAAATCTCTCTCAGACAAGGTGACATTTATCAATATATTTGGCTATATTTACTCTGACTCTAAAATGCTAATGAGCATCAAAATAAACATCATGCAAGACTACAAATCCCTGCAAGCTCCTTTGATTACAAATCCCTGCAAGCTCCTACAAATCCCTAACACCTTTGCTAACAAGTATTGTGTCAATTTAAAACTTGCACAAGACAATTAAAATAATGGTCAGTTTAAAGAAACGTAGCCAATTTATTTGTTACTAAATGTAGCGAACATTAGACAGTTAATCCAGAGATTCTTAATTTTGTCTCGATTTGTCAGTCTCTTCCAAATCATCATGGCATTTGTAGTTCTTTATGATAGCCACATTAGCAGCTAATTAGCATTTCATTTTGGGGGGGGGGGTTGGGGGTAAATACAGATGAATGTATTGATGAAAGTCACTTTGTCCTAAAAAGATTTACATGGTTATCGAAATGTCACGCCAGGGCAGGCCTACATAAAAAAACAGGCCTTATTTTAAGTATATCTAAAATCCCCTATGGGAAAAATGAAAGGTGGAAAAACAATTGGAACCAATTCCTTGTTTGACTGCTAGGTTTTAGGGGTATTATGACACCTCCACTGTCGGGCTCTATTTGTCAGGGACCATGTACAACATGCCATTGCACCAGATTTAGCTAGTTAGCTAATTTTCATTTGTAGTGCCTGGGCTTAACACCTATGGACACAAAACTTATGCTGCTTTCCTAACCAAGTTGATGTTGGGAATTTACCGGTTGTGAAGCCGTAAATACCCACTTGGTTATGAACTCAACATTAATCGAGCAGCTGACCAATTACGTGAGACTTTAGTTCTGGGCTAACCGAGATTAAAGTAGAAGCAACATTCAGGTGACAAATGTGACTGTAAAAACAATTACATTTTTCAATGGGGAATGATGAACAGTTGGTTAGTTGTCGAATCCAACACTTGTTAAGTCCATATTGTTAGGTTCTCTTTCTTGTGATACTGACACAATGTAAGAACAAAGAGTTAGCCCACTGATGGAAAGTGGAAACTGCACCCTTGCATTGATATCTCAATGCTCATTCACGTCACACTGGATGTATGTAGACATGATCAGAATTGGTATTCGGAGTTAGCCTATAGTTCAAAATCAAGATGTTTAAAGCCGATTTATGGTCATTCCAGAATAAGCATTGGCTGTACAGCATTTACTGCTATGCCGCCTCTGCAGAAGTCAGTCCATTCATGCTTCGTGGAGCAGCCTCTAACCCGCTCCTACATCCAACCAATCACATAAATGCGGAACTATGCAGAGCCCCTGCATTGTTAAAGCCAATTTATGCTTCATCCAATGATGTGGTTGGACGATGTTGAGGGTGTGATGCATTTTCGGAGGGTGTGATGCATTTTGCTGAGCCTTCGGAGGCACAGCAATTGTGTCATACCCTCAAGTGTTTTAGCTCCCGGGATCGCACTGACAGAGAAAGCATAAATTGGCATTTAGGTTTATGTGTGTTTTAACATGCATATTTCTTACAATGGCTGAAGATGTAACAAAAGTTTCCAAAAACACTACACAGAGAGAATGTTTTTTTTATTTTTAAAGTGTGTATTTGAGGCATGTGTCCATACTGATAGGATCGAAAGAAAGGAAGCACTGCTCTTGGATCAGTGTTCTCCCTTTCCAATCTATTCCAATTGGCACATTTGTATTTGTTGTCACCTGTTCCATTCGTTACTGGCTGTCCAAAAAAGACGGGTAAAAATATTGATTTTGTGTTTAGCAGAGATCGGCTGTGTATAAAGTAATGAGGAAGGTCAAAAAAGCTTCTAACGACGTACTTAAGCTGTTTATGAGTTGAACACGAGCGTTTTCAAGAGAATCTTTAGTAACGATGGTTGGGAGATTTAACGACTGCTCCTATGAAAGATGTAATGATGAACGTGCTTTTGGGAAACCGAGACCAGAGCTGTTGTGAAGGAAGTTGTCAATAAAGTGTGTTCGTGTTTATACAGGACATACCGCCCCAACCAACCGTCAACCAATCATGTCAATACGGAGTTATATGCCGCTATACCGAGCCCTCCACATTGTTACAAAAGTTGGGAGGCGCAGCGATGTGGTACGGCGTTTGATTTGGCATCCGCAAGCCAACCGAGGCTCCGCAAGTGCGTCACACCCGCCATATGGAGCCTCTGGACCACCTTACCAGATCAAGCATACTTGGGTGTCATTATGGGCTGGCTATGTTAAAGGAACATGATATGTTGGAATAAAAAAAAACATAGGAATAGTTATCTATTTTGGGCCTCATAGTATGTTCTTTGTTTTGATATGGATGGTTTATGTGGATTCAATGACCATTTGCGGAAAGTATATTTTTGAGTATATTGTTTGAGTATATTGACATCCAATTGTAGGCTAATAGAGGTTTTAAAAATATCGTATAGCATAGTGTAGGCTATGTTTGATATATTGGATAATGTTATGTTACAGTATCAAGTGCTCCAGTCAAAGCTGTTGTAAGAGAGGAAATGTATGTTTTGACTGTTCATGCTGGGTCACTATGTGTACTCATCAATGGTTTGAAAGCCACTTGCCTATGTGGGTAAATTGTGAGGTGGATTTACTATAGTCCATGCATTGGTTGTCTGCGCGTGTGCGCTGTCTCATTGGTTCGCTTTCCCCCTGCTCGTCTGCGGCTCTTGTCAGTGCACAAAACAGCGCATGCGTCTTATTTTGCTCCTCAGCCTTTGAAACTCCGGGTTGAGTTCAATTAGGAGAGACCATGTCCGCCATCAGCCATATGCACTTCTCTATCTTCTCATTTAAAACAAATTCTCCATGAAATAGCGGTAGAACGCGGCCTCGAGAATGGCCACATCGGTGAGTACACTGCTTGCGACCATGCTTAGCAAGGGTGTGTTGCACGGTATTGTTTTCTTTGCTAGAAGAAGGCGGAATTTCCCGGCGCGTCTGAGCAGAAGATTTCCAGCCATATTTCTATCGAAGTACAGTAGAAACACCGATAGCTGCTCTTGGTTAGAACTAGTTGAGCTGGGAAGCGCGTATAGAATGCCGCATATATCGTGTATAGGAGCATTAGTGCGAAAGTGACGCTTGGATGGTAAAATAACGAAAAAAGTATTCCCTGGCAAATTAGACTTTTAATAGTTTTTCGGCGTTGTTCAAAATGACTTGCAGTTTGTAGCGTATAGACCACGGTAGCCAAAGCTACTTCATGAACATCAATATAGGGCAGGCTATAGACCCGATGCTTTCTTTACTGAAATGCTATGCCGGATAGAGTGTATGGGATTTTGAGTAGGCCTATATAAAATCGAAATGTGTTATTCTGCAACGTGAGTGTTTTAATTGATTTATTCCACGCATTGCGTGTGTGCCTATTGAGACCATCGTTTTGCCATGGTGCCAGTCCAGCCTGCGTTTGGCAACAACATGTGATGTGATTTTGGATGTTACAGGGTGCTGTTCAGGTGAAACTAGAACTTGGACATCGTGCCCAGGTCAGAAAGAAACCCACGGTGGAAGGCTTTACGCACGACTGGATGGTGTTTGTCCGAGGACCAGAGCACAGCAACATTCAGCACTTTGTGGAAAAAGTTGTTTTTCACCTGCACGAAAGCTTCCCAAGACCAAAAAGAGGTAGGATTATAATTTATCCTAATTTTTATTAGATTGTTTTGGAAAGTTTTATTGTCATAGAAGAATAGACTGCTTGATTGTAAAGCAAACACTACAACTCCGGGCAAACCCTATATGGGTTCATGTGTGTGCACGAACTTTCTTGGTAGAAAAAACCCCCACGCTGTTTTGTTATAGCCATCATTTTGCAGAGTTTGTCAATTGAAAATATTGATATTTCTACTCCCCAAAACTTGCTTAATTCATTTGAACATTCCCACCTATAGCGCATACGTAATTTATTGGATGCGCAATTGGAGAATTGAACACCAACATATTGATTCATTTTAGAGTTTAAAACAACCTGAGGCTAGATGAAAGCAACATGATTTTTTTTATTAGAGGCAAATTCCGCCCCACCTGCTGCAGGCTATGAATGATTGGGCAACCCAAATGAATGTGAGTATTCTGCAAACCATAACGTGTCTAAGGTTTTTTTTTTTTTAATAGCTTATCCATGGAGGGTAACTTGGGATTAAACGCCCCCCCCTCCTGTAATTCTCAGAAACTACTATGTCGCCAATTTCCCTGGGAAAGTTTCCCTAAAAATATCTTTTGTGTTAACTTTTTTAAATCACTCCAACAAAACGATTTTGAGGTACATTGGTCAAATATTCAGGTCATTTACAAAAATATACAGTACCAGGCCAAAGTTTGGACACACCTACTCACTCCAGGGTTTTTCTTTATTTTTACTATTTTCTACATTTCAGAATAAGAGTGAAGACCTCACAATTATGAAATAACACATATGGAATCATGTAGTAACCAAAAAAGTGTTAAACAAGTCCAAATGTTTTTTATATTAAAGATTCTTAAAAATAGCCCCCCCTTTGACTTGATGACCGCTTTGCACACTTTTGGTATTCTCTCAACCAGCTTCATGAGGTAGTCACTTGAAATGCGTTTAAATTAACAGGTGTGCCTTGTTAATTTGTGGAATTTCTTTCCTCAATGCGTTTGAGCCAATCAGTTGTGTTGTGACAAGGTAGAGGTGGTATACAGAAGATTGCCCTAATTAGTAAAAGGCAGAGTCCATATTATGGCAAGAACAACTCAACTATGCAAAGAGAAACGACAGTCCGTTACTTTCAGACGTGAAGGTCAGTCAATCCAGAAAATGTAAAGAACTTTGAAAGTTTCTTCAAGTGCAGTTGCAAAAACCATCAAGCACTATGATGAAACTGGCTCTCGTGAGGACCGCCACAGGAAAGGAAGACCCAGAGTTACCTCTGCTGCAGAGGATAAATTAATTAGTAAACTGCACCTCCGATTGCTTCACAGTTAAAGTAACATACACATCTCAACATCAACTGTGCAGAGGAGACTGTGAATCAGGCCTTCATGGTTGAATTGCTGCAAATAAACCACTACTAAGAGACTTGCTTGGGCCAAGAAACACTAGCAATGGACTTTAGACCGGTGGAGTCCAAATTTGAGATTCATATTTCTAGCCGCTGTGTCTTTGTGAGATACAGAGTAGGTGAACGGATGATCTCCGCATTTGTGGTTCCCACCGTGAAGCATGGAGGAGGTGTGATGGTGTAAGGGGGGGCTTTGCTGATGACACTGTCTGTGATTTATTTCGAATTCAAGGTGCTCTTAACCAGCATGCTATTACAGCATTCTGCAGCGACACGCCAGCCCATCTGGTTTGTGCTTAGTGGGACTATCATTTTGTTTTTCAACAGGACAATGACTCCTCACACTTCCAGGCTGTGTAAGGGCTGTTTGACCAAGGAGAGTGATGGAATGCTCAGGATATGTGGAAACTCCTTCAACACTACTGGAAAATCATTCCTCATGAAGCTGGTTGAGAGACTGCCAAGGGTGTGTAAAAGCTGTCATTAAGGCAACGGGTGGTTACTTTGAAGAATCTAAAATATATTTTGAATTGTTTAACACTTACTACATGATTCCATATGTGTTATTTATTTTTTTAGTTTTGATGTCTTCACTATTCTACAGAAAATGTAGAAATGGTACAAATAAAGAAACCCTTGAATGAGTAGGTGTCAAGTTTTGACTGGTACTTATATATTGAACAAAAATACACTGCTCAAAAAAATAAAGGGAACACTAAAATAACACATCCTAGATCTAAATGAATGAAATTCTTATTAAATACTTTTTTCTTTACATAGTTGAATGTGCTGACAACAAAATCACACAAATTATCAATGGAAATCAAATGTATCAACCCATGGAGGTCTGGATTTGGAGTGACCCTCAAAATTAAAGTGGAAAACCACACTACAGGCTGATCCAACTTTGATGTAATGTCCTTAAAACAAGTCAGAATGAGGCTCAGTAGTGTGTGTGGTCTCCACGTGCCTGTATGACCTCCCTACAACGCCTGGGCATGCTCCTGATGAGGTGGCGGATGGTCTCCTGAGGGATCTCCTCCCAGACCTGGACTAAAGCATCCGCCAACTCCTGGACAGTCTGTGGTGCAACGTGGCGTTGGTGGATGGAGCGAGACATGATGTCCCAGATGTGCTCAATTGGATTCAAATCTGGGGAACGGGCGGGCCAGTCCATAGCATCAATGCCTTCCTCTTGCAGGAACTGCTGACACACTCCAGCCACATGAGGTCTTGCATTAGGAGGAACCCAGGGCCAAACGCACCAGCATATGGTCTCACAAGTGGTCTGAGGATCTCATCTCGGTACCTAATTGGCAGTCAGGCTACCTCTGGCGAGCACATGGATGGCTGTGCGGCCCCCCCAAAGAAATGCCACCCCACATCATGACTGACCCACTGCCAAACCGGTCATGCTGAAGGATGTTGCAGGCAGCAGAACGTTCTCCACGGTGTCTCCAGACTCAGACGTGACAGTCATGTGCTCAGTGTGAACCTGCTTTCATCTGTGAAGAGCACAGGGCGCCAGTGGCGAATTTGCCAATCTTGGTGTTCTCTGGCAAATGCCAAACGTCCTGCACGGTGTTGGGCTGTAGTAAGCACAACCCCCACCTGTGGACATTGGGCCCTCATACCACCCTCATGGAGTCTGTTTCTGACCGTTTGAGCAGACACATGCACTTTTGTGGCCTGCTGGAGGTCATTTTGCAGGGCTCTGGCAGTGCTCCTCCTTGCACAAAGGCAGAGGTAGCGGTCCTGCTGCTGGGTTGTTGCCCTCCTACGGCCTCCTCCACGTCTCCTGATGTACTGGCCTGTCTCCTGGTAGCGCCTCCATGCTCTGGACACTACGCTGACAGACACCGCAAACCTTCTTGCCACAGCTCGCATTGATGTGCCATCCTGGATGAGCTGCACTACCTGAGCCACTTGTGTTGGTTGTAGACTCCGTCTCATGCTACCACTAGAGGGAAAGCACCGACAGCATTCAAAAGTGACCAAAACATCAGCCAGGAAGCATAGGAACTGAGAAGTGGTCTGTGGTCACCTCCTGCAGAACCACTCCTTTATTGGGGGTGTCTTGCTAATTGCCTATAATTTCCACCTGTTGTCTATTCCATTTGCACAACAGCATGTGAAATTTATTGTCAATCAGTGTTGCTTCCTAAGTGGACAGTTTGATTTCACAGAAGTGTGATTGACTTGGGAGTTACATTGTGTTTAAGTGTTCCTTTTATTTTTTGAGCAGTGTATAAAGGCAACATTGTCAAAGATTTTACAGAGTTACAGTTCATATTCGGAAATTGGTCAATTTAAATAAATAAAGTGGGCCATAATCTATGGATTTCACATGACTGGGAATACAGATATGCACCTGTGGTTCACAGATGCCTTTTTTAAAAAAAAAGGAAGGGTGTGGATCAGAAAACCAGTCAGTATCTGGCATGACCACCGTCATGCTGCATGAGACCAACACATCTACTTCACATAGAGTTGATCAGGCTGTTGATTGTGGAATGTTGTCGCACTCCTCTTCAATGGCTGTGCGAGGAAGCCGGATGTGGAGGTCCTGGGCTGGTGTGGTTACATGTGGTCTGCGGTTGTGAGGCTGGTTGACGTACTGCCAAATTCTCTAAAATGATGTTGGTGGCTTATGGTAGAGCAATGAACATTCTCCACTGGCAACGGCTCTGGTGGACATACCTGCAGTCAGCATGCCAATTGCACGCTCCCTCAACTTGAGACGTGGCATTGTTACGAAACTGCACATTTTAGTGGCCATTTGCCCCTAGCACAAGGTACACTTGTGTAGTGATCATGCTGTTGAATCATCTCTATGCCACACATGTCAGGTGGCTCTTGGCAAAGGCAAAATGCTAACTAACAGGGATGTTCAGAAATGTGTGCACAAAATTTGAGTGAAAAGCTTTTTTTCATATGGAACATTTTTAACATCTTTTATTTTAGCTCATGGGACCAACACCTGACATGCTGCTTTTAACATTTGTTCAGTGTCTGTATCTCACATGCACAATATACCATTAGGGGAGCCTAAACATAAATAATCCACTTGGTTAGCACTTTTTAATATTTTTTTTTTACCAGTTTTTAATAATAAAGTAGTATAATTACTTAATGCTCGATTTGGCCAAAATGCCCCCAGGGCAATCCAAATCATCTGTAAGTTACACAATTGTATTTATTTATTGAATAACCCCACCCCTTCAAAATGTGTTTGCCTAAGGATAGCCAGTATCTAAATCTTACCAAAAATGTGCCTTTTTTTCTTAGAAAATATACATTTCCCATAAGGTGGACAGTTTCCCCCAAGTTACCCTAAACTAGAAAGGCAAAATGTGACCGCTACCCAGTATATTTGGCGATGGTAAACAGAAGGTTTGTTCAAACAGTGGAGCGCATAGTGGTTAAGTGTCTGGCACGGCTGGAAGGGATCAATTATAGTATTTGTTGGTTTGGGATTTTTACCCCCCCTTTTCTGCTGGTGTGTTTGAGTGTTCTTCGGCATGACAAGTGCTGGGAAACGTGCCAAAGTCGGTGCCTTGGAGAGACCCTGTCATATTGTAATTACACGCGACTCAGATTGCCGGGGAACATTCATCGTTTATTGGGAACAGTTGTAAACTCATGCAGTAGTTCAACCCCCCCCAGTATTTACTCTCCTTTAACACTAATACCCCGGACTCCTCAACAGTATGTTTATGGAGAATAGTCATTGCATCAAGAAAAATATGCATTAGGCAAAGTACAGAATGGGTCTTTATAGAAATGTATTTATAGGGTTCTGTTGCACCTCAGTAGGCTCTTTTACTATATAAATCAAGTCTTGAGTAGAACTTTCTTTGTTAAAGTTCTTATACTTTGGCGCTTTCACCTCTTTTTATAATATAAATATTCTGGTTTGTTGGGTATTACTGACTTCACTGTGGCCATTTGTATGTTAAATATGACCTGCCAGTGTCTTCCGGTTTCACACACAGTGGAAACTTGTTGCATGGGCAGTTGGACTAGACAGCCTTCTGATACACCTCACATGCTTATTACTTTATCCAGGGTGTTAGCACAATTCACAACATGGTCATTGTCCATTTACCAACATCACCTATAAGTGTTAAAATATTTCCATTGACGCCAGGTAATTGTGTGCTTTCATGTTACCAAAACCTATAGTAGAAGCCTACAGGGCTCTAATTTTGACTCCTATTCCAAAATGTCACTAGTATTCTCACAGTTTGGACTGAATGAATGACAACAGCCTATTACGATATTCATTAAAATGCTGGCAGACTTGAACACAAGACAGCCATAGATCCAGTCAGCCACCATAAGGATGTTTTCATTGGTGTTGCATATGCTTGGTCCCTGTTCACTGGTGCAGGTAGGCTACAGTCTGTCGTACATGGTTGATTGTACACCCCCCCCCACACACAATCCACCAAAGGCTGCTTTTGAGTCTGCTCTTTGATGCAAAGAGACAAAACCGCCTGCTAGACTAGAGCCAGGGATTGAGGTTGAGATCAGTTCAAGAGAAAAGCTTTCTCTTTTTCTGAGAGAATACTGTCTCTGAATGCTGGATTACGGGTGCAAATGTTATAACCTGACTCAGTGGATTGGATGTTGTAAATCATCACGACTCAAGTGTGGCTTTGATAAGAAAGTAACTAGCCTCTTGGTCTTGCAAGGAAAAAATGCATAAACAATGAATTGTAAGTTGCCTTCTACTTGAGTTTTAAATGTAACGTTTATTTCTTTATGACACCAATGTTCTGTTTGATTTGTTAAATTGAGCAAGATCTGAGCTCGAGAGCTTCATTTGAACATGGTGGTGAGTATTCAAGTGGGTGAAATAGAAGTGGCTGTATAGTGCACTGCGTAGTATGATGTATTTGGTTATGAATCTACCTTGTCCACCGGTTTACTGTGGAGTCATTGAGCAAATCAGTCTTTTAATAAACTGGAAAATCTGTCCGTTTACATGCGCATAAACAAGAAGCCATTTCAACAAGCATAAATCTATACTGTGTTAGGCAAATAGAGGAGGTGGTCAAGGCAAGTGCCATTCTACAAAGTGTTGCTTGTACTTGACGTTCCAAAGTGCTGCACGCATGTTGTCAATGCGTGCAGGGAATTTGGAACGGATCTCTTTATTCTTGGGAACACCTGACTCAGTTTGATGTGGTTAGCAAAAGTACATTTATCACCCAGTATTTCTGATTCATGGCATAAATGACAGATCTAAAGATGTGCTCATGAGAACAGCTGAGGTGTGTGTGTGCGCGCCTGCCTGTCTGTGTGTGACAGTGTGGTGAAATCCTCCCCCACTATGTTTATTTCCCCATAACATTACACACAAATCAAACTAGTATGCTTGAGGTGGACGCCATCAAATTGAATGGGTTTGGCTATTTCGGCCACGTCCGTTGCTGATAGGTGTATCAAATCAAGCATACAGCCATGCAATAAGTAGAACGGCCCGTACTGAAGAGCTCAGTGACTTTCAACGTGGCACCGTTGTTGGAAAGGTGGTATCCTATGACATGTATGACAATGCCCCCTTGCACAAAGCGAGGTCCATACAGAAATGGTTTGTCGAACGGTGTGGAAGAACTTGACTGTCCTGCTCAGAGCCCTGACCTCAAACTCATCTAACACTTTTGGGATGAATAGGAACATAGGCATGGCTCGCAGTCAAATTGCCCAACATCAGTGCCCGACCTCACTAATGCTCTTGTGGCTGAATGGAAGCTAGTCCCTGCAGCAATATTCCAACATCTAGTGGAAAGCCTTCCCAGAAGATTGGAGGCTGTTATAGCAGCAAAGGGGGGGATTAACTCCATATTAATCCCCATGATTTTGGAATGAGATGTTGATGAGCAGGTGACCTCATACTTCTGGCAATGTAGTGTATGTTCTGAAGAAGCCCTTTTGACAAGCGGTGAGTAAAATTAGGGTTCAATCTAGTCCCGTCCCCGCCCCCCCCCTCTGCCCGTTCTTGATAAATTATGTGCTTGGCTAGAATAGAATGTTCCAAAACCCCAGCAGGAAGATACTTAACCTTGTTTAAATCCCCTGATATGACACATGCCATGAGATCTTACCCCAGTCCCTAGGAGGTGATGGTAGTATGCAATGTTCCCTCTAATTCTGGTGTGTGTTTACTGTGAACACTGAGGGTCTACTTGATGGCTTTGTTTTAACATCAAAAACGATGTAGGAAATACATCCTCATAATATTTTTAACATGGTAATCGCTGTTCTATCATTCAGCCTACAGTATCAGCCAATGTGTGGTGTTCAACACCTACGTTCCATGAGACTTAAAACAAACATGCAGGGTTTGACATGAACCTGTTTATCCACTGGTCCTTCAGACGAGGCGGCTGACGATGTTTGCAAGAAACCACTTTACAAAATAAAATTCATTATTAACATAACATTATTAGTCAGACAAATGATGCTACGCTTTATTGGCTACTTAGCTTATTCAAGACTGTCTCAAAATAAAACACTGCCCCTTTTAAGGCATAAAACCTGACTCGCTTTTCAAAGATGGCTAGAAGTGCACACATCTTGTGCGCTTGTAAGACGCAACCTCTTCCCTGGGCTAATAACTGTGCTAATAACTCACTGACTAGCAAAGAATATGAACAAATATGCAAACGTTGCTGCATGCAGCTCTCACTTTGATCTCAAAGCAAGTGCATCTACTCGAGGCCGCTGTAGCCTAAACACAGTCCAGTTCAAAGTGAATGGCACAGATCCATATGTAGCAATGGTCTAATGCATATAGGCCTACTGCAGCTCTGATTGGTTATGGGCCACCAGTCTGTGTAGAGTACTGGCCTGAGTCATGCCTGTCAATGCAATAGAATCCTACTCCCAATACACTCTGCCTATAAGAAAATATCTTTCTCAGTTTTGCATACTAAAGCTTGCATAGTTTATTTTGTTTCGGTATATTACATTGAAAGTGGCTAATATTGTGTTGATTCGATCACAATTCCCACAGTAGAGCTACACGTCGCTAGTGTTACCTAAATGGGGGAACTGAACTTCACTCAACTTTCTACGATCGCGCACAGGCTCATATTTCTTCTGCGTGACGCTCCACGCACACACGCAGCTTTAGAGGGAACATCAGTAGTATGGTACTTCAGTGTTTTCACATGGTAACAAATTGCCAGCCTAAGTACTTCCTGAGCTCAAAGGGTTTTGTATAAAACGTAGGCGCAATAAATTAGGATATTTTTTTAGGTAGTTGAAATTGTTTTGGGAGTGGGCAGTGTTGCCACCTTTTGGGTATGGTGGTTCGTTACTAGGTTACCCTCGAGTGCACTGACATCAAAACGTGACATTGGGTTCTGTTTTTAGGCAAGGTCATGGTTTTCAGGCTAGCCAATGGCTTTAAATGCTTTCAGCCTTCGATCCTGTTTGCAAGGATGATGTATTTGCAGCTTATCACTCAATTTGACCAATTGGGCACTCCTCTTAGCCTGAAACCTTCCTTAGCAAGTGCAAACCAGGATACAGCTTGAAATCTACTGCCTCCCACGTTTTTATTCTAAAATTATTATATTATATTCTGTTGTCTCCCCTAATGGGTAAATGACTGTTCTGATGGTACACCTAAAATAAACAGTAAAATGGTAGGCTACATTTTACATTTGTGGAATTGACGGACTCGAACCCCAAGACTCTTCAGGAGCAGTATGGCATCAATGCTCTTCTGTTGAGTACAAAATACCTCCACAACCAGTCTTCAGCTTGGCTGAAATGCATGATGCCGTTGTCAGGTAAACAATCAGGCTTATTATTTTGTATCACGGGGGGTTAACCCTACCCCTCTCTGGTACCTTTGATCAGCATTGGGCCTCTGATGGGCGAAGCCAAAGAAGTTGAGGGCAAACCTAGCATAGACAAGCATGTTTGACTGTTTTAATACTGGTCTTGTAAGGGCACAGCTACCCCCTGCAGAAAGGGTGAGAGGTGTGTACACACACACACGCCTTCCAAGGATATGTAGCTCTGAAAGTCCCCCTTATTCCCTTTCTCACTTCCCTCTTTTCTTGTGAGGCGGCTAAATGCCAGCTTTAATGTTTTAATATAGCCATCCGGCAGCTGTTGTGGATCATACCGATGCCCTCTCCTCACTTGACAGGGAATTTTTGCTTAGAAAAATGTCTTGTGGATGGTTTACATTTTTTAAATCCATCCTAAATGTGTACAAATCTAGAATAAAGCAGGCTATATATTAATTATGAAGACTATAAAATGACGACAACATTTGTGGTCAGTTGCCGTCCCCATTCTGCACTATTCTGCTCTGTCTCGATTTTAAAGCGTCCGATTTTGTAGTTTTATGGCCAGCAAGACATTTCAACAGACCTGCAGAAAATGGTTATGATTGGCTGCCATGCTGTGTAGCCTTGGAAACCTGATATTTAGTCCTGTGAGGAGGACTGGAGGAAAAGGAGGGGGTGAGACCGACCCCCATCCCAAAATAAATGGACTGGAACATGGTTTAGTCGGACATTTTTACTTTGGGCCTGTCAAAGCATAACCAATACAACCCTCTTATTTTATTTTTTTAGGGGGACTGACTTGATTTCCGTCATCATATTGTTCTCTGAACGTGATTTCCCTATTTTACAGATGTTAGTAATGTTGCCTGTTATGACTCCCTATTCAATACATTTGTCTTTTTTTTTAGCCGGTCATTTCGGGTTCTGAAATGAGCACTTGCTCATCATATGCAGTGTATGCTCTGTGCTGTAAGGATGCTCTCACACCTGCCTTGAAGCCAGTGGGAATAGCTGGCCTGTTCCCTTGACTCCACAGTCATAATCGTAATTCAAAACCTCAGCGAACATTTTAAGGCATGATAGTAATAAATCATGACCATTGGCTCTATGGGAAGTTTGAAGCTATTGATTTTTACGGAGCTGAGCAGATCACATTTGTGTCACTCGCAAAATATATTTCCCTGTAAAAAGATGCTGACGACCGGCAAACTGATGTTCACGTCTCTGCCAGTGTGAACTAAGGTATTGGGCAAAACGGGCTCAAAGCGTTGTTTCAAATCTTAAATCTAATCCTCTATTCCTATTTATTTGTGTAACAGTGCTTTTAATTTTCTAATTGTTTGGGGGGTTTCAACTACCCTTACTCCATGTTGCTTTAACTTACCTGGCCACCGTATATCTCTTTTCAAAAGCGATAGAGAAAATGTTGTGGGGCATAGGAAGTGAACTGGAGACTTAGCGGTAACTCTGCTCTTGCGTTCCCCCACAGCTGCACTGATTTCCAGTTTCAGTCCAGGAGGGGGAAGCTGCTTCTCCTCGACACATTAAAATTAATGATGCAACAGTCTGTAAAGTCACAGTGCCGCCTCATTATAGGCAGCAGTTAGGCCCTGGCGTTCAGGTGTTGCCGTGGCGACGACCACTGCCGAATGGCATCGCTGTCGTCTCGGCGGAGCGCACCAACCCTGAAGAAGTTGGCTCTGGACTGGAACCGAGAATGGGCTATTTTTTGCAATCAGCTCCGATGGCACATGCTGCTTTGTGGTGTTAAGCACCCCATTTGGCGTGTTTTAATCTGTTTTTGAGATGGTACCTCTTAGGATGTGCGGGTAATATTTCATGAAAAGCGTGTCCCTTTAATGGAAGGGCATTTCGTCATTACGGGGGTGGAGTGGGGGAGTTGAGAAGCATTACTGGATCTTTATGTTGAGATAGTGAAGGACTCTTTTTATTTTTCTGTAAGAAGCTCTACGATAACCAGTTTAAATAAGGTGTGTGTGCACGCGCCTGCCTTCCCTATTCCCTCCATAGCGGTGGGTTAGCGTAATGATTGGCTCAGTATGTTGGCCCCTGGATCTCGCCTGGGCTCCTGGAGTTGTCGCATGAAGCCTTTAAAAAAATATATAAATGAAAAAATATATTTTTAAAACTTTCCTTATCCCCACTGCCTTTCCTAATCATTATTTTTGGGGCTGTGCACATACCACAAGTCAAGTCACTGGAGTACCCATAGACGAGATCTCCTCAGGCTTAAACATGTCTTAGATGTAGTGTGGCGTTCCTCTCCTCCCTTTGCTGTGGTTTCGCTAATGTGATCTCGTCTTGCTCTGATATTGATGGCGATATTGTCTTTGTCTGCAATGTAGTACGTTTTAATGCATTTAGAGGAGTGCGGGTTTGGAGATGTGCTAGCCTAGATGTGCTTGGTTCCGTTTTGTAGTCAAAAGTGAATGTTGAGACATTTGTCTGGATATTGGGAGTGAAAGTGCATGTGTGCGTGACCCTGCCAGTGTTTACTAACAGTTGTACAAGCTTCACTTGAACCCTATTATTTATTTACAGTATTTGTATCCCCCTCATTGTTATCGTTAATTATTCATTGGTGGGTATGATAAATGTTGTAAGCGCAAAGTCGATTTCCAACAACGAGTTTGATTTGTGGAGCCCAGAATAGACTCCTGCTTGCGGACACCAGATCCGCGCACACCTCTGCTGAGATAATTGTCTCCAGCCCTGAGGCTTGACATGTCATCCCTGCCTTCAAACTGATTATTGCCCATCGGAGATGTGCAGAGTGTGACTCATTCCTCTCCCCTGATTTCCCCCTCATGATTTGGGAGGTCTGTCAGAAACACTCCTCTGCCAGAAGCTCATTTTGGTTTAGTTTCCCTCACTTCTCCTCCCGCTGCCCTCTGACTGCTGCTTTACCTCTGTCACCCCAAGACAAGTCATGCCAGCATTACATCTATTCTCCTCTCCTGCCAGCCAGCTGGATATAGGCCTTTTGATGCCTTTTTTTGGCATTCAACCCCTTTTTTTTACTTTTTAAAGAGGGTGTATACATTTTTACAATTCTCAGGAAAGTTTCGTAGTTGAGGTGTTATTCTTATCATGGAGAAACAGGGAGTCGGTCAATAGCACAGGGCGTTTAGAGATTAGCAGTTGCTAGTCACTACTTATGCCGTGTGTGCGCACCTTGGGTCCTTCATTCTACTGTTTCCTAAAGACCACAGGATGTGCACCGTCACAAATCTCCAGTGTTCCTTGATGTCCCCAGCACTGGACAAAGCCCCCCTCTGCCTCTACTTCCCTGTGCCCCCCCACCCCCACCCCTTACTGGAGAGCAGAGGTACCATCAGCCACTGGATGTGCCTCCCCTAGCTTCTGGCCAGAAATCAAAGAGCTGCAGGAATTTGCCAGTAATTGTTTTACGACTCGGCAGAAATCATACCTACTTGTATAGGTGGAGCACAAAGGGCCTGGGCCGTGAAACTGCAGGCTGCCTGCCGCCACTGCTGCTGGCATGAAAGGAGTGGGAAAGAGGTAGAGATGGAAAGGGGGAGGGGAGGGGGGCAACTGCTGAAAAACAGGAACTGAGCCGTAAATGCTCACTCTCCCTTAGTTTTGTCAATGAAAGGAGGGTGGAGGAAGTGCTTTATTGATGCATTGTCTATAAGGGCTGTCTGACAGGTCTTTCTCTCCTGATCTCACGCTCGCCATAAAACATTTATTTTATTTTTATAAAAAAAATTTTTTAAACTTTACAGCACCTAACATTTTAGTCCAGACTTGCTGCACTGTGTGAGGGCCTCATTTAATGAGCCAAATGGCAAGGTGTTTGGCTTTGCTTGAGGTTTACACACCCCTGCCATACTCTCATGCATATTAGTTATTCTTGGGCACTGTCTTGATGTACTAAACTGATTCCGTGTTCATGAAAGTTAAATGTGGCTTCACGATATGGAAACCACTTTGGCTCCTTTTCGTTTCGTGTTTCTCCCAAAAATTATTTCACGTGTCTAAATGCTATAGATGGATATCTGTAAGAGGGGTGAGGGACCTGTGGTGAGCACAGTAAGGACTCAGGGCAGAAATACATTTATTTTAGTTTAAGTAAAAGTAATATTTTGTCCAAGTATTTGATTCAGAATGGTTGGAAATACTTTTAAAATATGAGAAATTGACAAGTTGCCTCGGTCATAAGTGCATTCACACAGCAACATTGTGCCTAATCTATAAAGCAATTTGTAAATGATGAGTGGACCCTTAATCTCAAGGGATACTTTTTCTACAAAAGGGTTTATTGGAAAGATTTGACCATATATTTTATGCATTGTTCGACTAGGTCTATCGTGAGGATGACACCCTTGCAGTTTGTCTAAACGAACCGTCCCATCCCCCATATGTATGACTTGTGCTGCAGGTGGGGAAGACGAGCACTGCACAAGGAGTTGAAGCAGAGAGGGAAATACTTTCTAGTACAGAGGAGCTTGGGGGTAATCCGACGGCATGGAGGCAGTGATGACAAACGGGTGATGCAACACCAGCTTTGTTCCGTTTCACGCGCTCTGTGCCTGGGTGGGCGAGGTGGTTGGCAGTGATGGCAACTGCCTGCGTTTCCTGATAGCTTTGTTGTCCTTCCATGTAATGCATCTTTAACTGCAATGCCAGTTTTTCTCTTTAAAAAAAAAGCCAGTAGAGAAATTTGTAGAAGTACTAGATGACTATATTCTATTAGAGGAAATTGTTAGTTTCAAAAGCACAGATTTTATAAGAAATGGTTTCATGTTAAAAAAAATATACAGTACCAATCAAGTTTGGACACAGCTACTCATTCCAGGGTTTTTCTTTATTACTAAACAACATTGTAGAATAATAGTGAAGACATAAATTATGAAATAACAGTATGGGGGTCAAAAAAAAAAAAAAAATTGAATGAGTAGGTGTTCTAAAACTTTTGACTGGTACTGTATATTTATGTCATCTCCCATCACGCCTCCACTATTACAGTGGTACTACACAGGACGAAGAATCAAATGAGAACCTGGTGCGGTGCTGGTCTGGGAGAGTGCTTTTGAAGGCTGGGGGAGCAGCTTGAACATCGGGAGTGATAGAGGGACCACCAATGGCCTTGTTGACCGATGGCTAGCCGCCGTGCTGACAGCAAGGCTCCCTGGGTAAAATATGGCGGAGGGGGGGGATTTGGCGTTCTTAAGCCTTTTAAAAGCCAGGGAGCTCAGCAAGGTATGCTGAACTATACTGTACAGGAAATTAAATCGCATTGCGAGGGAGTGAAATTGGTCGCCGCAGCCACCATTAATGGCCTTTTAATTAGAACCATAATGGAATTCTACCCGGCAACCGATCATCCTGTTATGGTGCCAATTACGGCGTGTGAGCGCCCTGTTTTCTAGTAAACCTCGTGCCCTCGTTCGTTGATTGGAGAGGGGGGGTGTGGTGAGCTGGGGTGGGGTTTTGGGCTAAAGGAATGTATCCCCTTACCATCTTGGCCCCTAATGGTCAATTACAGGGGATAGCTGGCATCAGGGCGACACTACAAATCTAAGAGGGGACAGGGTGGGAAAACTATACCCAGTTCAGTCAAGGTCCCATGCAGACTGACCTAACCCAATCTGTTTGGCCGGTATCATGCCATTGTTCGCATAACGACTTAATGCTGTTGAGAGCGTGCTGGTGTCTTTTTTTTGTTTTTGTTTTTTTTGCTCACTATAAATGCTCTGTCTTGCGTTGAATGACTTTAATTAATGATCTTTGTAATTAAAAACTCTTGTTATGAGTAGTGTTTTCTACGACTATAAAATGAATGCTCTCGTTTGGGGTTTACTTTGAGGTCCGCCATGGACTGTTAAGTTTGGTGTTTAGTGTTTTTCCCTCTGTGCTCAGCTGTGGTTAGTGAATGAGGATATTGCCAACACGTGTTCACTGTTCACCCCTTTATGTCGGCCTGGCCGCTGAATCATCATTCAGTACGCTCACATTCAGCTGTTTTGGATCAGTAGTGTAAAGGGGTATATGGGACAGGAAGTTGCACCCTCAAGATCTAGGCGAGAGATCTGTGGTTGTCTATTTCTAAAGAAGAGGGTGTGGGGTATATGTGTTGGAACCATGGGGAAACCGAAAGGCACTAGAGGGAACTTAAAAAAAAAAAATGTTATGCTGTAGTCATGGAGTAGGCCATACTATTCTCATGAGATCCAACCATCATGCCCCTAAGAGTGTTTTTCCCACACTGGTAGTGCCCATACTATAATCAGAATAGAATAGTAAGAGTGACTTGTGTGACATCGTAAGGGAAGCTTGAGGAAGTGGTCCACTATCCGAGTGACAGATGTTTATGATTTGGTTACGAGGTTGGTATTGTTCATGTACTCTCCCTGAGGTCCCCCCCCTCTCTCTCAGGACCCGTGTCAGTCTAGGAGAAATCCCACTGAGTGTTTTGTGTATGTCTGAGCGCTGCTACCATGACTCCCTGTAGCTTCAGTGACACAACCCCCTCCCTGCCTTTGGTGTCTTCCAATATGGTAGGTGCAGAATCACACCTTTTTTTGCGTCCCCCCTCCCCCATATGGCAAGATGTGCTTTGGGGAAGCGCCTTCATCCCTGGTTCTCCCTGTCCTTTCTCGTTTTCCTTTCGTCGATGCATGGTTTTTGTCTGAGCATTGGACCGTCTCTCTCCACTAATTCAAACTTCCACTCGGCATTGGCAAAAGGGAGCAAATTGCCTATATGAACAAGAGCTGGGCCCTGGCAGGAAACAGGCTGTATGTCTTTGATTAGCGCATGAGTTGCCAGGTCAGGTTGGTTCCTGTTACAGTAGTGGTCAAAACTACACTAAACAGTCTTCCAACTATAAGGAATGTTTTGGTGCTGATGACTTTCAGGTATTTGTGTAGCAGCCTGCTTGAGGAATTAGCCTTATTTGATACAATAATAGAGAATGAGGATAAATTAACTCCCCATAGCCATAGATTGTTAGTGGCGGTTCTCTTCAGATCACAGTTGCGACATTCTACTTCCTTCCCCTTTTTGATTGGACAGACTGACACCCATGTTGTGGCATTGAGGTCCTAATAAAAATGCTTAGATTAGCATTTTTCTGTAATCAGTCTAGGGCTGAGGGCTGCTCATGGGCTTGTACATCAGTCTGCAGCCAGTCATATAGGTCAACAGTGCAGAAGAAAAAAGCTCGAGGGGGAGGTAAATGGGGAGAGGAGAGCGTCGAGCCTGTGGTAATTAAGCCCATGCCTGGGACCAATTATCGGCAAACCAATTTTAATTCTGCAAATGGTTTGTTATTTCAGGTCGGCCGCTGCTTGGCCAAGTGAATGAGCAGATTTGATGAAGGCCACAGCATGGTCTACACTCCACCCCCCCTTTACATGAGCATTGTGCAATACTGTCTGGAACTCTTCAGTCAACTCCTTTAAGGCCATAACCTGCCACCTTCCATTGTTTGGCACTTGCTTGACCAGGGGATATCCTGGGACACCTTTTTTTGCGGCATTGGCTTTTTCCTAAGAGCTTAGCAACTGCCCCCCTGCATCTTAAGTCTCTTGCTAACTCGATTAGTCCAAATGGGAGCAGGTGACCTCTCCTCAGTTGTACACTGGCCCGTGTGTGGAGCATGGTAACCACAATGGTTTGGGGGAGGGTGACGGAAGATGTTCCGCAGCGGACTGAGGACTCACCTTTGCGGAGCATCTAATCACTACTCTCCATAGATTGAGCAGCTCACGCCACTTAACTAGTCTCGATGTAAGAAGACTCGCTGTGCAGACATTTGTTTCAGGATAATTATTGTTCCTTATCACAACTTATCCTTTAAGATCCTTTAAGCGAAGCATAACTTGTAGCCACATTAAACTGCTTTTGTCAACAGTTGTAATTCTTGTTTCTTTTAAAGTTGGACCTTAAAATGGACTTGAAAGCACCTCATATTTTCTGTGCTATCCTTTTCCCGTTGGGAAGACGCTTGACCTCTCTGCACGGCCTGCCATTCAAGACCTCACAGCTGGGACGTTGGATTAAAAATGGGAAATGATTCACTGTGGCTTGATTCCCTTAGACACTAGAATCTCTAGATGTTCCAATTAAATGATGCAACACAGTTAGTGCACCGTCTGCCTACGGAACAACAGGAACAGTAAGGCTGCGGATTCATGAATAATGGTGTTTCAGCTGAGTCATGGACCAAATGTCGACCAATAGAAATAGTCAGACTAAAGACTAGCTTTCAAATTACTTAATTTTTTTAAACTGCAAGTGTGAGTGCTGTTGAATAGAGCTTGAAATATAACTAATTTGTATAGGTGTCTATTTGACTAGTTACCAGTATATACCTGTTCCATCAATGTTTCTGTTCCATAGGCAGACAGAGGCTCTTTTTGCGCTGCAAGCTCTCTACCATATGAGTTACAATATGGAGTATGACAGCATGTCCTCTGCGAAAGCTTTTTATTCAGCCACTTTGACGGATCAACTTGACAGACGTAGTTATTTTCTCTTGAAAGTGCTTTGGGGTAAAGTTTCGCGAAGTGCAAGTGGATAATCTGTATTCTAACAGTTACTTTACAGACGTTAAGTGCATCTGTTAGGGAAGGGAAAGTGTTCCGTAATTAAACCTATAGGGAAAGGGGATACACAGTCCGTTGCACAACTGACTGCATCCCAACCAAAATGTGTCTTCCACATTTAATCCAACCCCTCTGAATCCGAGAGTTGTGGGGGGACACCTTAACCCACGTCATCAGGCACCCGGGGAGCAGTTAACCATTTAACTGCCTTGCTCAAGGGCAGACCAGCAGATCTTTCCACCTTGCTGGCTCTGGGATTTGAAACCAGGGACCTTTTGGCTACTGGCACAACTCTTAACCGCTATGCAACTCAATGTGATGATGGCACTTAATGCTAAGCACGATGCAGTAAAGGCATGTTAAAAATGCCTGTAACTCAGAACCTGAAGCAAGGATATGCATATTCTTGATACCATTTGAAAGGAAACACTTTGAAGTTTGTGGAAATGTGAAATTAATGTAGGAGACTAACACATTAGATCTGGTAAAAGATTAAAAAATGTTTTTTTCTTTGTGTTATCTTTGAAATGCCACAATGTAGTATTGCAGTTTAGGTGCAATTTAGATTTTGGACACTAGATGGCAGCAGTGTATGTGCAATGTTTTAGACTGATCCAATGAACCATTGCATTACTGTTCAACATGTATCAAGTATGCCCAAATGTCCCCTAATTGGTTTATTGATACATTTTCAAGTATATAACTGTGCACTCTCCTCAAACAATAGCATGATATTATTTCACTGTAATAGCAACTGTAAATTGGACAGTGCTATTAGATTAACAAGAATTTAAGCTTTCTGGCAATCTGATGTCTGTCCTGGGAAATGTTACTTAAAACGTCATGCTAATCACATTAATGCACCGTTAGCTCAACTGTCCTGTGGGGGGGAGGCACCGATCCCGTAAAGGTTAAGTTAAACACTCGCCATTTGAGATGAGGGAGGGGAAAGAGGGAACATCTGATTTCATGAGTGGAAGGAGCTGTTGGTGAAGTAGCTGCAAGATGTCTTCAACTTTTTATTTAGTTTACTGTGCAGTTCTATGTCCTCCAACTTTTGGCTCATTACAAACCAGTCTCTGGGGAAAGGGCAAATGTATTGTGACTGGCATTGTTCTATGATTGACATCTCGGCTTGATCCACGGGGAGAAAAACTGAGTACCTCGGGCCTGCTCAATAAATAGGCTGGCCCTCTGTCTCCCTTCCAAACTTTGCTCTAATCGTTGGCAAAGTTCCTGTTGACAGGTCAATGAGTGTATTGCGTACCTCGCTCTTCCAGTTGCAGGTTGTTTATGGGATGAGTCTTGTCCTGTAGGCAGAACTGTGATTTCTGCTAGATGTGCCTGCTGCAAAGTAAAAATTGTTATAAACATTTGAATTTGTCTTAATTTAAGGTCAAGGTTAGTCATTAGGTTTATCAGATTTTTAAACCTTTTGGGCTGTGCTAATTTGTGACTACTCTGCAGAGCTTCCTCCAGAACCAGATTCATTATGAAAAACGCTAACCTGCCTTCCAGTTGCTCCTTCACATGTACAGTGACCTTTTCAATTTTGAATAGGGAACCATATCCAAGATGGTACTGCCAAGCCAAACTCCTCCCACAGCTCAAGGCTCAGTCATTTAATTTGCTTTCCTTCTTCCCCTTTCCCGCCTGTGACGCACACAGAGATGGTAACATAGCCAATGTGTTGGCTTGGTAAATATTTTCTCATCAATTTAATGAGTTCCATTCTAGGGTCACTTGTTGCAATGATGTGTAGATTACAAGCAGTGTGCTTCTAATGGTGATCTACTCTTCACTGGTTGCTTATCCAGTTTTGTTGCCACATGAGATTTACAATGCAGCAGGGATCCTGCATTGAAATAGTGGTTTAGGCTAAGAGAGGAAATGCACCATAACATCGAATGGTCAAGTACAGCAAGCGATGGGATGGCCAAGCGCGGCTGCCCACACGTCGCAGTGTCTGAATTCGAGTGGGGAATGTTATAAATTACTTGATTGAAGAGTTAAGACATTGAGATTGTGGCATTTGAACAAAGTCTACAGAGTGAACCATTTGATTCGGTATGTAAGAAACCACAACTGCTACAATGAAATGGCTATTTTCTTCATTGGTTGACGAATCCCCAAAATGTACATTACAGCCCCTAATGACTTTGGGGGCTATCAAGACCATGGTGGGTTTTTTTGGTCAAAAGTCCATCCTCTCTCCTCCGTGACCCGGAAACTGATAAGTCTCTTTGTTAGTAGGCAAGTGGAAGACTGTACTCCCCTCTTTGAGTTGAGCAAATCTAAATGAGAAAAGGCCTATATAAGGTCATGTGGTGAATGGGTTGTTGCGCTTTGCTGTGTTAAATGATGGGGGTGCTCTTTCCTGGGCAACAAGTAGAAGACACATTGGGAGGTAGCAGCATACCTGGGAGACCAGGTGTTGATGCTAGCTAACCCTCAGAAAACACCTTCCAGACAGTCTCTTAGGTTGACAAACCTGCGTCACCGCCACATGGGGGGGAAAATGCTGGAGGCTTAAATATGTGAAAGAGAACTGCTCACAGAGCCCAGACTATCCCACGCTATGTTTCTGGGTGGTGCAACTCATCTCATTCTCAACCCATATTTTCCAGGTTCTACATAAATAAGTTCGGCAGGCTACGGTGAATGGAACCTTTTAGCCACATGTAATTGAACCTGACCCGATCACGCAATTAATCACAACCCACAATATTTGCTCAGCGTTATTGGATTCTGGGGCAGAGCATACACCAGCAGTGAGGTTGACTCTGGTCTAGCCAGCCGAGCCGTCAGTCACCCTGAAGGTGGTGGCGCTTAGAGCTGGTGTAATGTGAACATCTGACTTCCTGTCTGATGTTGCAGTTTGGCTCCTTGTATTTTTCTCTCTTTGTACTAGGTTACTGCCAGCCAGGACTGTAGGGGACGAGTACTTTTTTGACCATTCCGACACGTTTTTTTTTTTACGTTTCGAGAACCGTTTCTCAATTTCTGTCGGATTTGGCTAGTTTGAACGGTTGGCATACACAGGTGGAGAACGCAGTCATTTAAAAACCTATTTTTCTCTGAATGTTTTGTTAATCCCTGTTGGCTGTCTGTCATGCTGTGCCCTGCCATTCCCTGCTTTTACTGCCTTTTTAAAAGACTGTCTGACCTTGACAGAGTTAGAATGACTGCATTTATACTATACCACTCCTCCAAATGAGCTAAGGAGCACATTGTATATTACTTAGCGCTTTATCAATGTACAAACTGTACAATTATGGTTATGCTGCACATACTACTCCGTAAAGACGAACAAAAGATAAGATGTTGAACGGGAGCATATAGATTCTCTTAAATTTGCCTTGAACATGCAGACTAATTGGCAGTCTTGCTACAAAGCCCCCTGGGACATAGAGAATGACAAACAGGTGTGTCCGAGGGGGGGGTTTATCTGACCTGGAGCGCAGGTTGTTTGTCCTGAAGAGCTTGATGGGAACCCAGCGTTTCATGTCGTGGGTTGCCAGGACTTGAGATGTATTTATATCTAATATTAGCCCAGAGTTTCTGGTATCCGTGTTGCATCAGATTGGTGGCGGAAATGGTCTTCATGTTTATAATGAGATCCCAGTAGAGGGAGCGCTTTCAGGTAGTACCTTGGCAGTGTGAAGTTGTGAGCAAGTGTGGCTGGCAGCAAGAGACATTCCAATTCCCATTAGTGCCAATGTCTCATACACACATTAAGGGCTTTCTGTAATCTGAAGGTAACCTTGACAATTATGTAGGTTTAAATTACTTTATTTTTTTAATGTTAAGAGGAATATATTTGGTACCTTGAGACTTTGCTGTTGCTTGTGGTTGAAATTAGATTAGAAAACAAATCACGTTTACGTCTTAAACATTTTTCAAGGAGCTTGTTGACTCACCCACGTTTTTAGTATATATATATATTTTTGAAGGCTTTAGTGACAAACGCATTAGAAACACTGAGCGGTGAGACACTGGGAGCACACAGGACTCGTATCATTGTTTCAGAGGACTAAGGATAACGTATTTACAAGTGAACACACAGCATTGAGTGAAAAGCACCCCCCTCCCTCTCTATATTTCAGTGTGCAAGGATCCACCCTATAAAGTGGAGGAGTCTGGATACGCAGGCTTCATCTTGCCCATTGAAGTGTACTTCAGAAATAAGGTACATTTAACAAGGTTTTGACCTGCGTTGCATACTAAAGATTCCAACCTGTAAACATTTGGCTTAGCCTGATATATAGGAGACCATGATCATCCCACATTAGGACCTTTTTAATAATCTAAAAGTAGCATTTGAATTGTGGGTAATGGCAAAAAATGTATATTTTTATATCCACATGCATTTGCATAGTTCTTTATACAGAATGATAGTTAACACTTTCTTTGCCTTTGTACGAAAGAGGACTCTATCAATATACATTTTACCATTTGGACTTTGGTACGCAACTGACTTCTCTCCTTTCTTTTGTTTCTACGGATGTCCCACTGCACCTCTCAGGAAGAACCTAAGAAAGTGCGCTTCGACTACGACCTGTTTCTACACTTGGACGGCCACCCGCCTGTCAATCACCTGCGCTGCGAGAAGCTCACCTTCAACAATCCCACGGAGGAGTTCCGCAGGAAGCTGCTTAAAGCTGGCGGGGTACGAGATGACAGGACTGGGGGGTGGGAGATGGAAATTTCACTAGGGGTGCATCTCAATAGCTGGTGTTTATCTTAATAGCCATAAGCATGGGTGGCCATATTGGATAGGTAGGCTTTTGCTCCAGCCTTGCTTGAACACCTGATTCAGCTGTGAGAGCAGGGCTTGAGAATAGGCCTTCATATCCAGTATGGCCAACCCCTGGAGAGGTAAATTATTAAATGACAAATCAGAAGTTGAAGGGAATGTAACGCAATGAATAGCACTTTAAAAACATTAAGATGACATAAGAACTTTGACTTTGCTGGCCACGAGATATGAACCATGTCGGTTGCATATCAGGCCAGCCATTGGTAGGCAAATGGGCTTATCAGGCCAGCCATTGGTAGGCAAATGGGCTTATCAGGCCAGCCATTGGTAGGCAAATGGGCTTATCAGGCCAGCCATTGGTAGGCAAATGGGCTTATCAGGCCAGCCATTGGTAGGCAAATGGGCTCATGCTTTTTTAAATTGTGTTTTGTTTTTCTTCCCACTGCCCTCCTGAAAACCTTGTGTGCCCACAGGAATGTCCCCAAAACATTTTTGTGGACAATCGCTTCAGGAACATATGTAATTTGTAAGGTCATGAGTTTTTTATTTTTAGCAGGCCCCTCTCCATGCTCATTCCAGTAACACACCAATGTTTTTTGTCTTTGTGTATGATATCATACACCTTAATGTCTACAGGCCTTTTCAGAGGAAACAAATAAGATTGGAAAAAGACAACGCTGACTGTGACATGGTTTAATTAAGAAAGGACTGGTGTGCCATAGCAACATTTATTCCGCTTACTCCGGATGTTTTGAGGCTTTCTCCAATAGAGCTGATTGGCGTGTGAGTGTGCACTAAAATGCTTTGTGTGTCCTCCACAGCAACGGGATCCTCACAAAAGAAGTTTGGACGACTCTCAAGTAAGACTTATCATGTGTACTGCAACATTCTTCCAATTGAGATATTTACACACAAGAATGTGTTGATACTGAAGCTTCAATGCTATTGGTCCACTCGCATTGACATTGACAACGATTGGCTTTGACAATATAGGCTTGTATCCAAGAACTGTATCCAATATGCACAGTTGTGGGCAAGCTTCTATTATTTCTGAGACTTTTCCCCATGTTGTTGACCAAGTGTTTCCCCTACCATTGTAAAGGCGGAACCCACCCCGCCTAGCTCTGTTATCCCCCTCCTAAAAGAGTTTGACATCTGTTGGTTTCATTTGGAGAGAGGGTAATGGGAAGACAAAGGAAAGGATAGTTGTATCAAAGGAAATGCTTACTAAGTAGTTTTGGTGCTGACTCACAGCAGATCATTTCAACCTCAGAGAAACCTCATGTTCCCAGTGAAGTGTTAACCCTTTGTTTATATCTTGCTGCTGGGCAAGACATGAAATGTGTTTATTCTTCCCTCGGCTGCTATGTTGAAGTGACACCACAAACAAACGCACCCTCAAATTTAGACACACAAGGAAGCAGCTGTGTTGTCTTTTCTTTGCTCGCGCGTGCTCACTGTCATTCCATACAATGTAATGACTGTCTGTGAGCAGTTCCAGGAATAAAGTGCAGTGTTAAGTGGACAAGTTTATTTTTTTGAGGTTTGCTGCTCTTGGCATCGACAAGAACGCGACGATAATCTGTTAGCCTCCCTAAAAAAAAAAATATTACAAAAATATCCAAACAAGCAGTCTTTAGTTTTACACACAAGCAGCTATAATAAGCAGGAATTATGAAACAGTCCAATTCATGCGGTACTTGATATACAAATAGATTGGTTAAGCTCTTTATTCCCAGACCATGTGGGCACAAGATACAATACAATAGAAAACTGTTTTAATTTCTCTGCCCTTTTTATTGCATTGTATTATTACTATTTTACTTCTGTTGTAGATTTGATTCCCACAGGCTACATTATATATTAAATATGTTACTGATCTGTAAGTCACTGTGGATAAAGGCGTTGGCTAAATGACCCTGTTTTACTTCCAGGTGATGGTAATGCAGGAGGGTTCCACATCTCTGTTCGGCCAGCACCTCAAGCTGCCCACCCTCCCCAGCAACTCCCTGACATTGACCTTCTCAGACGCTAAGAAAAGCAAGGCCTTCCCAGGGTCAAAGGTCAGTAGTGGTCTCCAGGTACAGATCAGGGCTAGACCAACTCCCCTGCTTCTCAAACTCTTCCCAAAGAACTCCCACTTCAAAGTCCCCCCCCCCAAAAAAAGAAAAACAAATAAATAAATAAAATAATCGCAGTGTACTTGGCTAGGTTCAAAGATGTTGAGGGTATTTAAACTCTGGATTTTGAAAAGACGTTCAACTCGGCATTTCTTGGCTGCTGCGAGACCACATGGTCCTGTTCCCAATAACTTTCAGACACACTGGGGTCCTATGCTACCAATGACGGTTATAGCACCGGCCATACTGTATTAATTAGGCAGTATATAAAAGTCACTTTGGTTTTAAAGCCTGTTGAAGCTTGGTACGTAGCAGTGTTTCATTGTGATGCAATTGTTCTCTAGCGGTCTCAGAAAGCCAACTTTTAGATGCATATGTGGTATTATCCGTCATGGCCGTAAATCATACATGTCAATAAACTGGCATGTTGCTTCCATTTACTTGTTATTTTTAGGCCCTTTAAATGGTATCATTTACCGCGGCCGGGCAGAGCCCACTCTGGCAGGACTGGGTTACGAGAGGCCCAGTGCACATGGAAACGGTTTCCAATCTAAACAGACTGTGCGTGTGTGATGGATTACTGATGGAGCAGAGGGGTCACACGCGCACAGTAGTTCTACCATTATCTTCCACTAACGTCCAATGGCAATCCACCTACTGTGGTCTCCTCTCCCTCCGGTTCACTTGTAACCGACTTGTTTTTTTTAAAAAGTGTTACTGATTGCTATGGGCAGTCTGCCAAGTTTTACTTGACTATAAGTGCATTTTTATAGACTAAACGACCAAAACTCAATTGTTGCACATAACTACAAAACAGCACAATGCGTAAAGGACCAGTTAGTTTCTCAGTTGCCTTGACAGTTATAAGGTGCATAAGCAGCTTTTAAAGTAATATTCTCTGTACATAGCACTGAGTAGCAGGTGATTGTAACAAGTAGACTGCAGTAAAGTAGATGATGCACACATCCATATACTCTGGAGTGGCAAGTACCAGTGGGGGGGGATCGGGTGCTGTTTTTGTGGCCAGTTAATGTATTGGGGCTGTTATTGGCGAAGCGCATCACTTTCAGACCAGTAAAACTTTGCTATAAACGGCCTTTAAAGTTTTTGGCCCTAGGCAGCCAGAGTGTTTGTTGGTGGGAGTAGTTTTGTGTGAGTGGGTTAGCAGCTTTACGTCCAGAAGGTCCCAGGGTCAGGAGCAAAATAAAAGGGTTTGGAGGTAGTTTGGGCAGGTCGTAACACCCCCCTGTCGTCTAGACTTGCTTAATGGCATTGATGAAATATTGACGGGGGCCAGCAGGCGTGACCCCGGGACAAACAGCCTGTGTCGTTTAGTTAGTGAAAAGAGAATGCACTGGCTTTAGTCGCTTCCATCTCCAGGTTTGCTCACCGGTCGGGCCACTAAGGTCGCACTTACAGCTGTTGAGTCATCCCTCCCTTCCCCCACATTCTGGACAGAACAAGTTCCCAGCTCTTTTCTCAAGTAAACCTTTTTTTTCTAGAATAGACGTGCTCTTTATTGAGCGAGCAGTACAGAACCCCAGGGTGGCACAAGGCTTTCTCAAAATGAACACACAGTATTAAGACTCCTTTTAAAATTCCATGACCAAACCTTTTCTTTGCTCATTTATTTGTCTGGGGCGTATTGATTTGAGCATTGTAAACAAGCCTTCAGCGCTGGAAGCCAAGTAAATAATTCCCTGTAGTGTTAAGTATTATTTTTTTGACCCCAACAAATCTCACTGAAGTGGCAAACTTCAAATTGCATCATCCCTAACCATTTCCCTGGATATCTAGTCAACAGTTGATCAAGACTAATTTCAGTGGTGTGTGTGTGTGTGTGTATATAGAAAAGCCCTTGAGATCAAAAATGTACTTTTAGGCCCATACCCTCCACTATGGATCAAGGGAGTTATTAGCTGAGCTCATTGACATGCTGACGATTAGCAACAAAGTGGGTCAAACAAACTAATTAGGTGTTTGCCCCATCGTGTCCACTGACCCTGAGGCGGGATTTCTCCATCTTCCCTCTTGTCAGTGTGCAATCCTTTGAGTGTTAGTTAGGGCTGAACTAACCTTTTTCATTATGTACGTAGCTTGTGCGGGCTGTACTTAATCCAAATCGTAGAACTTGTTATTCAGATAATCACTTAGTTAGTGAAACATATCAATAAACTGTTCAACTATCCATTAAACCTGAAGGTAGCTCAAAACCCAACTTAACCTTAGAGGAGGTTGTTGCACATGAAGAGTTAAAGTTGATAGCTTGATCGACCATCCTATAGGAGACTATCCAAATAAATTGAGACCTAATCTATGTGCTTTTCGCTGCAGGACGGCTTCAAAGGATCTGACTCTCTTCTCACCACAACCACCACCACCAGCTCATCCAAGCTCCACAAACCCTCCAAGGACTACAAGGACAAGCCTTTGAAAGAGCCCAAAAGTGCCTTCAGAGACTGTAGCAGGGAACCAAGCAAAGCCTCCAAAGATCCATCCAAGAAACCCAAAGAGAACCAGCCTCTTCGGGACAACCCCCCCATCCCCAAGATGGGCTTCAAGGAGCCCAAGGCCATGTCCAAGGAGCACCGGCAGGATGGGGGCTACTCGCACGGGGCTGGGAATGGGACAGGGACTAACAAGCGACTGTCCATCACCGACAGCGAGGACCATCTGACCAAAAAGCGCAAGAAGGGCTTCTCGGAGTTGACGTTAAAGCCGCCGGGGGGCTCGTTGCTGCCGTACCCCCAATCCCACTACTCGGAAAAGAAACTGCTGAAGGACAAATCCCAGGTGCGGCCCGCTAAAGTGCGGGTGGACGGCGGTGAGGCGCTGGGGGAGCGCAGCAAGGCGCCGACGCTACCTCCGTTCTCGGAGTTGAGGGACGCCAACGACTCCGACATGGAGGACAATATGTCCACCAAATCAGATGTGAGTGGAGCCTATATGTATTTTGTTTGTGCGGTCTGCCTTGACCACATTGGAAGAGTTGATTTATACTTTCATGTCTTCTGGGCTCTACTCTGTAGCTGTAAAAAGATGTTAACCTAAGTTTTTTTTGAATAATTGCTTTAGGGATGAGCAATTCTGGTACTCGTGGCCAGTGTCTGCTGGTTTTTGTCCCTTCAAATCAGTGAGTGGTGAAACCAGGTGTACCTTTGCAGCAATAAAGTTTGTCCATTTTGTTTGCACTGTTACGGCTTCACATTCAGGAACAACCGATAGGAATCAATCTTTCTATTTAGCATTTTTACACATTACCATACGAGTATGCCCATAGAGCCAACTGGACTTTTTAGTATTAGGTAGCAGAGTGGAGTTTCTGCCTAGTGCAGGAAGAAGGTTATTGAATCCTCTGGTTTTAAAAGTGGGTCTGTTCTTTTGGTCAGTCTCATCCTCCGCATGACCAGGCAATAAACATCTAATGACCGAGTCCAAGGGGGTGGCTCATAAACATGGTTGGTGTGCAGCTGTAGAGGGGCTGCTTTTGTTTAGAAGGAAACAGGAAATGGATACCTCCTAAACCACCACCCCACCTTCATGAATTTACCTCCCAGTGCCCCATTTTGACATAGCCAAAAAAGCTGCCCATGCAAAGCAACAATAATGTTTGCAGGTTTAGAATGTTCTGCTAGATCCAGGTGGCATGGTCAACTGTTGCATTGTACTTTTTTAGTTGACAATTTGGTTAAATGTGATACTCTGTGCAAAGGATTAGAGATCTGTGAAATTATTTTTACATACCACAGTCTAGTTCCTTTTGTAAGTGTTAAGATGGGAATAACGGAGTCATATTTAGACCTTGAGAGATAACAGTAGGCCTTTCAGAGTGTTGCCAGCTCCTCACGTTCAGTAAAGGATCTTAACAAAATGGGGACTGTTATTAGCAGAGAAGCAAGCTGGGAGATTTATGGTTTTACGGCACCCAAGGAGAATGCAAAAGGACGCCAGGAATAGCCAAGAGCTCCTCTTCAATCTTTTGCCTTTTAGAAAAGAGGAAAAAGGGGGCAACCATTCTGCATTTGTCAGAAGCATCTCGTTATCTTTCTCCGTTTGCTTTCAAATTCTTTCATGCCCATGGTGTGTTCACCAGTCCCGCTACAAATACATTACATACACAGGTGCTAATCTCCCTTAACCATTTCCCCGCCAGAACCAGCAGAGCCATTGCAGCCCAAAGCCAAATGTGTGCGTGGGGGGAGGAATTTGCCCTACAGGAATGGTCATAAATGGGAAGTGGGGTGGGTGCAGGGCGAGTGGAGACAAATACCAGGTGGTCGGTCCTCCACAAGCTGCCTTGACGACTCTGGTGGCCCAGTCCTGGCTATCCCTGCTTACGCCTAAAGCGAACCTTCATTTGATCTGGGCTTCTGCCACGCTGTGTAGGCCTGGGGGAAACCACCAAAGGGGAGGGAGAAAGTAACAAGAAGAATGTCTAATGAAGGCCCCACAACTACACATGGGTAGATCATATGAACAGATTGTATTTTAGGTTAACTTCTGTCATGTAATGGAAACGCAGGCTGTTTCATGAATTTGTCCTTCGGTGTAAGCATTGGCCTACTATTGCGCAACAGTACACAAGTTGGTCCCTCGTCAATACAAAATGTGTAGGCTGTGTACACTGCACATGTTGCATGCCTTCCTGACTCTTTCTCAGCGCAATAGGGTGGTTTGTGGTTGGTTTTATGTTTGTGTAGTGCTACATGTCCATGAGTTAAACAGTCATTTTTGTTAGATTGATCTACTACATGACCAAACTGAAAGCGCACGGCACCTTAATTCACATCAATACGACCTTGTTTGATCAACCTTCCACTGAATTGAGAGTGAATTAACTGACGTTTTGGCCCAGTCCAGCAATGTTCATCTTGTACTTGTATCACACTTCAAATAAAATTGTATTAGTCACATGTCCAAAAATTTGCACAAAAATGAAATGGTAACACAATATAATAACAAGACTATATACAAGGAGTACCGGTACCGAGTCAATGTGCAGGGGCACGAGGTAGGGTAATATGTAGGTATGGGTAAAAGTGACTTGGCAGTCAGGATATATAATAAACAGATTAGCAGCAGCATGTTTGAAGCGTGTGAAAGTGTCTGTAGTGTCAATACACTTGTTTGTGGTGTGTTGGCGTGTTAGTGTAATATGTGTGGGTAGAGTCCAGTGAGTGTGCATAGAACCGGTGCAAGAGTCGTTGCAAATAACTGGTGGCTTCGGTAGACTGAAAGAGATGAGACGGCAGATTGATGGGGGCAACCTAATACTAAAGTCCCGTTTATTGTCCTATAAGAGGTCTGCTTTGGTGGCTTTGAGCAAGGCAAGACAAAAGCCCCGAAAGCAGAATGGCTGTGAGATTTACGATGTACTGAAGAAGCCCTGGCCCATAAACCAGTAGACCAGCTGCATGTTTGTTGTCGGAGGTGACGGTTATTGAAGTTTCCCTACCTTTTGTCCTCACTTCTCGCGCCTACGCTCTCTCGCGAAAATAATGGTGGATGTTTCTTTGGGGCCTTCTACTGTCTATTGGGAAGAGAAGTTGTTAAAACCAGTTTATCCTTGTTACAGTTGGGCTGATTGAAGGTTTCCCTGCACTGCAGCAGAGGTGAAGAAAATATGCTTCAAAGGGGATATAACTGCACTACTAGGGACATACTGTATTTAAGACATGCATTTTCCTGATTTAATTTATTGTTAGTTTACTACAAAGTTGCCACCACCATGCGAGAGTTTGTCACATTAACGATGTTCCGTTGCTGCAGCTTTTGCACAAGCACTTTGAAAAGTAACATTTAAACCAAGACGTGTGGGTTTCCTGGTTTAGGTGCAAATCAAATGTCTGCAGTATTAAAAATGGGCTAATGGCCTTACGTGCTATGAAAATGGACATCTAAGATGTGGGTTTCTTACTCAGACCACGTGAGCTCCATTTAGTTTCTGTGTGTTTTTGACTCCAGCACACTAGAAGACCTCATAATTCTGAATGAAGGCTAATCTTTGGCCCTCTTGATTGACTAAGTCTTTGGATCAGAGAGAAGTTCATAAACTGTAACAAGGGTATACGGTTTCAGAGACCAGGGTTACAGAGGGCTCTATTTGGCAGCCTGGGCCCGTAGATTAAGAGGCTGTATCCCCATAGCCAGGGAGGCGATTTGTGGCTGCTCGCACGCCTCTAGAATTTGAATGGAATTCCATCTCGTATTCCACTTGCTCTCCTGTGTAGTACAACGAATTACAGAAGGCTTTCCCCAGGGCTGAACCATACTAGGCAAGCAAGTCAGTCGCTTTGGTTCGAGTTGCTGTCTAGGGTTAGGCCTTAGCCTCTACAGTCACCAGACATGGACACACACATCCTGGAAGTTGCATGTCATAGCGGGGGAAGGAGTAGATTTATCTTTACTTTGTGTGGTGTCTCGGGGCCACAGATCAGACAAGAAAATGATCTGTCATTTAGCTTCAAAGTGCCTTTCCCCTTAGTATTCCACTTGGATGAGGTTTAAAGCTCCCAGTTACACAACCATGTGGTCACACACACACTTGGATGCATTGTCTGTCATTGCCTATTTCTTCTGCTGGATACTGTATTGTTTTTCTCATGGTATTTTGTAGTCTTTAGCCCAGGGATGCACTCCTACTAGTTTCCATTTTCTCCCTGGCTCATACTTAATCAACAAATGCTACTGATTGGCTGGAGAGGACACAGTACTACAGTACATAGAACTCTGCTGGAGAATTGGAAGAAGTCCGTGTTGGCCTTTAGTCACCAGCTGTTTCTCCCTACAAATAAGTTTTGGTATGTTCTGTGAAAAACCTATTTTAGCTGGGTGTGAAATGTACATGTCAAAATACAATTTATTTGTTTACCTCCCTCCTTTCTCCCAACTTCTATCTACCTTGTCTCATTGCTGCAACTCCCTTAAAGGGCTTGGGAGATGCGAAAATGAAGTCACGCGACTTCCGACCGATATTAGCATTTTTCGCGCATCGGTATTAGATAGAATGACGCGGCCCTGCCCGCCTGTGGGGGAAAACAACATTTGGTTACCACATTGGCTCACAGCAGAATCGTTTTGAAACGCAATTTTCTTTGTCTGCTCATTTTAGTCAATTACAAAACTATATTTAAGAAAAGTTCATGTCAAACAATTACTTTTCAACATTGCCTGCTCCAGAGCATTCTCACTACTTATAACGGTGCTAGCAACAATATGCTAGCTACCGACCGGAACGTTAAACTTGCCAAAACTAACGACGCAGACTAACGTTATAAGCTACAAGTAGTGAGTGGAGTTACAAATTCAATATACTAAACAAGTTAAATGTTTTACCTGTGATAAGGTTTTCCACACATAACTACGTGTAGCCTACTTTGACACTGGGTCCCCACCGAATAGCTTGAAGTAACAGGGCTCTTCTCACAGGCTCTATTTTCCTACGTGGAAGCATTACGAACCGTGGGTTGGGACTTTTACCAGGTTACATGCACATTGAACAACACGGCCTGTTTAGGTAATTCTGTATAACAAAATATTGACAAAGGTGGCTCTCTTACAATAGTGGTGAATGGGAAAGAATGTTTGACTCAAATTGAGTGTGTGGTCGAGGGGAATATCGACTCGGTGTATGACTTGAATGGGATTTGTTCCACATTCTAATACATTAGCATGTGTAAACAGTGACAAACTAAACCAAAGCCCCGGATTGCAGGCATACCGTGTCCATGGACTACTTATATGGTAAGGAAACCAATTTGTCTTTGTGTAATTTCTGAACTATCCCTTCAATTCCTTTTTTCTGTCGGTCTTCCCTGCTTATTTATATTTTTAAAAAATATTGAGGGGATGAGTTGTGGCTGATTTCTTGCGATATGGAGGACGAAACCAATGATGACTTAGTCACGTTTGGCTTAACCCACACAGTGCTTCAAGAGCCAGCTGAAATATAACACTGACAAATAATACTCTTCCTTATTTTATGGGCATGTGGTTGACTTTAGTAGTATGTCTGTGCTGTTTCACCTAACTATTTGTACAATGGTAGTGGGAATTTTAAGCAGTGTGGCTATTTTGTTCTGTCTTTTTATGTTTAGCTAGTGGCTGGTTCTTGCATCTTTTCAGCTGTTGCACCACAGTTGCTGTTTGTCAGTTTTGATTGAAGTCACTTTTTCATTAGCTTTAAAAAAGTAATGTACCGTTACAGCTTTGCTATTAATCAAGGCAGGGTGAAGGGTAAGGGATAGGCCTTGGTAATCTCCAGCTCTCTCCTTCACTCGCTCTCTTTCTCTCTCTCTCTCTCTGGAACACAGCACAAATGCCAGACCAGATGATTTTAACGTGGCGCTCTGAAATGCCCTTTATTTATTTTTTACAAGTTTCTCGTTTTTGGCTGGACAACCAAAGACTGAGAAAAGCCTCTTGATTTACAACCGAGGCCTCTGACCATGCATTTGATGTCAGCGAGACACCCAGACAGACAAACAGGCTGTAAAATGCTCCAAAAAGAAAGGGAGAGCGAGAACATCAAAGATTCCCTCATGACTCTGTGGGACCCCACAGGGGGGCTTGGTTTTAATGGGCTTACCCCTACACTTGCCAGCCAGACACTTGGCAGCATCAATACTCAGCCCAGATCTTGGTAGAAGTGAGGGGAGGAGGAGTTTTTTTGTGTGTGGTAATGGAAGTTTGTTGACTCTTCCCCAATTTGGAATGGAAATCGTACACAGCCTTGCAGCACACCTCACAGGCCAGACTGGAAACCGAAGCCACACCATATCAGGCATAGATCCATCACCTGGAAATTCTCCAATTCAATTAATTATTTTTGTTGCCTCAGGAAAATAGCTTGTCCTTTCCATTCAGGCTCTATTCGATTTTTTAAATCAACTGTTTCTTTGTTGCAGCAGGTGTATTCATAAGACTGCCCTATCAAGCGTTTTATAAGCTGAAAACATTTTGTATCAGCCCTGTCCTGGCTGTAAATCACTGCTTTGTGCTGCCTTGGCTGGAGGGCCAGAACACTTCTGTGAGTTTCGTATTGTTCAAGAGACCCAGGCCTAGTTCTTCCAAGGGGTCATCTGAGAGGAATGTAAACAAATTAATTCAGATTAACTTTAATGGCTTCTTCAGATTTCCTTTTGTGCAGCCTTCTGAGGATTAACTTAATGGTAACTTGCAGATTTTCATCTCTTTCTCTACTGAAAGGAACTATCACCCCCTTTGCACTAACTTAAAACACAGTGGCAAAATGTACAACTTTTTTTTTAGACTGACATGGATATGAAAGTTGGTGTAATAGGTAACAGAACTTCTGGTGTCATTTGGAGCACAGTAGATCGGTACATTTAGGCACTCATCTTCCTCCCTGGTACTATGAGTGTCATGATATGATAATGTATGATGTCCTCCTATAGTCTCTTAATTCAAATACCCCTCCTTTTTGTTCACTCAAATTGTCTTGGTTAACATAATACCATCAATTAGTGATTAGCCCATACATGAAGGAAGGAGGCATTTTCAAAGTATTGGAACCAAGCCATTGCGCACCCACACATGTTAGTGTTTCTACAGTGACGGGAGAGTGAATGTTGTGCATGTACGTTGTAAATACAGGAGCCCCTGGGAGCCCAGCCAGTAAACCTGTCACATTCTCTCCTTATTGGCCCATGCCAGGGATTTCATCACTGCCACTCACGCCACCGGGGTGCCAAGCCTGCTTACAGAGCCCGGTCTTCCTAAGGATTTAATGCACTTAATAGGCTTTCTGGACTCTTATTAGCTATTATTGCAGCCTATAACCATAAGCCCAGTAGGAACTGTACTAAGGAGAAATGTAATGGTTGGGAGAGCCACATATCCAGTAAAGAAGTTGCAGATGCCTCCTGCAGTGCTAGAGGCGTCACTACAGACCTGGGTTTGATCCCGGGCCATATCGCAACCGGCCGTGATCCGGAGTCCCACAGGGCTGCACACAATTAGCCCAGCGTCGTCTGCATTAGGGGAGGGTTTGGCCGGGGGGGCTTTACGTGGCTCATCACACTCTAGCGACTCCTTGTGGAGGGCTGGGTGCCTGCAAGCTGACCTCAGTCGTCAGGTGAACGGTGTTTCCTCCGACACATTGGTGCAGGCGGGTGTTAAGAAACGTGGTTTGGTGGGTCATGTTAACTTTTTGTCAATCTCTGATTTGAAATGTATTTGTTAAAATAATATTTGATACTGGACATGCACACGACTTGCAAGAATTGGAAGTATTTGATGCTTCTACACCTCCATTGCTTGCTGTTTGCGGTGTTAGGCTGGGTTTCTGTACAGCACTTTGACATCCGCTGATGTAAGAAGGGCTTCATAAATTGCTGGTTTTATTTAACCAGGAAGTTCCATTGAGGTTAGACTTCTTTCCCAGTCGAGACCAGTGATCAATATGTTTTTCTCATTAGAATTTGTTTGTATGAAACTTAGGCAGCATAATGGCTCTGAATAGGACCAAATTCACCCCAGACCACTTGAGTTGATATGGGCGTGCAGCTGTGTGAAAGTATTATGTGGATGGGTATGCGGGAACTTAATTGGGATTTTCTGGCTTGCTCCAGAAATGTTGTCTTTAGTATGTGAAAATTGAACCAAATTCCCTTTTTTATATTGACATGCTGCAGTCTACCTTTCAATGGTTGCCTTCCTGTCCAACTGTCTATTTAGTGTGTTGAGGGGGGTGAATACTGCTTTCAACCTTGTGAAGCATTGTAAGTCTACCATGTTTGGGTTTGACAAGCCCAGATTTACGATGGAAGCAAGCACTGTTATGCCTTTTTAGGATGGAAGATAATTGGGACTATCTACAAACAAAAATTATGATCTCCAATCCCCTCGCATTTCTACGTGACACACACACACACACTACCATGGCCCTCTGTGGAAATGTTATGCCCCCCTAACTAGACTTGAAGCGTGGGCTGCGGACTCAGTGTTTTGTGTCCAGTGTTTGCACCCTACCCAAGGGGCTTTGCACTCTGTGAGCACTGACATTTGCCATGTAGTAGATCGTGTCTGGGTCACTGATCTCTTTCCCCCTCTCCTCTTCCCAGTCGGAGCAGCCCAGTCCAGCCAGTTCAAGCTCTAGTTCCAGTTCAGGATTTGCAGCCAGCCACAAACGCCAAGGTAACACCAGAACCTATGCATACACACTTCTCCAGATCACCTGGAAATGGCAATCATTCTATTTTTATTTATTTATTGGCCACCCCTAATGGGGTATAACATGTTGCATCTCTTCCCCTTCACTCCCATGTTGTGATTTTGTTCCATGGACACAGTGGCTGAATTCGTCCGCAGGAAGGTAGGGGCCGTCCCTGCCACAGCCCACACAGGTAACCTCACACCTGACTACACAATCTATGGATGGGATCGCAAGACTGGGCATGATTAGTCACTATCAAATTGTTTCCTCTTTACGAATGTTCGCTCTCTCTCTACACACAGTGTTGGGTCCCCTTCGTTCAATAATTCACGACCTGCACTCCGACGACAACGAGGATGATTCGGAGGAGGACGACAACGATGACAACGACATGGACTCTGACCTGGAGCGACAAATGCACACGCACATGACACACCGCCACCGCCGGTAGGTAGTGCCTAGGTTTGTCATGGCCCTTTGGGGGGGGGGCCTCCGGTCATTTTCAATGGGGCTTTAATGAACTGGCAACTTAAAGGTTACTAGTATTATATGCCATCTCAGGTACTACCTCTACCGTTGTGCCCTTAAGCAAGGCTCTTCATCTCAAAATAGCTTCAGGGATGCTGCTCTGACCTTGTGCTCTGTGTGTGTGTGTGTGGTTCGATTGGATGGAAAAACAACCACAAAAAAACATTTACCTATTTGCATAATGGTCCATTATCAGTAATACAGTTGTATAGTATTCCAATGGTTGTCATCCTCCTTTTCTGCAGGGTCAGCTTGAGTGACGGCACTGAGAGTGAGAACAGCTCAGCGCCCTCTCCCCACTCTCGCCACGAGCCCCCGCCTTTAATAAACACCAGTAATAACCAGGTAAGACCAATAAAATCATCAACATTATGAAATTGAACACAGCTGTTATTGGTTTTAGACACGGCTTGTATGGAAACATCAGTCTTAGCATCCTATAATTCCCAGGATGCGTTTCCCTTGTGCGCCAGCCACAATGCTACTCATAAATAATGACCGTTGTGTACATTTTAAACAAAGCAGTGGTTTTCCAGTGGGTACATATGATAATCCCTTATCTGGGTCGTATTCACTAAAAACGAAATGAAAGGAAATGGGTCAAAATTGGGAGGGGCCTACCTGAACTTGGCTAATAAACGCTTGTTTTTCGTTACCAAACTTATTGCTACGTTGTGTACTGATGAATACAACCCTGATGTCTCGCAGATACTGGAGGTGAAGAGCCCCATTAAGCAAACGAAGCAGGATAAGAATAAAAACATTGACTGTGACAAGGTGAGTAGCTTCCTTGTGGTTGGGGTTTTACAGAGATAAGGTCATATCAGTGTAATTGAATGGTATTGTAGCCAGGACATTTGCAGTTCTAAACTGAAGTGTCTGCGGTCACCAAGGCTCTTGCAAATGGACAGGAGACTGTCTTCCTGATAATCATAACTTGGCCCGGTTAGTCTCCCTGTCATAGTCCCAGATGGTGTAAATAGGTAACGGACATGGTTCAAATGCACACAGGAAAGTTGGAGGTTTGCTTTGGTTTGCACTTTTGCGACAACGCAGTTGGCATCGTTGTCATCCCAGGCAAATTTTAAATCAAACCACGGCTCACGTACATGACATTCGGATTTGACCCAGTTACATTTTTTTTATTGAAGTCTTGTTTTGTTGAACTCCCCCATGCTGATGGCCCGTGCTTTCCATCTCTCTCTCTCTCAGGCTTACCTGGATGAGCTGGTGGAGCTACACAGACGACTGATGACACTGAGAGAGAGGCACATACTCCAACAGGTGAGGTCCAATAGTGTTTGTTTCTGTGGGTTTGCTGTACTAATACATGTGTTCTCTGAAGATGAACCCGTACGTTTGCCGGTTCATGTTTGCATGGAAGATGTCGCTTGCTAGGGTCGTTTTGTTTGGGCTTCATGCTGTATCTGTTACACAGCACATTATAATTGAGGACTTCGTATAGGTGTCTGGCAATTGTTAACCTTTTTTTCTCCACTCCATCTAAAAGTACACGTCCTCTTGCTTATGTTCACAAGGCCTATCATATGACCGCATTAATGGAGATTCCCAGCCATCGTTGCCAAGGAGCGGGCTCGCTCTCCTAATGAGAAGTTTGGCTCCGAGCATCGGTGGAAAAACTCCTCCCCGCACAACATCAGCGAACCGAGCGCTAACTCACGGCATAATCAAGCTAATCCTCAGAGCGCTTGGAGACTTCAGAGTGTCATAGCAGTGTTTCACAGCCTCTGAATGAGACATGTGAATGATTAACTTTCCAACCTCCCAATGCTATTTTGCCTCTTTTTGGAAAAACCACAATGGAGTCATTTCATTTATTTTTTTTGAAGATGAAGAATCAAGAAAATGTGGCCAGTTTATTTTCAATAGAAATGAATCTGTAGCATCTGCCAAAGTGCTGTCCTACCTGACCAAAACCAGGTCCGGTAGTCTTGGTGTGGTTCCTTCTCCCCGGATACGGGGGGAGGGGTGTGTGTTGAGACTCGGCTTGAAAGCATCTGAATTCTATCTTCCATGTCATAACAATTGGCCGAGTCTCCCTGCACTCCTGGTCCGGCCGGCGCTCAGGGAGGGAGGGAGGAGAAATGCGTTCCACATGGAGGCCCAACCGGTACTTTGTAGTATGAAACGGATCAGGCTAGGGTCACCCATTACGTTACAACACCGCCACGGCGTCAGACACCGGAGTTCCAGTAATCACTGCAAGATAGACGCATACACACGCACACACTTCCCTATCGGAGGAGAGCTGGAACCAATCAGACACCAGCCAAGGAAAAAGCATATTTCCTATTCGGGCCTCTCCCTCTCTTGATAGAGTTCACATGCAAGGAGTACAGTGGAGTGAATTAGGGGGGGTCCCCATTCCAAATTCATTGTAGTAAAAACCAACACTAGCCCACCCACCTTTCAATGACGCTTCCCACAAATTTGTTTTGGATTAGTCTATTGTATAGTGTGCGGTCCAACATTGTCTGACTAGGCTGCTCCCTGAGACTATAGGGCGGAAACTCTGCTGCTGGTCAATATACCAAACATTAGGACAACATCCTAATTATGTTGAATGTGGATGATTTAACAAAGGAAATGTGTACAATTCCTCCGTACTTGGTAGGATTAGGGTTTACAGACTGTAGTCTAAGGGTTTGTTGACTTTCTATCTGTGACTTCTTTCCCCTCACAGATAGTGAACCTCATCGAGGAGACTGGACACTTCCACATCACAAACACCACTTTTGACTTTGACCTCTGCTCCCTGGACAAAACTACTGTGCGGAAGCTCCAGAGTTACCTAGAAACGTCTGGAACGTCATGAGGTCTTGGAGCTGCTGGCTGCTGCAAGGAACAATGTTGGAAGGACTTAGGAATCTTCCTCTTTTGTTCCCCCCCACCTCCAAAAAATGTACTTTTCACTGCAACGCAAAAAGATGACCTGCCACGGCCAGGCCCTGCCCCGGGTCTTAGTGCCTGGCCTTCTGGTCGCTCCACAATGCTCGTTGGATCCTCTCTCCACGCGACCAGGGTAGCCCGTAAGCACAGACCGGCTCGGCGTGTCGTGTCACCCTGGAGATGAGTCCTGTCGACCAGGAATATCACCCAGAAAGCCTTGACAAATTCCACAGTTGACAAAAAAAACGTGGTAAAGAAACAGTGACCTTGCTTTTAAAACTAATGTGCATATTATTACCATGTATTGAATTTTTTGGGCGTTCTTTGTGATGAATGGTGCATGTTCAACACTGCCTTACCACGTTTGTCGGTCTTTATTTATTGAGTTTTTGTGTGTGTGTGTGTGTGTGTGTGTGTGTGTGTGTGTGTGTGTGTGTGTGTGTGTGTGTGTGTGTAAGAGAGAGAATAGCAACACTGAGTTAGTCTTGTGCAAGCACTTCACAACATGCATCTCTCTGGCTCTGGAAGGACGGTGGAGCAGCGCGTTGTCATCACAACGTTAAGTTTTAAATTATCTTGTGACGGATGACTTGAATGGCAATCGAACGTCCCTCTATATGAAGACGGCAACTCTACCCTCTCCTCCAAAACAATAATTGTTATCAGTGCCCACCGGTACGAGCTGAAGACAAATCATGAACTCAAATTGTTGAAATTAACACTTGTATATTCCATTCTTGGTACCAAATCTTTAATTGATGTATTGGACAATGACGAGGCAAATTTCCAAAGTGTGCTGCATGTTGTTTTTACAAGCTCTCACTTGTATTCCGCTGCTCAAGTTGAAACCAAGCCTAGTGTTTGATCAATCTATTCTGCCCTACCAAGCAAAAAAGCAGTAACTGCTCATAGCGTGGAATTGATTGAAATGGCTTTTATTTACCTTGGTTTCACAGTAACTTCATGCAGTTACTGCTAACATGACCCCCATTTTCTACAAAATACAACAGAGGCAGGATACATGTCCACATGATTAAGCATGTATATGTTGCAAAAATAACTGATTTTCAACCAAATGAGCAGTTACTGCCTTTTTTGCTTGGTTGGGCAGTATTGTAAGCAGGCCTGAGCTAAAAAGGAACTATTTTGAATCCTGGAATTTTAGGAGGAAAAATTGTACTCTTACGTATGTAAGACTGAATCTTATTTATTTCACGGTGACCTCCGTTGCCAAATCAAAGTTGTGCATTAGAATTGAGAACTGAACTGAATTTTTATTTTTTTGTAACTTTGTCCTTTTTGCTAACCTGAGGAGTTGAAGTTAATTTTGTCTGCTGAGAGCGATGCCTCAACAGGAATACCAGTGGTTGTAGCTGCTCACAGGGCCATGCAAAGGCAGAATGTTGCATTTTTTTCTTGACCAATGTCAGTCTTATGAGTTTGTGTATTCTTAGGACATACAATAAAAATGCTGTGTTTTGTACAGATGAGAACATGTGCAACCTGTGGTAAAAAATAGTTAGTCACTGTAAATGTAACATTTTTTGTTTGTTTTGACTTTGTTGCAATGACATTTTGTAATTTCTTTTTTTTTTTTTTGTCGAAGCCCAAAGATTTTGGTTTTGGTTGGGATATTGTTTATTTGTATATAAACGTTGTGATTATTAATGTCATCTTTCATTTCTTGGAAGGTTGGAAAAAATATAACATTTTGGTATTTTAAACAAAGGTAGCTTACAATCATGTGTTTTAGTCAAAGCTATAACTGGTTTCTGGTGGATCCACAACATGCAGCAAATTTTTGGGGTTGATTATATCACTATTCTTGACTATCTTATTAGTCTGCCATTTGAATTGTATAACTAAATGACCACACTGCTCCCCCCATGTTTCTAATTTGGGAGGGCAACACGATTACTTCCTGTATACACGGAGTGTACAAAACATTAGGAGCACCTTCCTAATATTGAGTTGCACCCCCCTTTTGCCCTCAGAACAGCTTCAATTTGTCAGGGCATGGACTCTACAAGGTGTCAAGCGTTCCACATGGATGCTGGCCCGTGTTGACTTAAACCGGTGTGCCTGGCACCTACTACCATACCCCGTTCAAACACAAATATTTTGTCTTGACAATTCTCCCTCTGAATAACACACACAATCCATTTCTCAAGGCTTAAAAATCCTTTAACTTGTCTCTTTATCTACACGAATTGAAGTGACATCAATAAGGGATCATAGGATTCACCTGGTCAGTCTCATGGAAAGAGCAGGTGTTCTTATTTTTTTGTAAACTTAATGTATATGAATGCTTCTATTTGGAGAGAAGTGATTGCTGGGAAAAGTTCTACAATACCAACCTTTTTCAAAGGGACGTGTCTGTTCAGGATGGCGCAACGTTACAGAACAATAGGCAGTCATTTCTGCTCTACAGTATACATTGCATTTCTATCTGCATCATTCGGAACATTTCGCCCTATTGAATACACCCCCTCGATTATCATCTGTATATCTAGCAGTCATCTCACATCTCTTGCCTATTGAGATGTATGGGGGGGTACATGAGGTTGCAATGTAGTGCAGTTCTGTGTTGCGTTGACTGTGGAACTTATTGTCTCAGTCTCTGCTGTCAGTTCTACCAGATCTGACCCATTTACTGTGTGTTTTCAACTTGCAGACTATTTCCTATAAAATGCACAGTTGCAATTCCTTTTTGAGGACATTTGGTTTTTTGTGATTCAAGGTTTCACGTTCAAGGTTTCATTCATGTCACTGAATTCCAATGACAACGTGATCATTTGATTACCCTAGTTTTCTTCAACTAGCCACTAAGTACTGTATAAACGCCACTATTCCTTTTAAACAAAGTGATTTCTCAGTGGATCTTCAAATGCCCAGTGTTTCAGGATGTTTTGAATCCTGAATCTTCGAGACAAAGTAAATAGGTAGCCTTTTCCAGGCCGTGGGGGAGGAGCCCACAGTATGTGCAGTTTCTGTAGCATGAGAAGTACACTCCCTGAACAGGACCCTAGTTTATCACTGAGACATAAAAGCAACTGTAGTTCATGAACCATTTATTTTTATACATAACACAGGTCTCGGGTCAGAATGTTGATCCCCTCTTTTAATTAGCTGACACGATTTGTGCAGCACGTGGTTTTTAGGTTTGTCAATGTAGGTGGTCGGACAAACGCTTGGAAGGCATCCAGACTCCCCATTTTGTGGTGGGGATGGGGAAGTATCATGCTCAAGCCTTTTATCAGGGAAATAACCTTTTTTAAAATAGGATTTTCAGCTCGTGTTCGCTGTATTGCTCGCCAATTGAAATCCTCTCAGATTCGTTCAGAGCTCGCTGCCAAGGTTAGCTGTCCTGGGCCCTGTCCAGGAGTGTGTGCAGATAGAAATGTGTCTCAACCGGATATGATTTTTCTGTCATGTAGAATATGGAATTATGTCTGTCTGCTCTTCATTACATTTATATCTGCAACACACAGAATATATTCCTGTTTGTTTTGATCCGTGTGGTTGAGAGAGAAGTAGGGAGAGGAGGATGCCACTTTAGACTATTGAGCTGTACCCCCTACAACCTGCACGGTAAGGACGTTCCTGTCTGTAAGGACAACTCTGCTGTGTCCCAAATGACATATTAACGATGTAGTGCACTATAATGGGAATAGGGTGCCATTTGCGATGCGTCCAGGGAGTCGCAGGTATAGTGTTGGACATGTGAAGGCCATGGCCACTAACGGACATGCTAAGCCAGCCAACTTAACACATTTTCAGCAGCTGTTTAATGAATTGGAGCAGCTGGACGATGGTGGTGCCAAGGTATTTTGAGAATGCGATTTACAATTCTAATCGCATTAACACGGCGCCATCATACGCCTTACTCTGCCATTCCACCTCGTGTAAGAGCCAGAGGCTACTCCAGTTGTCCATTGACTGTTTTCACACTGTATTTGCAGCGGCGGGAAAGAGTCATCCCAACAGAAGTCTCAAGGAGACATTATAGTTCTAGAAGTAATTTACAAAAGTCACTATTGCTGCAAAAAAATGATCAGTTCTTATATGCGGGTTTTTTTGCCTTTAGGAAGTTGCTTAATGACAAAGAGATTGAAATGGCTTAAAAATCATCATTTATAATATTTTGTTTTTGCTGGAGTCCCTTTTTAAAGACAATTCCACAAGCTGTTGTGTGTGGATACACTTGTTTTGCTGGCAGACCTGTTTGTCAGTGATTTATTAAGGGGGAGTATACTGCTATCGTATCACACCATTTTAGGAAGAGGATCTTGTTTGGTTGTGGTCTGAGCAGTGCTGCCAATTGCATCAATTCAAAGATCTGCCTTTCACTTAAGCTGCTTTTCAATGGTCTGGTTTAAGTATACAGTATGTATACATATACATGACGGTGCATCCTGCAAGGCAACAGGCCTGATCCTCAGAGCTTGTCCAGCTGCTTTTTCTCGCACGATGATAGTTATGGATTGGGCATGGCTGGATCCTTCAATCATTTTCCCACTCCTTTCCTCCGTGTGTTTTTAGATGGGGTTTTTTCAGCCATGGTTTCTTAAGCTCTTCTCTTGAACTCTACACTCATTGTGATTCACTGCAGCTGACACCATGCCCTGTGTATATAGCCAAGTTATCGTTACTCATTGTGCATTTATTCCTTATCTATTATTTCAAAAAAATTCTCTGCATTGTTGGGAAGGGCCCGTAAGTAAGCATTTCACTGTTTTACAAAGCTTTTGACAAAATTTGCTTTGAAATTAGTAGCAGGGCTATGACATTTCCCTCAACGTTCCAGAATGGGGTGAAAATGGCAGCCATATTGGTCAGGGAGAAATCCAAACCAGTCTATTTGGAATGAATGGCAGTAGAGGCATAATCCTGTTTTTACTTGTGCAGGAAAATAAAACCAGTCAGGTGATGTATGTAATATATTTAATGTAAACCCTTTTGTTTTCTTGTAAAGCTGTGCGTGCTATTATGATACAATATCAGTACTTGTTGTATTTACAACTTATCTATACTGAGCAAAAATGTAAACGCAACATGTAAAGTGTTGGTTTCATGAGCTTAAATAAAAGAGCCCTGAATTTTCCATTTGCACAAATATTATTTCTCTCTAATTTTGTGCACAGATTTGTTTAAATCCCTGTTAGTGGGCATTTCTCCTTTGCCAAGATAATCCATCCATGTGGCATATCAAGAAGCTGATTAAACAGCATGATCATTACACAGGTGCACCCTGTGCTGGGGACAATAAAAAGGCCCTCAAATGCACAGTTTTGTCACACAACACAATGCCACAGATGCCTCAAGTTCTGCAGGAGCGTGCAGTTGGCATGCTTGACTGCAGGAATGTCCAGAGCTGTTGCCGGAGATTTTAATTTCAATTTCTCTACCATAAGCCACCTCCATCATTTTAGAGAATTTAGCAGTATGTCTAACCGGCCTCACAACCACAGACCCCCTAAATAATGCATTTTATTTTGTAAAGTAGTTTCTTGCATGAAACGCATGTTCAGTCACCTTATCTGAAGGACAAGTGAATTAACAGGTTAACGTCAAGTTTTTCTTCAATGTAGGCCTACATTGAGCTCCACACATTGGCTGCTACTGTAGGCTGAATGATATAACTGCTATTTCCATGTTACAAATGTTATGGGATGCATTTTCTCCATTTGTTTTTGATTGTAGACTCTGGTAGACCTACATTATTGTCAAATATCCTACTTGGCCCCTGTTAAAACAAACTTAAAGTGGGTACAGCCTCAGTGTTCACAGTAAACGTGCGCTGGAAGTTGCACAGAATTTTCACAACTTTCAGGTTTGCGCTCAGCATACCTGAAATTTGCTCAGCGTCTGAATGTTTTTTAGGGAACATTGCCTGAGGCCCATTGTCGTGCCATTCCTCTGCCTCCATCACCTCATGTTTCAGCATGAAAATGCACAGCCCCATGTCACAAGGATCTGTACACAATTCCTGAAAGCTGAAAATGTCCCAATTCTTCCATGGCTTGCATACTCACCAGACATGTCACCCGTTGAGCATGTTTGGGATGCTCTGGATCAACGTGTACAACAGTATGTTCCAGTTCCCACCAATATCCAGCAACTTTACACAGCCATTGAAGAGGAGTGGGACAACATTCCACAGGCCACTATCTACAGCCTGATCAACTCTATGCAAAGGAAATGTGTTGTGCTGCATGAGGCAAATGGTGGTCACACCAGATACTGACAGGTTTTCTGATCCTCTCCCCCACCTTTTTTTTTTAAGGTATCTGTGACCAATAGTTGAATATGTGTTCGCATTCATGTGTAATCCATAGATTAGGGCCTAATTTATTTACTTCAATTGACTGATTTCCTTTATATGAACTGTAACTCAGTAAAATCTTGAATTGTTGCATGTTACATTTATATTTTTCAGTAAAAATCCTATCAACTGGTTTCAGCCAGTGTATGGCTGTGGATTGACTGCATTGTTTGAATAGAATGTTGGTATAATGGCAGATCATTTGAATAATTCTATGTTTTTTCTAAAACTGGCTGGCTAGCAAAAAAATAAACTGTGCAGATAAATTCTTCAAATTAATTATTTCACACTATTTTATCACAGCACTGGCAAGCCATGGTTGACCATCTCCATGACCAAAATGGCTGACCTTTAACACATCAAAGTTCATGTCTAGTATTGTAATTCTATGGCAGAAACACCATTGCGTCGTCCGCGGCAACGACACCATCCGGCGACTAGATGATAATCCTGCGAGAGGGAGTGAGACGGTGGAGAGGAGGATGAAGAGAAGCATTACTCATTTGTCTGATTTCACTGGGATTCTAAAGGAGTGAGAGAAAGCGGGTGGGGGGTTCTGCTTTAGGGATCCTGGATTAATTTAAGCCATTTCACAATGTCCAGCCACAGAAGAGAGAGGATGGAGGGAGGACAGAGGGATGAGGAAGCGAGGGATGCGGAGGGGGGTTGAAACAGTTCAGTCATAGCCAGCAACGGGACATCCTGTTGTAGCTTCCAAATACCATTTCCACCAATAAAAAAGAGAGGAAGGGTGAGTGGGGGAGAGACCTCCGAAATAATCTCCCACAGTAGACACACAGAGACATTGATTGTCATCTTGGCATGAGGCCAAGTCTGGAGAGAAAGCTCCCTCCCTCCCGCTGCCCCTCTGGAAGGCAGTCAAAAAGCACCTAAAGGAAGTCATTAAAGCTGAAGGTTGATGAAAAGTCTCACCCCCCCCCCCTGTCGTCCTTCTCTCTGTCTCAGGCCCCCCCGCCTTCCCTCCCTCTCTCCCCAAAGGCATGCTCCACACTGTTCTCGACAAAGGACCCCTAAATGCTGACATCACAAAGAAAAGTGTTCCTTTGCATCCACATGTTTACACTGGCTCTAGAGTTGCGTTCGGTGTGACAAGAAATGACTAATCATTTTTAGGATGATTACCTGTAGGTGTCCAATGAGAAGGCTCATTTGTGTTTTCTGTTTTACAAAGTGACTTACAATTGGTCATTTGAATTATGCATTGTGTGTTTTGGGAATGAAATCCATTTTTATGGATTGCATGACACATTTAAGAGTTGGACATGATATGAAAGCAAAAACTAAAAAATAGTTGAACCTAAGCCACGTCAAAGGTAATTCCAGTGTGCACTTTCTATTTTCTGGAAGGAAATTGATAGTGAATGGCGACCACCGAAGCATCCCCGCCTCCCATTTGCCAAGAGATTTCATCCACCCAGACTAATCTGCCATTGTCATCAAATTTGCCCCCAGTGACAATAATTCAAAAGCATTTATCATATGCTTTAGCTTAGTTGTGTCCCGGCTCTTTTTCTCTGTGTGGCCAATCTTGTTGACCTTGCTGTCAGCTCTCCTGTAGAATTCTGGGTGGCAGCTCTGTCGTCCCGAAAGCGGCATACAAATTAGCTTTTCAAAAATCAGATCAAGTTATGTAAAGAACAAAAGCAAGCAGACATCAAAGAGGATGGGGAGAAGAGGGGAGCGCGGTAGGGGGTAGGGGGGATCCCCCTAGGTCTCCATACAGACGGGGACCAGGCGAGGGCCGCATAAAGGGTTCCCAAACGTCTGGGTCCCCAGACGCCCCGGGTTTGATTATTGTTTTTATTCCCCCCCTCCCCTCCTGGCACCTCCCACCTTCTTCCAATCCCAGACCTTGCTCCATCCCTTCAAATGAGTTCAGCTTTTTTGGAACGAGTCCCAATCCTAGACCTGGTCTTTGATTTCGGTGGGGTTTGGCACTGTCTCTCTTTCACTCTCTAGGAGGACCAGTGAGCCGTGACCCCTGGCAGCCCACCCCAGTCTGTGTGAGCCCGCAGACACTCTCCCTCACAAACACACATGTACACACACACACACAATGCCCTGCCACAAAACCCCACAGGAAAGGAGGGAGAGACACACACACAGGGGGAAAAAACTAAGACAAATCTATTGAACTCCAACTTTCAATGGAATCTTGTCCTCTGAAAACAGATTACAGATCTGCTCTCTAATACTGCTGTATGTCTGTTCTGGTGAGTTGGATTTAGTGTGTAGTCTGCTGGTGGTACCAGGGAGACTGAAACCAGTAGAACCTGACCTGCTCAGCATTCAAATGCTACCAGCCAGCCACCTGCCACCACACAGACCAAAGTGTTGAACATGAAAGAGGAAGAGAAAAACAAATCTTGAATTCAGTATGCCTGTTGACTGTCTTTCCCAACTGTTATCAAATGACACATAGCTTTTTACTAACCGGTAAACATAGCTCCCTCAAGATGTGACGTGGAAGGAGATTTTATAATATGGTATTTATGCAGGCAAAAAAAATTCATGTGGATAGTAAAAATATTCAGTTTATGTGGCATTATCCTGTCAGTTATAAAATTTTAACAATGAGCTTTAACATCAGGATAATTAGTCACAAAACTGTAATCGCGTAAGGAAGTTTAAACATTAACGGCCTAACATACAGTACATGTAAAAAATAAAATAAAAAAGGTTATTCAACTCTAATGCAAGTCAACTTAACCTATTCAATTACTCCCGTTTAAAAATGTATAATATGTTGTATATACTATATAAATACATTCTATATAATATATAGTATAATTTAATATCAGTTCTGTAATACTGGATTCAAAGGTTCATAAGAGTTAAAAGGAAATCACTTTGTCTTGCACAGCAACATTTTCCTCCATTGTCAGTAGTAAATTCCCATAATCTCGTGATGACATGCTGATATGCATGTTCCATGAAAGCGTCATGAACCTGAAATACTCCCTGTCCCTCTCTGAAGGCCCAAAATGTGGGGGATAGTTTCCAGCAGGGCGTAGGGAAACATAATAGGTGTGTCCCAAATGGCACCCTATTCCATATTTGGTGCACAATTTTTTGTATGGACCCTGGTGGAATGTAATGCACCATATAGGGAATACAGTGCCATTTGGGAGGCAACCCAACTCTACAGCTTCAAGGTGTGCACTGCTTATTTTCTGCAAACTAATTGAAAACAAATGAACGCAGAGACCCCTTTCTTTCTCATCTTAATTGACTGAATGGTTCAGTGCTACGGTGCTTTGTTGGCCCGGTTCTCGGTTTGTGAACTGTGTGGACTGGAATGGTCTTGATCGGGGAAAAGACTCATTAGCCAACAAGTTTTCATCACGGATACAAAATAAACAATCAATAGGCCAATCAGACGACAATTGAGGATTATCTATTTAAAAGAGTACATATACTTTAATGTTCTTATAGTGGTCTAACGTTAACTTACCACAGTAAAATGTTTCTTACTCAGTGTAGGTGTAGTATGGGACTTGGTCTTCAATGACCCAGTGAGATTGTGAACTAACCTTTTGATCTGGCCATTTTATTCAACAGCAAATATGTAAAGCCAATCAGCCTGTCCTTCCTATTTCTGCCTCCACTAGTAAGACTAGACCATCAACACCTCATCTATACCCTCACCAATCTCACCAGGCTGAATCATGGGGCCAACAGGCCATGCTGTCATGCCCACAGGCTGACAGACAGCTCTCCAACTCATACTCTTCTTATTCCTGCCTTGACAGAAGAAAATATATGATCATATCACTAGTGATCCCGGCTGTTTCCAGGCTGCCTGGCTTGCCCTTAAAGAAATGAGGGTGTCTGTCTGTGCTCATTGCTGTTAATGAATCAGTTGAAGCTCTGGGACCTGGAGGATTGTAGGCAATCCTTCCTGAAGTGCAGGGTGCTGGAGGGCCCACTGATGTGTCTATGAGAGGAGCTGCCATGGCCATCAACGGCTCAGCAGGCAGGGTTGGGGAGTTTTTTTGTAATCTGATTTTTAAAAAAACTGTAACTGTAATAATATTGTAATTAGATTACAGATTCTTTTGAAAAAATAGATCATTACTTCTAGGATTACTTTTAAATTCGGAAAGGCTAAAAAATACATTGACACCTTTCTGTTTTCTCAATGACAAAGTCAGCATCGAAAAAAGTTGTTTGTTCCAGCTGAGCGAGTCTGACCACAAGTCAGAGACCACTATGATTTTTTTTTTTTTTTGTATTTGACTAGGCAAGTCAGTTAAGAACAAATTCTTATTTTCAATGACGGCCTAGGAACAGTGGGTTAACTGCCTGTTCAGGGGCAGAGCGACAGATTTGTACCTTGTCAGCTCCGGGATTCAAACTTGCAACCTTTCGGTTACTAGTCCAATGCTCTAACCACTAGGCTACCCTCCAAGTGTGTTGGATCCTTTTTGTCTTCATTTACTGCCTCGTAAAGGGAAAGTAATCCAAGAGTAAAGGAAGGTAATCCGATTATGTTACTGAGTATGTGTAAACCAAAAGTTACATTACATTTGAACGTGACTAGTACCTAACTAATTACATTTATAAAATAACCTTACCAACCCTGCCAACAGGTGAAAAACAGCTTCTATCTCAAGGCCATCAGACTGTTAAACAGCCACCACTAACATTGAGTGGCTACTGCCAACACACTGTCAATGACACTGACTCTACTCCAGCCACTTTAATCATGGGAATTGATGGGAAATGATGTAAATATATCACTAGCCACTTTAAACAATGCTACCTTATATAATGTTACTTACCCTACATTATTCATCTCACATGCATACGTTGATACTGTACTCTATATCATCGACTGCATCCTTATGTAATACATGTATCACTAGCCACTTTAACTATGCCACTTGGTTTACATACTTATCTCATATGTATATACACTGTACTCGATATCATCTACTGTATCTTGCCTATGCTGCTCTGTACCATCACTCATTCATATATCCTTATGTACATATTCTTTATCCCCTTACACTGTGTATAAGACAGTTTTTTTGGAATTGTTAGTTAGATTACTTGTTCGTTATTACTGCATTGTCGGAACTAGAAGCACAAGCATTTCGCTACACTCGCATTAACATCTGCTAACCATGTGTATGTGACAAATAAAATTTGATTTGATGTGCAATGAGATGGACCCTACAAATGGTCTCCTTGTTTGAGCATGTTCAAGTTAACCAAGTTTCTTATCAAGAACAAAAAGAATGCCAATGGACATTGCTGTAACCACTCTCAAATTAGCCGGGTTTATTCATTAGTCAATATCGTAGCAACGAAAAACAAGTAGGACAAATCCAAGTCGGTCCCTCCCTGTTTCATTCAATTTGCTTCCGTTTGGTTCCTAGTAAATACAATCCATGTTGGTGAGAGGTAGGTGGTCAATATGATTTAGTTTATATAGTTCTTGACAGTGTATGGCGAGGTACCACCATATATCTATATAAACTGTATAATCCATTATGAAAAAGTCTAATTGGAACTTGAAATTGTGCATGTTTATAACCAATCTTGAACAATTATTAATAACCGTATTCCCTTCTGCCAACATATCTCCAAACTGTATCTCCTCAGGCGAGTAACTTGGTGAGAAATGTCGTCGGCACTCAAGCCAAAGCCTGCCTTTGTCATACCGCACGCACACCGGTCTAGTTACTTCACTCCCGGCCCTGTCATAACCCACTGAAACTCTATTGTCATTAAAGTGTTACTCCTCAAAAAAGGATTTCTACTGACATCCTCCCCCCCCCCCCTCTCCGGGTGCCTTTGACTGAAAAGATAGATAGGCCTACAGAACATTCTGGTGTTGGTAGATTCCATTTAACTTCATCAGCAATTCAAGAAGTGATCCCTTTTTTCAAACAACTATTCATTAATTAGATGCAAAAATCTCATCTGAGGGTAACTGCTATTGCAGGTTTCCCAGACTAGCACAGTTTTATTTATAATTTTAATTGTTGGACATAAGACCAGGAAATTGGCTCCAAGTTGCTTTTTTGGAAATCTGTTCCCACGCGTAATAGACACGCGATCGTAAAAGTAACAAGGTTTGAAATGTTTGTCAAATATATGTTTGGGCTTCTTGCGGTCAATTTGAAGTCTACAGATTATTTATCATGTTCCGTCCCCGATCATTCGCTCAAGAAAAAAAAAAATCGTCCCGCGGCTGAATGTTGGTAGTACTGTCACATATTCCATGGTGAAAGTGACCCCTTGTGGACAAAATAGAAGACAAGCAATTTGCAGGCCAGAAACAGAAGTTGACAGTTTAGACAAAGTATATCTAATTTATAAATGGTCCCATCAAGATTCAGACATTGAAGAACGGCACGGGCTCAGATCCAAGCCACAAGTAGCCCATTGCCCACCAATGGGCTATGAAACTTACCTCAGGGGGTGCACTTGAGCAAAAAAAACATGGCAATTGATGTTGCTCAAGGTTGTGCCAGCACATGAACATGCATCAGTCCACACAATCCTGGTCATAGTCACCTACAAAGGAGCTGGAAAAGTTAACATACATGAAATAAACATGCTTGGTGATGTAATTATAGTATTTCCCACATTGCAAGTTAGGGACATGTAGACTATACCTGATTTATAGGGCACAAATTCTCACTAAAAGACATAAACAAGGAACAGATGCACAATACCGTGGCGCTTTATTCAAATACAACTTCAAACATGGAAATGCCACTGGTATGCCAAAATGTACACAATAAAAACAGCACACATCAACAAAGCCAAAAATCAAAACCAGCTTCTCTGAAGCCACTTTCTCAGATGAGTAGATGCAAGTTAATACATTTAAAAAGTCCTAAAGTTCTACCAAGCAAAACATTGAAGCAGAATGTCCTGAGATGACCCCATGCCACTGTTTGCTGGGTTATACAGTCTTCTGCTGTCCCTTCTTTCCAATCAGTGACTTATGGATATGAGGGATGACACCTGAAAGAGGGAAACAATCAGTAGATTCAAACATGAAATATAAAACAGGGAAATGGTACAATAGCAATACCAGTGGGAAACAATAACTGCTGCACTTACCACCACCAGCAATGGTTGCTTTGATGAGAGAATCCAACTCCTCATCGCCTCTAATGGCCAGTTGCAAGTGACGTGGAGTGATACGCTTGACCTTCAGATCCTTTGATGCGTTTCCTGCCAGCTCCAGAACCTGAAGTTCAAGAGCTTGCAGGTAAATATCACTGACTCGAGTGAACTGCGATTGCATACATGGTACTGCATGGTTTTGTGCCATAAACCGCAACCAAATGAAAGTGAGTGTTTTGAACATGCGTTACCTCAGCAGTTAGGTATTCAAGAATAGCCGCGCTGTAAACAGCTGCAGTCGCGCCAACTCGACCATGGCTCGTTGTTCTGGATTTCAGATGTCTGTGAATACGACCCACGGGGAACTGAAAAACAGGACGGGAAACGTTAAGCATTTATTTACCCAACTAGCCATCAGTAAGTTGCGAGCAAATTACACTGAAGGCTTGCGCGACTCCCCACCCTACTTGGCAGTTTGTTAACAGGTTACGAACATTCCGTAATCTTTCGAAAATGGTGTAATTTTGAATGGTTATAGATTCACCGCCACGATATTAGTTAGATGGTTAAATCGTTTGCAAATTAACACATTTAGCCTACATTACCACACGTTTTATCATTGGCGCTAGCAAGCAATAAATGAACGCACTCACCTGCAAACCCGCCCTCTGTGAGCGCGAAATGGCCTTTGTCTTCGTCTTCCCGGAGTCTTTTCCTGCCTTCCCACCAGCCTGAAATACAGTTTTATGGTATGGGTTATTTTATGTATTAAACAATTGCTGCAAGACAGCAGTGTGTGTAATTAGCCTGTTTATTCTACAGCGCGTGTTGGCGTTTTGATTATAACCAGCCAATGCCAAGGGATTCAAATAGCTAATGTCAGCTAGCTAGCCAACGTTAGCTAAATAATATTACCTTTGCTAGCTAACACAAATACGTGCTAATTCTCACGGTAAACCCGTTGAATAAAGTGATGGATTTAGCATCGAAGAGTTGAAAATATATATATACCATTTTATATGATGTCCTGGCTATTTGCAGCTGCACAGATCCTCGGCGAGCACTTGTCTAGTTTGAACAACTAGTTCCGCATCAGATTGCCATGCATTTATGAAGGGGAGCTTGATCCGGGACTTTGCATGGAGGAAGCCAGCCAATCAACTCTCGAATTCATTTTTTGGCATAGCGCTTAACCAATCACAATGCAAAAGTGCTCAATGTGCGGGAAAATGTGACACGTCATTCCTCACTGGACGTTGGATAATGTTGTTTCTATTTAATTCTCAATTTATGTTATTATAATAATCATAATAATTTCATGAGAAAAAAACAAACAGGCAATAGATCGTGACAGGTCAACCAATAAAGGCCAAGTTTTTGAAAGTTACAGCTTGTTCTTGTTCTTGTTCTTCTTCTTCTTCTTCTTGTTCTTCTTCTTCTTCGGTGAGGTTTAATCGCGGTTTGCATCCAATATGTTGCATTATCGCCCCCAACTGAACTATAGTATACATTTATTACAGTTTGTGTTACAAAACGGGCATAGGGGAAAATGTCATAAAAATATGAATAGTACCCTAACAACAAACCCTACACTCAATAAAACCCACCACCTTATTCCACACCCTATCAGATCTTACCCCCTGCCAACACAGGGCACTACCACTCAACACACCATGTAATTCTTCTGAATTCAAATCTCGTACCCCCAAGTACTTCTCTGCAGCTGCCACCACAACATCTATTTTCTGTGACATACGTTCCATCTCTGTGAAACAGTTTAAAAAACCATTGCTATGAGCGCTAAGAAGCTAACCTTACTTTAACATATATCACTTATTGGCCTATCCCTCTGCTCTGGCACAGATCTACTATTCACAGGGATCCTCTCAGAATCCCTCACTCATGATCCACCCTCCTCTACTTTCTTCACTGCCTTAGCATATGACATCTTCTGCACTACTCTGACCATGGCCACCTCAAGCTGCCTCTCTCACACCGGACACCTCTGATCCCCCAACAACATGGGCACCACTACAGTTGACACACACACATTTTCCACCAAAACTACACATTCCTCTGTCCTATGTCCTTCTGCACACTTCCCACATTTTGGATTCTCCCTCCTACACACTGCTGCAACATGCCCATAAACGTGACATCTTTAACACCGCAGTGTATTCGGCACAAAAGCTCTAACAGCATAACTCATACAGTGGGCTCCAAAATTACAGGCACCCCTGACTGGCAATGCACAAACAATACTTTGAAAATCAATGTCCGGGGCCTCTTGGGTGGCGCAGTGGTCTAAGGCACTGCAATAGCTGTGCCACCAGAGACTCTGGGTTCCATGGGGCGACGCACAATTGGCCTAGCGTCGTCCAGGTTTGGCCGGTAGGGATATCCTTGTCTCATCGTGCACTAGTGACTCCTATAGCGGGCCGGGCGCAGTGCACGCTGACCGGGTTGGATGCGCGCTGTGTTAAGAAGCAGTGCGGCTTAGTTGGGTTGAGTTTCGGAGGACTCATGGCTCTCGACCTTCGTCTCTCCCGAGCCCGTACGGGAGTTGTAGCGATGAGACAAGACCACTAACAAAAGGAGTTAAAAAAAAAGGGGGGTAAAAAGGGGTAAAAAAATCAATCAATCAATGTCCTCCAAATCAAGGTTTCACAATTAATGGCACCCTTAAATATCATTGTAAATAACATCTACCAAAATTAGATGTTATTATTTAAGTGTTAAGGAACTATATTGAGCCATTACATCACTTCCCTTTTCACTAGGGTATACAAATTAGGTAACAATATCCATGAAGAGAAGAACTGGCAGTTCAAAATTAATCTGGTAATGGCTACAAGAAGATCCACAAATGATACCACTGAGCACTGTCAGGGCAATTATTTCAAAAATTCAAAAGATATGGAACAGTTGAAAACCTCACGGGTGGAGAACACAAATTCATTTTGCCCCCCAGCATAGGGAGGAGGATCGTTAGAGAAGCAACAAAATCCCAAAGAATCACTGTGAAAGAATTGCAGGCCTTGGTGGCGTCTTGGGGTCACCAGGTTTCAAAAAGCACCATCAGACGCCACCTCCACATCCACAGGTTCTTTGGAAGGGTTGCCAGAAGAAAGCCCTTAATGACCCCAAGACACAGACACAAGCGATTGGAGTTTGCCAAAGGTCATTTAAATTATGATTGGAAGAAGGTGCTCTGGTCAGATGAGACCAAAATTGAACATTTTGGTCAGATACAGCATCGGCATGATTGGCGTTGAAACAGAGATGCATACAAGAAGAGGCACCTCATACTCACGGTGAAATATGGTGGTGGGTCAGTGATGTTTTGGGGCTGTTTTAATTCCAGAGATCCATAGGCACTGGTTAAGATTGATGGCATAATGAATTCCACCAAGTACCAGGCAATTTTGGCTGACAATCTGGTTGCCTCTGCCAGAAGGCTGGGACTTGGCCGTATGTGGACTTTCCAACAAGACAATGACCCAAAACATACCTCAAGATCCACACAGAAATGGTTCCGTGACAACAAAATCAATGTTCTGCCATGGCCATCTCAGTCGCCGGACCTCAATCCAATCGAAAACCTGTGGGCTGAATGGAAGAGCGCTGTTGATAAGCACAAACCCAAGAATGTGAAGGATCTTGAAAGGATCTGCATAGAGAAATGGTCCAAAATGCCTCCAAATGTGTTCCTTAACCTTGTCAAACATTACAGGAAAAGACCATGCTGTTATCCTTGCCAGAGGTGGTGGCACTAAGTACTAAATGAGGAGTGCCAATAATTATGAAACCTTGATTTTGGTGAAATGTATTTTGTATTAAATAATTTTATGATTTTGGTGGGTTCCATTGAAACGTTAATAAAGTACAGTATTTCTCACATATTGGTATTTTGAGTTTCTCTCTATAATTATATTGTTTATATTTTTTTAAGTAATGTTTGTGCATTGCCTGTCAGGGGAGCCAATAACTTTGGAGCCCACTGTATATACTAACATTACTTTGTCAGGTAAAGACTCTGAGTCAAAGCTCAAAAGAACAGAGTGTTTTGAAAGCGGCATCCTCCGAAAATGGAGAGGTTCATTTGAAATGAGCAAACTTTATAGAGAATCACATAACATCTGTTTCTTCACTCCAAGACTGCTTCCATCACGTGGACTGGGAGATGTTTCGTATTGCGTCAGACAACAACATTGACGAATACGCTGATTCGGTGTGCGAGTTCATTAGAACGTGCGTTGAAGATGTCGTTCCCATAGCAACGATTAAAACATTCCCTAACCAGAAACCGTGGATTGATGGCAGCATTCGTGTGAAACTGAAGGCACGAACCACTGCTTTTAATCAGGGCAAGGTGTCTGGTAACATGACTGAATACAAACAGTGCAGCTATTCCCTCCGCAAGGCTATCAAACAAGCTAAGCGCCAGTACAGAGACAAAGTAGAATCTCAATTCAACGGCTCAGACACAAGAGGTATGTGGCAGGGTCTACAGTCAATCACGGACTACAGGAAGAAACCCAGCCCAGTCACGGACCAGGATGTCTTGCTCCCAGGCAGACTAAATAACTTTTTGCCCGCTTTGAGGACAATACAGTGCCACTGACACGGCCTGCAACGGAAACATGCGGTCTCTCCTTCACTGCAGCCGAAGTGAGTAAGACATTTAAACGTGTTAACCCTCGCAAGGCTGCAGGCCCAGACGGCATCCCCAGCCGCGCCCTCAGAGCATGCGCAGACCAGCTGGCCGGTGTGTTTACGGACATATTCAATCAATCCCTATACCAGTCTGCTGTTCCCACATGCTTCAAGAGGGCCACCATTGTTCCTGTTCCCAAGAAAGCTAAGGTAACTGAGCTAAACGACTACCGCCCCGTAGCACTCACATCCGTCATCATGAAGTGCTTTGAGAGACTAGTCAAGGACCATATCACCTCCACCCTACCTGACACCCTTGACCCACTCCAATTTGCTTACCGCCCAAATAGGTCCACAGACGATGCAATCTCAACCACACTGCACACTGCCCTAACCCATCTGGACAAGAGGAATACCTATGTGAGAATGCTGTTCATCGACTACAGCTCGGCATTCAACACCATAGTACCCTCCAAGCTCGTCATCAAGCTCGAGACCCTGGGTCTCGACCCCGCCCTGTGCAACTGGGTACTGGACTTCCTGACGGGCCGCCCCCAGGTGGTGAGGGTAGGCAACAACATCTCCTCCCCGCTGATCCTCAACACTGGGGCCCCACAAGGGTGCGTTCTGAGCCCTCTCCTGTACTCCCTGTTCACCCACGACTGCGTGGCCATGCACGCCTCCAACTCAATCATCAAGTTTGCGGACGACACAACAGTGGTAGGCTTGATTACCAACAACGACGAGACGGCCTACAGGGAGGAGGTGAGGGCCCTCGGAGTGTGGTGTCAGGAAAATAACCTCACACTCAACGTCAACAAAACTAAGGAGATGATTGTGGACTTCAGGAAACAGCAGAGGGAACACCCCCTTATCCACATCGATGGAACAGTAGTGGAGAGGGTAGCAAGTTTTAAGTTCCTCGGCATACACATCACAGACAAACTGAATTGGTCCACTCACACAGACAGCATCGTGAGGAAGGCGCAGCAGCGCCTCTTCAACCTCAGGAGGCTGAAGAAATTTGGCTTGTCACCAAAAGCACTCACAAACTTCTACAGATGCACAATCGAGAGCATCCTGGCGGGCTGTATCACCGCCTGGTATGGCAACTGCACCGCCCTCAACCGTAAGGCTCTCCAGAGGGTAGTGAGGTCTGCACAACGCATCACCGGGGGCAAACTACCTGCCCTCCAGGACACCTACACCACCCGATGCTACAGGAAGGCCATAAAGATCATCAAGGACATCAACCACCCGAGCCACTGCCTGTTCACCCCGCTGCCATCCAGAAGGCGAGGTCAGTACAGGTGCATCAAAGCTGGGACCGAGAGACTGAAAAACAGCTTCTATCTCAAGGCCATCAGACTGTTAAACAGCCACCACTAACATTGAGTGGCTACTGCCAACACACTGTCAATGACACTGACTCTACTCCAGCCACTTTAATCATGGGAATTGATGGGAAATGATGTAAATATATCACTAGCCACTTTAAACAATGCTACCTTATATAATGTTACTTACCCTACATTGTTCATCTCATATGCATACGTTGATACTGTACTCTATATCATCGACTGCATCCTTATGTAATACATGTATCACTAGCCACTTTAACTATGCCACTTGGTTTACATACTTATCTCATATGTATATACTGTACTCGATATCATCTACTGTATCTTGCCTATGCTGCTCTGTACCATCACTCATTCATATATCCTTATGTACATATTCTTTATCCCCTTACACTGTGTATGACAGTAGTTTTTTTTGGAATTGTTAGTTAGATTACTTGCTCGTTATTACTGCATTGTCGGAACTAGAAGCACAAGCATTTCGCTACACTCGCATTAACATCTGCTAACCATGTGTATGTGACAAATAAAATTTGATTTGATTTGATTTGATTTGATTTTTTTTTCTGTTTGTGGACCGAACATTTTTATTGACATTAAATAGCTACAAATGTTTTGTTCATAATCAACCAAATATCTGCATGTTCAAGTTTCTTCAAATGAATGCCGTGTGAAAAATGGCATTATGAAACAAAAATGGGATTATGATTCCGTGATATTCAATTGATTCCTTGAGGGAAAAAAGCATGATTAATTACCATACAGACAGTCAACTGAAATATGGCAACTGAGAGGATAACGGTCTACAGAGGGCTACATGATATCCATTTAAATAGCAATTTCTCAACCATGCATATCTCAAATAAAGGGAATGTTGATGGCAAAAGATCCCATCCTTTCTATGAAAAACTAGGCCATTGGCAAGTTGAATGTAGGGTTTGGGGTTAAAATTGTGTTAGTAGCTAAGCCTAAAATAGGTTAAGCTGATTTACTAGCTCTGCTGATTTCTACTTTATTGTGGAAAAATGTACTTACTATGACTGTGAAATGTGGTTAGCCCACCTAGCTATGATGAATACACAAACTGTAAGTCGCTCTGGATAAGAGCATCTGTGAAATGACTCAAATGTAATGTAAATGAAGTTATGGTATACTAATAGAGATACCTATAGTTTCTTATGCACTCTCCAACGATAAAGCATTCAACCATTCCTCCGACCATTGTAATGCACCAATGTCCTAGGCGCATACACTTCAAATAAGCCACTGGTTGTGACAGACAGGGGAGGGCGTTGGGACTATTGAGAACTGCCTGCACACCTCTGAACAGGGTTTGAATAGCTACCCATTTTGCACCCTAACCACATAATGGCTCTGATGCCAATAGCTGCCATCGTTAGGTAAGGAAGGTATTGTGTAGCAACGGCCAAACCCATCCGTTCAACCATCAGCCTGTTTATTTATGTTAGGCAAAAGCTCTCTGACCCGGCTCCATTGGTACTGTGCAGCAAAGCGCTCGGGCACACTGAGTTCCCTCCGGAAGAAAGGAAAGTGGACCCACTCCTTCCATGAAGCCGGTCTTGCCAACGTTGGTAAAATGCATAAACTTAAGACATAGTGGGAATACCTGTTTTGGTGAAATAAGCAATCTTGAAACGTTTAAAAAAAAACTGTGTTTATAAAGGAACACAAAAGACTTATGTAACAGTCAGTTAATATATCATCTTAAAAGGGCAATCTGCAGTTGCTACAGTGAATTCGGAAAGTATTCAGACCCCTTCCCTTTTCCCACATTTGTTACGTTACAGCCTTATTCCAAAATGTATTAAATTCATTATTTTCCTCATCAATCTACACACAATACCCCATTATGACAAAGCGAAAACAGTTTTTTTGAAATTTCTACAAATAAAAATAAATAAAGGCACACACCTGTCCATATAAGGTCCCACAGTTGACAGTGCATGTCAGAGCAAAACACAATCCAAGATGTCAAAGGAATTGTCGTTTGAGCTCCAAGACAGGATTGTGTCGAGGCACAGATCTGGGGAAGGGTACACGTTTTTTTTGCAGCATTGAAGGTCCCCAAGAACATAGTGGCCTCCATCATTCTTAAATGGAAGAAGTTTGGAACCACCAAGACTCTTCCTAGAGCTGGCTGCCCGGCTATACTGAACAATCGGGAGAGAAGGGCCTTGGTCAGGGAGGTCACCAAGAACCCAATGGTTATTCTGACAGAGCTCCAGAGTTCCTCTGTGGAGATGGGAGAACCTTCCAGAAGGACAACCATGCCTGCAGCACTCCACCAATCAGGCCTTTATGGTAGAGTGGCCACACAGAAGCCAGTCCTCAGTAAAAGGCACATGACAGCCCGATTGGAGTTTGCCAAAAGGCACCTAAAGGACTCTCATACCATGAGAAACAAGATTCTGTGGTCTTATGAAACCAAGATTGAACTCTTTGGCCTGAATGCCAAGCGTCACGTCTGGAGGAAACCTGGCACCATCCCTACAGTGAAGCATGGTAGTGCCAGCATCATGCTGTGGGGATGCTTTTCAGTGGCAGGGACTGGGAGACTAGTCAGGATTGAGGGAAAGATAAACAGAAAAGTACAGAGAGATCGTTGATGAAAACCTTTTCCAGAGCGCCCAGGACCTTAGACTGAGGCGAAGGTTCACCTTCCAACAGTACACCTTCCACACAGAAACTCCCCAAATACAGGTGTGCCAAGCTTGTAGCGTCATACCCAAGAAGACTTGAGGCTGTAATCGCTGCCAAAGGTGCTTCAACAAAGTACTGAGTAAAGGGTTGGAATAGTTATGTAAATGTGATATTTCAGTTTTTTATTTTTAATACATTTGCTAAATTGTCAAAAACATGTTTTTGCTTTGTCATTATGGGGTATTGTGTTTAGATTGATGATGGGGAAAAAACGATTCAATACATGTTAGAATAAGGCTGTAACGTAACAAAATGTAGAAAAAGTCAAGATGTCTGAATACTTTCCGAATGCACTGTACATCCATTTTTAGACTTAATACGTGAATGATAGTATGGGTAGCCATTTGATTAACTGTTCAGGAGTATTATGGCTTGGGGGTAGAAGCTGTTTAGAAGTCTCTTGGACCTAGACTTGGCGCTCCGGTAACGCTTGCCGTGCGGAGGCAGAGAGACCAGTCTATGACTTGGGTGGCTGGAGTCTTTGACAATGTTTTGGGCCTTCCTCTGACACCACCTGGTATAGAGGTCCTGAATGGCAGGAAGCCTGTCCCCGGCGATGTACTGGGCCGTACGCATTACCCTCTGTAGTGCCTTGTGGTTGGAGGCCGAGCAGTTGCCATACCAGGCAGTGATGCAACCCGTCAGGATGCTCTCGATGGTGCAGCTGTAAAACCTTTTGAGGATCTGAGGACCCATGCCAAATATTTTCACTCCTGAGGGGGAATAGGTTTTGTCGTGCCCTCTTCACGTCGGTCTTGGTGGGCTTGGACCATGTTAGTTTGTTGGACGCCAAGGAACTCGAAGCTCTCAACCTGCTCCACTACAGCCCCCGTCGATGAGAATGGGGGTGTGCTCGGTCCTCCTTTTCCTGTAGTCCACAATCATCTCCTTTGTCTTGATCACATTGAGGAACGTTGAGGGAGAGGTTGTTGTCCTTGCACCACACGGTCAGGTCTCTGACCTCCTCGCTATAGGCTGTCTCATCGTTTTCGATGACACTGTTGTGTCATCAGCAAACTTAATGATGATGTTGGAGTCATGCCTGGCCGTGCAGTCATGAGTGAACAGCGAGTACAGGAGGGGACTGAGCACGCACCCCTGAGGGGCCCCCGTGTTGAGGATCAGCGTGGAGGATGTGTTGTTACCTACCCTCACCACCTGGGGGCGGCCCGTCAGGAAGTCCAGGATCCAGTTGCAGAGGGAGGTGTTTAGTCCCAGGGTCCTTAGCTTAGTGATGAGCTTTCAGGGCACTATGATGTTGAACGCTGAGCTGTAATCAATGAATAGCATTCTCACATAGGTGTTCCTTTTGTTCAGGTGGGAAAGGGCAGTGTGGAGTGCAATAGAGATTGCATCATCTGTGGATCTGTTGCAATTTGGAGTGGGTCTAAGGTTTCTTGGATAATGGTGTTGATGTGAGACATGACCAGCATTTCAAAGCATTTCATGGCTGCAGATGTGAGTGGTACGGGTCTGTAGTCATTTAGGCATTTAGTGTTCTTGGGCACAGGGACTATGGCGGTCTGCTTGAAACATGTTGGTATTACTGACTCAGATAGGGAGAGGTTTAAAATGTCAGTGAAGATACTTGCCTGTTGGTCAGCGCATGCTTGGAGTACACGTCTTGGTAGTCTGTCTGGCCCAGTGGCCTTGTGAATGTTGACCTGTTTAAAGGTCTTACTCACATCGGCTGCAGAGAGCGTGATCACACAGTCGTATGGAACAGCTGATGCTCTCATGCATGTTTCAGTGTTACTTGCCTCGAAGCGAGCATAGAAGTTATTTAGCTCGTCTGGTAGACTCGTGTCACTGGGCAGCTCTCGGCTGTGCTTCCCTTTGTAGTCTGTAATATTTTGTCAGCCCTGCCACATCCGACGAGTGTCGGAGCCGGTGTAGTATGATTCAATCTTAGTCCTGTATTGACAATTTTCCTGTTTGATGATTCGTCGGAGGGCATAGCGGGATTTCTTATAAGCTTCCGGGTTAGAGTCCCGCTCCTTGAAAGTGGCAGCTCTACCCTTTAGCTCAGTGCGAATGTTGCCTGTAATCCATGGCTTCTGGTTGGGTTTGTACGTACAGTAACCGTGGGGACGACGTCCTCGATGCACTTATTGATGAAGCCAGTGACTGATGTGGTGTACTCCTCAATGCCATCGGAAGAATCCCGTAACATATTCCAGTCTGTGATAGCAAAACAGTCCTGTAGTTTAGCATCTGCTTCACCTGACCACTTTTTTTCTTCACTTTTTAACCAACAGTGCAGTTCAAGAAAGAGTTAAGAAAATATTTACCAAATAAACTAAAGTAAAAAATTATAAAAATGAACAGAATAAAATAACAATAATGAGGCTATATACAGGGGGTACCGTTACCAAGTCTATGTGTGGGGGTACAGGTTAGTCGAGGTAATTTGTACATGTAAGTAGGGGCGAAGTGACTATGCATAGATTTCAAATGCTGGTTGCTGCTTTAAGCATTTGCTTTCATTTGTACAGATATTTGTCCAGATATTTTGTATGTATTTCATTGTGTATTGCTTTGGTAGGGTAACATTTTGTATTTCAGGCATGTCATTTCCCCCATTCAATTGAATAGAATAATGTTGTGCTTATGTAATATTGCCATTCCCCCACAAGATGGCAGTATGAATTACATTTTATTTTCGTGTTAAATCGCCAATTGGCAACCCATCCCTTATGGTTTATGGGATTAATTGACACATAGACCAACATTACAATAATTCACTATGGTAATTAAATGATCATTCTTCAGTATGTTAATAGAGCTTCCTGCATTGGTGAGAAGGACATTTACTCTTTGTCTTGACTATCAATAAGAATAGAATACTTTGGGTGCCCTCATATAGTTTGCCTTTACTGTCAATGGGAGGAGAATGTTTATGGCCCTTACAGCTACACTGAACAACAACAAAATAAACGCAACTTGCAACCATTTCAAAGATTTTACAGTTATATATAAGAAAATCAGTCAATTTAAATGAATAAATTAGGCCCTAATCTATGGATTTCACATGACTGAGAATACAGATATGCGTCTGTTGATCACAGGTACCCTAAAGAAAAGGTAGAGGCGTGGATCAGAAAACCAGTCAGTATCTAGTGTGACCACCATTTCCCTCATGCAGCGTGACACATCTCCTTCGCATAGAGTTGATCTGCCCAGTACAGTTGAAACAGGGATTCATCCATGAAGAGCACTCTTCTCCAGCATGACAGTGGCCATCGAAGGTGAGAATTTGCCCACTGAAGACCCTGGTGAGGACAACGAGAACCCAGATGAGCTTCCCTGAGATGTTTTTTTTACAGTGTGTGCAGAAATTGTTGGTTGTGCAAACCCACAGTTTCATCAGCTGTCTGGGTGGCTGATCTCAGACAACCCTGCAGGTGAAAAAGCCTGATGTGGAGGTCCTCTGCTGGTGTGGTTACACGTGGTCTGCAGTTGTGAGGCGGGTTGGATGTACTGCCAAATTCTCTATAGAGAAATTAACATTTGATTCTCTGGCAACAGTTCTGGTGGACATTCCTGCAGTCAGCATGCCAATTGCCCACTCCCTCAAAACTTGAGAAATCTGTGGCATTGTGTAGTTTGACAAAACTGCATATTTTAGAGTCCCTAGCACAAGGTGCACCTGTGTAATGATAATCTTGTTTAATCAGCTTCTTGATATGCTACACCTGTCAGGTGGGTGGATTATCTTGGCCAAGGAGAAATGCTCACTAACAGGGGTGTAAACAAATTTGTTCTCAGAATATGGGAGAAATAAGCTTCTTGTGCATATGGAAAATATCTGGGATTTTTTTACTTTAACTCATGAAACATACTTTACATGTTGCGTTTATATTTTGGTTCCATGTAGTTTCTGTTCCAGTACAGCACTTATAGTTGAAATGCTTTTAGTTGAAAGTAATAGTTGAAATGCTTTGTTGCAAACCCAATTCTGGATTTGAGATGGGTTTTTTTCTTCAGTTATGGCTTCCTTCTTGCCTCTCTGTCACATATGCAGTTCTGTAGTGACTGGGATATTGTTGACCCGTGGACAGTTTCCTCCCATCCAAACCTTTGACCTTTCAAAACATCCTGACCCATCTACCCACTTGTTTTGTAGTTTTCAGGTTGTAACATTGTTTTGCAGACATAGAGCAATGATTAAACATTATTTTTCATTATGGCACTAATGCAGTATGGGGTCAGGAAGACCTAGATTCAGGGCCCCATTTTTGCAACACAGAAAAGTAGCATCAGTGTCTAAAGAGGCCGTATTACTCAAAATGTTGCATTTATCAAAAGACCTTCGATGGTGTCCAAGAGAGGCTGACGATTGAAAAGGAAACAGTGCAGATACAGAGTATTTGAAGTCCATTTTGACAAAGCACAGCTTTTTTGGCACTGTCAAAATGTATACCACAGTCAGCTCGCATCATCTTCAAGACCCTGGTGCTTGCCAATGGAGCAGCCAGGGGAATTGCACCTCCTTGCCTTCAGGCTGTGCGTAAACAATACATCCCAACCCGAGCACTCCGTTCCCCCGTCTCTGGTCTCTTGGCCCTCCCACCCCTATGGGAGGGCAGCTCCCGCTCAGCCCAGTCAAAGCTTTTCTCTGTCCTGGCACCCCAGTGGTGGAACAAGCTTCCCCCTAAAGTCAGGACAGTTGAGTCCCTGCCCATCTTTCGAAAATGTCTGAAATGTACTTGATACGATTGTGATGTGTTGTTGTTTCACCTAGCTATCTTAAGACAAATGCAGTAATTGTAAGTCGCTCTGGATACACTACATGACCAAAAGTATGTGGAGACCTGCTTGTCGCACATCTCATTCCAAAATCATGGGCATTAAAATGGAGTTGGTCCCCCCTTTGCTGCTATTACAGCCTCCACTTCTCTGGGAAGGCTTTCCACTAGATGTTGGAACATTGCTGAGGAGACTTGGTTACATTCAGCCACAAGAGCATTAGTGAGGCTGGGCACTGATGTTGGGCGATTAGGCCAGGCTCACAGTTAGCATTCCAATTCATCCCAAACGTGTTCGATGGAGTTGAGGTCAGGGCCCTGTTCAGGCCAGTCAAGTTCTTCCACACCAACCTCGACAAACCATTTCTGTATGGACCTCATCTTTGTGCAAGGGGGCAATGTCATGCTGAATCAGGAAAGGTCCTTCCCCAAACTGTTGCCACAAAGTTGGAAGCATAGAATCATCTAGAATGTCATTGTATACTGTAGCGTTAAGATTTCCCTTCACTGGAGCTAAGGGGCCTAGTCTGAACCATGAAAAACAGCCCCATATCATTATTCCTCCTCCACCAAACTTTACAGTTGGCACTATGCATTGGGGCAGGTGGCATTCTTCTGGAATCCACCAAATGTAGATTTGTCCGTCGGACTGCCGGATGGTGAAGCGTGAGTCATCACTCCAGAAGGCATTTCCACTGCTCCAGAGTCCAATGGCGGAAAGTTTTACACCACTCCAGCCGAAGCTTGGCATTGTGCACGGAAACCCATCCATTTCATGAAGCTCCCAACGAATAGTTATTGTGCTGACGTTGCTTCCAGAGGCAGTTTGGAACTGAGTAGTGAGTGTTGCAACTGAGGACAGACTATTTTTACGAGCTACGTGCGTCAGCGGTCTCGTTCTGTGAGCTGTGTGGCCTACCACTTCGCGGCTGAGCCGTTGTTGCTCCTAGATGTTTCCACTTCACAATAACAGCACGTACAGATGACCGGGGCAGTTCTAGCAGGGCAGACATTTGATGAACTGACTTGTTGGAAAGGTGGCATCCTATGACGGTGCCACATTGAAAGTCACTGAGCTCTTCAGTAAGCCCATTCTACTGACAATGTTTGTCTAGGGAGATTGCATGGCTGTATGCTTGATTTTAAATACAGTTGATGTTGGAAGTTTACATACACTTAGGTTGTAGTCATTGATACTCATTTTTCAATCAATTCACAAATTTCTTGTTAACAAACTATAGTTTTGGCAAGTCGGTTAGGACATCTACTTTGTGCATGACACAAGTAATTTTTCCAACAATTGTTTACAGATTATATCACTTATAATTCACTGTATCACAATTCCAGTAGGTCAGAAAATTATGTCATGGCTTTAGAAGCTTCTGATAGGCAAATTGACATCATTTGAGTCAATTGGAGGTGTACCTGTGGATGTATTTCAAGGCCTACCTTCAAACTCAGTGCCTCTTTGCTTGACATCATGGGGAAATCAAAAGAAATCAGCCAAGACCTCAGAAATAAAATTGTAGACCTCCACAAGTCTGGTTCATCCTTGGGAGCAATTTCCAAACGCCTGAAGGAACCACGTTCATCTGTACAAACAATAGTACGCAAGTATAAACACCATGGGACCACGCAGCCATCATACCACTCAGGAAGGAGACGCGTTCTGTCTACTAGAGATGAACGTACTTTGGTGCGAAAAGTGCAAATCAATCCTAGAACAGCAAAGGATCTTGTGAAGATGCTGGAGGAAATAGGTGCAAAAGTATCTATATTCACAGTAAAACGAGTTCTACATCAACATAACCTGAAAGACCGCTCAGCAAGGAAGACGCCACTGCTCTAAAACCGCCATAAAAAAGCCAGACAACTGTACATGGGGACAAAGATCGTACTTTTTGGAGAAATGTCCTCTGGTCTGATGAAACAAAAAATAGAACTGTTTGGCCATAATGACCATTGTTATGTTTGGAGGGAAAAGGGGGACGCTTGCAAGCCAAAGAACACCATCCCAACCTTGAAGTACGGGGTGGCAGCATCATGTTGTGGGGATGCTTTGCTGCAGGAGGGACTGGTGCACTTCACAAAATAAATGGTATCACGAGGAAGGAAAATGTGGATATTTTGAAGCAACATCAGTCAGGAAGTTAAAGCTTGGTCGCAAATGGGTCTTCCAAATGGACAATGATCCAAAGCATACTTCCAAAGCTGTGGCGAAATGGCTTAAAGACAACAATGTCAAGGTATTGGAGTGGCCATCACAAAGCCTTGAACTCAATCCCATAGAAAATGTGTGGTCGGAACTGAAAAAGCGTGTGCGAGCAAGGAGGCCAACAAACTTGACCCAGTTAAACTAGCTCTGTCAGAAGGAATGGGCCAAAATTCACCCAACTTATTGTGGGAAGCTTGTGGAAGGCTACCTGAAACGTTTGACCCAAGTTAAACAATTTAAAAGGTAATGCTATCTAATATTGAGTGTATGTAAACTTCTGACCCACTGGGAATGTGATGAAAGAAATAAAAGCCAAATTCGAGCTCTATTATTCTGACATTTCACATTCTTAAAATAGTTATAACTGACCGAAGACAGGGAATTTTACGAGGATTAAATGTCAGGAATTGTGAAAAGCTGAGTTTAAATGCATTTGGCTAGGGTGTATGTAAACTTCCAACTTCAACTGTATGTACAGGATTTGGACCTGATAGCTGAAGTCCCATCTAGAAAAATCTTTGATGAGATGTTTGCACCACTGTAGTGGCCTGGGAGTGCCTGGTTCTGTACGATGTGGGCTCATGTAGATACTTACAGCTGATGATTCCTGACTCATGAGGGAAATCACACATTTAACGACCTGTTCCTTATAAACACTGGACACTTAGTGTAACATTCAGTAAACTAATGGAGTCACTCATCCAAGCAATCACTAGCCAATGGCGGACATACAAAAGTCATGACAAACATGTAAAGGATAGTTCGTAGCCAGCAACTACCGTATATGGGTTAATTATCCCATAGACACATTGCAAGTGTGTCACCCTATTGCTTTTAGTAGTCTCCCTTTCATTGCATTTAGTGGAAGGCCTGATGCATGGTGGTGCTCTCATTTATAGAGTACACTGGAAAAATGAACTTTTTGCAATGCATGGCACTAAAATGTTTATTTAAATCTTGATGACAAGGTTTCTACATCCAACCAAGTTCTGTAGGTTGGGATTATGTTAGGGGTGCATGTTGCCCAATGCGTCTCAAAATTACATGTCACCAATAAGAAATTTCATAAGACAGTCCAACTGCTATAACTTTGCAATAGGTTTAGTACTGTAGTGGGGAAAAGGACATACTGAAGAGAAATATAAATGCAACATGTAAAGTTTTGGCACCATGTTTCATGAGCTGAACGATCCCAGAAATGTTCTACTCAAACAGCATATTTCACTCAAATCGAGCACAAATGTGTTTACATCCTTGTTAGCAAGGACTACCCCAGTCTCATTCATGGCACCAGAACATGCAGAGCTGGCTTGGTGACAGATTAGCCAACATCTAATGTTGAAAAAAATTACACATTATTTCTTAGGAAACTTAAAATGGCAACCAACTTCAGGAGTGTAGTGCATCTGAACAGAACGAACACATTAAATAACACTTGACAAGTGACTCAAGGTAGGTTTAAAATGTTTAATTGTCAAAGACAAGATTGCCACTGCCTTTAACAGGAATCTCAACAAAACAAAAACATCCTAAGTTTAAACAGCCATCAATTGAGAAAGGTATAAAAAGAACAAGCCCTGAAGAACCCCTGTGGAGCTAGGATCTAACAAGTGCAAGAAAAAACAACAACATTTAGATGAAAAATCTAAGTGGCAGTTTAAGGCATCCGTCAAGGTTGGAGCCCATCAATGAGCAGCATGTTCACAAGGACAAACAGTCAATGGCTCGCTAACAAACACTTACATACCCTCAAGTCAGCATTGAACACCAACATTATGGCCCCCCCAAACTTTTCCAAGTCCTGTTCCAATAGCCTCTAGGTGGGTTTACTTTGTTGCACGGCAGTGGACAAATCTGGAAACAAACGGATTGACAAAGTTTGTTCGAAGTAAAAAAAAAAAAAAGTTGTTAATCTTGTTTAGGCATTAGACAATCCATTACAGTAACCAAGACTTGTCCGTCCATTTTGAGTAATCAGTTGTAGAATCCTGGACATTGGAACAGACAGGACAACAATAACCTTTCTACAACACTACTCGGTCAAAAACTGTATTCATACAAAAAAACATGTAGAAAATTAGACCCTCCAGGAGTGAGCTTAACATTCAGATATTCAAGTGTAGAAATGCATTGTACATGCCACCCCAAGGACAGCTGACTGAACCATGGTGTCCCACCTTCCTCAATTCCCCCTTCTCAGTACTCCTCTACCACAGTACCAGCCAAGGATGAGTAGAGCTTCTTCTTGATGAGCCGGAAGCCAGGACTGAGTTTGAGCGCATGCCTGAAGCCTGGAGTGAAACAGGCACCAATGTGTAGGAAGTCCCTGAGACTGGGCCATGCACTACAGTCCTGCTTGAACACCAACGTCAGCTCGAAGGTGGGCACAACGTCTGCATTGTACACAATGCGCTCCAGCTGCTTACAGCACTGTTCCTGCTCCAGGTGCACGTAGAGTACACAGCCGCGTAGGCCGCACGGCTCGCCCGACGACAGGCGCAGTACATCGCGTGCTATCCTCAGAGTCAGCTTCTCAGGGACCAGCACCTTAGAGCAACGCATGGTCGTCTTCTTGGCCCGTGACAGGCAGTTCTCTAACATCTTGGCCAACTGCTGACACATCCTGTCCTCCGACACCTCCACATTCAGGTGGGGCTCAGCCAAAGAGTGGTCCCAGGAATCCAGCTCTGACAGAAGACAATAGTTGAGTGATGTTTAAAAGACAACGCAAAAGTGCATACTATGGGCCTCAGTCAAATGCAAGAACATGTAATAAAGTCAAGCGTGTAGCTTAAGGGGGAGACATGGACCCCCACCCCCAGTATTAGACAGGCCAATTTGACCCAGTCAATAATATACCGTGAGGAATTTGATTGAAAATTCCCACTGACATTGCACAGCAGTAAGCTGGTTTATTTCTCCTTTATACATCAATATGGATGTGAAACCATGTTTGTATATGGTTTCTTGAGTAAGTGGTGTTCTTATATCATATTTGTGCAACAGTAGCAGTTTGTTCAATTGGGTAAGTGAAAGGGCATAGACTGTTTTCCCATAACTGACAATTTGGGACAGTGATATAGCTAATGATTAGCACAAATAGAGATGGGCAAACCCCATGAGTCTGACCATTTATTTATAACCACAATGCTGAATCAGTTAACAATAATCATATGTAGGCTAACACCAGCCTGATAATATGGACCAATTTGTCAGTCTCATGAGGGGGAAATTATATTTTAATGGTGTCACTATTTGATTTCCATACATTGGAGTCACCTGGGCTATATTCAGGATGAAAAGACAAACAAAAACATGCAACAAAAAGGTTGTGTTCCACTGCTTAGACATTGGCATTTGACCTATCAGTGTTCCACTGCTTAGACATTGGCATTTGACCTATCAGCTAACCACATGTTATAGCAATCGGTCAGTCAATGACAGTCATGTGGTGCAAAGGCCTCCCAAAATGTCATGTCATCTTCACTGCCAGAATCCACTGGATAGCCTAACCACCATAATGCTTATTGGCTTTCACCTAGCCAGTCCTCTCAGGTCAGTGAGAAGGAAATGAGACTTGAGCCAGAGTCATGGTGCATGGACTGGTCAACATTACACCTTCTCTGCACTCAACCTTTATAATTGTCAGTTGAGTTATGTGAATTCAATTGCAATGTGTCATAGAAGTTAAAAATGTAACTACAGTACAACAGCTACAGTCATTATGCAGTGTGCATTCAAATCGCACACTGATACATGCCAACAACTTTAATTGAAGAAACTGAGTCCTGTTGGCTAGCATATGATAAAAGATGACACTTCTTTTGACTTCACCATCCCCTTCCATTCTTCCCTGCAACTACGCACAAATATTGGCGTAAACAAGCGCTGAATGAATGGATTGGAGAATTTAGAAATGCCCCAGTTGCAATATGCTCACATGAACGTATACATTGGAGAAAGAGCTCAAAACGCTTACCATTTTCAATACAAGTCTGGTCGTATCTACGGTCAATCAATTCTGATATGAATTCCGGGTTTTTACTCTTCAGTTTGCTTGTAGCAACCATGGCGACAACCCTCAGTTCCTTTTTTAAAGTACTGTAAAAAAAAATATTTAAAAAAAAGTTACATTTTATTAAAATTGAGCAATAATTCACAAGCCAACTTCGCATAGCCTACACTTTGATAGCTAGTAAGCATTCGCCAATGTATCAACACAAAGCTTATAAAATGCTCAAAATAGATACATTTGCATCTAGTTACTGTTGCTAGGGATCTTCGTAAATTAAATCTGGAGTGCCAGAGCGCGCTCCCTAGACGTTCGTAAATTCAGAGCGTTTCGCTTCCGAGCGCAGTGGACGCTCTGGCCGAGGAGTAGGGCTGACCCGAGCGTTCTGACCTCAACCGCAGTCAAGCACCCAAACTAACATCGGCTAGCTACTTCAATACAAATGAGAACACCTCCCTCTGACCATTTCAGTCGCCCTAGTAGAGCTGGTTATGATGTTCATGTTATCCAGAGCGTTGGTGACTAACTGCGATGCTGACAATTTAATTCCGCTATTTTTGCAGAAGTGTTGGTAAATTCTTCAATTATTCTGCGCTCTGGCACACTGACGAGAGTGCTCTGAAATCGGAGTAGATATGAGTAAATTTATGTATGCGCTCTAAATATATGGTTCGAAAACTTCTGTATAACATTTTTGGTTAGTCCTAATAATGACGCAAAACGTTCACTTGCAGCATCAGAACACTCAACAAGTACTGAATAAAATTGACTAGCTTACCTTGATATAGCTATGCTTGTTCAAAATAAATTATATATATTTTTTTATAAAGGCTCTATTATACTTTCCCCACATAGGCTCCACCCACAAACATTAACACTGCCTACAGCTAGAGCAACGTGTTGGGGGTATTTATACTCTTCTCCTCACAGCTCACGCTGCTTTGTCCAATCGGAATCAGTTTATCGTTCTGGAAATTGCTGAAGTTAATCACGCGTTCAAGCAACACACCTTGCGCTTTTCGGCTCTCAGAGAACGTCTGCCCCGAGGCACATGATTGGCCACGGAAGAAATTGCGTCAACCAATAATCAATTAACATTAATTTGTTGCTACCTGCATTTTTCAATCACTCACGTGAGATAATTCTTCTGTTAAAAAAGTTATAGTAATCAAAGTACCATATTCAACTAGTAGCGGTCCTAAACGTATGGCTTTCTTGTACGCATCTTTCTTTTTCCAAACGAGGTTAAGCCAAAACCACGCCCCGTTATTCAGAGGGGCGTTCTACTACGCTCCCATTGGGTAGCTAGCGTTGCCTCAGTCACAGGCGATCAGTGCAGAGACAGTGACCTTCCAAGGTAAGGATGGAAAGTGTAATTTAACAATTAGCTGCCTACCATAATGCAGGCCTATTATTATTATGTTTGTTAACATTTGCTCATGTATTTATTTTCAGAGTTTCAATGAGTTGCAAAAATGTCTCAGATAACTCTGCTTAATTTCCTAAATTGAATGTCAGCAAAGTTAACCTAGGCTACTTAACGTTACTAGCTCGGTATTTGAAGTTTTTACATTATCATTAGTAGTCTATTATCAGGTAAAAGCATATGCTTATTATTCATAATTTCAAAAATATTTATTAGCTAATCATTCAGTCGAATACGCTATGCTACAGCCATTGAATTAGTCTTTGAGCGTTAAGGGACGTTAATGGCTAGCTCGGTCCACGACAATGTTATTATATTTTTAAATCTTGAAATACAAGGGCAAATGTTATTAATCAGTGACTGACATTTTGCGCTACGTGATATTTCCTTCCGGACTTGGAGTTGTAGAACGCCCCTCTGAATAACGGGCCGTGGGTTTGGCTTAACTGCGTTGGGAAAAAGAAAGACACTTCTTGTACTTCATTGTTCAGAATTTAATGAGATGCGTGAATATCCTAGAGGATGATAGAGGCCTCTAGTGGCCAAAAGGCAGTTTTCGCATGGGCAGCAGAGTCCCACAGTAGAGGCACAGAGCCCTAGAACCCCACAGTAGAGGCACAGATAGAACAATAAGACAGATATTTCACTGGATGTATAAATGTGAAGCATCCGGTTGGCATTTCCACTCACTACCAAATATGGCAGTGAGAAGAAGCCCACTGGCGCGCAGTGGGAGAAGATGGAACGAGATGGATTTTTGCCGATATGCTACACATTTTCTCATCGATTAAACATTTGAGCTCAAAAATGTTCTGTTCCCGAAACTAGAATTTGTTATGAACAGAGTGGACTAATTTTAAGACTTTACCCTTTTCAAATGTATTTCAAAATCACGCTGTTTAGAAGGAGCGCAAAGGCAAATTGAGTTCTTGCACATGCGCACTTCACAGAGTAGGTGTTCCGTAACAGAAATATGCAGATTCATACTAGAACACCCCAATAGGATATCTCTAGCGCATGCTTGGCTCTGTCCACCTCCTTGCTTGTTCTGGCCACTATAACTCATTTGTATCTAGGTTTAGTTATAAAAATCGTTGGTGGAGGTGTACCCATAAAACCTAGCGGTCAATCATTTTTCCACCATAAATAGCTCTTCCCATAGCTCTGTCAGGTTGGATGGGGAGCGCATTGCACAGCTATTTTCAGGTCTCTCCAGAGATGTTCGAACTGGTTCAAGTCCGGGCTCTGGCTGGGCCATTCAAGGACATTCAGAGACTTGTCCCGAAGCCACTCCTGCTTTGTCTTGGCTGTGTGCTTAGGGTCATTGCCCTGTTGGAAGGTGAACCTTCACCCTAGTATAAGGTCCTGAGCAGTTTTTTAAAAGAATGATGGAGGCCACTGTGTTCTTTAGGACTTTTAATGCTGCATAATTTTTTAGGTACCCTTCCCCAGACCTCTGCCTCGACACAATCCTGAGCTCTACGGACAACTCCTTCGACGTCATGGCTTGGCTTTTAGCCCTGACATGCACTGTCAACTATGGGAACTTATATACACAGGTGTGCCTTTCCAACTCATGTCCAATCAATTGAATTTACCACAGGTGGACTCCAATCAAGTTGTAGAAACAGCTTAACGATGATCAATGGAAACAGGATGCACCTGAGCTCAATTTCGAGTCTTATAGCAAAGGGTCTGAACACTTATGTAAATAAGGTATCTGTTTTTTATTCTTAACATATTTGCAAAAATGACTAAAAAACAGTTTTTGCTTTTTCATTATGGGGTATTGTGTGTAGATTTCGGAGGAAAAAATAGAATAAGGCTGTAACACAACAAAATGTGTAAAAAGTCAAGGGGTATACTTGATATACAGTCTAAAACATAGCAATGCAAAATCGTCAGAAGTTTTCCTTACAACAAATATATGAGAAATGCATGACCGGATGGCATTACCGAATGGATTGGAAATTCATACTTTCATGCTTGGAGCTCTCCTAAATGTAATTTTGAAAACTGAGCATAACATTTTGCTTTCTCCACCACATCTACTTGTGTATTATTTTTTTCATCAGACCTCCTATATTGTGGCCTAAACTACCCAGATTATACACAAAAAAACAGTTCCATATTCAATTAGACTTTGTACTAATTGATCATAGACAATATTCAATGTTCTCCAAACATGGTCATCCAAACATGGTCATCCTGAACGCTATCTGGAGAGCCTCACTGAGCAGCTGCCCACTGAAGTCATGGTGAAATTGGTCAAAGGAGTAATAGAAGCGATCAAGGGCCTCCTCCCACATGAGTAAGTAAGGTAAGTGCATTTCATAGTTTTTTTTGTATGTTGTGTAGGCATATGTGATCGACTGGGTTCGAACTATGTTATCCCACTGAGCTAGCCTGGTGTTGCCATCCTCCTTCTCAGAGACCCATGCAGGTCACGGAACCAATGTGACAGACTGGGCTTGAACCTGTGTGTTCCGCACGGCACAAGGTTAGCCCACTGAGCTAAAGCCTCGCCAGTCTTAAGTTCTCAGGCAAAGTTACTCATCACAAACTTGTGGTTCACTGAACCATGTACAGGTATTATACAGAAAGGCACTGGAAGATGTGTGTGCATTGTTTAATAACAGGGTAGGTAGAACACTGATGTTTAACAATGTAGCTGCATTTAGTGCTGAGCGATTAACCAACCTTTTGGTTATTCTTAATTTTTTAAACAACTAATTGATCAGCGTCGTTTCCATTATTTGAATTCCATTCATCTTTATTTTTCTGTGAGCTTAATGCTCAGTTTCACTAGAGATAAATCAGATCAAGCCCAATCTGTGTGATGTAGTAGGGAGTTGTACTTTCCAACAGACCAATATTCTTCATAGTTTAGAGCAGAAAACGTGGTAATTAACTACAATGATCATAATCCAGTGTGCGCCTACTTGTCAAGTCTGTATGGCGCAGAAACTTAGAGGGAAAGAAGAGACAGAAGAACATGCGACGAGAGGGATAGAGAGCAGTTGCTTCGTGAGGTATCTCTACCTGAAAATACATGATCTTCTAAGTGATCGAATAGTTGGTATTCAGCAGTTACTTTGAAGAAGTACTAAAATAGTTATTTTGTCAGACAGTATAGGTAACAGTTCTATAGAGACGAGGACTTGGAATGATATAATAAAGTAAACAAATAAAACAAGTGTAATATACACAATTGAAATATTTTTAAAGTAATGTGAATAAATTATTGTTAATAAGTGATAAGCAGTAATGGGTAGTCTCTATCATCATGGGACTTTTATTAATTGTTTTATTCTGTGTTGTTACAGCATTCAATCTGCATAATGCATAGTGCATTTTAATGTAAAAAATAATAATAATCAAAACCGAAATCGAAAATGTGATTTTCTTTAAAAAATAATCGAACCGATCTCAAAAAGCACTAATCGCTCTGCTTCTAGCTGTAGCAAACAGCCACACTCAGGGAACCCATTATCATTCCCTCTCAACAGCCATTTGATTTCTCCCATGTAATCTGACTCGGCAGGCATGGCCCTCCCTCCATACAGCTGAGGGTAATGGAATCCAGCTCACCAGGGAGCTCTCTGCTTTGCTCGCACTGTCACATGGATAGAACAAGATACCCATAAGAAAACACAGTCACGTGTGTTTGCCAGTGCAGCCGACTATTGCCCATCTTCCAGCTGCAAACTAGAACAACACCTGACAACCTTTTCATGTTGCATTAGCTTCAAGTCAATAGTATTTTGAGCAAATGCTAAAAAAACCAACAACCACAACATCACAGACAGCGGCGTTATTATCAAAAGCATCTTGAAAAGTTAAGTTGTTAATATTTGTGACCGACCGCCTTGATTCGATCTTATGTAGCAACATTTGAAATTGTGTTTTTTACATTGGATAAAAGCAGGACACAGAGCTACAAAATGGTATATCATACACTGCATTTGAGGAACAATGGGAAAGTAATTCTGCTTTGAAAGTTGATAAATTTGTAACCCCACTTTTGAGAAAATGGCCCTTGAATGTTTTGGTACACCTACTGGTGAGCTCTTCTTTGGCTACACCCATTCAGCTTCGTTCACCCCCTCTTAAGCCAGTCCCACCCATCTCTTTAATGATTCACATGTGAGGTCATGTGCTAAACAGAGAGTAGTGTAGTAAAGATTAAGACTAAAAGTGGTAAAAGTAGTAGCCTACAATAAGGAAAAATTCCATGTATACGGGAAGTGGCCAGATAAAAATATTTTATAAATATTAGATGATGCTTACCCAGACAAGCTTGTCTAAATTGATGGGTCATGTGAAATAAATGCTATTACCCCCAGCCAAATCTTGCTAAGTGGATGGATCTTTACAGAAGGTGTAAATGGTACAGCGAAATGGTTACTTGCATAGTAGCAATATCAAAAAGAGAGAGTGCCAATATAAAGAAAAATACAAGTGTCAATGCCAGTAGAGAAAGAACAAAATAATATACACTATGTACAAGAACAATATCAATAACAATATCAGTGATATTAGTGATAGATGAGGTAGTTATATGCATACAATCAGGGGTAAAGTGGCTGAGCAGCAGGATAAATTGTAGCAGCAATGTATGGCATGTGTATTAGGAGAGAGTCATGTGAATAGAGGCACTGCAGATAGTGCTGATGACTGGGAACTCGCCCCCAGTGATGAACTGGTCCACCCAGACCACGAATGAACAAGGGAATCTATATTTGGAGAGCTTGTTTCTGTCCTGCCCTTGACTTTGGTGCAGGGCATGTGATGTCCATAGCCTCTTCGTCGCAAAACTCCCTGATTTTCTCAAAGCTATGTTTTTCTAGCTGTGTCCAGTCCAGATGAACTTGTACAGGCAAACCATCTACGGGAGGATCGATGTCAGTGTTGCGCAGCTGCTGAAACCTGGCCCCGACTGATTCCGAACGCCCCTTGGCGACAACAACACCAGGCTCTAGAGCATCAAAGCTGTAAAACAGGGAATAACAAACAAATGGAGAAGACATTACAACCTTGCATAATATTTATTCACCTCCCAAGTTTAGATAAGAAGAATAATCTCATACAACGCAATGGAAATGATATTCACCTAAAGTGCTGGTACTGCTTGATCTATGGCAGCGGCCTGAAGTACGGAGTCAGGTGTTGTTTTCAGCTATGGCTTTCCACCAGCACCGTACCATCCTCCAGTCCAACCAGCTGTGGTTGGTTGACCCGTGTCACAGTGCTGTCCTTCACAACACCAGCGATCTCGGAAAAAGTGTTCACTCTGGTCTTTCTGAAGCGCTGCTTGATGAGGCTGAAGCACCAGTCGGGGCAAACTTGGTGTGGCCTGCGATCAGGAAGTGGTCCAAACTGTGGTGGAGCTTGTGCAAGGTCCGCCAGGCACAATACCAGAGCACAAACTTGCTTTGGCCACTGCAGTTATCACAATTCAGGTCCACACGTGTTTCCCCAACTCTGTAGTTGCTGAAGAAATAGTGCATGTAGTTGATGACTGCGCTGCTGCCTTTGCTGGATGAGATGCCTTCATCAATCAAGTAGTTGACTTGTTGTGGTATTCCTTCACAGCAGACAAAAAAACAAGCCACCTTGCAAGAAGTTAAAAAGCAGATGGGACCTGGCTGCATAGGGTCCGAAGGATAGTGCACCTTCAAACAACAACTAAATAACATTTAAGAAATTAAAATGAATTGTCTCACCCCTGTCAGTTTGTCTTTACACAGCTCAGTGAAAGGCATTTGCCTGCTTCCCATATATATAGATATATATACAGACACAAAACAATTATATATATATATATATATATGGAGAAAATGTTGCTTAATTGTTGAGCAAACTCAAAGCTGTAACAGTCAGCAACCATCTTCTGGTAGACAGAACGCTTACTCTGAACAAGCAGGAGATGCGTCTCTTGGTTCTTCAGCTTGGCTGACTTAACAGCTTCTGGCAGAATGGCAGATCTGAAGACCTGATAGTTGTTCCTCTGGCACTGCCAGCGCAGGTCTGTCCTGGGCTTAGTGCGTGAGATGTGGGGCAGCTTGCTTGGCGCGTTGTGTCAAGTCACTCTGGTTCACACTGACCCTGTGCAATGCCATAAGAAATGTCCTCCCGAAAGTAGTCAAACACAACTTTTCCCCACTGACCTTTGGTCGATAGTGCCTGATAAATTCAGGCAGAAATGTTATTGAGAGCAGTAGCAACACATTTGCAGTTCTCCATGGCTAACGTTATATTTTTCGGGGGAAAAAAACTACAGTAGAAAGTATTAGCGAAGATGCTACAAGATGCTACACGGCAGACCAATCTGAAACATATGTCTCGGCATGTCCAGCCCATTCATTATCTCAGCCAATCATGGCTAGCAGGAAGGTTCCTGTCTTTTTCTTTGGCTAAACCAACTAGGCTCATAATTTAACAACTTTATTCGTATTTACAGATGACATATAGGTTTGTTATTAAGGCACATGAAAATTCAAATGTTCCAGAAGGCATTTCTGACGAAAAACGCATTTTGATAAAAAATATAATTAACGTTGGTGTTATTTTCTCATGTGGCACACAGTTCATATAATTTCATAAATGTTGTAGGCCATAAAACTATGTTTTGCCTGCAATTGACCCATTGCCAAGTCCCGCCCTCATTAGTTACTGTTTGCGAGGTTGGACACTTTTCCCAGTGCAAATAATAATAATATTATTATTATTATCTGCGCATGTGCACAAGTGCTCCTCACACTGCTATAATGGTGATAGTTATGGGACGAAAACAGCTGAGATCTGTATCTCTCTGCAGGCATACTCGGGCAGATCCTCTACATCTCTCTTATCAAGCCCTTTTGTTCTTGCAACCTCCTTTCATCTCCTCTATCTCAGCCTTCCCCATGGCCACCTACTCTCTTTTCTCCTCCACTGGACACTGTAGCCATGGCAATGGTCATTGGTCCATCACCTCTCCCTAGTGCTGCAGTGTGGTTGTCGGTCTGTGGACTGGTGTTGACCAGAGTTAGAACAGCACATTTTCACACCACTTCTCTAGTTCTTCCTTTGTGCTATCCACTCAACATGTTTTTGCTTAATTTCCATTTTCTTCTATAGATCTTTTTGGATCTTTCTCAAAGAGCTCCCACAACATAGCCTGGGTGTCTCCCTTAATCTCTCTGCAGGCATACTCAGGCACACCCTCTCCATCTCCCTCCTCTAGCCCTCTAGTTCTTGCATTTTAGTCATTTAGCAGATGCCTTTATCCAGAGCGACATAGTTAGTGCATTCATCTGTAGATAGCTAGCTGAGACAACCACATATCACAGTTGTAGTAAGTACATTGTTTTCCTCAAAGTCAGTGCTCGTAGGAAAATAAAAGTGCATCTGTGCTTTCACCCTGGCCACCTCTTTCTCTCTTTTCTCCTCCATCTGTGCCTTCACCCTGGCCACCTCTTTCTCTTTTTTCTCCTCCATCTGTGCCTTCACCCTGGCCACCTCTTTCTCTTCTTTCTCCTCCATCGGGGCCTTCACCCTGGCCACCTCTTTCTCTCTTTTCTCCTCCATCGGGGCATTCACCCTGGCCACCTCTTTATCAATTTTTTTCCTCCATCGGGGCCTTCACCCTGGCCACCTCTTTCTCTCTTTTCTCCTCCATCTCAGCCTTCACCCTAGCCAACTCTTTCTCTCTTTTCTCCTCCATCGGGGCCTTCACCCTGGCCACCTCTTTATCAATTTTTCTCCTCCATCTCAGCCTTCACCCTGGCCACCTCTTTATCAATTTTTCTCCTCCATCTCAGCCTTCACCCTGGCCACCTCTTTCTATCTTTTCTTCTCCATGAGTTGTCCATGATGTGATTCGAACACGCAATGTTTGAGTTGCTATACCTTCGCGTTATACGCCCACCCATCCTCCCTGACCAACCTCCCTCCTTCCTATCGTTTCTATCTTAAGTAACCTACTGTCTTCATTTGTGATTGAAATTAACTGTATATACAAAATCGTGTGCCTGTCATGAATTTCCAATAAGTCAATTCTGTCTATTTCACAATAATCTGTGATAGTGGGTTGTGTGTTGCAGTATGGTTCTAGGTTTGGGGACGGGGGTTGACCAGAGTAAGAAAAACACATGTTCACATCTCTTCTCTATATCCACTCAACATTCTTTCATTAATTTCCACATTTTCTTTCTGTTATATTTTTAAGCAGCTCCCACAGCATAGCCCGGGTCTCTCCTGTAGGCATACTCAAGGACACCCTCTCAATCTCTCTCATACAGCCCTCCTCCTCAATTTGGGGATTTTTACAACTGGACACCTCCTTGTCTCTTTTCTCCTCCATCTCATCCTTCACCCTGGCCATCTACTTTCTGAAATGAGCAGTTCTTTAAGAGGCATTGCGGTTACAACATGAACTGCAGAAATACGGCAAAATAACAATGTTTATCTCTGCGGTTGAATCACAAAGCAGAGTGGGTTTGGGTGTACTCTGCACTTTCTCGTTCCAACAAATGACTAGCAACGTTTTAAATTCCAAACCACATGTGTTAGAGCTAACATTGTGGATGGCAGTTTTCAGGTTACATGTCACATGTCACAAAATAGTTTTAAAACAACTTCCGGTGGCTTAATTCAAAGCATAAATTGGATAATTCATCTTCAGAGGCAGGCATGCATGAATCCAAAATGTTTAGGAAATCTAACTTTTTAATGGACATAAAGGTCACAATGGACTTTCAATGACATTGAAATGGCTGTAATGAGGGCAATAGTCTTCAGGCACTCCATCTGCCTGTGACCTTCAGCTTAAAGGGGAGCACCACCAAACTCTGCCTGTGAAATATTCCCATCTGTCGAATCAGCTTCCCTGAATGAGGCAAAAATATGACTGGTTGAGCTTCACATTACTAATCCAGTGCAATGGAGGCGGATCCTCTGTCCTGTCCAAGGGGCCTGGTATGCTGGCACCCATAGCCTCTCAGCAATGCATGCCTCATATTGCATCCCCTGACCTTCCTGTGGAATCTAAATCGGGTTACATTTCTCTTCCACAGAATCCCCAGCTACATAGTAGTTGTCACTAGTTCACTATAATAGGCAGGTCATGTCTAAGAGGTTTCCTATTTTAAAATTGGAAACGTTGAAAGCAGTGTTGCAGATGGTGGATTTCATGGTTAAACTGAAGGAAGGCGCCACCAATGAAAGTAAACCCACATCACATCTTAAATGGGGTCACACATGTTTACAGTTGGCACTGTGCCGACCACTTCACTGTCTCTTCAATGTAAATGTGTCGGAAATCTAACCGCGGCCCCCTTTCGCCTTTCAAATGCCACCTGCTCATTAATCAACTGAAGAATTGAGGTGACCCAGTGCCATGTTGAAATGGCAATGAGAAGCTAAACTCCATGGGGAGGGAGAAATGGTAGCTGATGAGGTGTCCTCTGGATTGTTGGTCTGGCTGGCATATCATAGTGTACCTAGTCAGAATTCCTGGGGAGAACTGGAGTGCATCTGAGTAGTTTCTTATGTTCAAATCAAATTTTATTGGTCACATACACATGGTTAGCAGATGTTAATGCGAGTGTAGCGAAATGCTTGTGCTTCTAGTTCTGACCATGCAGTAATATCTAACAAGTAATCTAACAATTTCACAACAACTATCTTATACACACAAGTGTAAAGGAATGCATAAGAATATGTACATGGATGTATATGGATGAGCGATGGCCGAAAGGCATAGGTAAGATGCAGTAGATGGTATAGAGTACAATATATACATATGAGATGAGTAATGTAGAGTATGTAAACATTATATAAAGCGGCATTTTAATTATTAAGTGGCTAGAGATTTGAGTCAGTATGTTGGCAGCAGCCACTCAATGTTAGTGATGGCTGTTTATCAGTCTGATGGCCTTGAGATAGAAGCTGTTTTTCAGTCTCTCGGTCCCAGCTTTGATGCACCTGTACTGACCTCGCCTTCTGGATGATAGCGGGGTGAACAGGCAGTGGCTCGGGTGGTTGTTGTCCTTGATGATCTTCTTGGCCTTCCTGTGACATCGGGTGGTGTAAGTGTCCTGGAGGGGAGGTAGTTTGCCTCCGGTGTTGCATTGTGCAGACCTCCACTACCCTCTGGAGAGCCTTACGGTTGTGGGCGGAGCAGTTGCCATACCAGGCGGTGTACCATACAGCCCGACAGGATGCTCTCGATTGTGAATCTGTAAAAGTTTGTGAGTGTTTTTGGTGACGAGCCGAATTTCTTCAGGCTCCTGAGGTTGAAGAGGCGCTGCTGCGTCTTCTTCACCACGCTGTCTGTGTGGGTGGACCATTTCAGTTTGTCCGTGATGTGTTGTTAAAGGAATTCTAAATTTCTCTGTTTTATTTCCCAATCAAAATGAAACACTCTGTCAATGCATAAAGAATGGACAGAGCCCCGGTCTTATAAGTCAGGTAACAGCGTTTAATTCAAGAGAGTACTCCCGTACATACACATTTTACCACAGGTTATAAACTGAAAATGACGTCAGCGTTTTCTAAATGTTCCATCTCTTCTTGACACTGGTAGAAAGGCCCTATAGTTCAAGCCTTCCCTCCTCGCCTAGAGCCAAGGTCAGTCAGTGTAGATAAGCATTCTAGACAGTCTGGAGATAGTCCGTCCCTGCCATCTGGAGTTCATTCATTTGTACAAAGGAACAGACTGTCATTGTTACTAAACTCTTGACCACATTCACTTCAGTACTGGGATCAGATAAGAAAATTCATACATATACAGTAACATTTAGTATTTTGATTAGTACATATACAGTACCATAATTGTATTCTGATTAGTACATCCTGATTGAAATGTATACATAATTAGTCATTATAGATAAAAATTCCCTTGACATGTGTACGCCGAGGAACTTAAAACTTTCCACCTTCTCCACTACTGTCCCGTCGATGTGGATAGGGGGGTGCTCCCTCTGCTGTTTCCTGAAGCCCACGATCATCTCCTTTGTTTTGTTGACGTTGAGTGTGAGGTTATTTTCCTGACACCACACTCCGAGGGCCCCATTTAGCTCAGTTACCTTAGCTTTCTTGGGAACAGGAACAATGGTGGCACTCTTGAAGCATGTGGGAACAGCAGACTGGGATAGGGATCGATTGAATATGTCCGTAAACACATCAGCCAACTGGTCTGCGCATGCTCTGAGGACGCGGCTAGGGATGCCGCCTGGGCTGGCAGTAGTGCGAGGTTTAACACGTTTAAATGTTTTACTCACATTGGCTGCGGTGAAGGAGAGCTCGCAGGTTTTGTTAGCGGGCCGTGTTGGTGGAACTGTATTGTCCTCAAAGCGAGCAAAAAAGCTGTTTAGTTTGTCTGGAAGCAAGACATCGGGGTCCGCGACGGGGCTGGTTTTCTTTTTGTAGTCCGTGATTGACTGTAGACCCTGCCACATACCTCTCGTGTCTGAGCCGTTGAATTGCGACTCTACTTTGCCTCTATACTGACGCTTAGCTTGTTTGATTGCCTTGCAGAGGGAATAGCTACACTGTTTGTATTCGGTCATGTTTCCGGTCACCTTGCCCTGATTAAAAGTAGTGGTTCATGCTTTCAGTTTTGCACGAATGCTGCCATCAATCCGCGGTTTCGGGAAGGTTTTAATAGTCGCTGTGGGTACATTCGCTCACCGAATCAGCGTATACATCAATGTTGTTGTTCGACGCTATCCGGAACATATCCCAGTCTAAATGATCGAAGCAATCTTGAAGCGTGGAATCAGATTGGTCAGACCAGCGTTGAACAGACCTGAGCCCGGGCATTTCCTGTTTTAGTTTCTGTCTATAGGCTGGGAGCAACAAAATGGAGTCATGGTCAGATTTGCCAAAAGGAGGGAGAGGAAGGGCTTTGTATGCGTCGCGGAAGTTATAGTAACAATGATCCAGGATTTTGCCAGCCCGGGTCACGCATCCACCAGTGTCACGAATCCCGTTTCCTGAGTCTGTTTTTTTGCCTGTGTTCTGTCCTGGAGTGTTTTTTCCGGCGTCCTGGAACGCACCCTGTCTGGTTGCCGGGCAATGTAGCCAGTTGGGAGTTCTGATTACCCGCACCTGTATCCCATCAGCTATCTGCACACCTGGTCCTGATCATCTCTCCTCTTCATAAGCCCGGACCTGACATCCATTCCCTGCCGGATTGTTAGCCATGAACAGTATGTTGTGCCATAGTATCAGCCTCAAGTTGGATAGAATTTGTTTTGTTGTTTTTTACGTATTGCTTGCCTTAAACTTACCTCTGTTTGTTCTGTCTTCAGTTACTCACCCGGATCATTTACCCCATTCCCGCCTGGTCGTCGGAGGATTCCGCTTCCCCATTGGATCCACCTATTTACTCCCATCAACTCACAACCGCTGCCCGCTACGCCACCTGGATATATCTACCCATTCACATTCACTTGTAAATAAATACTCACCTTCTTCCTACTCTCCTTGTCCTGGTCTGCTTCTGGGTTTGATTTTGAAGAAACGTGACAACCAGTCCAATAAGAGAGTATTCCTTGGAGTCCACCCTTTCCATCAGGGCCTGCACATAGAGGTTGAGTGTCTGGATGGACAACAAATCTACAGGGGAGGACATTGACTTGGAACATCTCTGCCAGTGGAGGCTGCTGAGGGGAGGACGATTCATAGTAATGGCTGGAATGGAGTCATTGGAATGGTATCAACCACATGCAAACCACATTTGATGCCATTCCATTGATTTCATTCCAGCCATTATTATGAACTGTCCTCCCCTCAGCAGCCTCCATTGATTTCTGCGTAGCTTTGAGAAGACATACAGTGCCTTCAGAAAGCTGTGTTATTGCCTGAATGAAAAATGTATTAGATTGAGCCTTTGTGTCACTGATCTACACAGAATACCTCATAATGTCAGGAGTAAAAATGTGCTTAACAAATTGCATAATAAGTTGCTAGTGGTTAACATGATATTTGAATGAATACCCAGTCTCATACAATTATCTGTAAGGTCCAATCGAGTAGTGAATTTCAAGCACAGATTCAACCACAAAGACCAGCCAGGAAGTTTTTTTAATGCCTTGCAAAGGGCACCGGTTGGTAGATGTGTAAAAAATAAATAAAAAGCAGACACTGAATAACCCTCTTTGAGCATGATGAAGTTGTTGATTAGGCTTTGGATGGTGTATCAATACACCCAGCCATTACAAAGATACTGTACATACATCCTTCCTAACTCAGTTGCCAGAGAGTAGCGCTGAGCGAGTACTGCTTTTTGAGGTTGTTTCGGTTCGATTATAGAAATAATTTCACGGTTTTCCCACTTTGATTTCGATTTTTTTTAAATTAACATTAAATGTATTTTGTATTGTTGGTTGAATTCAGCATATCACTTATTAACCATTTATTCACATTGCTTTACTTTTAAATAAAATATTTCAGTTGTTGTGTATATTACATTTGTTTTATTTGATGACTTTATTTAATTCCAAGTCATCTAATCTCTATAGAGCTGCTGCCTATGATGTCTGACAAAATCATTATTTTGTTGTTCTTCAAAGTAAATAATGCATACTTTTATGACTGCTGAATACCAACTAACAATCACAGATCAGTGGTTGTAATAGTAGAATGCACTTTTTCAAAATTGGGTGTGCATCATCAGTTTTCCTTTTGTCATGTGAGTCATTGCTGTGTCATTGTCAATTAGTTGTTATTCCAGTGTTAATTTGCTAAATTGTAATTGTTTCGCTGCTATGGCCTATTTATTGCCTTACCTCCTTATGCCATTTGCACACCAAGACATGAAGGTCTATGAATCCGAAAAAACTAACAGACACATCTCAACATCAACTGTTCAGAGGAGACTGTGTGAATTAGGCCTTCATGGTCGAATTGCTGCAAAGAAACCACTACCAAAGAACACCAATACGAAGAAGAGACTTGCTTGGTCCAAGAAACACAAGCAATGGACATTAGACCGGTGGAAATCTGTCTTTTGGTCTGATGAGTCCAAAATTGAGATTTTTGGTTCCAGCCACAGTGTCTTCGTTATACACAGAGTAGGTGAACGGATGAACTCCACATGTGTGGATCCCACTGTGAAGCATGGAGGAGGAGGTGTGATGGTGCTTTGCTGGTGACACAGTCTGTAATTTATTGAATTCTAAAGGCACACTTAACCAGCATGGCTACCACAACATTCTGCAGCAATACGCCATCCCATCTGGTTTGTGCTTAGTGGGACTATCATTTGTTTTTTAACAGGACAATGACCCAAAACACACCCCCAGTCTGTGCAAGGGCTATTTGACCAAGGAGAGGGATGGAGTGCTGCATCAGATGACCTGACCTCCATAATCACCCAACCTCAGCCCAATTGAGGTGGTTTGGGATGAGTTGGCCTGCAGATTGAAGAAAAAGCAGCCAACAATTGCTCAACATATGTGGGAACTCTTTCAAGATTGTTGGAAAAGCATTCCAGGTGACTACGTCCTGAAGCTGGTTGAGAGAATGCCAAGAGTGTGCAAAGCTGTCATCAAGGCAAAGGGTGGCTACTTTAAAGAATCTCAAATATTTGTTTAACACTTTTTTTGGGTTACTACATGATTCCATATGTGTTATTTGTTGTTATTTATTGTATGTAAAATAGATATTTATGTATTTCATTTTCAATAAATTTGCTAACATTTCTAAAAACATGTTTTAATTTTGTCATTATAGGGTATTGTGTGTAGTTGGGTGAGAAGAAAACAAACATTTGATCCATTTTGAATTCAGGCAGTAACACAACAAAATGTTGAAGAAATCAAGGGGTATGGATACTTTCTGAAGGCACTGTATGGCAGAGTCCTGAAAGCTACATAAGCTTTGCACCCTCCTCATCACCTGTTGCACTAACAGCTCTTCTCAGTTTTTCACCCCCTTCATCACCGCTTCCTTCCAGTTCGCCCCAGTGAGGATAATGTCCAGTAAAGGGACCATACCCTCTTTGGTGTGCTTTTGTCGGCCTTGCAGTTCTGAATCGTTTCTCTCCTTAAGGCTACCAGGCTACATTAGCTATATTTTTTCCTTTGATTAGGAAGTAGACAGTTTACGGTAGGCCAGTAAAGTCGGCTCAACATGCATATGATAGTTTTTTTTGTAGTAATGCTACGCATCTGAGAAGATTACTAGGCCTATATTATAATATATCCCATTAATACGGTTATTCAGACATTCAACACTTCATCCAGAATCTGTGAGATCTGATAATCTGTGCAGTTTGACTGCAAAGAAAAACAACTTGCCTGGAACTATTATTGCAAACACTCAAAAAGCCACGGGGGCAGCTGTACCTGGACTTTAAAGTCCATAAAAAATGTGTCTACTTTATGAGAATATGATACACTTTTAAGGTCTGCTTGTTTGCATACCAGTACTAACTAATGGTGCTGAAGTGGAGGACCTGTTGGACTGTATATTCTTAGGGTTTTCTTAGCACTTAATGTGTTCTCTCCCAGGTACATGTAAGGGCACAGATGACAGACAGGTAGGATCCCAGTTGAGGTGGTTTAAAAACGCTGATTCACATAGAGCAGGAATGGCATAGCACTTCACAGTGTTTGGGCTAAGGCACTTTAAGGTATGGCTTGACAATTGTTTTAACCAAGAGTGTGTGTGGTTGTGAAAGTAAAAGGGAAAATAAATACAATAGTAAATGGCAGGTATTAGTTTAATACAACCTCCAATCTCTTATTCTTATCCATATATATATATATATATATATATATATATATATGTATATTTTTAACCATACTAGTTCATTAAGCAGGCAATATTTGCTTATAATCCATGTGACATTATTTCATAGTAACAACAATACATTGAACATAGCTGAATAAAATATAAATAAACATTTTCCCAAACGATTTCCGAGGGAAATCTAGATATTCTGTGTTGAGCGGTAAACAAAGAAACAAGTCCTCCAATATATTTAATTTGGAGTTATTTATACAAATGTTAGACTATATGTTTTGATTTCTAATGAGAGACAAGCGCTCTGCTTGGTTTCTTGCACAGGCTGCACACATTTCATCAGTCTCTCATTCACAATTTGACAAGCAGTTGATACTGTCACCCATCAGACTATTCTCAATTTAATCTGGTCTTTACATATAGCCTACATTACCAGTCAATAATTTGGACACACCTGCTCATTCAAGTTTTTCTTGAATTTTATTTGAGATTCTTCAAAGTAGCCACCCTTTGTCTTGATGACAGCTTTGCACAATCACCCAGTGAAGTATGGTGGTGGCAGTATCATACTGTGGGGGTGTTTTTTCAGCGACAGGGACTGGGAGACTAGTCAGGATTGAGGGTAAGATAAATGGAGCAAAGTACAGAGAGATCCTTGATGAAAACCTGCTCCTGAGCGCTCAGGACCTTAGACTGGAACGAAGGTTCACCTTCCAACGCGACAACGACCCTAAGCACACAGCCAAGACAACGCAGGAGTGGCTTCAAAACAAGTCTCTGAATGTCCTTGAATGGCCCAGCCAGAGCCCGGACTTGAATTTAATCGAACATCTCTGGAGAGACCTGAAAATAGCTGTGCAGCGACGCTCCCCATCCAACCTGACAGAGCTTGATATGATATGCAGAGAAGAATGGGAGAAACTCCCCAAATACAGGTATGTCAAGCTTGTGTCGTCATACCCAAGAAGACTCAATGCTGTAATCACTGCCAAAGGTGCTTGAACAAAGTACTGAGTAAAGGGTCTGAAAACATACGTAAATGTGATATTTCCGTTTTTTTTAATAAAAAATTGCAAAAAATTCTAAACCTGTTTTTGCTTTGTCATTATGGAATATTGTGTGTAGAATGATGAGGAGAAAAAACTATGTAATCAATTTTAGAATATGGCTGGTGCCTCTTTGGGGGAAGTCTGGCATTGACCTTGTGAAGGACTTGCGTTACCCGGCAGAGACCGCAGGGCTTATTGAGGGTCCACGGGGACACCTGATGGTCCCTTCCACAATGCAAGCACGTCTTTCTGATCCACTCTATTAGTTGTTCCTTGGTGAGCGCCCTTCTGACTTCTGCCCAAGCCTGTCCTTATGCCCTTTGCTTGATGACTGGCCATTGTTGTCTTGACACCATGAATCATACTGTAACCACTCTGAGAACTCGAGTAAGGTCTATGTGGTACCTGTCTGGTGACAGGTCTATTGGTCTATGTCTGGTACCTGTCTACCTGCTTGCTGAAATGGCATTCTACATGAGACTCACACCTCAGCTCTATGTTGCCATATGGACCCAGTGTCCGGAGCATTCTCGCTAAGAACTGGACCTGTATTGTAAACTTGTTGAAGGCAGCTGTATCTCCACGGCGTACATCGGGAGAGTCCATGACACTGGCTATCTTCTTTAGGGCGACATGGTGTGGCTGTCCAAACTTCTCGTTTAGGACTGCCATGGTGTCTGAGTTAGGCGTGGGGGAGTTGAGGTAGGAATCTGTCAGTAGGCAGACTTCTTTTAGCTTTAAGTGATACACCAGGATCTGATCCTTGAAGAGCTTGTTCCCATCAGCTGGCAGGGGGTTCTCTAGTGCCATCTTTAGGTGAGCGAAATCACTTGGGTCTCGGCTAGTGAAGTTAGGGATGGTTGGCCTAGACCCTCTGTAGGTCCTGCACTGCTGCGGCGGCGAAGCCTCTAGGGGGCGGCAGATGGGGTTTAGGTCTGGCCTAGGTAATCATGGAACCTGGCGGGTCATAAGCTGCTGCATGAGGGTGAGCCCTATGAGGGAGAGACTTCTGGGTCACTGCACCAACTTAGGGCTCTGAAAGTGCAGCACTGGCCTGGTGAGGATTTTGGCAATAGTCCCCATCAGGGTGCTAGCTTGACTCTCTGGGACAGGGCAAATGTGTAACCTCTCTTGGATGGTGGCCTGGAGGCAGCAGCGGATGTTGCCTGATCCCTCATGACTTTGAGCTCACTCATCATCTTGTCCAGGAAGTCTACTACTTGTTCTTTCTCTGGCTGCTCTGGTTCTTCCTCTGTAGGCCATGGTGGTGGATCAGGCCACTCACCATCGCCAAATTCCTCTTTGTTGTCATCGCACTCCTCGCTGTACTCCTCACTGAACTCTTCTTCTAGCTCAGGTGGGGGAACGAGGTGGACTGGAAGGCCTGACCGAGACATACAGTGGGGCCAGACGGTTGTTGAGTAGACTTTGTGGGGGTGTAGCTGGAGCTGGCTGCAGTCGGGTCAAGGGGTGGCTGGAGACTGCAGACCTTTTCCACAAGTTTCCTCATTTACTGTTTAACTTTGTCAAGCTCGGCGAATTCTCTCTGTACAGCTAGTTCAGACATATCCAGCTTCTCGTTCTCTTTATGGATCTCCTCTAGCTCTGCTTGGTAGACTGTTGGCAGCTTCCTGTGTTCCCGGTAAACGTAGGGTGTGGAGGGTTAGTATTTAGTATTTGATTAGGATCCCCAATTAGCCAAGGCAGTGGCTACTCTTCCTGGGCTCCAAACCTCTTCCTGGGGTCTGTTTTCCTCTGTGCTCACTTTTCCTCTGCCAGCTGTAGGGTAGCTGGGGTTATGAACCATACCCTTTGTAGTGATGACTCTGATTGTCCCACTTTTGGGCAGCATCTCATTGAACCTGGTGATTGGATGAGGTTGCATGTGAAGAGGTCATATTGGCCTCTCCTTCTTGATGAGAATGCCACTCCTCTTCTTGCTCATGTACATCCTATTGTGCTGTGCTATGGTGTGGTGAAGTGTGCTGTCTTTGGCTCACATAGCCTACCTTGTAATTTTGTCGATGCTGTGGTAGCTGTGTCTGACGCTTCGGACAAACTGATGGCTGTGTGAAAGCTTCACTCACGTAGTAGTCTTGCATCTTGCTCTGGAAGAAAGCACTGAAGATCTGTCTCGAATGGACCAAAATTAAGTGGAGACCCTGTTGGACTATATATTCTTAGAGTTTTCTTAGCACTTAATATGTTCTCTCCCAGGTGCTTGTAATGGCACAGGGTAGCCTAGTGGTTAGAGCAGTGGACTAGTACCGGAAGGTTGCAAGTTCAAACCCCCGAGCTGACAAGGTACAAATCTGTCGTTCTGCCCCTGAACTGTTCCTAGGCCTTCATTGAAAATAAGAATTTGTTCTTAACTGACTTGCCTAGTTAAATAAAAAGACAGGTAGGATTCCAGTTGAGGTGGTTTAATAATGCTGATTCACATAGAGCAGGCAGGGCACAGTGTATGGGCTAAGGCACTTTAAGGTATGACTTGACAATTGTTTTAACCAAGAGTGAAATTAAAAGGGGAATGTAAATACAATAGTAAATGGCAGGTATAAGCTTAATACATCCTCCAATTACATTGGCTATAAACAATAATATGGCTTCAATAGGTTATGTGCTGCACAGGACAAAACAGGCTGTGACTTCACTAATAAAAGATCAGAAGGGTGTAGCCACCCAGCACTACAAAGCAGCACCATCATCCTCACACAACTGCATGAACTTGAATGCATGTCTACACAATCCACAATAAAACCAAATAAACTATACTTCACACATACAGTATTTATAGTTACAGGGCATATAAACACGGCACTGGGGAACATTATACTATACAAATCACAAATGTTCGAAATTAGATGACAAAAACAACCGAGCTAGCAAGCTTGCATTTGCTAGTTTGTGGCAAAAAGGCAAATTAGCATAACAAAGATAAACTACATAATTGTCAGCGAGTACGTCCAAAACATTAACACATGAAGAGTAAGACATATGTACTCATATTTCTGAAGGACACACGCTGGCCTTGGTAAAACAAATAATGCTAACTAAAGGAAAAAATAATAGATGGCTTGAAATAATTGACTTGACTTTTCTCTAGTTACTTCCTTATCCTCAGAGCTGGAGATCGCCCAGCATGCTCTGCTCCACATAACCGGTGGGCGGAGCTACAGCTCTCCAATACTGAATAGTTTATTCTCGATAGCCTTTCCTATGGTTGTGTTATATAATTCAGCACATTAAAGATACGGTGTGTAGCCAGGTAAAATCAACATCCAAAATCAACATAAACTGTCGTGAGCATGTACAGGTGCAAAACAACAAATATTCAACCAATGCCGATCAGTCAAATTACGTTCTTCTTTATTTGAGAAATTCAAATGTTCTTTGACCAATGGGAAGTCTTATTGTTTGCTCTAATATACACAATAACTGGTTGAAAAGCAGGAAACATACCGACAAAATAGCTTATCTTTGCAATCCTGGCATTTACCCTGAAAGCTAAATAAGTTATTACAACATATTTGAAGCATACAAACACTTAATAATGTGTACTGGTCACTAACTGGTTTGAATCAAGGAATTGTGTGCTGAATTCAGGTTCAGTGCATTTGGATTTCATACATGTTTGTGTGATATAAAATAAAAACCAGTATCTTAAATACAGGGATGAGACAAACAATCCTCTTGCACCCAGACAATGAGCTTTTGGGTTAATTTATTCACATTAATTCAAAATCTAGCATTGTTTTCCTGAATGAAATGTCTGGATGTTAGTCTTGATTAAATTGAGATCACAGTTCCTCCTTGGCTAAATTACCATCAAATTAAGAATACAAAAAACAGTGAAGTACATATTTTTTTAAATGATATACAGTATCCTAGTGAATATTTTTTAACAGACACATGTTCAGTTAAGAGTCCCATATCCCACAATACTCCACACCAATCTTCTTTCCACACTATACAGTATAAGAATGTCCCCACTTAGCTTTCGGGATTCTTATATGCCATATTTGATTGTCCAGCATTTTTAGATAGTTGACGGTCTTGACCATTTTTCGGGTTGTGAGAGCTATTGGTCATATACAGTCGAATGGGACGCCCTTCCTTTTATCTTGCAGCAGCTGAAAGGGAGAGTTGAAAATGAACAAACTGGTTATGTATTATAAAACCCCAACCCAGGATCATACAGTATTTGAGAGGTGTGGTTGTATAAATGAGTCTGCTCCTTTAACATCCCTCCCATTACAACAGGAATTTCAGTAGCCAAACGTTGTCGAACGTTGCACATAGAAATGCCATGAATAGAGCTGCCGTGATTCCTTATTCCTTGTTCTACATAGCATATTTCTATCTGAATGTTACATAACGTTGCCTCCTGTTGAAATCACCCCTGGTGTGTTTACTTTGTGGTTACTCAATAGAACAGTAGAGGTCAGTATTGTATTATTGTCCAGATATCTGAGTTTGGGCTGTGTCGGCTGAAAGTGGGACAATGGCCCGAGACCAAGGGGTTAAATGCACTGTGTTGCACAAATGACAGTAGCCCACATGGTCATTTGACAGATGTCTTTATCCAAAGTGATTTAGTCAAAGAATCCTTTTATCCATTATATTTAATTATAAATCTCTCAGAGACTGCAACATCCAAATCTCCCAAACAGCTTTAAAACAACTTGATGTAATGAAGTGTAGGCGTATTGTGACAATAGCAGTCAGTTATCCAAAACCCTAACTAACACTTTCTCTCTCAGCAGAATTCCTGACCGCTGACACCATTTCCCCCTTCAGCTATCAGCCAACAGCTCAAGGCTCTTATTACACTCCATTTGCAAACACTGTATATAGATTTTTCTACTGTGTTATTGACTGTACTTTTGTTTATCCCATGTGTAACTCTGTGTTGTTGTTTTTTGTTGCACTGCTTTGCTTTATCTTGGCCAGGTTGCAGTTGTAAATGAGAACTTGTTCTCAACTGGCCTACCTGGTGAAATAAAGGTGAAATAAAATTCAAATAAATAAAAACATTGAAAAGAGAGGAAGATGGAGATTGCTATGCCCAATTCCCATTTGGAGGGTAGACCTACAGATGTAGAATCTTAATTTGATCACACAATTGCAGAAGAACTTTACACACAGGGTCTGACCGGCAAACATTGACATTTTCCGGCCCAGGGAGCCACACAATAGGGGCTGTCCAAAATAATATGTGTTTGTGTGAGGAAGTCTGTATCTTTCATCCCCTGCTGGTCTTTCAAGGGAGGGGCAAAAAATCACAGGAAACACTTTCCCCTGCTCTCACCAGCCCAGGCACATTACTGAACATGCACAATGTAATATTAAAAGCTCCCAGCTTGCCGGGAATAATTGCATGTCCACGCCAGATAAAACAAAGTTGTAATGTAAAGGGATGGGGGAAAGGACAGAGAACTTGGAAAAGTTAAGTAGAAGACTACTGGTATGCATGTTTCTCTTGAACTTTGATCATTTGATTGAAGCTTTCCTCCTTGTCTTCCAATTACTTGAAGGGTAGGAGTCATGGGAACTGCTTGGACTAATTGCTTGGTAGAATCTTTTCACACTACTGAGCCGAGCCAAACTGCACTGGTCTGGTTAAGCATCCACCATAGTTGCAGGAACTGTGCTGAAGAGGACCACTGTGCTGAAGAGGACCATAACAGCAATTGACAATGCTAACTTGCTAGTAAGTAAACAGTTTAAACGTACCACCTGAGGACTTCACCCCGAGAAGCATGACACCATCTTTGGTGCTGTCCGACCTGCTCTGGAAAGAAGCACTGCAAAGAGGAGAGAGCAGAGCATATTGGGAGTAAAATATTGTATTTTTCTTTAAAAGATGATGGTATATTTGAACTGTTCAAATGGGGTACTGTCTAAATTGTATCTTCATCTACAGTCCAAAGACTACACTTACTTTTCTGTTCCATTATCAATTGCCTCTGTTGAGGGACAAAAAAAAAAAAAAGGTGTGACACTTAGTTTGTAATGTCAATAGACTTCTGTGTATGTAGACATAGTGCTGTGCAGAGTCACATCTAATTGACTAATTAAGTAATACCTGTGTGATCGTGGACCTTCATGCTTTTAAATTTGAAAAAGACAATGACAGCAGCCACCACAACTCCCAGGACTGGCAAAAGAATCCACAGCATATTCTTATCTGGAGACAAAGAGGAAGCCCATCTTTCTTTAGTGTGGCAGACAAAACGGTTGTTTTTCACATACTATGAGAAGTTGGATTAGTACCATCGTTCCAACAATGTATCATGTAGCCAATTTATGATGAGTTGTAATTGAACATGGCCTGACTAATGACTTTGTACACACACACACACACACACACACACACACACACACACACACACACACACACACACACACACACACACACACACACACACACACACACACACACACACACACACACACACACACACACACACACACTAACAACCCAGTCAAATGTGAAGTGTATGTACCCTCTGGTGGGTGTGTTATTGGTAGAACATAGATCAGGAATAGGCAACCCTGGTCGTGGAGTGCCACAGGCACTTCATGTTTTTGATTTAACCGACCTGGGAGACCAGGTGTTTTGAATTTAGGCAATCATTGAACTGATGAATTAGCCCAGTTGGTCAGGTGTGGTGTCTCGTTGGAACAAAATTCTGCAGTACCTGCGGCATTCCAGGAACAGGGTTGCCTACCCCTGACATAGATGTAGAGGTAAAGGGGTCCATAAAGTTGCTACATTACTTGATTTAGGAGTTTCTGGTTCTTCATCTCCAGCCCGGTGACCTGAGTAGAGAAATAACATACTGTAAAACTCAAATATACTCTGTAGAGTGATTTATGCAGTAAATTCTATGATAACTTCTATGAACTTTCAATAACCACGAGAAGGAGATGCTAGTTCCATAATTTGGAACTTGTCATCTGGATAATGTGTCTATTTAAAATGTTATGTTTGTTTTGCTGACCGTGTGTGTTTTTCAGTGCGAGGTAAATTTGTGTCACTGTGTGTTCATTTCTTTACAGATGATGGTAGCAGAGGACCTACTGGTATCTTGACCCGCATTCCTATTGTTCTTGTCTCCTTCCTGACCTGGAAACATTGTAATTTTTTATCATTATACCATCCTGTTCATTTTCAGGTAGTGGACAAATAAGTGCATTGAGGGTAGGGTTGCAAAGCTACTGGTCATTTACCAAAGTTACCAGAATATTCAGTAATTTGGGTAATTAATTTTTGGCAATCTATGGTAACTTTGATGATTTATACTTATCTTTCATAAAATGTATTGATATATAGTATTCCTTCTTACAAATGAAAATAATGCCATTGTTGGTTAGATGCTTTTTTCATTAAATAGGCATTGTTCTCTTGAAACATATCCACTAGAAATTCATGGAAAATATGAACACAGGTCTAATAATGAATACTATATATATATACACAGTACCAGTCAACAGTTTGGACACACCTAGTCATTCAATGGTTTTATAATGTTTTTACTATGTTCTACATTGTAGAATAATAGTGAAAACATCCACACTATGAAATAATACATATGGAATCATGTAGTAACCAAAAAAGTGTTTAACAAATCAAAATATATTTTATTTGTTAGATTCTTCAAAGTAACCACCCTTTGCCTTGATGACAGCTTTCTTGATTTAGCACCTGTGTTTTATTAGTTTCTTTATGAAAATATTTAGTGAACATCATGACAGTAGCTAAAGCAAGGGGCTATAGCAGCACACAAGTAGACATCAAATGCATGCTGGGCAGGGCATGCCCTGAGCTCATTAAGTTAGCACTACTGGAGCGAAATTGGAGTGGGCGAGAAGGCCGACGCTCCAGCCTTTGGGAATCTCGCCAATAATGAATACTATATATATATATATATATATATATATGAGAGAGAGAGAGAGAGAAAGAAAGAGAGAGAGAAGGGAAGAGAGAGAGAGCGAGCAGGGAAGAGAGCAGGGAAGAGAGAGAGAGAGCAGGGAAGAGAAAGACAGCAGGGAGAGAGAGAGAGAGAGAGAGCAGGGGAGAGAGAGAGAGAGAGAGAGCAGAGAAGAGAGAGACAGCAGGGAAAGAGAGAGAGAGCAGGGAAAGAGAGAGAGAGAGCAGGGAAGAGAGAGAGAGAGACAGCAGGGAAGAGAGAGAGAGACAGCAGGGGAGAGAGAGAGAGACAGCAGGGAAGAGAGAGAGAGACAGCAGGGGAGAGAGCAGGGAAGAGAGAGAGAGAGCAGGGAAGAGAGAGACAGCAGGGAAAGAGAGAGAGACAGTAGGGAAGAGAGAGAGAGCGACAGCAGGGGAGAGAGCAGGGAAGAGAGAGAGACAGCAGGGAAGAGAGAGAGAGACAGCAGGGAAGAGAGAGAGACAGCAGGGGGAGAGAGAGAGAGAGAGAGAGAGAGAGAGAGAGCTAGAGAGAGAGAGAGAGCTAGAGAGAGAGAGAGAGGGAGCTAGAGAGAGAGAGAGAGAGAGAGGGAGCTAGAGAGAGAGGGAGCTAGAGAGAGAGGGGAGCTAGAGAGAGAGAGAGAGAGAGAGAGAGAGAGAGGGAGCTAGAGAGAGAGAGAGAGAGAGAGAGCTAGAGAGAGAGAGAGAGAGAGAGAGGGAGAGAGCTAGAGGGAGAGAGGGAGCTAGAGAGAGAGAGAGCTAGAGAGAGAGAGAGAGGGAGCTAGAGAGAGAGAGAGAGAGGGAGCTAGAGAGAGAGAGAGAGGGAGCTAGAGAGAGAGAGAGGGAGCTAGAGAGAGAGGGGGAGAGAGAGAGGGAACTAGAGAGAGAGAGAGAGGGAGCTAGAGAGAGAGAGGGAGAGAGAGAGAGAGGGAGCTAGAGAGAGAGAGAGAGAGCTAGAGAGAGAGAGGGGAGCTAGAGAGAGACAGAGAGGGAGCTAGAGAGAGAGGGGGGGAGCTAGAGAGGGGAGGGAGCTAGAGAGAGAGAGAGGGAGCTAGAGAGACAAAGAGAGAGAGCTAGAGAGAGAGGGGAGCTAGAGAGAGAGAGAGGGAGCTAGAGAGAGAGAGAGAGAGAGGGAGCTAGAGAGAGAGAGAGAGGGAGCTAGAGAGAGAGAGAGAGAGGGAGAGGGAGCTAGAGAGAGAGAGAGAGGGAGCTAGAGAGAGAGAGGGAGAGAGAGAGGGAGCTAGAGAGAGAGAGAGAGGGAGCTAGAGAGAGAGAGGGAGCTAGAGAGAGAGAGAGGGAGCTAGAGAGAGAGAGAGAGGGAGCTAGAGAGAGAGAGAGGGGGAGCTAGAGAGAGACAGAGAGGGAGCTAGAGAGAGAGGGGGAGCTAGAGAGGGGGAGGGAGCTAGAGAGAGAGAGAGGGAGCTAGAGAGAGAGAGACAAAGAGAAAGAGAGGGAGCTAGAGAGAGAGAGGGGGAGCTAGAGAGAGAGAGAGAGAGAGCATATGTTTCAAGACAAAATAGCCTAAAAAAAGCATCTAACCAGCAATGGTATTATATTCAATTAACTCTGCAACTGTCACGACAACTGTCTTTTTTCACAACTGCCAACAGATTGGCACCAAAACATTTACAAAAAGGACATTCACCTAGTAAAAAAAATAATAGTGTAAAAAAATATATAAAGGATATTTCATGCCGAATCCCACATATTAAACACCAATGGTATTCATTAAGTTGATGGTTTATATTTAGGATAATGTTAATCTTATTTGATTATTTAAAATGTTTTAAGGGCACAGAGGGTCAGAGATAATTACAGGCACCTATGATAATCTGAAGTACCCAGAAGGGCCACTAGATGTCTTGTGATAAATTCTATAAAATCCTTGAAAGTTACCCAAATTCTTGTAGTTTACCTGTAAACTTCCAAATGTGCAGTAATATGCCCTCGCTTTGCAACCCTAATTGAGGGACAGTGATAGTGCTTTAGACTTACCTGTAATTCCACCACCTGAAACTGAAGAAAACAATGGCAAACCATTGTTATTGGGTCATGAGGATAATACCTAAACAAGGCAGGTATAACTCACTGTTCCTAGGCCGTCATTGAAAATAAGAATTTGTTCTTAACTGACTTGCCTAGTTAAATAAAGGTCAAATAAAATTAAAAAAATACATCAAGTGTTTGAATTAAGAAATGAAGGCTATCTGAAATTATGTCATATCTACACAAGCTGGCTTTGTCATATTTATTTATTAGAATGATTATACTTAAGTCACTTCCATTGATTGTTAGCTAGCGGTGGCGAGAGTTCGCTGAAGTTTTTTGAGTGGTTGTTCAGAGAAAACCCAACCATGGATTACAGTCTTCCTGGCCCATATAGACCACTTCCAGGGTAAGGAACCATCTAACGTTGAGTTGTAAAAATCCTGAAATTCCCCTTTAAGTTACGGTCTTATCCAGTCCCAAGTTATTGGTTTAGTGGGTTATCTGATGGAACATAAGTGAATAAATCAGATTGACAGGAAACGGTACCTTTCTCTTCTGGTCTGGAGGTGGTCAAGGATCCCGGTGAAGGAAAACCATGTCTCTCTGTGGTTGTCTGAATAACTGAAGAATGACAATTTTAACTTTACTATAATCAGTAGGCTATTTCTCGTTACAGAGAAGAAGGTATCTTTAACTCAATGCTTTGCTTGCGATCATCTATCTTATCGCTGGTGTAATTTGAGAGAGGGTAGCAACCTCCTCTTACCTTGTGGGTGAGTCTTTGATGTAGCCTGAACTGTGGTCACATTTTGGAGTGGGTCACTCGTGGGAACAGTTGTTGTGGCCTGGGTCGTTGCCCCTCTGTCTGTTACCCATGCCAAGGGGGAAGAATGCACTCCTTTAGAGCATTTCTAACATTTAAGGTCTGGGGCAGTATGTATCAATCATCTTAGTAGGAGTGCTGATCTAGGATCAGGTCCGATCCTGTTCATGTCATCTTATTCATTGTGATCTAAAAGGCAAGACTAATCCTAAATCAGCACTCTGAGATGCTTGATATATGGTCAGCCTCTGGTTATTATCATTTGGTTATTCCAACAGCCATGCATCTGTAGAGCTTATTTGACATATGAGCACATCTGACATAGGGTGTAGGACCTCAGTCATAGAAATACAGTTCACAAAGCAGACTGTAGTCAGTGTTTTTTTTTTCAGATGGGCAATTTAAATGAAATACCATCATCCTTAGCATGTGGAGATGTGGACTGCACTGAGAGATGGGGTGGTGTTGCTGTTGGTTTGTCCGTGGCATTTACTGTTTCTGGAATGGAAAATCAGTCTTAAGAGCAGAGTTTCTCATTCTAAGGTTACAACGTCCTAAGGTTTTGACAGTTATTTGAACAAGAGATTAATACAGAGGTTTGAATCTGAAACCATGTTTTGATGTGTTTTCTTTTACTTACTGCGTGTGGTCTCAGCAGCGGTGGCAGCAGCATCGGTTATAAGGACAGATGTATTGGGAGGAGGAACACTCGTATTGGGTGTCTCAGTTGCTATGACGACAGATCAAAGATATTCTAACTCGGTAGTGTAAAATAAGATGCAAATCATCAAAAAGTAGCAGCAGGAGTCGTCGGTGATGACAGAATCTTAGACTTAAAAATGCAACCAGATAAAAATAATTTGTTTAAAAGACTATCACTGTCTATGCGTCTGCCTGTTGTTCATCTCTTGAAATATTACCTCAGAACCTCATAATATACCTACGTGGATCTTGGTCTAATGGCAGTCCATCAGGTTGCCCTGCTGCTGGTTCTGCTATTGGTGCTTCTGATCTTTTTTAACAATACTTAACTTCTGTGGCAACACCATAACCATACCGAACGACAAACAGGCAAAAAATGACTTCATGATTTGAGTAAGTTGTTTACGTTTTCAAGGCTGAATGTAATATATTGTTTGCTAATACTTCCTGTTAAGAGAACCTGTAATTGTACCACATTTAGCAATAAGCTTCACCTGCAGACTAATTCTCGGTAAAGTGCGGCTCTAAATCCTAAAGCAAATCTAGAGGATGTGAGAGCACTCCAAAGAGCTGACATTATGACAGATCGAAAGTCACCATTTCTATCTTGGTCGCTAAAACATTTCCTCAAAGATACTGGTCCCTTTTAGATTCAAAGGTTAGACAATTGTGTTGTTCCTGTTTGGCATGGTTTGAAAGACCACTGTCTTTCTATTTATTTTCATTTTAAATAGACCGATTTTGATGATGCACCCCTGAGAAAGCCATCCCGTCTGTGACACTTTGAGGTGGATATCCTCTGCTTCAGGCCCAGACCTGTGAAAAGCTGCATCCTGTCCCAGACAGAGTATTGTTGTCCCCTGGCCCCTACTGGCTCGAACAGCCAAAGGGCCAGGAAGGGTTTCCTGTCTTCTCCCCCGTCAGAGAGGGGCTTCAGCTCAACCGTCATCGTGCCTGATGTTTCACACTGACTTTTGAGCACATAACCCAATACTTGACCCCTGCTTTTGCCTCTTTTTCCTCTGCTATAGCTGCATTTTGTCTTGTACAGAGACCCCTCCTCGTCGGCTGTGGCGGCAGATTCACCCCTGCCCCCACCCTTTCATAATAAGTACTGTACCTTATGGCAACAGTAATAATCTATTTCCATGATACAGGCAAATGGAAAGTGCAATCACTAAGCCTACATGGTAGGCTAAATACACTTGCATTTCACCCTTTAACAATTTAGTTTTCTATATATTATGGTGGGACATATTTGCAAGGGAGAAAACTGCCATTTCTCTCGCCACTCTAGAGAGGCTTGCACTGCAGTGACCATTGATTGGGTGTTTCTTGCAGATGTTAGATTCATACTGGAAGGAGATTTGCTGCCGATTGGACCATTTCACTTCGAAAGGGACTCAGGACAATAATCTCTCCCCCTGTGAGAGAAGGGGCAGTTTGGTTCCCACTGACTATCTGCAGTTCCAATCACCTCTCTGGGCAGCACATGGCAGTTAACGATCCTCTTTGATCCGTGCCCATGATCCAATCAAAACAAACTATCTGGAGACTTCCTCTTTTTTTTCCACCAGCCCAAGTAACCACATTAATTTGTCTTGGGCCTGGACATGGTTTTATTCCTAGATGTTTTGTCTTTGTTATCCGTGTTGTCTGATGCATTACGTCCCCCGAATAGATCGCCAAAGATGGCTAAAGTTGATCATAATTCGACTTGAAATAAAGTCAACTTGAAATAAAGTCGACTTGAAATAAAGTCGACTTGAAATAAAGTAGACTTGAAATAAAGTAGACTTGAAATAAAGGTGTAAAGTGAACACAAGGTGATGAACAGGGTTCCTCACACACACCTAATAAAGACTATTTTAGGTGTGCATTTTGTCTTTCAATAGACCTTTAATAAAATAGGAATAATTTAGGTCCTGCATATAGCTTTGGTTGGTCTCCCTGTCAACATTCATGGCCATGTGTCCCTCTTGGGTGACTTGCACCACGGGGAGGTTTCAGAGTTATCCTGGTAACACTTGACGCAACTTAACACAAAGTGTTCAGAAATGGTATACTACTTTATAAATATGAATTGCACCTTATCAAGGTTTGTGGCTGTACCTTCCTCCATATGAGGCTGACCAGGATAATATACATTATTTTGGGAACACTACATAAGATTTGAATCAACGACAATAAAAAACAACGCTGCTCTTATCTCAGGCTAGGGCAAAAATTTTGAACATGGAGAAATGTTCAACATGTGAGCCGGTCTGTTAGAACAACTCCCAGACATACTGTGTTTCATGTCATACTATAACATAATTCATGATCCAAATGTAGATATACAAGATTTTTTGTTGCAAACCAAGTCTGGTTAAGATGGTAAGTAAATACTACAGCCAATTAAAACAATGATCAAGACAAAATAACATAAAACACTATAAACTTCAACTACTGGTAAGTCATGTTGTCTATTTTTGAAGTATACATTTTTCCGACTACAACTTTTTAAATCCATTACTGACTGAATAAAAAAAAACATACGATCTCCTATCCAAGTATGTTTGAAGTAATTTTTTACTCCCAAAAGCAGATCTAAATATCCATGTAGGCTTACCTGTAGCGAGGAGCTTGAGCGGGGTTAGGAGGAGGATAAGAAGAGCAATCCTAAAGGTCTTCATGGTGGTTCTACTGAGCGCTCCCGTCCTGGGTCCTTTTTAGGGATCTGCAGAGCTGTGTGAGCCACTGCTATCAACCACTGGAAAAGTTGTTCACATTCTTGCCGATTGCTGCTTATTGGCACTTTCTTTGATGAAAAAAAATGGGAGGAAGTAGACCAGCTTCCCTTGAGGTCAGAGGGTATGGGGAGGCTGCTTCGGCCAGTGGGAGAAGTCTTTCACGTGTCCCAGCTTGGACAGGAACTCGGCCCCTAAGGTGTGTTTGTACTTCAACGCCAACTCATGTCACTTATTTTTTCCTGCCCGTGCGTTGCAGGCGTGACCGGTGTGAAGGAATCTAGTAAGTGTCTCAGACTATGCTGGGCTGTGTATGACCCAAAACAACATGTACAGATGTAGGATCTTAATTTGATCACTCTTTTGTTGCTGAGAATTTTCCTGCAAAGCAGGAAATGCAAACGGGTAGTGTATTTGAGTTTTAGAAGGCTTCTAAAGGTTGTAATTTCCACATTTTCCACCAATTTCCTACACCTGTAAGGCCTATCAGTTCAGAATGGGCTTTCAGGAAAATAATTTTGCCTCAAACTGAACTGCATGTTCAGCTCTTCAGCATACCCTTGAGACACCCACATCTTCAAAGGAACTCATTCAAGGTGACAAATAATTGTTACACTTCTTATGTGAACCGTGCTCAATAAAACCAATATAATAAAACCAATATAGCGTTGATCTCCTACCATGCCTCAATTCTGAGCAATTTGTTGGTTGCACAAAATGATGGTATATTGGCAACACTTTAATTTACAGTTCTCTGTAAGTCTTCCCTAAGTCGTTGTATATGAGAATGTATCAGCTTATAATGAGGGCAAAAACATTTTTTACGCCCTTGTTTAAAAAAATTCACTGTAAAACCAATTGTTAGATGTATTATGTAATCATATAACAAAATATATTTGCAATGAAAATAAAGTCAATACTGTCTGATAAATAAATATAATGGACTGAGTGTCCATTTTTTTGTGTGAAGTGTTTAAATGCAAAAAAAGGGTGTATAAATCACTGCATATAGCAACTCAAAGCCATCAATTTGATTATTCATAATTTCAATTAATTATTCAAAAAATATATAAAGTATGAGCAGAAGCAGCGCACATCTTTCTGAAGGGATCTCATTCTTGAAAAGCGAAAATTCCAAATACGTATTTTTTTTACCAAGTATTATGCATTTTTCATATACAGTTGAAGTCGGAAGTTTGCATACACTTAGGTCGGAGTCATTAAAACTTGTTTTTCAACCCCTCTACAAATGTCTTGTTAACAAACTATAGTTTTGGCAAGTCGGTTAGGACATCTACTTTGTGCATGACACAAGTAATTTTTCCAAGAATTGTTTATAAACAGATTATATCACTTATAATTCTCTGTATCACAATTCCAGTGGGTCAGAAGTTTACATACACTAAGTTGACTGTGCCTTTAAACAGCTTGCAAAATTCCAGAAAATGATGGCATGGCTTTAGAAGTTTCTGAAAGGCTCATTGACATCATTTGAGGCAATTGAAGGTGTACCTGTGGATGTATTTCAAGGCCTAACTTCAAACTCAGTGTCTCTTTGCTTGACGTCATGGGAAAATCAAAAGAAATCAGCCAAGACCTCAGAAAAGAGTTGTAGACCTCCACAAATCTGGTTCATCCTTGGGAGCAATTTCCAAACGCCTGAACGTACCACGTTCATCTGTACAAACAATAGTACCAAGTAAAAACACCATGAGACCACGCAGCCGTCATACCGCTCTGGAAGGAGACGCGTTTTGTCTCCTAGAGATGAACATACTTTGGTGCGAAAAGTGCAAAACAATCCCAGAACAACAGCAAAGGACGTTGTGAAAATGCTGGAGGAAACAGGTACAAAAGTATCTATATCCACAGTAAAACGAGTCCTATATCGACATAACCTGAAAGGCCACTCAGCAAGGAAGAAACCACTGCTCCAAAACCGCCATAAAAAAAAGCCAGATTACGGTTTGCAACTGCACATGGGGACAAATATCGTGCTTTTTGGAGAAATGTCCTCTGGTCTGATGAAACAAAAAATATAACTATTTGGCCACAATGGCTTGCAAGCCGAAGAACACCATTCCAACCGTGAAACATGGGGGTGGCAGCATCATGTTGTGGGGGTGCTTTGCTGCAGAAGGGACTGGTGCACTTCACAAAAAAGATGGCATCATGAGGGCGGAAAATGATGTGGATATATTGACGCAACATCTCAAGACATCAGTCAGGAAGTTAAAGCTTGGTTGCAAATGGGTCTTCCAAATTGACAATGACCCCAAGCATACTTCCAAAGTTGTGGCAAAATGGCTTAAGGACAACAAAGTCAAGGTATTGGAGAGGCCATCACAAAACTCTGACCTCAGTCCTATAGAACATTTGTGGGCAGAACTGATAAAGCGTGTGTGAGCAAGGAGGCCTACAAACCTGACTCAGTTACACCAGTTCTGTCAGGAGGAATGGGCCAAACTTCACCCAACTTATTGTGTGAAGCTTGTGGAAGGCTACCCAAAACATTTGACCCAAGTTAAACAATTTAAAGGCAATGCTAGCAAATACTAATTGAGTGTATGTAAACTTCTGACCCCCTGGGAATGTGATGAAAGAAATAAAAGCTGAAATAAATATTTCTCTGTACTATTATTCTGACATTTCACATTCTTAAAATTAAAGTGGTGATCCTAACTGACCTAAGACAGGGAATTTTTCCTGTAATTAAATGTCAGGAATTGTGAAAAAATTGGTTTAAATGTATTTGGCAAAGGTGCCGGAAGAAATGGCAGCAGTTTTACGGGCGCCCAGCCAATTGTGCTATTATGTGGTTTTTTTTGCGTTATTTGTAACTTATTTTGTACATTATGTTTCTGCCACCGTCTCTTACGGCAAAATAGAGCTTCTGGAAATCAGGACAGCGATCACTCACCTCGAATTAGACAAATATTTTTTCTGCTACAAAGACATTCTCCAAACACCCCACAGGACCGACATCCCCGTTATTTGCAAGAGGAAGCGACGCAGGTACAGAGGACAGAGAGCCGGATGCCTGGTCAGGACCCGGAGAAGGCGACTGGGAAAGCTAACGTTACCGTCAAAACTACTCGCCAACATTCAATCATTGGACAATAAATTAGATGAGGTACGATCACGAATATCCTACCAACGGGACATCAAAAACTGTAATATCCTATGTTTCACGGAATCGTGGCTGAATGACGACATGGATATTCAGCTAGCGGTATATACGCTGCACCGGCAAGATAGAACAGAGGGGGGTTGTGCATATTATTTGTAAACAACAGCTGGTGCACGAAATCTAAGGAAGTCTCTAGATTCGCCTGATTCGCTTTATATTGTGATAAATTGCAGGCCACACTACTTGACTAAAGCGTTTTCAGCTATACTTTTCGTGGCTGTTTATTTACCACCACAGACAGATGCTGGTACTAAGACCGCACTCAGTCAGCTGTATAGGGAAATAAGCAAACAGGAAACCACTCACCCAGAGGCGGCGCTCCTAGTGGCCGGAGTCTTTATTGCAGGGAAACTAAAATTAGTTCGACCAAATTTCTATCAACATGTTAAATGTGCAACCAGAGGGAAAAAAATTCTAGATCACCTAACACCTTTTTTGCACTATTGGTTAGAGCCTGTAAGTAAGCATTTCACTGTAAGGTCTACACCTGTTGTATTCTGAGCACGTGACAAATAAACTTGGATTTGATTTGTATGTAAACTTCCGACTTCAACGGTATTCAAAAACGCTCATTACTGCTTTTTTTTCTATGGGATTGGTGAAGACAGCTCATTGTGGAAGAAAATGAATGAAGCGGAAGAGTGTGAAGCAGCCAGAATGCTATTGATGACGTCTTCCATTCTTCTTTGTTTTCATACGAGTGTCACGCACCCAGATGACCTTACACTGGTTGCTTGAGAATGTTGTTGTTATAGTATTGAGGTTGCAAACATTCACTTCCCCCGTATGAAGAATGAAGAACTTCTGGATAGATCTACTGAATTAGCATTCTAAATCCAGATATGTGCTTGCTAGAGGATTTGATGCAATAGTCGTTACTTGCACCTTCATGCAAATCCTGTAAAAAATGTGCACACACAATTAAAAAAAATGTAAACAAATGATATTATATCAGTGAATCCTCACTTTAAAAAGTGTAGGGCCAGGATTAAATCCAATTGTGCTTTGCAGCTCTTCACCAACATATGCTGTGTTAACCGTGAATATGGTCTCCGCGAAGGCAGGAACATTGCCTTTTAAAGGTGCATAGCCGACAAAGCGCGATCAGATTAACTTTGAGCTTTACCTGTGAGGTTTATTACTTTGCTCCATTCCAAAGTCAAGGCTCTGGCCTTCCCTAAACAGGATGTTAGAACCTGCTTCCTTCAATTGTGCATTGTTTCTCATGTACAACTGAACACGTCTGACAAGGGCCACTGGGAGGGACTCCAGCTGCAGCTCTACCTCACACTCGTGACACTGTCAGAGCCCCACCAAACCAGTCTTAAATGTTGGTGGCACTGGCCTACTTTTTGATGATATGTACATCTTGCAGTTTGTAGCTTGAAAAAGCTAACATTGGGTAACACACTTTCTAATTTATTGAATTAGCTGGGGTTTCATCTTGACGAATCACTATCAATGACCATTATCATTGTTGTTACTATTTTTATGGTCCAATAAATATATATATTTTTTTCACTCTGCTCTGTGGGAATACAGCTATTGATCGAAGGTCAGAATCAGGGTGGGAATGTGTTTGTTAAGGAAATATCTAAAGCATCCCAGGCATTACTCATCTTAAAGGAAAGTATTCAGAATCCTTGACATTTTCCACATTTTGACATGTTACAGCCTTATTTTAAAATTGATTTAAAAAATGTTTTCCCTCATCAACCTACACCCAATATCATATAATGACTAAGTTAAAACAGGTTTTTAGACATTTTTGAAAATGTATTAAAAATAAAAACGGAAATATCACATTGACATATGTATTCAGACCCTTTACTCAGTACTTTGTTGAAGCACCTTTGGCAGCGATTACAGCTTCGGGTCTTCTTGGGAATGGCGCTACAAGCTTGGCACACCTGTATTTGGGGAGTTTCTCCCATTCTTCTCTGCAGATCCTCTCAAGCTCTGTCAGGTTGGATGGGGAGCGTCACTGCACAGCTATTTTCAGGTATTTTCAGAGATGTTAGATCAGGTTCAAGTCCGGGGTTTGGCTGGGCCACTCAAGAACATTCAGAGACTTGTCCCGAAGCCTCTCCTGCGTTGTCTTGGCAATGTCCTTAGGCTCGTTGTTCTGTTGGAAGGTGAAGTTTTGCCCCATTCTAAGGTCCTGAGCGCTCTGGACCAGGTTTTCATCAAGGATCTCTGTACTTTGCTCAGATTATCTTTCCATCGATCCTCACGAGTCTCCTAGTCCCTGCCGCTGAAAAACCTCCCCACAACATGATGCTGCCACCACCATGCTTCACCGTAGGGATGGAGCCAGGTTTCCTCCAGATGTGACACTGGGCATTCAGGCCAAAGAGTTCAATCTTGGTTTCATCCGACCAGAGAATCTTGTTTCTCATGGTCTGAGAGTCCTTTAGGTGCCTTTTGGCAAACCTAGGGCTGTCATATGCCTTTTATTCAGGAGTGATTTCTGTCTGGCCACTCTACCATTAAGGCCTGATTGGTGGAGTGCTGCAGAGATGGTTGTCCTTCTGGACTGGAAGGTTCTCCCATCTCCACAGAGGAACTCTGGAGCACTATCAGAGTGGCCAAAAAGTGGTCAGATGAAGCAGATGCTTAACCACAGGACTGTTTTGCTATCACAGACTGGAACATGTTTTGTGATTCTTCCGATGGCATCAGTCACTGGCTTTATCAATAAGTGCATTGAGGACGTCATCCCCAAAGTGACTGTACGTACATACCCCAACCAGAAGCCATGAATTACAGGCAACGTTCGCACTGAGCTAAAGGATAGAGCTGCCACTTTCAAGTTGCGGGACTCTAACCCGGAAGCTTATAAGAAATCCCGCTATACCTGCGACAAACCATCAAACAGGCAAAGCGTCAATACAGGGCTAAGATTGAATCATACTACACTGGCTATGACACTCGTCTTATGTGGCAGGGCATGCAAACTATTACAGACTACAAAGGGAAGCACAGCCGTGAGCTGTCCAGTGACACGAGCCTACCAGATGAGCTAAATCACTTCTATGCTCGTTTTGAGGAAAGCAACACTGAGGCATGCATGAGAGCATCAGCTGTTCCGGACGACTATGCGATCACGTTTTCAAAAGCCGGCGTGAGTGAGACCTTTAAACAGGTCAACATTCACAAGGCTGCGGGACCAGACGGATTACCAGGACGTGGCAGGTGTCTTCACTGACATTTTCAACATGTCCCTGATTGAGTCTGTAATACCAACATCTTTCAAGCAGACCACCATAGTCCCTGTGCCCAAGAACACGAAGGCAACCTCCCTAAATGACTACAGACCTGTAGCGATGAAGTTCTTTTAAAAGGCAGGTAATGGCTCACATCAACACCATTATCCCAGAAACCCTAGATCCACTCCAATTTGCATACCGCCCAAACAGATCCATAAATGATGCAATCTCTATTGCACTCCACACTGCCCTTTCCCACCTGGACAAAAGGAACATCTATGTGAGAATGCTATTCATTGACTACAGCTCAGCATTCAACACCATAGTACCCTCAACGCTCATCACTAAGATAAGGATCCTGGGACTAAACACCTCCTTCTACAACTGGATCCTGGACTTGCTGACGCACCGCCCCCAGGTGGTGAGTGTAGGTAGCAACACATCTGTCATGCTGATCCGCAAACCTGGAGCCCCCCGGGGGTGCATGCTCAGTCCCCTCCTGTACTCCCTGTTCACCCACGACTGCATGGCCAGGCATGACTCCAACACCATCATTAAGTTTGCAGACGACACAACAGTGGTAGGCCTGATCACCGACAACGACGAGACAGCCTATAGGGAGGAGGTCAGAGACCTAGCCGGATGGTGCCAGAATAACAACCTATCCCTCAACGTAACCAAGACAAAGGAGATGATTGTGGACTACAGGAAAACAATGCCTGAGCACGCCCCCATTCTCATCGACGGGGCTGTATAGGAGCAGGTTGAGAGCTTCAAGTTCCTTTGTGTCAACATCATCAACAAACAAGAATGGTCCAAACACACCAAGACAGTCGTGAAGAGGGCACGACAAAGCCTATTCCCCCTCAGGAAACTAAAAAGATTTGGCATGGGTCCTGAGATCCTCAAAAGGTTCTACAGCTGCAACATCAAGAGCATCCTGACTGGTTGCATCACTGCCTGGTATGGCAATTGCTCGGCCTCCGACCGCAAGTCACTACAGAGGGTAGTGCATACGGCCCAGTACATCACTGGGGCTAAGCTGCCTGCCATCCAGGACCTCTACACCAGGTGGTGTCAAAGACCCCAGCCCCAAATTGTCAAAGACCAGAGCCAGCCACGTTACAGACTGTTCTCTCTGCTACCGCATGGCAAGCGGTACCAGAGTGCCAAGTCTAGGACAAAAAGGCTTCTCAACAGTTTTTACCCCCAAGCCATAAGACTCCTGAACAGGTAATCAAATGGCTACCCGGACTATTTGCACTGTGTGCCTCCCCCACAACCCCTCTTTTACGCTGCTGCTTCTCTCTGTTTATCATATATGCATAGTCACTTTAACTATACATTCATGTACATACTACCTCAATTGGCCCGACCAACCAGTGCTCCCGCACATTGGCTAACTGGGCTATCTGAATTGTGTCCCGCCACCCACCACCCACCAACCGCACTTTTACGCTACTGATACTCTCTGTTCATCATATATGCTTAGTCACTTTAACCGTATCTACATGTACATACTACCTCAATCAGCCCGACTAACTGGTGTCTGTATGTAGCCTCGCTACTTTTATGGCTTCGCTACTGTATATAGACTCGCTACTGTTATTTTCCACTGTCTTTTTACTGTTGTTTTTATTTCTTTACTTAACTATTGGTCACCTAATGCACTATTGATTAGAGCCTGTAAGGAAGTATTTCACTGTAAGGTCTACACCTGTTGTATTCGGAGCATGTGACAAATAAACTTTGATTTGATCAACTCCCTGACCAAGGCCCTTCTCCCCCGATTGCTCAGTTTGGCCGGGCGGCCAGCTCTAGGAAGGGTCTTGGGGGTTTCATACTTCTTCCTTTTAAGAATGATGGAGGCCACTGTGTTCTTGGAGACCTTCAATGCTGCAGAAATGTTTTGCTACCCTTCCCCAGATCTGTGCCTCGACACATTCCTGTCTTGGAGCTCTACGGACAATTCCTTCACTTGGTTATTTTTCTGACATGCACTGTCAACTGTGGGACCTTATATAGACAGGTGTGTGCCTTTCCAAATCATGTCCAATCCACTGATTATACCACAAGTGGACTCCAATCAATAAACACCTCAAGGATGATCAATGGACGCAGGATGCACCTGAGCTCAATTTTGAGTTTCATAGCAAAGGGTCTGAATATTTATGTAAATAAGGTATTCCTGTTTTACATTTTTTATAAATTTGCTAAAATTTCTAAAAACCTGTTATGCTTTGTCATTATGGGGTATTGTGTGTAGATTGCTGAGATATAAATACAAATACTTTTTTTAGAATAAGGTTAACGGGTCTGAATACTTTCACTGTATGCTTTCTTTTTTTCTGTGGTATCGTTTTGGTATCGTTTCGGTATCAATTATTGGGATGGTATTGAGTATTGTGATATTAAACCTGGTATCAGTATAGAAGTCAAAACACTGACACTGAGTAACTAAATCTTTACCAATAAGCAGTAACGCTTGCTATAATTATTATTATTATTGCAGTGATTATTATTCAAAATGGTAATGGTAGAGGTAGTATGGGTAATGATAGTAGTTTAATGGTGGTATTGGCTGTAAGGTAACAAATTGTGGAAAAAGTCAAGGGGTCTGAATACTTTCCGAATGCACTGTAATCAATATGAATTCGGAGGTCAGAAATGATTAAATATTAAAGCATTAGACCTCTCAATAAAGGCTTCAGTCATACAAAAGTTATACTTAAATCCAAACTGGTTCTCTAGCAGATTAGTATGAATGTCTCACCCTATGTTCAAGAATGGCCTTTTTCCCTTTATTCAGATTACAACCTCTCACTTTCGATTATTTGAAAATGAAATAATCTCCAAAATATTGCTATTTTTAAAATATTTTCCCGTTCTAATGAAAAGCATGCACAGAGTAAACTTCCTGCTACTCAGGCCCAGATGCTAATATATGCATATTATTAGTAGTATTGGATAAAAAACACTATGAAGTTTCTAAAACTGTTTGAATGATATAACAGAACTCATAGGGCAGACAAAAACCTGAGAAAAATCCAACCAGGAAGTGGGAAATCTGAGGTTTGTAGTTTTTCAACTCATTGCTTATCAAATATACAGTGTCTATGGGGTCATATTGTTCCTAAGGCTTCCACTAGCTGTCAACAGTCTTTAGAACACTGTTTGAGGCTTCTACTGTGAAGTGGGGGCGAATGAGAGCTGATTGAGTAAGGAGTCTGCCAGAGTGCCATGAGCTGATCACACTCGCTCACATGAGAGGTAGCTGCGTTCCATTGCAATTCTAAAGACAAAGGAATTCTCTGGTTGGAACATTATTGAAGATTTATGTTAAAAACATCCTAAAGATTGATTCTATACATCGTTTGACATGTTTCTATGAACTGTAATATAACTTTTTGCACTTTTCATCTGAACTTTCGCCTGGACTTGCCCGCGCCTCGTGAGTTTGGATTTGTTTACTAAACGCACTAACAAAAGGAGGTATTTGGACATAAATGATGGACTTTATCGAACAGAACAAACATTTATTGTGGAACTGGGATTCCTGGGAGTGCATTCTGATGAAGATCATCAAAGGTAAGTGAATGTTTATAACACCATTTATGACTTTTACTGACTCCACAACATGGCGGGTATCTGCGGCTTGTTTTTGTGTCTGAGCTCCGTACTCAGATTATTGCATGGTTTGCTTTTTCCGTAAAGCTTTTTTGAAATCTGACACAGCGGTTGCATTAAGGAGAAGTATATCAATAATTTTGTGCATAGTACTTGGTATCTTTTATCAAAGGTTATTATGAGTATTTCTGAAATTGATGTGGCTCTCTGAAAATTCGCCGGATGTTATCGAGGCACAACATTACTGACCATAAAGCGCCAATGTACACTGAGATTTTTGGATATAAATATGAACTTTATCGAACAAAACATACATCTATTGGGTAACATAAAGTCCTATGAGTGTCATCTGATGAAGATCCTCAAAGGTTAGTGATTCATTTTATCTCTATTTCTGCTTTCTGTGACTCTTCTCTCCGCTAGCGGAATCCCTAGCCCTAACAAGTTTTAACGGGACATTTGTAAATCATGCGACGCCTTATGTCACCATCGCAGATTTTCGAGGAAACAACAAATGTTGGTACTGTGGTATCCCAGGAGGTCTAACCCGGGGGGTGGTAAATAGAGGGGAGGTACGTGATGCGACGTTGGCTCGCTCTGTTGGGAGTACACGAGCTGGGCACCCCGACACGGATAGCTCCAAGTGGAGGTAATTAGGGGAAAGTGCCAACCAGCCGTGGAGGCCACATAAAAGGAGCACTGTGGCACACCGCGGGAGAGGACCGGAAGAGACCGAAGAGTGCCGCTATGAGTGTGGTGAGCCGGGACAGCTCCCGGGAGGAGGCCATGCTCTCCACATCCCCCAGCTCTGGGTTAACCCGGATGGCGAGTTATGTCATCTCCTGGTGGGCGCACTCCGATGGTTCCTGTACGAATCAATGGCATCGACACCAGTGCTCTGCTGGACTCCGGCAGCATGGTAACCCTGGCCCACCCACAGTGGCTCACCCGAGAGGGGAAAGATGAATCGGGGGACGAGGAGGAGACAGTGTCCTGTGTACAAGGGGACACGAAGAGGTACCCAACTGTGCCGGCGAGGTTAACCACCCCGAAGGGGGAGTGCCAGATGCTCGTGGGGGCTGTTCCTAATTCTCCTCTGTGGATATTGCCCTCTCTTCCAGGTACTGTGGAGGAGGGACCTGGGGAGGCACGCAAGTAAGGTAGGAAGAAAAGGAAAGGACGGTGGCCTGTGCAACCCACCCACCGCCACGAGAGGTGTCCACTGGGCCCGAGTCGGACTCGGAGGAGGGAGATGACCCTGCTCCGGCAAGCGAGCCACCGTGCGAGGAAGACCTCAGGCTCCCTTTATGGAGGTGGAGGCCCCAGACGGACCTCCCGACATGGGAATCCTCACGGGTCCGTTCGGGATTGCCCAGTTAGAAGACCCCAATCTCCAGAATGCTAGGGGCCAGGTGATTTTGGTGGATGGCTGACTGTTAACTGGGGTAAGCGAGTGGCGCTACCCCCACTTCGACATAGAGCGTAATTTATTGATTCAGGCAGTAAAGCACAATGGGGAGACAAAAGACTTGTTACTCATACCCAGGCAGTATGTTAGGACTGTGTTGCAGCTTGCCCACACCCACCTGCTTGGGGCACACCTGGGGATGGAGAAATCCAGGGAGTGGATCGGGAACCGCTTCCACTGGCCTGGAGTCAAGCGTGACGTGGAGGACTACTGCCGTAGTTGCCCAGAGTGCCAGATCACAGCTTTGAGGGTACATTATAGAAACCCTTTGGTTCCTTTGCCCATTATAGGAGTGCCATTTGAGCGGGTGGCAATGGATCTGGTGGGTCCATTGGTATTCCGCGGGAAATCCTGACGGACCAGGGCACCGCATTCATTACTCGTGTGATGAAACATGTCTGCAATCAATTACGAATAAAACAGGACCAGTGTGTACCATCCACAAATAGATGGGGATTAGTTGAATGCTTCAATAAGACCCCAAAGCAGATGCTGAAGAAGTCATCAAGGGAGACGGGAGGAACTGGTACCAGCTGCTGCCCCACCCGATGTTCTCAGTGCGCAAGGTACCCCAAGCATCCACTGGGTTCTCCCCCTTTGAGCCCCTGTATGGCCATCAGTCCCGCGGACTGCTGGACCTAGCCAAGGAGGTCTGGGAAGAGCAGCTGACCCCCCTTCGCAGCATAGTAGAACATATGGATGAGGGAGAGGATGACGGCGATTTGGCCAATGGTGACAGAGCACATGGCCCAGGCGCAACGCGCCCAGGAGCGTGTCTACAACCGGGGGGCCTAACCACGAGAGTTCCACCCAGGCGAGAAGGTCTTGGTGCTGATCCCTACAACGGAGAGTAAATTCCTGGCTATGTGGCATGGCCCTGGCTACGACATCCTTGAGTGGGTAGGCGACGTCAATTACAAGGTCCGCCAAACAGGGCGGCGAAAACCCCTCCAGCTTCACCATGTGAACTTGCTGAAGAAATGGCACACACAAAATTGGTAAGAGAGCAACGCCTTCATGGCACGCCGATGACGCGGCCGGTCTTCATTTGACCGACTGTATCTTTGTCAAATAAGCACCAATCGGGGTCAAGTTAGGAGTATCCGGAAACCCTGTATATGTTGCAAATTGTAGGTGCTAACCTATTGTGACAGCATGCCTTTTCCTTTTGGACAAAAATTATAAGAACATTTAGAGTTATGAAGTTATGAAAACTGGTTGTTTTGCAAATATTGAACTTATAATATGGCTACTAATAATGGAACAGCTACATCAAAGTCCCATTTACATCAAAAATTGAGATTTGGTTGTAAAAAGCAGAATTCTCCTTTAAGCCAAGACTCTTAAGTTCCAGTGACTAGAGAGATACATGCTTTTTGGGAGGCAGCTATGAAATCCAATTTATGAAATAAATAGTATCTTTATATAATAATTTATGAAAAGCTCATTATGAATGTTTTGGCGTACACCATGTAATCATCATTAAAACATTTCCAAAAGTGTATATATTTAGGATGTAATACATTTTTTATTTTTTATGTTTACATTGACTTGAAATCTGAGAATAGGAATATACCACACACAAATAAACAGTTTCATTTAAGTTGAAATACATGCACATTTTTTATTAAACAGTAATATAAAATACTTTTTCATAGTTGAGTGCATGCTTCATCTGCCAACTGGTTTGAAGTTAAATTACAAAAGCAAGGCTTTATGTCGTGTAGTGAATTACTTGGGCACTTAAGCAGTTTTAAAAAAAACAACTTTTTTTTGTTTTATCTTAAAGTATTAAGCAGTAACAAACCTGTAACTGATATACAAAGCAGAGTTCCAAATAATAATAATAACATTATTAATAATAGTAATTAAATTACACTTTCTGTGGCACGTTTACAAAACAGAACAAACATTTCTAACCCGTTATATGGCACTAACAGTTATCATGCATTTTGAGTTCCACATGTAACCACAAACCTCACAAGAATGGTCAAACATGCTAAATCTGACTATGTGCACTTACAAGTGCATGTTAAAAATATGATTCCTTTTCCATCTCAGATAGTTAAATGTTTCAATTATAAAAGAAGTTGAAGGCATATAAAGCATTATCATGGTGTTAATTTAATGAATGCCGATATACGTTTCCAGTATATATTCACTAAGCGCACTACATTTAAAAACAGGCCTCCGTAGCCAAGGCATTCAATTCATTTATCCAATCCTTTGTTTCATTTTATAAAACATGCATAGGCAGACACTTTCAGGTGATTTTTTTTTTTTTACACAATATAGGTTCTTTATGTTTACTTTGTTCGCAATACTTTAAAAAGAGAAAAATGAACACACAGAATTCCAGCAAGCCACAATAAAATCTATATTCCCAAAAAACAACAAAAACATATTTGCAAATAATATATAAATGTAAATTCCAGTTATGAAACTCCCAAAAAATAGGTATTCATCACCAAGGTAATAATTTGCCATTTTCCAGAAATCTGGGTCAAAAGCACACACCAAATGAACCTGAGGTAAGCATAATCTGTACAAAACCATAAAACTTTAACTTTTTGGGGCATTTAAACAATGTTGCAACATTCTTTTTAAGACTGCCTAATTTATTTCAGAGCTATTTTATAAGAGTAGCAAAAAAAGTTATTAATAAATAGTCCTTACTTAATTTGTACACCCTTATATGTTAAAAACATGTTTTTTTATGTTTTGCCCTTTTTAGTGCTGTATTTTGTAAACGTACAATAGTTAGTAAGAAGTTACACAAAATGTCCATATCCAGTAAAACCGGGCTCTCCAACCCTGTTCCTGGAGAGCAACCGTCCTGTAGGTTTTCACTGCAACCCTAATCAAGTGTACCTGATTCTAATAATTAGCTGGTTGATAAGCTGAATCAGGTTATAGTAGTTACAACTGGGGTTGGAGTGAAAATCTACAGGAGGGTAGCTTTTCAGGAACAGGGTTGGAGAGCCCTGCAGTAAAATGAGCTAGGGGCTTTCATAAATTCTCTCTCGCTCTCTCTCTCTCTCTCTCTCTCTCTCTCGCTCTCGCTCTCTCTCTCTCTCTCTCTCTCTCTCTCTCTCTCTCTCTCTCTCGTCTCAGAATCAAGCACGTCATCACCAGCTTCGAGGAGGCCAAGGGCCTGAAAAAGTGAACGAGCGATAACTTTCCGTAGTTCGACCCACCCTGGTCGCCACAGACTGCCACCACCAGCCGTGGTGGAGCGTGCCCCTTCACTGGATGTTGCTGCTGTCCTTGGCGTCTGTGCCATTGGTCTCCGAGGACAGAGCCTTGTTGAGGGAGTTGAGGCTGGCGTCTGAGGGGAGGCCGTCCCGCCTCGGGGGCATCCGCTCGTTGATGCGGTCCAGGCCCTTGGCCTCCGCAAAGCTGGTGATTTTGTGCTGGGGCGAGAAGCCCTTGATGGCTGGAGGATGGAGGGATGGAGAGGGGAAAATGGAGGGAATGGGTGATTTAGAGGAGAGAAGTAGAAAAGACATGTACAATATTTAATAAGGTTACTTATTTCTGGTTCAGAAGCACAAACACACATCAGTGTGTTTGGGTTGCCTTTGGTTTTGTTCAGAGTCAATAATTAATAGTGATAGCAATCAAGTCATGTGATGACAAAATAATGAATTCCATACAACGAATAAAAATCCATTTGTCTGAAATGGTTGACTATATAAACCATTGCACTGAATGGAAAAATCCCTTGATGGTTGTTAGCATAGCAGAGGCTTAGTAGACCAACCCACAGAAACCACAGCATCGACATTTTAACAATATAGTTATTTGTGAGAAAAATATATTTCTATACTATGCTTCTCTCAATAGTATCACGCCAATGTGCATTTCATCTGCTTAGTGTTTTCCTAGAAACAACTACAGTAAGAATACAAGTTGGGTGCGTGTATTTATAAGTATGTATATAACTTAACTTCTTCATGCAGAGACATTTTGAACACTTAAATGATAAATTCTATCTATTTTTATTCTCATCTTGTAATATCATAGGTATGAGCCATCCCATGTAGTGTTCATTCTGCCTTTTGAAGACATTAGAGAAGTATAACACAATCAATATGAACAATTCATCAGAGTAAATGACAACACAATATCAACACCAATTACCATATTATCGTAATTATATAACCCGAAAGACAAATGGATTACATAATCCTACTGAAGAGGGTATGTCTGGTGCTGGAGGTAAATAGGTTTTCATTGTACCAGGAAATATTTACAAAAGTAAAAGCACTGCTGATATATCACATAATTAACTCACAAGCAGAAAAGTATGTACACTCCTGGCCAAAGGTTTTAGAACACCTACTCATTCAAGGGTTTTTCTTTATTTTTTACTATTTTCTACATTGTAGAATAATAATGAAGACATCAAACTATGAAATAACACATGGAATCATGTAGTAACCAAAAAAGTGTTAAACAAATCAAAATACATTTTATATTTAAGACTATTCAAATAGCCACCCTTTGCCTTGATGACAGCTTTGCACACTCTTGGCATTCTCTCAACCAGCTTCACCTGGAATGCTTGTCCAACAGTCTTGAAGGAGTTCCCACATATGTCAAGCACTTGTTGGCTGCTTTTCCTTCACTCTGCAGTCCAACTCATCCCAAACCATCTCAATTTGGTTGAGGTCGGGGGATTGTGGAGGCCAGGTCATCTGATGCAGCGCTCCATCACTCTACTTCTTGGTCAAATAGCCCTTATACAGCCTGGAGGTGTGTTGGGTCATGGTCCTGTTGAAAAACAAAGGATAGTCCCCCTAAGCGCAAACCAGATGGGATGGCGTATCGCTGCAGAAAGCTGTGGTAGCCAAGCTGCTTAAGTGTGCCTTGAATTCTAAATAAAATGACAGACAGTGTCACCAGCAAAGCACCCCCACACCATAACACTTTTTCCCTCCATGCTTTACGGTGGGAAATACACATTTGGAGATCATCCGTTCACCCACACCGCGTCTCACAAAGATACGTCGGTTGGAACCAAAAATCTCAAATTTGGACCAGACCAAAGGACAAATTTCCACCGGTCTAATGTCCATTGCTCGTGTTTCTTGGCCCAAGAACCATGAAGGCCTGATTCACAGTCTCGTTTGAAAGTTGACGTTGAGATGTGTCTGTTACTTGAACTCTGCAAACCATTTATTTGGGCTGCAATTTCTGAGGCTGGTAACTCTAAATTAACTTATCTTCTGCAGCAGAGGTAACTCTGGGTTGTCCATTCCTGTGGCGGTCCTCATGAGAGCCAGTTTCATCATAGCACTTGATGGTTTTTGCGACTGCACTTGAAGAAACTTTCAATGTTCTTGAAATGTTCCATATTGACTGACCTTCATGTCTTAAAGTAATGATGGACTGTCGTTTCTCTTTGCTTATTTGAGCTGTTCTTGCCATAATATGGATTTGGTCTTTTACCAAATAGGGCTATCTTCTGTGTACCCTCCCCCACCCACCTTGTCACAACAAAACTGATAGGCTAAAACACATTAAAAAGCAAATACATTCAACAAATTAACTTTTAAGAAGGCACACCTGTTAATTGAAATGCATTCCAGGTGACTACTTAAGAAGCTGGTTGAGATAATGCCAAGAGTGTGCAAAGCTGTCAACAAGGCACAGGGTGGCTATTTGATGAATCTCAAATATAAAATAGATTTTGATTTGTTTAACACTTTTTTGGTTACTACATGATTCCATATGTGTTATTTCATAGTTTTGATGTCTTCACTATTATTCTACAGTGTAGAAAATAGCAAAAATAAAGAAAAACCCTTGAATGAGTAGGTGTTCTAAAACTTTTGACCAGTAGTGTATGTAAGTCAATTATGAGATGAAATTAAGCATTTAGGGGAAAATACATGTGCAAATTATTCAGTGTGAAAGTGAACATGGAAGTAAATAGTGTAAAAAAAAGAAAAAGAAACTGTAAAAACAACATTTTGCAACTGATGCTCTATCAAAAAATAAACCTGAAGATACTTGACTGCATATTTCAAAAAGGCACAATTGAAAACACCTGAGGACCCCCAGGACCAGACCACCCCACCACTGTACTACACAAACAAAACAAAAGGACCAAGGAAATGGAAAAGAGAAAAATGAATGGAAAATAGAGAGTGGGGCCCACATACACTGAAACATACAGTATACCACAGAAAAAGTACTACAACAGTGAGACTACGCTCACATGCATAAACACTACTACAAAAGGTACTTGTTGCTAACCACTTGTTAAGCCTGCTCAGAACATGCAACAAATTACTAAGGGGCAAGGGGGCTATAATGGTAGTCAGCAGTTACATTTTCAGGATATCCTTTTTCTGGATCAGAACAATTTGGGAGGAATTAGCGATATTATTAAATTATGGGTGTGGAGAGAGGGGGCTGATGGGTCTTGCAGTTTGTGTTGCTGCATAGTACAGGTCAGACACAGGTTATTAGCAGCTCAACAAAGAGAACAGGACACAGCAGGCCCACAGAGGAACCACATGGAAAAATAAGCTAAAAGAGTCTCGTCACTGATGCACGTCATCCTCTAGGGGGCGCTTATGAGGAGTCGCTGAACAATTCCAACTTAAATAGCAGCTAGCTAGCAAATCGCTATTTGCCCATTTTCTTTTTGGAGTTGGAGGCCAATTTGGCTTTCAAAGCCTCTGTTGGAAAAGCAAATTTTGTTCTGATTTGTTTCTATCTCACGTATATTAGTGCCAAGACAAAGCACAACTGTATTAGTTGTTTCAAAGGGGGACAATCAGATCGGTCTTTCTTAGGAAGACTGAGTGGGTGGATGAGTTGGTGTAGGGGCATGGGGTGTTGTATGAAGTCACAGGTGTGACATAATATCCTGCTGAGTGCTGTTGTTTTTCAGACAAACGTATGAGTGGACACTACTTAGTGGAGGGGATACTGCAAAACAATGTACATACAGATTAAGCTGAAAACCTTGTCGGTGGGAGGGAGGGGAGGGTGGCTATATCCTAGCAGGTGAAAAGAAAAGTAATGCATTTAATGCTATCTGCCTAGTATGATCTTTGTTCAGCAGTGATATGATCTTTGTTCAACAGTGATATGATCTTTGTTCACCTTTGAAACAAGTGTGGCTTTTCTGTACTCTCCCCCTTTTTTTTTGGGGGGTTAATTATTATGCCACAATTTGTTAGCTCAAACACCCAACACACTCTGTAACAAGCTACGGCGAGATGGATGAAAACGCAGCAGGCGGGGGCCCCTGTCTATTGCGGTAAGAAGCAACAGAGAGGGCCGCCGGCCTAGTTACCTTCGTCTGCCTCAATAGCCTCAATAGTAGCTGAAGAGAAGAAGACGGGGGTTGCAAAACGAATGAGAAGAAGGGTGACCAGCGAGGAATTCATTTGGTTTTTTCCCAGGAACCGGTCAATGAGCAGCAAAAAGAGAGAGCCAATGCAAAGACAACAATGTTAAAAACAAAAAAACTCCCTGTGTTTTTCGGACAGAGGACACTCATGGGAGGAGGAGCAGGAATCAAGCGGGTGTGTTAAGACAGACAAAGAAGGAAGGGGGTAGTTAACCAAAAAGGTGACAGACAGAATGGAGCCAGTCAAATACCCATTGTACACAAATGTGTGGTGTGCTGGTATTTTGAGCTTGGTAAAAACGGCACCCGTATCTGACAAAGGGACAAGAAGCGGTGCTGGACGGCTATAGAAAATGGATGTCGGGGAGGGGGATGCCGTGACAAGTAGGACTGGAGAGGATTGATGATTATCAAAGGGGTGAATGTGAATATCTGTCTGATGTATCCTCACTCAACAAACTACACACTGGAGCAGAGTTGGGGGGGGGGTGACATATGATCGGTGTTTAACAGGAGTTAGGCTACAGTACATGTAGACGTGTGGGTGAGAACAGAAACAACTCTGCCAAAGTCATAAATGCGGCTGCAGCTGAACAACCGAGCTCAGATAAAAGAAAAGAAGAATGTTCTCTGGAAACATAGGCTACAAGCTATCATGAACTGTAGCGCAGCCGCGTCTTTTGACACGAACCGGCGAAAGAGCAGATGCACCTTTAAAAAACACACCGTGGGAATATTTTGATGCACTTACCACTTACCGTACAAATCCTTCTGTTCTATAGCAATACTTATCATCAAACACTTATCACCAGAAATACGGAAATGACTCTGTACTCAGGTGGTGCACAAAGAGAAAAAAAAATGGGCTCGGGTGGGACTGCAAATGATACTTAGCGGCTACAGCTCTACAACTTGAACAGGTCGATGTGGATATGGAGGTACGATACATAATGCACAAGAGCGACGTACACACACAGGAAAGCTACAAGGAGGTCCAAAAGAAACCAAGTGGTTGATGGATTGCACAACATTGCGGTAGAAGCACATTGGAGACTGTCTGAACAATAGGAGCCTATGGCGAGCTGTGATTCTACCAATGCTGCGACAGAAAATCTCTTTGAACGTCACTCTGCCTCCCAACATGGCTCCTCCTCGCTACTGCATCTCCATTGGATGGCTTTGGCCCATCGTTGCATCACTGGGAACTACTGTACATGGTTGCCCCTATGCAGTCGGAATCAACAATGTGTGGTTTGTGTGTGTGTGTGTGTGTGTGTGTGTGTGTGTGTGGGAGAGAGAGATAGAGTTATAGACTACTGTTTATAAGGCAAACATGTAGCATTTCTGTGGTAAACTTCGGGAGAAGTGAACCCAGAAATAGATGTCGACGGTTCAGAGCAGTAGAGGATCGAAAACATGACTTAAATTCACTGTAGGCTTAAAACAACTGATAGAGGAGACTTAAACTGACCAAGAGAACCAAAGAGAGGAGAATGAAGTTCTTTGGATTTCTGCCTTGTTTGTGGGTGACAAGGTAGATAATATGTATCCCCTTTCATACACGGTTGTTTATGTCAATTCCAATTCATCCTTTGCATCTTACTCGGTACCTAGCCTTCCCTGACATCTTAAAAATCACTTCAAATTTGTCAAATCAAAGGACATGATTTTGTTCTATTTAAAATAAATTCAAATTCTAAATTGTCTATGTTATAGCCTGATTCCGTCGGTAGATTATTCAATTCCACTTGTCATCTTTGGAAGAAATGTCTTCCCTGTGGAAAAGCATCTTATAATGCTAGTCTGTCACGTAAAGGAGATTGATCGATCGTCAGACTGTTTTTGGGAGTGTTTGGAATTCAACATGGGAGGGTGAATTCTACAATATTCTCACAAAACACTGCTGACACAATACTTGCACAACAGATTATACCTGTGGTTTCTAGGGAAAGAGGAGAAAGAAGAAGACAGAGACAATATTTGAGATATAACCAGTAGATTTCAGAGAGGAAGGTGGAGAGGGGGGGGGGTAAGGAAAGCAAGACAGCATTAAAAGAGACAATGGCGAAAAACTTCTAACATTTTATGACGGTATTATCTAAAACCAACATCAGAGAAAGGGGCCACGCTTTGCAGTACTTAGATATTAGCTTATTCTAGGGTAACCTTGCTGCAGTAATGCTTATATTGACTACAGATAGTTACATTGTATTTCCCACTGCTGCAACTGTGTTCTATGACATAAAAGTCGTAAAGAAATATACCGGGTTTAAGAGAAAATGCCCTGAGAGAAAAAAAAATAGTGAAATAAGTATCAGGTATCTGCTTGTCTTTGAGGTAGATGCATTGCTAATTAAATATTTTTATAAGTGTGTATTGATGGGGGCGGAACACGGTGGCCTGGGGAGTGTGAGGGGTGTTGTGGACTAGACATGGAGGTCCAGGGTGTGTGTTGTGCGGCGTACCATTCTGGAGCTTCTCCTTGCCTCCGGACAGCACTCCACTGGGCAGCATGCCGGTGGGGGTCAGCCCTTTCAGTGTCAACACACTCTCACTCTCCTCCCTGCAGGGACAACAAACAAAGAAATGGAACTGGATTCAACTAACCATGAAGCTGTTTATTAGCTCAATGTTTAATTAGCTCAATAAAATGACAATCATCCATGAATTTTCTCAGCGTTCAGTCTCTTGACCACGATGATTCAGGATGTTGTTTTTGAATTGCTTGTTTTTTTTGCTGTTGTTGTTGCTTGACATCACTTTGAAATGCCTTTATTTAATGAATAGTGCTATAAAAGTTTAATAAATTATTATTATTATCTATTGGGAGTTGAACCATGAAGTGAGAGGTTAAACAGAAAAAGGAGCACCGAACAGGAAGAGTTGAGACACAGGAAGAGCTTTTCACTATTTAAAAAGTAACTGTCCAGTGTTTCAAGATTTCTATGAAATATGACCTATAATTAATAAACATTTGAGTGAAATAGTTTCCCATACAAAAAATGGTAATTAAGTTGTTTAAAAAGCAGATTTCCTGTGTTTGAATGTTGTAAGCGTACCCCAACAACAGAATGGTGTGGGCGTATACCAGTCATTCAAAATATTCATTCGAGTAGACCGCTGATTGGCCAGCTCAGCCAATGAGCCAACATGACATCATGTTTGAAACAGTCTGTTTGAGATACAAGTTTGAGGTGTTTCTTCTCCAATTTAGGCTCTGGCCATAAATACGTGCATAGGATGAGTCAACAACAGAATATTACCTTTTAAAAGTGAGAATTTCACTGGACAGTTACTTTAAGAGATAATTGGGGACGAGGTTGGTCGACGCGCCATGCCAATTAGTAATACATCAAGAATTTTGGCCCATGATAAAAGGTTTTCAATGAAGCCTAATTCAATTCAAATCAAATCGTATTTGTCACATGCGCCAAATACAACCTTAACGTGAAATGCTTACTTACAAGCCCTTAACCAACAATGCAGTTCAAGAAGTAGTGACTATGCATAGATAATAAACAGCGAGTAGTAGCAGTATGAAAACAAAAGGGGGGAGTAATCAAAGTAAATAGTCCGGGTGGCCATTTGATTAGTTGAGTTGTTCAGTAGTGTTATGGCTTGTAGGTGGAAGCTGTTAAGGAGCCTTTTGGTCCTAGACTTGGCACTCCGGTACCATTTGCCGTGCGGTAGCAGAGAGAACAGTCTATGACATGGGTGACTGGAGTCTTGGACAATTTGTTGGGCCTTCCTCTGACACCGCCTAGTATATACAGTTGTTGTCGGAAGTTTACATACACCTTAGCCAAATACATTTTAAACGCAGTTTTTCACAATTCCTGACATTTAATCCCGTAAAAAATTCCCTGTCTAAGGTCAGTTCGGCTCAACACTTTATTTTAAGAATGTGAGAATGATTTATTTCAGCTTTTATTTTCTTCATCACATTCCCAGTGGGTCAGAAGTTTACATGCACTCAATGAGATTTTGGTAGCATTGCCTTTAAAATGTTTACCTTGGGTCAAACATGTCGGGTAGCCTCCGCAAGCTTCCCACAATAAGTTGGGTGAATTTTCGCCCATTCCTCCTGACAGGGCTGGTGTACCTGAATTAGGTTTCTAGGCCTCCTTGCTCACACACGCTTTTTCAGTTCTGCCCACACATTTTCTGTAGGATTGAGGTCAGGGCATTGTGATGGCCACTCCAATACCTTGACTTTGTTGTCCTTAAGGCAATTTGCCACAACTTTGGAAGTATGCTTGGGGTCATTGTCCATTTGGAAGACACATTTGTGACCAAGCCTGACTGATGTCTTGAGATGCTGCTTCAATAGATCCACATAATTTTCCGTCCTCATGATGCCATCTATTGTGTGAAGTGCACCAGTCCCCCCTGCAGCAAAGCACCCCCACAACATGATGCTGCCACCCCTGTGCTTCACGGTTGGGATGGTGTTCTTCAGCTTGCAAGCCTCCACCTATTCCTTCAAAACATAACGATGGTCATTATGGCCAAACAGTTCTATTTTTCCTTCACCAGACCAGAGGACATTTCTCCAAAAAGTACGATCTTTGTTCCCATGTGCAGTTGCAAACTGTAGTCTGGCTTTTTTATGGCGGTTTTGGAGCAGTGGCTTCTTCCTTGCTGAGCGGCCTTTCAGGTAATGTCGCTATAGGACTCATTTTACTGTGGATATAGAGACTTTTGTACCCATTTCCTCCAGCATCTTCACAAGGTCCTTTGCTGTTGTTCTGGGGTTGATTTGCACTTTTCTCACCAAAGTACGTTCACCTCTAGGAGACAGAACGCGTCTCCTTCCTGAGCGGTATGCCGGCTGTGTGGTCCCATTGTGTTTATACTTGGTACTATTGTTTGTACAGATGAATATGGTAACTTCCGGCATTTGCAAATTGCTCCCAAGGATGAACCAGAATTGTGGAGATCCACAATTTTTTCTCTGAGGTCTTGGCTGATTTCTTTTTATTTTCCCATGATGTCAAGCAAAGAGGCACTGAGTTTGAAGGTAGGCCTTGAAATACATCCACAGGTACACCTCCAATTGACACACATGTTGTCACATCCCTTAACTTTCACTGCTATGCGGATGACACACAGCTGTACATTTCAATGAAACATGGTGAAGCCCCAAAATTGCCCTTGCTAGAAGCATGTGTTTCAGACATAAGGAAGTGGATGGCTGCAAACATTCTACTTTTAAACTCGGACAAAACAGAGATGCTTGTTCTAGGTCCCAAGAAACAAAGAGATCTTCTGTTGAATCCGACCATTAGTCTTAATGGTTGTACAGTCGTCTCAAATAAAACTGTGAAGGACCTCGGCGTTACTCTGGACCCTGATCTCTCTTTTGAAGAACATATCAAGACCATTTCAAGGACAGCTTTTTTCCATCTACGTAACATTGCAAAAATCAGAAACTTTCTGTCCAAAAATGATGCAGAAAAATGAATCCATGCTTTTGTCACTTCTAGGTTAGACTACTGCAATGCTCTACTTTCCGGCTACCCGGATAAAGCACTAAATAAACTTCAGTTAGTACTAAATACAGCTGCTCGAATTCTGACTAGAACCAAAAAATTTGATCATATTACTCCAGTGCTAGCCTCTCTACACTGGCTTCCTGTCAAAGCAAGGGCTGATTTCAAGGTTTTACTGCTAACCTACAAAGCATTACATGGGCTTGCTCCTACCTATCTCTCTGATTTGGTCCTGCCGTACATACCTACATGTACGCTACGGTCACAAGACGCAGGCCTCCTAATTGTCCCTAGAATTTCTAAGCAAACAGCTGGAGGCAGGGCTTTCTCCTATAGAGCTCAATTTTTATGGAACGGTCTGCCTACCCATGTCAGAGACGCAAACTCGGTCTCAACCTTCAAGTCCTTACTGAAGACTTATCTCTTCAGTGGGTCATATGATTGAGTGTAGTCTGGCCCAGGAGTGGGAAGGTGAACGGAAAGGCTCTGGAGCAACGAACCGCCCTTGCTGTCTCTGCCTGGCCGGTTCCCCTCTTCCCACTGGGATTCTCTGCCTCTAACCCTATTACAGGGCTGAGTCACTGGCTTACTGGGGCCCTCTCTTGCCGTCCCTGGAAGGGGTGCGTCACCTGAGTGGGTTGATTCACTGATGTGGTCATCCTGTCTGGGATGGCGCCCCCCCTTGGGTTGTGCCATGGCGGAGTTCTTTGTGGGCTATACTCAGCCTTGTCTCAGGATGGTAAGTTGGTGGTTGAAGATATCCCTCTAGTGGTGTGGGGGCTGTGCTTTGGCAAAGTGGGTGGGGTTATATCCTTCCTGTTTGGCCCTGTATGGGTGCGTCCTCGGATGGGGCCACAGTGTCTCCTGACCCCTCCTGTCTCAGCCTCCAGTATTTATGCTGCAGTAGTTAATGTGTCGGGGGCTAGGGTCAGTTTGTTATATCTGGAGTACCTCTCCTGTCCTATTCTCTCTCTCTCTCTCTCTCTCTCTCTCTCTCTCTCTCTCTCTCTCTCTCTCTCTCTCTCTCTCTCTCTCTCTCTCTCTCTCTCTCTCTCTCTCTCTCTCTCTCTCTCTCTCTCTCTCTCTCTCTCTCTCTCTCTCTCTCTCTCTCTCTCTCTCTCTCTCTCTCTCTCTCTCTCTCTCTCTCTCTCTCTCTCTCTCTCTCTCTCTCTCTCTCTCTCTCTCTCTCTCTCTCTCTCTCTCTCTCTCTCTCTCTCTCTCTCTCTCTCTCTCTCTCTGAGGACCTGAGCTCTGGACCATGCCCCAGGACTACCTGACATGATGACTCCTTGCTGTCCCCAGTCCACCTGACCGTGCTGCTGCTCCAGTTTCAACTGTTCTGCCTTATTACTATACGACCATGCTGGTCATTTATGAACATTTCAACATCTTGGCCATGTTCTGTTATAATATCCACCCGGCACAGCCAGAAGAGGACTGGCCACCCCACATAGCCTGGTTCCTCTCTAGGTTTCTTCCTAGGTTTTGGCCTTTCTAGGGAGTTTTTCCTAGCCACCGTGCTTCTACACCTGCATTGCTTGCTGTTTGGGGTTTTAGGCTGGGTTTCTGTACAGCACTTTGAGATATCAGCTGATGTACGAAGGGCTATTTTTGATTTGATTTTTGATTTGATCAATCTACACACAATACCCCATTATGACAAAGCAAAAACACATTTTTAGAAATGTTTGCAAAAATATGAAATATCACATTTACATAAGTAATCACACCCTTTACTCAGTACTTTGTTGAAGCACCTTTTGCAGCGATTACAACCTTGAGTCTTCTGGGTATGACGCTACAAGCTTGGTACACCTGTATTTGGAGAGTTTCTCCCATTCTTCTCTGCAGATCCTCTCAAGCTCTGTCAGGTTGGATGGGGAGCATCGCTGCACAGCTATTGTCAGGTCTCTCCAGAGATGTTTGATCGGGTCTGGGCTCTGGCTGGGCCACTCAAGGACATTCAGAGACTTGTCCCGAAGCCACTCCTGCGTTGTCTTGGCCGTGTGCTTGGAGTCATTGTCACATTGGAAGGTGCACCTTCACCCCAGTCTGAGGTACTGAGCGCTCTGGAGCAGGTTTTCATCAAAGATCGCTCTGTACTTTGCTCCGTTCATCTTTCCCTCGATCCTGACTAGTCTCCCAGTCACTGCCGCTGAAAAACATCCCCACAGCATGATTCTGCCACCACCATACTTCACCATAGTGATGGTGCTAGGTTTCTTCCAGAAGTGACGCTTGGCATTCAGGCCAAAGAGTTCCATCTTGGTTTCATCAAACCATGATCTGAGAGTCTTTAGGTGCCTTTTGATAAACTCCAAGCGGGCTGTCATGTGCCTTTTACTGAGGACTGGCTTCTGCCTGGCCACTCTACCGTAAAAGCCTGATTGGTGGAGTGCTGCAGAGATGGTTGTCCTTCTGGACAATCTCCACAGAGGGACTCTGGAGCTCATCTCCACAGAGGGACTCTGGAGCTCTGTCAGAGTGACCATCTGGTTCCTGGTCATCTCCCTGACCAAGGCCCTTCTCCCCCCATTGCTCAGTTTAGCTGGGTGGCCAGCTCTAGGAAGAGTCTTGGTGTTTCCAAACTTATTCCATTTAAGAATGATGGAGGCCACTGCGTTCTTGGGGACCTTCAATGCTGCAATGTTTTTTTGGTATACTTCCCCAGATCTGTGCCTCGACACAATGAGTCTCATAGCAAAAGGTCTGAATACTTATGTAAATAAAGGTAACTTTTTTCTCTCGCTTTGTCATAATGGGATATTGTATGTAGATTGATTAATTCATTTAATCAATTTAAGAATAAGGCTGAATACTTTCCCGAATGCACTGTAGATAGACAGGAACTGCACACCTAGACATGCATCGATGAATCCCAATAAATACCTGAGGACAGAGAATACCCTGGCCATCTTGCCAATGGCACGGATCTTGTTCCGGATTACTTCCTTGCGTGCAGAGGCTGTGGCACCTAAAAGACACAAACACACAGACACACACACACACACACACACACACACACAGACACACAGACACACACACACACACACACACACACACACACACACACACACACACACACACACACACACACACACACACACACACACACACACACACACACACACACACACACACACAGTTGTCAGGGTCAGACAGTCAGGCCGTTTCCAACCATCACTGCTTATCTGGGGCATTTTCTTTAAGGTGTCTTCACTACCATACATGAGCTGGTAAAGCCTAGCACTAAGTTGTGTTTTTTGTCTACGTACAGCGGGGAGAACAAGTATTTGATACACTGCCGATTTTGCAGGTTTTCCTACTTACAAAGCATGTAGAGGTCTGTAATTTTTATCATAGGTACACTTCAACTGTGAGAGACAGAATCTAAAACAAAAATCCAGAAAATCACATTGTATGATTTTTAAGTTGTTAATTTGCATTTTATTGCATGACATAAGTATTTGATACATCTGAAAAGCAGAACTTAATATTTGGTACAGAAACCTTTGTTTGCAATTACAGAGATCATACGTTTCCTGTAGTTCTTGACCAGGTTTGCACACACTGCAGCAGGGATTTTGGCCCACTCCTTCATACAGACCTTCTCCAGATCCTTCAGGTTTCGGGGCTGTCGCTGGGCAATACGGACTTTCAGCTCCCTCTAAAGATTTTCTATTGGGTTCAGGTCTGGAGACTGGCTAGGCCACTCCAGGAGCTTGAGATGCTCCTTACGGAGCCACTCCTTAGTTGCCCTGGCTGTGTGTTTCAGGTTGTTGTCATGCTGGAAGACCCAGCCACGACCCATCTTCAATGCTCTTACTGAGGGAAGGAGGTTGTTGGCCAAGATCTCGCGATACATGGCCCCATCCATCCTCCCCTCAATATGGTGCAGTAGTCCTGTCCCCTTTTCAGAAAAGCATCCCCAAAGAATGATGTTTCCACCTCCATGCTTCACGGTTGGGATGGTTTTCTTGGGGTTGTACTCATCCTTCTTCTTCCTCTAAACACGGCGAGTGGAGTTTAGACCAAAAAGCTCTATTTTTGTCTCATCAGACCACATGACCTTCTCCCATTCCTCCTCTGGATCATCCAGATGGTCATTGACAAACTTCAGACGGGCCTGGACATGCGCTGGCTTGAGCAGGGGGACCTTGCGTGCGCTGCAGGATTTTAATCCATGACGGCATAGTGTGTTACTAATGGTTTTCTTTGAGACTGTGGTCCCAGCTCTCTTCAGGTCATTTACCAGGTCCTGCCGTGTAGTTCTGGCCTGATCCCTCACCTTCCTCATGATCATTGATGCCCCACGAGGTGAGATCTTGCATGGAGCCCCAGACCGAGGGTGATTGACCGTCATCTTGAACTTCTTCCATTTTCTAATAATTGCGCCAACAGTTGTTGCCTTCTCACCAAGCTGCTTGCCTATTGTCCTGTAGCCCATCCTAGCCTTGTGCAGGTCCACAATTTTATCCCTGATGTCCTTACACAGCTCTCTGGTCTTGGCCATTGTGGAGAGGTTGGAGTCTGTGTGTGGACAGGTGTCTTTTATACAGGTAACGAGTTCAAACAGGTGCAGTTAATACAGGTAATGAGTGGTGAACAGGAGGGATACTTAAAGAAAATCCAAACAGGTGTGTGAGAGATGGAATTCTTACTGGTTGGTAGGTGATCAAATACTTATGTCATGCAATAAAATGCAAATTAACTATTTAAAAATCATACAATGTGATTTTCTGTATTTTTGTTTTAGATTCTGTCTCTCACAATTGAAGTGTACCTATGATAAAAATTACAGACCTCTACATGCTTTGTAAGTAGGAAAACCTGCAAAATCAGCAGTGTATCAAATGCTTGTTCTCCCCACTGTATGTGTGTGAGTGACTACTACTGATAGAAAGGAATCCTACCCTAAATGTTTATGTAATATTTATTGGATACTTGAATCATTGAGCAGATGTTTTTAGCACAGGAGTCATTTATAGTAAATGTGGGCCTCACAACAAAATCATTCCACATAAGAAAATTATACCACATCAACATACAGGTGGAGTGTGAGAGATGGAAATTAACGCGAGTGCTTAGAAATATATGGAGAGAGAGAGTATGCAGAGAACAGTGAAATACTCTAGTAGAGTGTGTTCCTTTGAACGGACCAATAGGGGGAGTATTGAGTATCCCTGCGCATGGGTGATGTCTTTTCTTGTTAAGATATACACTGAACAAAAATATAAACGCAACATGCAACAATTTCAAAGATTTTCCTGAGTCGCAGTTCATATAAGGAAACAAATCATAAAAAATAAATTCATTCGGCCTTAATCTGTGGATTTCAAATGACTGGGAATACAGATATGCATCTGTTGGTCACAGATATCTTTTTTTTAAAGGTAGCGGCGTGGATCAGAAAACCAGTCAGTATCTGGTGTGACTGCCATTTTCCTCGTCCAGCGTGACACATCTCCTTCACATAGAGTTGATCAATCAGGCTGTTGATTGTGGCCCGTGGAATGCTGTCGCACTCCTCTTCAATGGCTATGTGAAGTTGCTGGATATTGGTGGGAACTGCAACACACTGTCGCTCAATGTCGATCCACTCACATGTCTGGTGAGTATGCAGGCCATGGAAGAACTGGGACATTTCAGCTTCCAGGAATTGTGTACAGATCCTTGCGACATGGGGCCATGCATTATCATGCTGAAACATGGTGATTGCGGCAGATGAATGGCACGACAATGGGCCTCAGGATCCCGACACGGTATCTCTGTGCATTCAAATTGCCATAGATAAAATGCAATTGTGTTCGTTGTCAGTAGCTTATGCTTGCCCATACCATAACCCCACCGCCACCATGGGCTGAACTGCTCACCCACACGACGTCACACACGCTGTCTACTCTTCTCCAGTGTGGCAGTGGTCATCGAAGGTGAGCATTTGCCCATTGAAGAAGTCGGTTACAACGCCGAATAGCAGTCAGGTCAAGACCCTGATGAGCATGACGAACAAGCTGATGAGCTTCCATGAGACGGTTTCTGACAGTTTGTGCAGACATTCTTTGGTTGTGCAAACCCACCAGTTTCATCAGCTGTCCGGGTGGCTGGTTTCAGACGATCCCCCAGGTGAAGAAGTCGAATGTGGAGGTCCTGGGCTGGCGTGGTTACACATGTTCTGTGGTTGTGAGGCCGGTTGGACGTACTGCCAAATTCTCTCAAATTACATTGGAGGCAGTTTATGGTAAATAAATGGATCTGGCAACAGCTCTGGTGGACATTCCTGCAGTCAGCATGGCAACTGCACACTCCCTCAAAACTTGAGACATCTGTGGCATTGTGTTGTGTGAATAAAACTGCACGTTTTAGGAACTCCCGAGTGGAGCAGTGGTCTAAGGCACTGCATCGCAGTGCTGTGCCACTAGAGTTTCTGGGTTCGAGTCCAGGCTCTGTAACAGCCGGGCCGCGACTGAGAGACCCATGGGTCGCACAAATGGCCCAGCGTCGCCTGTGTGAGGGGAAGGTTTGGCTGGTACAGATGTCCTTGTCCCATCGCACACTAGTGACTCCTGTGGCGGGCTGGGCGCAGTGCACGCTGACTCGGTCGCCAGGTGCACAGTGTTTCTTCCGACACATTGGTGCGGCTGGCTTCCGGGTTAAGCGGGCATTGTGTCAAGAAGCAATGGGGTTTGGCTGGATCGTGTTTCGGAGGACGCACGGCTCTTGACATTCGCCTCTCCCGAGTCCGTACGGGAGTTGCAGCAATGGGACAAGACTGTAACTATCAATTGGATACCATGAAATTGGGGAGAAAAATGGGTAAAATGTAAAATAATAATAACTGCACATTTGTGGCCTTTAATTATCTCCAGCACAAAGTGCATCTGTGTAATGGTCATGCTGTTTAATCAGCTTCTTAATATGTCACACCTGTCAGGTGGATGGAGTATCTTTGCAAAAGAGAAATGCTCACTGCCAGGGATGTAAACAAATTTGTGCACACAATTTTTGAGAAATAAGTTCTTTCTGCGTATGGAAGATTTCTGGGATCTTTTATTTAATCTCATGAAACATGGGTCCAACACTTTACATGTTGCGTTTAGATTTTTGTTCAGTATAGCTAGCTAGATGTTTGGACACAAAGAATGGTCTATATCAGTGGTCACCAACCTTTTCTGAGTCAAGATCACTTTCTGAGTTTTTATTGCATGACTTTAAAAAAACATAAGCCTATGCAACATTAACCAATTAAAAACAGTTCTGTAGCAATCAGGTTTGTGCAGTAGGCTACAGGCCCAATACATTATTGCTGCATATTGGCTACACTTGAATTGCCCTGCCAATGTTGTTCTTCTCTGACCATTTTGAAATTATATTTCTAAACGTTAGGTATATGATCAAACTGGTAATACATCATTTGTTGTATTACTTGTGAGGCACAACTGAGTGAGCATATTAATTTGCTTTTTATTCTGGATTGATGGCCTGCATCTGATAGTCAGTCTGAGCAGAGGGAGGGAGCACCGGTGAGGCTGCCTCTCACCCGACTCACCGTCCCTCCTCTCTCCCGCCCTCCTCTGAGAAAAGGGGACACCGTCTTTCAGCTGATGGCGAAACTTAAGTCGCACTGCATTACTTCTGCCTCATGCACCAATTCATGCTGTTACTCCTATGATCAGAGAAAGTTCAATATTCCTTGATATTAAAAAAGACACAAGTTGCAAATAATAACAATGCAAGCTTATCGAAATGCGCATGTTATAGCTTATAAAACTGTTGAACAAAGTTGTGACAGTGCTGAATAACACCTTAAACACGAACTTACTCATAAAAACAGCAGTTCTTTTGTGTATTCGTTGAGTCTCTCTCTAGTCATGGTTTTAAAAGTTTTGAAATATCACATGATCAACTTTTCTGTACGTTCGGGGCTTCTTTTTACAGTCCATGGCGCAAGGAAACTGTGCAGATACAGTGATCTGAGCTATCTGATTGGCCAGGGTTAGGCCTATAGGTGCACTTGATTTGCTTTCTGGGCTTGACGGGTAAGAGTTCTACCTTCACACACATGAAATGTTTCAAAATAAAAACACTTTGCCTTCCCAGCGCTAGGGCTTCTGAATGAAGTGCACCTACCGTCAACAGTGTGAAACGAAAATAGGAACGCTTGGCTTTATCGTTGGGTTTTTTACAGAAATGTTTGGTGATCGACTAGGAATGGCTTGGAGATCGACCAGTCGATCGTGATCAACCGGTTGGTGACCACTGGTCTATATGGTGTGTTAGGACTGACAACACTACACTGTTTCTATTGAAGCTATAGGCTAGCTTTAATTCAATCAAGTGCAGATAACTGTACTGCAGGAAAGCTATGTTTAAGTTAACCATATTAAAACCAACACACCATGCAAGCTGTTTAACACGCAAAACTATACCTCTCCGTTAAAAGAAAACTGTATTGTGTCAACATTCTGAGTGAACCTACAGCACAGTTGATCTGCGATTGATTGAATTGGGGTGTATGTCTGTCATTTAAAAAAAAAAATTAGATCAATACATTTGACATTTTGACTGATCAATATCAACATCCGTAACCAAACTGAGCATAAATGTTACAACACATTTATGTATTGTGTTAGTCATTTGGTTCCCAAAGTGCATGTGCCTGAGCAAGCACCACCAAAAAAAAAAAGGTATATTGGCACACGACAGTAGAGCTGAGGGTTGTACCTTTCTTGGGGGCATATATTAGATGTCCTTCTCAAGAACACCCCCAGAAGAGAAAAGAAAAGATGACAGATCAGTGGATGGACAGCTGAAGAATTACAGAAAAAGCGAATGAGAAGGACAATGAGGAGGAAGAGGTGGAGAGGAGAGAGAAAAGAGGCAGCATAAAGAAAAGCAATGGATTATTTAAAAAAAACTCTGGAAGAACAGAAAAGAAGGAGGACACATTAAATGAGGTTACCAAAGGTGTGAAATAATCACAGCACCGGGGAGAAAGAGAGAAGGCGAGAAATGAAAGAGAGACAGAATGAGAGTGAGACAGAGATGAAGAGAAAGAGGGATAAATGAGAGAGCGAGAGAAGAGAAACAGAAATACATAATGCAGAGAACATGAACATCGACACAATGGATATTAAACTATTGAAGAAAGTAATTTGAGAAAATAAAATGAGGAAATGATGAGATGTTAGCGACTAAGTCACAGAGGTTGTAAGTGACTAAGGAGTGACTGTCAACTAGTAACGTTAGGGTCAATGGTTAGAATCCATGTTCTACACCACACCACTTCCGGCCATACAGGAACAGGATATGACCTAAGCATTCCTTCCCCCTCACTATAGAGTTATGGTGACGTGTGTGACTTGGAGTATCTAAAGGGCTTTTCTAGGAATGGGTGTTCCAAAACATCTCTACCTAGAGAATGCCTCTGGCCATTATGTTGTACAATGGAGCCTACTAGTGTTAAATGGAACCCAATTGAATGAGCTGTAAGATAAGGAATGAATGGAATGAGAAATCAGGAGGCATTGAATACCAGGAACACGGTGTGTTCCACCCATAGATACGCAACCTGAATAGAAATGTGGCACGTGTTGACTTTTGTAACATATTGTGTTACATAGTAGCTAATAGCTACCATTAGAATAAAAAGGCGTGCAAATCCATGTGAGCATCTTGCACTGTCATGTTCTACTGTGGATCCAAAGAAAGCAAATGTAAAATGTACACTTGTGGAGCTGATGAATGTTCCATCGGTCGAGGCTGCCCTCTAGTGGAAGTCTAGTCAAACACCGAGAGACACAACCCCATAATGATCTCGGTCCTTCCATGCCCAATTCCCCATTCTCAGTTTCTATACAGTCGCTCCCTTCCACTCATTTACTTCCCCATATTCATTTCACCATCCCAAGGGTCATGTCATTAGCAATGGCATGTCATTAGCAAATCCATTTGCATGCTTATCAATGGTTGAGAGTGGAGCTGAGAAAGTGGAGCTGAGAAAGTGGAGCACCTGCATGTAAAAAGGAGGAAGGGAATTGGGTGTGTCTAAAGTGTCGTGGCAATGAGGGCACATCATCCTGTGAACCAGGGAATGCAACTTTGGTTTTATAAGTGGGGGGTGGGGGACATAACTTATTTTTTATTTTTGTTATCCAGTCCGATAAACACTCCAATCAGTCTCCTCGACCGCTTGGAGGCGTACTCATGGTCCTAAAGCCACACCGTCGCCTCGTTTTGTATCACATTCCAATGATATAACTGGAGGGGGAGAAAAAAATGTAATTTCAGTGAAAGTTGCTCCCCTGCTGTGAACACAGACTTACCATCGATCTCTTCGTCAGTCGTCAGCTCATCATTGGAGCAGATGCTTAACACATTGACCAGCATCTCAGTGACTGCAGAGAGCGAGAGAGAGAGAGAGTTCTCAGCAAAAAAACAAATTGGTTTTCTACCCAAACACAGAACAGCAGACCGCATACACATTACACATGTTCATAAACCAGCATGTTCATCAGAAAAACAGAGGGAAAGTATTGCATGATTTGTTGATTTTAATAATGTTTTTGATTCCACTTGGCATGATGGATTACATTGCATTTGTAAAGTATTCAGACCCCTTGACTTTTTCCACATTTTGTTACTTTACAGCCTTATTCTAAAATTGATTAAATAGCTTTTTTTCGTCATCAATCTACACACAATACTCCATAATGACAAAGCAAAAACAGGTTTTTAGAAGGTTTTGCAAGTTTTTTACAAATAAAACCCCCATAAATATCACATTTACATAAGTATTCAGACCCTTTACTCAGTACTTTGTTGAAGCACCTTTGGCAGCGAATACAGCCTCGAGTCTTCTTGGGTATGATGCTACAGGCTTGGCACACCTGTATTTGGGGAGGTTCTCCCATTCTTCTCTGCAGATCCTCTCAAGCTCTGTCAGGTTGGATGGGGAGCGTCGCTGCACAGCTATTTTCAGCTCTCCAGAGATGTTTGATAGGGTTCACGTTCGGGCTCTGGCTGGGCCACTCAAGGACATTCAGAGACTTGTCTCGAAGCCACTCCCGCATTGTCTTGGCCATGTGCTTATGATCGTTGTCCTGTTGAATGATGAACCTTTGCCCAGTCTGAGCACTCTGGAGCAGGTTTTCATCAAGGATCGCTCAGTACTTTGCTCCATTCATCCTTCCCTTGATCCTGATTAGTCTCTCAGTCCCTGCCTCTGAAAAACATCCCCACAGCATGATGCTGCCACCACCATGCTTCACCGTAGGGATGGTGTCAGGTTTCCTCCAGATGTGACGCTTGTCCAAAGAGTTCAATGTTGGTTTCATCAGACCAGAAAATCTAGAGAATCTTGTTTCTCATGGTCTGAGAGTCTTTAGGTGCCTTTTGGCAAACTCCAAGTGGGCTGTCATATGCCTTTTACTGAGGACTGGTTCTGTCTGGCCAGACTACCACAAAGGCCTGATTGGTGAAGTTCTGCAGAGATGGTTGTCCTTCTGGAAGTTTCTCTCATCTCTACAGAGGAACTCTGGAACTCCGTCAGGGTGACCATCGGGTTCTTGGTCACCTCCTTGACCAAGGACCTTCTCCCCCCCCCCCCGATTGCTCAGTCTGGCCGGATGGCCAGCTCTAGGAAGAGTCTTGGTGGTTCCAAACTTCTTCCATTTAAGAATGATGGAGGCCACGGTGTTCTTGGGGACCTTCAATGCGTTAGAAATGTTTTGGTACCCTTCCCCAGATCTGTGCCTCGACACAATCCTGTCTCCAAGTTCCTTAGACCTCATGGCTTGGTTTTTGCTCTGACATGCACTGTCAACAGCGGGACCTTATATAAACAGGTGTGTGCCTTTCCAAATCATGTCCAATCAATTGAATTGTCCAATCAATTGAATCTCAATGATGATCATTGGAAACAGAATGTACCTGAGCTCAATTTGAAGTCTCATAGCAAAGGGTCTGAATACTTATGTAAATAAGGTATTTCTTCTTTTTATTTTTAATACATTTGCTAAAATGTTTTTAAAAACTGTTTCACTTGTCATTATGGGGTATTGTGTGTAGATTGATGAAAGCAATTATATTGAATCCATTTTAGAATAGGGCTATAACGTAACAAAACGTGGAAAAGGTCAAGGGGTCTGGTTACTTTCCAAATGCACCTTCTTTTTTTGCTGTGGTATCATTTTAGTATGGTTTTGATATCGAGAATCGTGATGGTATCGAGTTTGTGATACTATACCTGGTATCAGTATTGAAGTCCAAATTCTGGCATCGTGACAATACTGACACTGAGTAACTAAATCTGTACGAGTAAGCAGTGATGCTTATTATTATTGTTATTATTGTTGTTATTGTTGCAGTGATTATTTTTCCAAATGGTAATGGTAGGGGTAGTAGGGGTAGTAGAGGTAATGGTTGTAGTTTAATGGTGGTAGTGGTAGTGGTGGTAGTAGGGGTAATGGTAGTAGTTTAATGGTGGTAGTAGGGGTAATGGTAGTAGTTTAATGGTGGTGGTAGTACTTGTAGTAATGATGATGGTTGTGGTAGTAGTAATGTAGTGGTGATGATAATAGTAGTAATAGTCTCAGTAGGTAGTAGGTTGAAACATTGGTGGTAGTAATGATAAATAGTAATGGTAATGATAATAGTAGGGATAGTAGTGGCATTGGTGTAAATAACAGCGGTGGTGGTAGCATTCATTTGAGTAGTAATAGGGAAAGCGAATAGCTAGTTAGTTGCACAAGTGAATGCATTCAACCCAAATATGTCTTCTGCATTTAACCCAACCCCTCTTAATCAGAGTTGCAAGGGGCTTAATCGACTTCACCGGCGCCCGGGAGCAGTTGTCGTTGGGTGTTAACTGCCTTGCTCAAAGGCATAATGGACCATTTTTTCAGCTTGCCAGCTCGGGGATTCAAACCAGTGATCTTTCCGTTACTGGCCCAAAGCTCTTAACCGCTAGGCTATCTGCCGTTATTTGACATGTTTAGCATATTACTGTCCTCATTATTTATCCTATGTTTGTTTTACTGTCCACTGTTGTCATTCTATTGTTGTTATTCTTCTTCTTCAATTATTATTACTATCTTATTTCATTGTTATTTACAATTGTATTTATTTTCCATAAAACATTTTTATGCATTGACAATTTTTATGCAATGTTTCTCACGCCAATAAAGCAATTTGAATTTGAATATGAGAGAGAGAGAGAGAGAGGGGGGGGTGGATGGATGGAGAGAGAGAGAGGAAGGGAGTGGGAGAGAGAAAGAGAGAGAGAGAGAGAAGATGGAAGAGAGGGAGGGAGGGAGAGTGAGAGAGAGAGAGAGAGAGAGAGAGAGAGAATGAGAGAGAGACAACCCTACGGCATTAAGCTGAATGACATTTGATGTGATAATTTGGTCCCGCTTTATTTGAAGTTTATCTTATGAAGACTTCATAACACATTCATATAGGCGTCATAAGCGCTGCATAAATGGGTCACAAATCATCTAGAACCGTATTTCATGCTCTATAAAAGATCAATGTGAACAACTAAATTGATGCTTATGTCACACAGTTATGCCACATTATGAATCTTTAAAGAGCATGATAAATGGTTATAGATCATTTGTGAAGCATCTATGTTGTGCTTATGAAGCCCATGTAAAGGCTTTATGAAGCCTTCATAAGAAGAACTTCAAATAAAACAGGACCGATAATTGTTATGGACACATCTCATTTGATATTTTTGGTTGATACTGTAGGTTAGGCATGACTACAGCCACACATACCACTGGGCGTGATAATTGGTCATCTCAACTGTTATTTCTGGTTGTTGTATTGTTAGGCATGACTATATCCACATATACCGATGCATGTGACTGCATTTGAGTACTAATAACAGCCACAACAACAGTTCCCTAAATGTATTCTGCCATCATAATCATGAAATGAGGCATTGTTGTGTGTGTGTGTGTGTGTGTGTGTGTGTGTGTGTGTGTGTGTGTGTGTGTGTGTGTGTGTGTGTGTGTGTGTGTGTGTGTGTGAGTGCGTGCGGGCGTGCGGGCGTGTGCGTGTGTCCCGTTCACCTTTCTCCCCAACAAAGGGCAGGGACCAGGTGAAGACGTCCATGAAGTTGGGCAGCCAGTAGGGGTGAGGGGAGCAATTGAACTGCCTGATGTTCATCACGTTGTTCTCATACTTCAGCACTGCAGCTATAAGGAACAGACAAAACACAAGTTAGATTGACTTAAATATTTACTTCAGTCATTTAAGTTTCAATATTATTTTTTTTAAATATTTTTGTAAGTATGAATTCAGGGACAGGAAACACTCTGTATGTTGCAGGCAGAAATATAATGAATAGAGCTGACATGATGACCTGTTCTATGTGTCAGATAATCATTTATGTTCTACACAATACATTTCTTTCTGTAAAGTTATATCCTCCTTAATCTCGGTTAACCAAGAACTAAAATCCCTTTAGGTCAGATGCTCTACACTCTGTCACACCCTGATCTGTTTCACCTGTCTTTGTGTTTGTCTCCACCCCCCTCCAGGTGCTGCCCATCTTCCCCATTATCCCCAAGGTATTTATACCTGTGTTCTCTGTTTGTCTGTTGCCAGTTCATCTTGTCTCGTCAAGCCTACCAGCGTTTTCCCCGTACTCCTGTTTTACTCTAGTTCCTGTTTTTCTAGTTCCCGGTTTTGACCATTCTGCCTGACCTGACCCTGACCCTGCCTGCCGTTCTGTACCTTTTGGACTCTGTTCTGGATTACTGACCTCTGCCTGCCCTTGACCTGTCGTTTGCCTGCCCCCCTGTTTTTGTAATAAACCATTGTTATTTCAAAACTGTCTGCATCTGGGTCTTCTCCTGAGCCGTGATACCCTCTCTCTTCGCAACTTACAGGCAAGTATATGGGCCAAATGTCCCCTCACCTTCTGAAAGATGCTAAAACATGCATTTGTCCAAATGACCTGTGATAAAACCTGCGCAAAATCTGAACAAAATGACTCATTAGCCTTTGGATCCCACAGTCTGTTGACAGATGCTACGGTACCGTTTATGTTTACATAGTCTGTCCATGAGAGATTACATCCTCCTCAACAGCCTCATGGAGAGAGGGGGTGTGTATGAGACATCTGACAATTAAACGCATCCAGGTATAATGCATTATAACTTTCTTTAGAACAAGGCTTATGGTATGTTATGTCTCTCTGTGCATAGTTTCCAAACTGGCTGTTAGTTTGTCCGGATCATTATGAGATTATTACAAGACATTATAATGGGGTAATACTGTACATGTTCATGACAAGTCTGACAATGCATTATAACTGCATCATAATGAATTATACCTGCATGCATTAAGTATAGTGTTAACCCAATTTCTATTGTAACACGTTGATCAAATCACTGGTGTACAAATTAATTATGAATGCATTTAGAGTGCCTTCTATTCTAAAACATCCATATTGTGTATTATAAAACTGTCCATAAAACCGTAAATCCATCTCATAACTGTCAGTTTTATACCACGAGGGACGTTCTACCTAGCAATTAAAACAGCGTTATTAAGTGAAAATATAAAGTCAGTCTGCATCGTGTGCCTGTTCTACACGGCTGGCCCTTTAAACCCATCCTCTGCGCTTCCAGAAAAAGGAGGGCCGAGCACACCCCCATTCTCATCGATGGGGCTGTAGTGGAGCAGGTTAAGAGTTTCTTATTGTCCACATCACCAGCAAACTATCATGGTCCAAACACACCAAGACAGTCGAATATTCCCCCTCAGGAGACTGAAAAGATGTGGCTTGGGTCCTCAGATCCTCAGTTCTAAAGTTGCACCATCGAGAGCATCTTGACTGGTTGCATCACTGCCTGGTTTGGAATCGTCTCGGCCACCAACTGCAAGGCGCAACAGGGGGTACGGCCCAGTACATCACTGGGGCCAAGCTTCCTGCCATTCAGGACCTCTATCCCAGGCGGTGTCAGAGGAAGGCCCTAAAGACTCCAGCCACCCTAGTTATAGACTGTTCTCTCTGCTACCGCACGGCAAGCGGTACCGGAGCACCAAGCCTAGGTCCGAAACAGCTTCTACCCCCCAAGCCATAAGACTACTGAACAGCTAATTAAATGGCTACCCAGACTATTTGCATTGACCCCCCCCCCCTTTTTATATACTGCTGCTACTCACTGTTTATTATCTATGCACAGTCACTGTATATAGCCTCGTTATTGTTATTTTATTGTTGCTCTTTTATTTTTTACTTCAGTTTATTTAGTAAATATTTTTCTTAACTCTTGTTTTTCTTAACTGCATTGTTGGTTAAGGGCTTGTAAGTAAGAATTTCACGGTAAGGTGCATGTGACAAATACAATGTGATTGGATTTGATTTCAATGCTATGTCACATTGATTCCAAGCCCCCACCACAACAGTCCCAGCATCATTTACAGGGATTTATACATGAATAAAAGCAGGAAAAAACAACTCGCTCAGCATATGGGCTTGATGGACTGATCTCCTCCATTCCTTAGTGAGAAAACATACACTTCTGACAATGGATGGATGGAGGGAGAGGGTGAAAGGAGAGAAAGGGAGAGAGATCATTGGAGAGGTAAGCTGGGGGGGGGGATACAGAGACAGAGAGACAGATTGGAGATCCCTATTGGCATGTTGATAGGAAAAGTTGAGGCAGAGACATTTTGAGAAACACAGCAAATCTACTTGTAAGATCCACGTGAGATAAAACAAGGGACATAGTTTATTGGGGAACCGGGAGGAAGTGCTTTGGTTGACCACATTATCCACAGTATGCAATACCGCTCCAGAGGTCCATAAGAATGTGCATACACCAAGCTTTTTCTGTGCCAACATGCATGAAAAGGCTGAATTCTCCGGGAGGCAATTGCAACGTACCAAAAATGGGATCAGAAACCGAGGACGTATCTATAACAAGTTGAAACCTTAGACTGTTTACGAGAGAAACACATACTGTATAATCACGAACAAACAAATCCAACAGTTGTTTGTATTATGAAAAATCTACATATTCTTATGGACGTTTTAGAATGATTATGGAAAAAACATGTCAAAATACATGATGACATGTTTGACTTAACAAACTATATGAGATTTTGCTACATTGGCTCACATGGCGGTTCCACTAGGATCTGACCTAGACCTGAGCCAATGACCTTTTCCAGATTCAGCAGCTGGCTGATTTTTTCTTAGTCGGATTGTGTCGGGTGCTGGAACATAACTACAAATCATTTGTAGACTGCAAATTGACTGCAAGGAGCAGAAAGAGATATAATGTTTGACTGAAACGTAATCATATCAAACCTTGCTTACATTTGTATATACGACCACGTCGAGTCTCTCTATTGTCCATGGGAATACTTGGGAACAGATTTCATAAATTAAAATCACTCAGAGCTGTTTTCCTGGTGTTTACAAGTCTTATGTCCAACAATGAAAATTACAAAATTTACTTGAAAACTTGGGGGGCCAAATAAAACCATTTGGGGAACCTTGACCTAGTCTGTCTAAATAAGTCAAAGTGTGTTATCACATTGCAACAGGCCAGGGAACCACACAGACAGACACTGTTGCCTCATCCCCTTTATACAGCCCTCTGCTCTCCCTCCCACCTCCACCACCAACAGCCAGCCAATGTGGCCCGATTCGGGGGGGGGAAGCTGACACCGAGGTTGGGCCCCGGTGGGGGACTTTCCTGCGTCTCCTGGCGGGGTTTGAGAATAGCAAGTCATCAAACGCGGCATGCCAGCCATCTGCATGTCATGGGTCTGTACAGCTACAGATAGACAGACTAACATTCACTGGGCTTGGTGAGGGGTGGGGTTGCGTGGTAGTGGCGAGACAGCGGTGAGACGAGCGGGTGTTGGAGCAAGTAAGTGGTGCAGCCCTCAGTATCAACAGCCATTGTTATGAGCTACTGTGCCTTCTCTTAGATACACACACAAACTCTGAAAGCACAAATCCACCTCTGGAGCGTTTCCACTGCTCCAGAGTCCAATGGCGATTAACTTTACACCACTCCAGCCAACGCTTGGCATTGGTGCTCTTGAAATGGTGATCTTCCATGGCTGCTCGGCCGTGATAACCCACTTCATGAAGCTCCCGACGAACAGTTCTTGTGCTGACGTTGCTTCCAGAGACAGTTTGGAATTCCGTAGTGAGTGTTGCAACCGAGGACAGGTGATTTTTACGCCCTACGTGCTTCAGGACTCGGCGGTCCTGTTCTGTGAGCTTGTGTGGCCTACCACTTCGCGACTGAGTCGTTGTTGCTCCCGGACATTTCCACTTCACAATAACAGCACTTACAGTTGACCAGGGCAGAAATGTGAAAAAATGACTTGTTGGAAAGGTGGTATCCTTTGATGGTGCCACACTGAGCTCTTCAATATAGGCCATTGTACTGCCAATGTTTGTCTATGGAGATTGCTTGGCTGTGTGCTCAATTTTATACACCTGTCAGCAACGTGTGCGGCTGAAATAGCTGAATCCACTCATTTGAACGGCTGTCCACATAGCTTTGTATATATAGTGTTCCTACGCAGTTATTGGTATATAAATATACTTTTCCCTCTTACGTCATTACCAAGCAACCAGCCATTCTACATGGCTCAAAATCAAATCAAATTTTATTGGTCACATACAAATATTTAGCAGATGTTATTGCAGGTGTAGCAAAATGCTTGTGTTCCTAGCTCCCAACAATGTAGTAGAATCTAACAATTCACAACAACACACACGAATCTAAAGTAAAATAACAGGATTAAGAAATACATAAATATCAGGAAGAGCAATGTCGGAGTGGCATTGACTAAAATACAGTAGAATAGAATACAGTATGTACATATGAAATGAGTAAAGCATTGTGTAAACATTATTAAAGTGACTAGGGTTCCATTATTAAAGTGGCCAGTGATTCCATTATGTATATAGGGCAGCAGCCTCTAAGGTGCAGGGTTGAGTAACCCGGGTGGTAGCCGGCTAATAGATAGAAGATAGATAGAAGATGGAGAAAAAGTAGAGTAGCGCAGTCTGACAGACAGACATTGGAGGAAGCATTAAGCTCAGTTGGTTGTTGTTTGCAACACCAGCATTCTGGTTTTGATTCCTGAAGGGACCATATTTTCATAACTTATGTGTTAGCTATCTTGCTTTTAATAAATTAATAAAACACTCACAAACGACGATATACATTTTCAAACTAATTTAAGTCTGGTTGCAGTTCCTCAGACAACCACCGGGCATCTCTGTTGCTCTAATAACGCTAACTACTACTGTAGTGCTTCTTGGGGGAAGACCAGAACATCCGTGGGGTTGCTCTAACAGGAAAACCCACTAATACGGTAATGGCGACGCCCGCCTGTCTGCCCTCTCATACATTATTCACAGACGAGTGCCTGCCGAGAAGGGTTTTCCTCCCTTCTTAACGAGGACGGCTCTCTGATCCCCTCTGTCTGGAGGGACGAGGGGTGGAAGTTTGAGAGTTCCTTCCTCTGGCTTAATGCTTCCTCCACTGTCTGTCTGACAAGCGGACGGCCCTACTCTGCTTTTCTATCTAACTTTCTCTGTATTCCACTCATATAGCAGCTGTAGACAGGAAATAGAGGGAAATTGACTGTTTTACATTTTTTTCCACTACAGTTGACTTTTATGAATTTATCATCCCACACATATTTAATCCAGTTTCTTGTCAAATCACTGTTGCAGTGGAACAATACAGTAGGCTACAGAGTACAGTGTTAGAGTAACAAAGCAGATTGAGTTGTCAATGTCATTGACCAATAATAATTGAGGTCTTGATCATAACTGCAGTTCTAAGAAATCAGATAAATCACAAAAGGATGGTGAGTAAATGATAATGATGGACTAGGAACGTTTACTGGTTAACTGGTCCTCTCATGCCAAGATTCCCATCCAGCTACCCGACCAGAAATCCAGAGAGGAAAACAGAACAGAGAACATACCCGTTTATGCTCAGACTTGCTCTGACTCTATGGGGGGAGGGGGGGGGGTGTCCCTGGAGAATTACCAGAGAAGGTCCCCACGCTGTCAACTGTGACGAGGCGGAAAATTCCCTTGTTCCCTGTAGTCCTGCCTCGGGAATGCCATCCTACTATTTACTCTACGCTCAGCACCGATCATGTGGCCACATGCCAATCCCACAGGAAACAGAGTCCGAACTCTGACCTCGGCCATATCTCTGAGCCAGCCCTCTCTAGAGCAACAGCACATCTCCATCCATCTCCATCTCTATTTTCATTCTGTCAATGAATAGCAGGATAGAGTGGGAACTATGTGACTGTCTTGGAGGCAGGTAGGCTAACTGTTTCACCTTGTGATCAACACAACTTCGCAACACCCAAGCCTGAATCCCCAGTCTGACACTTTCAAATCGTCCATCTATTCCCATCTGTCTCCCAGTCACATTTCCAACGGTCTAAACTCAATCAACAACATATGGCAGGGGAAAATCCAGTAAACGTCTGATACTATGTGTGCCATTTTTGGATATGCGTAACTGCTGTCCAAGAGGCAGGCCCAGCGAAGGGTCAGTCGCTGGTTTTAGTTGAGCAGCTTGCCAATATAGCATTCAACAAGATAGATTCCTTTGAGCCCAGGTCTGATAAACTGTACTAGAAGTATAAATAGTTGCCACAAGCATATCTTATATCTTATATCACAACAGTATCACACCACAGTAGCTTTAACCCTCTTCTCCTCAAATAAAACCAAACTCCACCTCCCAAATCCAAGATGGGAACGGCGACTAAGCCCCTAGTCACGTCTTGGGAATTCAAGTGACAAGGGGATTCTGGGGTATGAGGAGCTACTGTCTCCGATGGGGGAGAACCCCTCAGTTCTCGTTTCACTGCGTGACAATCCTCTGCCGCTCCGAAATAGACTTGGGGAGCGGTGTCATTCCCCGTCTTCATGACTGGAGGAACCCAAGCTGTCTGACACCAGCGACTAAACTTGCCACCCATATTGTTTTTCAGCAGACAGTTTTCATGTTTACAGGTCAGTGAGAGAGAAGGGGGGGACATTGGCCGAGTGATCACTCAGCTCCAGCTTATGTGGCTGCAGACAACTTGACCCCTGACATGAGACCGTGTAGACTAGCCACCCGAGTAGCTCGGTGACGGAACCATCCGATTCCACGATTGATCAAACCCTTAAAAAAAAAAAGGAAGAGTTATTTGGCTGTTGCATTATGCCGACTCGGGAATGGTGGCCTGTTTTTTTATTTGATTTATTTGCCTGCGAGACCACCGGCTGGGGGGTTCCTGCCTTTGTCAGGGTTGCCAAACCTCCACTCTGAGCGAGGTTACACTGACCGCAGACTGATTTGGATGAGGCTGGTTAATCTGATTTTGGCAACCCCCCCCCCCTCTCTGCAAAGACTGACGGGCTTAGCTGACTGGCCCCTTTTAGATTTACAGCTGCCATCGATTGGCCATCAATCACGAGACCGCGGCACTCGCAACCGAGATCCCAGTCCAAGACGAGAGAAGTTCAATCTATTACGGTCACTTGCATTTCAATTGGGCGCCCTGTCCCATTCGAACCATATTATATGCCTCATTGGGCGGTTCTTCACAGAAATAACAAATGATATAATGTACTCCTCTTAACTCCTTAGTTAGAACGTCTGTAGGACTATAGGGTGAAGAATCCCATGTTGTTTCAAGAGAAAAGAAAAGAATCCTAGAAAACTGAGCACCCTATTAAATACATTAAAACTCTGAAGAAATACGCAATCGGCGTTAAATGCACAATAAAACTAAAAGAGTGGGATGGAGGGGGGGGGGGTCTAGTTGTGCAGGAGCCCGGGCTGAGTAATGGCATGCTTTCCTGAATGTGCTTCAGAAGGTCAGCTATTTAAAGCTCTTTACCTTTGAGTTGGCAAAGCTGGGATCAGATATCAAGGTGGGCTGAGATTAGGGAACATCAAAGCAAAAACAAAGACAACCTGGACAGGGCTATGAACATCAGCCATTGTAAGGCTCACAAAAAAACTCCAAACCGCTCTCCTTCTGTAGATGTCCTTGCAGTAAATCCTCAAACACACCATCCTGACACATGCCCGCAAGGAAACTCATCACCGGGCTTTGCCCCAATTCACACCTATGCGAAAATATGCCCCCATGAGTGTGTGTGTCAAAAACAGCCCCATTTCCCTTCTCCCATTCTCTCCCTGAATTCCCCTGTGGTTCCCCGATTGGACAAAAAGAGTCGCTCTTGGACTTTTTGTGCTGACTCACTTCATAAAGGTCTGTCTGTGTGTCCAGCCTCCTCCAGAGTGTGCTGGGACACTGCATGCCAAATGGACCACAGCCAGTCCATCCCATCCCCACCCAACCCAAGAGACGCGTGAAACGTTTTGGAACCACGGCACTGTGTGCCTGCTCTCTACCTTTCTCACTGTCCCCCTTTCTTTCTCTCTCTCTCCCTTTCTCACTGTCCCCCTTTCTTTCTCTCTCTCTCTCCCTTTCTCACTGTCCCCCTTTCTTTCTCTCTCTCTCTCCCTTTCTCACTGTCCCCCTTTCTTTCTCTTTCTCTCCTTCTCTCTCTCTCCCTTTCTCTCTCTCCCCCTTTCTCACTGTCCCCCTTTCTTTCTCTTTCTCTCCCTTCTCTCTCTCTCCCTTTCTCACTGTCCCCCTTTCTTTCTCTTTCTCTCCCCCTTTCTCTCTCTCTCCCTTTCTCTCTCTCTCCCTTTCTCTCTCTCTCCCTTTCTCACTGTCCCCCCCTTTCTTTCTCTTTCTCCCTTTCTCTCTCCTCCCTTTCTCTCTGTCCCCCCTTTCTTTCTTTCTTTCTCTCTCTCTCCCTTTCTCACTGTCCCTCTTTCTTTCTTTCTCACTGTCTCTCTCCTTTCTTTCTCTCTCTCCCTTTCTCACTGTCCCTCTTTCTTTCTTTCTCTCTCTCCCCCTTTCTCTCTCTCTCCCTTTCTCACTGTCCCCCTTTCTTTCTCTTTCTTTCTCTGTCCCCTTTCTCTCTCTCCCTTTCTCACTGTCCCCTTTCTTTCTCTCTCTCCCTTTCTCTCTGTCCCCCTTTCTTTCTTTCTCTCTCTCCCTTCTCTCTCTCTCCCCCCTTTCTCACTGTCCCCCTTTTCTTTCTCTCCCCCTTTCTCTCTCCCTTTCTCACTGTCCCCCTTTCTTTCTCTCTCTCTCCCTTTCTCACTGTCCCCCTTTCTTTTTCTCTCTCTCCCTTTCTCACTGTCACCCTTTCTTTCTCTCTCTCCCTTTCTATCTCTCTCCCTTTCTCACTGTCCCCCTTCTCTCTCTCTCCCTTTCTCACTGTCCCCTTCCCCTTTTCTTTCTCTCTCTCTCCCTCACTGTCTCTCTCTCCTTCTCTCTCTCCCTTTCTCTCTCTTTCCCTTTCCCTTTCTCTCTCTCCCTTTCTCACTGTCCCCCTTTCTTTCTCTCTCTCTCCCTTTCTCACTGTCCCCCCTTTCTTCTCTCTGTCTCTCTCCCTTTCTCACTGTCCCCCCTTTCTTTCTCTCTCTCTCCCTTTCTCACTGTCCCCCTTTCTTTCTCTCTCCCTTTCTCACTGTCCCCATTTCTTTCTCTCTCTCTCCCTTTCTCACTGTCCCCCTTTCTTTCTCTCTCCCTTTCTCACTGTCCCCCTTTCTTCCTTTCCCTTTCTCTCTCCCCCCTTTCTCTCTCTCTCCGTTTCTCACTGTCCCCCTTTCTTTCTCTCTCTCTCTCCCTTTCTCACTGTCCCCTTTCTTTCTTCCCTTTCTCTCTCTCCCTCTCTCCCTTTCTCACTGTCCCCCTTCTCTCTCTCTCTCTCTCTCTCCCTTTCTCACTGTCCCCCTTTCTTTCTCTCTTTCTCACTGTCCCCCTTTCTCTCTCTCCCTTTTTCTCCCTCTCCCCCTTTCTCTCTCCCCCTTTCTCTCTCCCTTTCACTCTCTCTAATGTAGAGGAAGCATACATTTGATCTGATCACACTGTGTCAAGTACAGTGTGATTCAATTGTGGATTCTCTGTACTGTTTTTCTTTGTTCGCTTTACTTTTTTTGTTTCACTGTAAAGTGTGTTGTGATTTAAAATGCACTTTAAAAAGAGATTTACTTTGTGATGTTGTATGAACATCCGTGTCTGACAACTTCAACCGTAAACTAGTTCAATAGAGTCAGGTTGTGTCGCGAGGCCATCCTTCCAAATCTTATCTCATTGGCTGAGCGAAGCCTAACTCTAGGGCAGCATACAACAGAGGAGGCTGGTGGGAGAAGCTATAGGAGGGCTCATTGTAATGGCTGGAATGGAATGAACGGAGCTGCATTACACATATCAAACATATGGAAACCACATGTTTGACTCGGTTCCATGTTTTCCTTTCCAGCCATTACAATGAGCCCGTCCTCCTATAGTCCCCCAGCCTCCACTGGCAAGTGGTAACTGATCCATAACAAATAAACAAATTAATGCGGTAATGAGTACGATTCACTCTTTGCTTGCCTTTGTTGTTGTAGACGTCTAGGTAGTTGGGTGCTGAGAAGATGGTGATGAGAGAAGGAAACCCTGTCGTCTGGCTCTTCCTGTACATGCGGTACCTAGAGGGAGAGACAACATCATCAGCACCATCACTGTTACAAGAACACTACCTAAAACTGTACTTGTGGTCTTCTGCAGCACAGTGTGGTCCTCTGTAGCTGTCAGTTGGTAGAGCATGGTGCTTGCAATGCCAGGATAGTGGGTTTGATTCCCAGGACCATCTGTATATAAAATGTATGCATGCATAACTGTTCGGGATAAAAGTGTCTGCTAGATTATGTACAGTGGATGTAACACATTATTATTATGTGTATGAAGTCCACGATGGCCCGAGGACTAATGAAATCCATTTTTTGGAAGGGTTACCTGATCCTAGATCTGTGGCTAGCTAGTAGGTCAAGCTGTTTTTTTTCTCTTTGAGTGGGCCGGACAGTCTTCGTGGAGGAGCAGTAAACAAACAGGGTGACACGCCTTCTGTCAGTTTGAGGAGGAGCCCCTGCCTCATCAGCCCTTTTCTCAAATATTATGGCATGCTTGCTACCAAGGGTGTCACGGTCCTTTGAGGGGGCACTGACGACCAAACTCAATAAAGTTGAATTCAACACTATTTTTTTTGCAAGCGCAGGATTCCTACCCAGGTTTCCTGGCTAGGCTCAAGCGACATAGTTGACCAAGGTGAACGGCTGTAACAGTTAGCGATGGGGGGGGGGGGACTTACCCAGCGTCCTGTGCTTCATGGGCTCGAATGACCGATAATAAGTTATTGTGTTGTAGAAAGTCGCAGACAGCAGGATAACTGTTGAAAGACAAGACGACACATGCTTGATTAACGGCTCTAATTTGATCAAAAAGCAGTGATTCGATTTCTTTCCCACTGGGCACAGACGTCAAATCAACTTCTATTCCACGGTTGGTTCAACGTAATTTCATTAAAATGATGTGGAAACTACGCTGATTCAACCAGTGTGTGCCCAGTGGATTGACACTTAAAATAGATATTCATTCAAGTGTATTTTAATAGCAGGCACCTTCATCATGTAACCATTGGAAAGGGCAAACAAAGGATCCAGCATAAAATCTCAACCTTGTGGTTTCTATAAGCATTCAGTGTGTGTGTGTGTGTGTGTGTGTGTGTGTGTGTGTGTGTGTGTGCACGTGCAGCTTTTGTGTACTCATGCAGCTCTGATCAGTCTGAGATTGAGGCGGCCAAAATAAACTGCCAGCAATTACAATTTAGTAAAGTTTCAGGATTTTCCATGCCATAACCTTTCATTCCCAAAGAACCCAAAATGTGATTTTGCACTCAGTGAGGGAGGCTCTAGTCACACTAGCCAGCCAGCCAGCCAACAACCCCCTTGAAGCCAGTTACGTTGAAAACTCCCGGAGAAGGAACGTTTAGTAAGTAAGTGAGTGCACATGAACTTCCAGACCTTGGGGAAACACAACAGAGCTGTGTGTCATAATCATTTCAGAACTCCCCACCACAACAACTTTCGAAGGTTATTCAATGAACCTGACGAAACATGAAAGCAATCATTGTTCAGAGAACCAAACACACCGTGGAACCGACTCATGTTTATTTCATTTTAGGTCACAACAGGCAACGCATTTTCCCATTGACAAAACGACACTTCAGCTGTCATTTAGAAATAATCTGACGTGTGTGTTTGATAATTAAGTGCGGGGCTGAAGGCTAAACTCAAGTGTTTGTTTCTGGATATTGCTAATTAGTCTAACAATGGTTGTGCCCTTTAATCAATGTGGTTCTCCATTGCTGAAAGCTTTCGGAGCTAAAGGGTTAGCTCACTGCTTTGTGAGACAGGTAGATGGCCTTGCACTTCGGGCCAACTCGTAACAGCCATAGCCCTCCGCCTCCAGTTAATATCTAGAATAGAAAGTAGACAAGAGAACGGGTACGGTATACTCTAACTTGAACAAAAGTGAACCGATCCGTCTCAATTTGCACTTCCTTGTCTGACGGGTATGCTTTGAGGGGCACAGTTACACTGCAGGCTTCCTAGCTGAGAGGCCTGCTTTGCTTTGTCACTCCAGGTGGACTTACACCTAGAAATGGGTACGGTGTCACATTCCTTGTTCTGTTACTGATGACCCGAGAGGAGAACGCACCACCGACAGCGGGAACGGTAACCACAGTGCGCATGGTTTCTTAATGGTGTGATAGCATCGCTTCGAGGAAAATATTTTCACTCCTATTTGTTTCTCCAGGCATCAGCAGATGCTGTTGCTACTGTAGGCACTGCTCGGAAGACTAAAGACATTTTGTGCTGAACGCAATTGACATCTGTTTTGGGACGGAGCGCAGATGCGATCCATCCCAAACCGTTGTGAGAGTCCCTGACAAATAAACAAACAAATGCACATCCTGTCTACTTCAAACCTGACAGTGTACTCTGTGCATCATCTGAACAGACAAAATCCATTCAAGGGCTATTTGCATAAAGCATCTAAAATACCATGTAATTTCCTGTTTAGGCTACTCAAAAACAGTCGACCACACAGTACAGTGTCTGTGCTAGGCTTGAAAAGATGGGGCCTGTATTCATGTGCAATTTCATGCCTCAGTAGTGTGTAAAACAGTTATGAGGGGGCCTATGGCGCTGGGGTAAAACAGTTGCCAGAAGCCAGGAAAAAGCACCAAACTGATTATTTTCTCTCAGATTGGCGAATTGTTCTCCTTTCAGTCTGGAACTTGAAGCTGGCCAATAAACGCAGCATGCCAGTATGCTGGCAATTACAATGAGCCCTGCAGGCAGATCCAAACGACGACACTGGGAAAAACAACAAGGCTATGTTTCAAATGGCACTCTATTCCCTATATAGTGTACTACTCTTGACCAAAAGTAGTGCACTATGTAGGAAATAGAGTGCCACTTGGAATGCAAGCCAAAAGCCACAGAGGAATGTAAGCCAAGCCAAGAAGACACAGGGGGCTGTTGGGATAGAGGTACAAGAGGAAGCAGCTAACCTGGACTGGAGTTTTACTGTACTATCCTGTTTGAAATGCTGAAGTGTTTATACTACAACAGCAATTATCTGTTCACATACTCTTAAAATGCATCCTTTATTCCTTGCTTCCCTGAAGTAATCACTGATCTGACATGCCATAACTGTTGAAAGCAATGGCAAGTTTGCTAAAAACCCATCTAGTAATGTCTGGTTCGTGATTACTTCAAGGAAGCGAGGAAGGAAAGATACATTAGGAGTATTCGAACAGGGTCTATCACTGTCAAATCACTGTCTTTCTTTCGATAGTCGATATTACTCGATGTAGTATACTGAATCCCTATCACTCAGATATCAGAGATATCTCTGCGGTGGCAGGGCCATACGATGGAAATATCACTGGCAGAACCCGAGAGCATCAACATGACTGTCTTACCCTCTCTCAAGTGACAGGGGTGACATTTCACGCCCTGACCGGGCATGTGTTGTCTAGCAGATAGTCAAGCGAGACCATTTAAAGCAAACTGTTGGTTCATCTACAAATCTATCTCACAGCCCTGACCAAAATAACATTTTGAATGCAAATAACCATTATTGTTCCCACATAAAACACTATACAGTGAGTATAACAAACACTAATACTGAGTTTTTGCCCTCAGAACAGCCTCGTCGGGGCATGGACTCTTGAAGGTGTCAAAAGCATTCCACAGGGATGCTGGCCCATGTTGACTCCAATGCTCCAATCCGATCCTTCCCCAAGTTGGCTGGATGTCCTTCGGGTGGTGGACCATTCCTGATACACACGGGAAACTGTTGACCATGAAAAACCCAGCAGCGTTGCAGTTCTTGACACAACCCGGTGCGCCTGGCACCTACAACCATACCCCATTCAAAGGCACTTCAATCTTTTGTCTTGCTCATTCACCCTCTGAATGGCACACAAACACAATCCAAGTCTCAATTGTCTCAAGACATAAAAATCCTTCTTTAACCTGTCTCCTCCCCTTCATCTACACTGATTGAAGTGGATTGAACAAGTGACATCAATAAGGGATCATAGCTTTCACCTGGACTCACCTGGTCAGTCTATGTCATGGAAAGATGTTTTGTACACTCAGTGTACATTCTTTAGTCTTTATTGAATCCCCTTTAGCTGGTGCCTTAGAGACCACAAGTCTTCCTGGGGTCAAAAGAGCAAATTTTGTGCTGCTATACTCCTCAAATAGGAGGACTTTGAAATAGTCCTGCATTATGGGTAAAGTCTCTACCAAAGATGATATGCAGTCTCTTTTCAAATGACATCAATTTACAAACTGCAAAAAGTCTGTCCAACGTTTATTCTATTCTAGATAGAGCTCTTTGGGTGTCTGAACGCACTCATGCACCTTTGAGGCTTTCCATGGACCTGCTAACTCTAGCCACTTAGTTTAGCATAAGTGTGAAATGAACACAGAACCATTCAAAAAGGTTCAAATACCTTTTGACCATGATACAAAATATTAATGCAATAATAATGTTTTGAAAAAAAAAAAAAATCTTTAAATCAGTGTGTAGCACACTCAAGGAGACACAGCGTTTGATTGCTTATGCTGCTTCAGGCTGGCTTTACCACTGGCATTCCAGGGCCATAGAGTGTTTGTCCACCTGTAATGACTGGACACTAGAGCACTAAAATACACATTTGGAGAGGACTGTGGCCCTGTTCATTATATTCCGGACAGAGTGAGCTCCCTCCGTGCTTCCAGCCATTCCTTTGTTTGCTTTGCCTGCGACTTGGATCTGTTTAAGGGGAGTTAATATGTGTGCTCCATAAACACTTGCGACAGAGTAATGAGAGAGAAGCCCGTTTCTCTGGGATTATGACAAATGCAGGTTATACGGTTACTGTCATATCCACAGACAATAGAAGAAAGACTGAGGGAGTTGGAAGGGGACTGAATGAAAATGAACATTTGGCAGAATAACTTGGGTTGGAAGGAACTGGCAATGGAGGGTTCAGTGATGCTTCAATAGAACCGGGACTCTGTTCTATTTGAATGGTTATATTACTGTAGAGCCCAGAGGTGTTGCACTAAGATCAATGTCAAGTCCATTGTATGACACACACACACACACACACACACACACACACACACACACACACACACACACACACACACACACACACACACACACACACACACACACACACACACACACACACACACACACACACACACACACACACACACTTCCACCAGCATTTCTACATTGACATGAAAATAGCATTCTTAAAGATGCAATATGTAACTTTTTGGGTGACCGACCAAATAGACACAGAAATGTAAGTTATAGCTATGTCTCATTGAAAGCAAGTTTAAGAAGCGGTAAATCTGTTATTTGTGCGCTATTTCTAAGCTTCCTGGTCTTAAGTTTAGTTTTTTGCGTCTTTTACTTTTTGTTTTATAAACCAGCGTCAAAAGCTGAAAATACAATATTTCTGGTTATGGAAAAGATATTTCACAGCGGTTTAGATGGAACAATGATTCTCTACACTATACTACTTGCTTGTTTTATCACATAAACTGAAAATAGGCGAACTATTAGAATTTTAGCAACCAGGAAATGGCGTAGCACTTCCTACATAGTGCAACTTTAATAATGTGCACTGTAAAGAATAAATGAATACATTCACAGCATTTTTCACACTACGCAGCTTGTGAAGGAGGTGATGCTGTTGATGGCCCACCTGTAGAAGTAGGAGCAGCCTCTCACTGTGTTGTGTGTGAAGTGCTCTTGGCTTTTCTCATTCCCAAAGTCTTCCAGGGGGTCCGACCACAGCAGGTCACACATGGGCCCGTACGCAGGGGGCTCTTTGAATCTGTCTAACTGCAAAGAGAGAGGGACACAGAGTTAGGAGAGACAGGGAAAGACAACGTCAAGCGGTCAGGAAAATGTCTAATCTATGAGGAAACTCAGTCAGTTTAGCTTCCTCAATGGGTTGGTGTTGATCAAGTGATACCTATGGTAAAGTTGTTTTTGTCATTGTAAAAGACTTGAGATGGATCTTGATTTGACAATTAGTCTTGCTACATTGAACTGTGGTTAAAATGAAAAACTGTTGGTAGGGTCTCTGTTTTACAACGTGCATCGTGTTTGAGTGAAAGACACCCACAACATGTGGACTGGATGACAATGTGTGCCTATTATGAGCAGAAAACATGAATAGGTATATTCAATCTTGCCCACACTAATACTTCCTCTTCAGAAATGGGATGAAAAAGGTACAAATTGATGTGATCAGCCAAAAGCTCACGACAGTCATTCAGAGTAACCGTATCGATTTCTCCAGAGAAAGTATATACTGTAGGATAATGGACACTTCAATAGTGCAGATTGGATTACAGAGACCCTCTGATTGCAGCCACAAAATCCAATTGCCGTTATTGAATTTGAGAGAAAGCAGGATCCGACTCTTCAACATTTTTAATCAGAGCGGTCCAGACTCTGCCCGAATGTAACTCTCCTGTTAGCTAGGGGCATCGTTTGAGAGCGAATTGAGAGCGAGGTAATCCATGTTGTATTATCAAGGTCATTATTTTCAAAGGAAATATTTCAAGGGAAAATGGGTAAAGTCTTCATTTTCTTGAACAGCAAAACGGGGAAAGAAACAGTTTGCACAATGCTCTGTGTAAACGTCTCTGTATCCCAATTTAAGTGCTTTTCACGTGATAAATTCCATTAGAATAAAATCCATGTGAATGTTTGTTGCAAGGGAGAGTTGATTATCTTACTTATACTGAACACCCATTGTGCTTTTAATGAAACCTCGTTTAGACCATACATGCAATATAGTCATACAGCATAGAAACAGTACAACATCAATATCCAATGTATCCATGAATGTAATACTTTATCAACAGTGAAACAGGAGATCATTCTGAATGATAGTGTAAGCAGCTCAAATTACAAGCATATTGCATGGCCATGCAGGGGACGTGGTTCGGGAGGACACGTACTTTCCTGATGTCGTCAAGGTTTGTGATTTCTGGGGACAGTCCTCCATGTACGCACAGGAACTGCTGATTCATAAGGGCGGCCAGAGGAAGGCAGTCGAAGGCGTCCATACACGCATCGTACACCCGCTCCGAATACTTAATTCTACCTGTCAAGGTGGAAATAGGGCAGAGAGTGAGTGTTGCCAGGTCAAACCCCCCTAGCTCTTACACACTAGGGCAGTGTGCTGGGTCGGAAAGCATTTCAAAAGTGTCAGAAAACCTCCAAAGGACATAAAAAAACTCCAGCATAATTTCACTCTGCCCTTGGTATTTTATTTCGACTCTGAGCCCGAACACAACAGCAATAGTTCATATGTAGATACCTATCAAGGAGAGAGCAAATATTTGTTTTCATGCTATGCCAAGAAGCACATTTCTGTGTGAACGTTTGAAAGTTAAGCATCGGGCTGAATGTACAATGCTTTAGAATGAAAAACTCAAACCAGACTTACATTCCTGCTTAAATGTGAAATACTCCGTCAAATGTCTACATTCGTGGTTCCCACGAAGCAAAAAGAGTGTTTTGGGGTATAGGATCTTTAAGGCCCACAAGTACAGCACACACTGAAAGAGAACAACAAAGAGATTGGGAATGAATCTGCATATTTTTTGAGAACACATTTTTTACAATACAGTATAACCAACAGTAGTTTCAGATGTACAAACTCAAAAGCATCAACCATTTCCTTCTTTAACTTAATGTTCTTAGAACAGGTTGAAACACTTACTTCGATACTGAAATATCCTCTGTCGACGTAGTCGCCCAGGAAAAGGTATCGTGTGCTAGCTGGTGACCCTCCTACTTCAAACAGCTTCATCAGGTCAAAGAACTGGCCATGGATGTCTCCGCAAACTACAGGAAACACACATGGGAGGAAATCAGAAACAACAAATCTTACAATTCTTCACTTTCATATGTGACCCGTTTCAGGAAGTATGTTGCATTTCACTACTTCACAGGAGAGGCATTTGAACGTCTTTTTAAATGTATTTTGATCAAAATTAGTTTTAAAAAAAAACTTTTGTGTGCCCTGTATTCCATCTGTAAATATGAATACAATTGTTCAATACCGAGCCTAGTTGGTTTAGCCACAGAAAAAGACAACCTTCCCGCTAGGCATGGTTGGCTAAGATAATGGATGGGCTGGACATGCCGGGAGATGAGTTTGGATTGGTCTGCCATGTAGCACACTTCTGTCTATAACATGAGCTGCTCAGTATGTGGTGAAAATCATTTCTACAGCGGCTTTTTGAATGATATAACGTTAGCCATCGAGACATACAAACGTTTGGCTACTTTTCTCAACAACATTGATGCCCTGAATTTAGCAGGCGCTATCGACAGAACAGTTGGAAAAAGTTGAAGATGAACTACCGCCTGCACACTCCACGGTCAGTGTGAACCGGAGGTACTTGACACAACGCTGGTCAAACAAAACAGAGTTCAATGGTTCCAGTCTGCCATGAAGCATTCATCTATGTAAACGGGTAAGAGTCCAGCTACATTTTCAGATATGATACGTTTCTAATTTAGTCAGAAAGTTGTTTTCATTGCAAATGCAAGCGTACTGTTAGATACTGTAGCTAGCGAACATTAGCTTTCGGGCTCGCTAGCTAACGTTACGTGTATGATCTGGGTCGCAATAGTATTCTAATTATTCGTATCTAGCTAGCTAGATACATGTCTAAACAAAATACTTCACTTCCCCAGGTGATTACAACCCATCAAGTTAGTCAGGTGTGTCTTGGGGGGGATTACGGCCATCTATTTAATACCATGAACATGTGTACATGTATAGACAATAGTGACCCGTCCACTTAGCTAGATGTGGCTGGGGGGTGGTTATAGCATTTTCACATGACCCATCAATTTAAACAAGTGTGTCTGGGTAAGTGTCATCTAAAAATGATCAAATATTTACAAAATATTTTTATCTGGACACTTTCTGTTTTTGATATTTCTACTATGCAAGTAACCATTTCACGGTACCGTTTACACTTGTATCCTGTGCATGTGACACACTTAGATTTAATTTGATATAGTGTGTGTTTACCACAGACAATAACATGAGCAACATGACCTGTACCAAAGTCAGACTCGGATATAGGCTCAAGTGTCCAGAGTTTTTTGGAGTTTTTCCTTTTTGTAGGCTACTAATTTGACCACTTTTAGTCTTGAAATCTTTGTTTGTTTACTACACTACTCACTCTGTTCGGCACATGGCCTCACGTGAATCCTTAAATAGATGGGTGGGGCTAAGGATTAAGAGGGTGTGAACGATGCTGAATGGGTGGAGCCAAAGAAGAGCTCTCCAGTAGGTGTAAAAAAACAAACATTCAAGGCTAATTTTCTCAAAAGTGGGGTTACAAGTTACTTTCTCAATCTTCCTCAACTGCAGTGTATGATATATACTTTTCTTGCTCGGAGTCTGTATTTTTATCCAATGTAAAATAAAACACTATTTAAAATGTTGCTACATAGGACCGAATCCAGGGGGTGGGTCACATATTCGAAACATTTGCTTCGTCCTCTTTAAAAGTGCAGTTTTCCTGTGCAGTAAAAATTCATAGGCTTTCTAATTACACTTACATATACCCTTTGAGGGAGTTTGTTTGTGGTATCATGATTCATGTACATGTTAAGAAGAATTATATGGACCCTGGACATATAATGGGCAAGTGTTTTGGGCAAGTAGTCACGTTTATCATTATCATAAGCCACTCTCTGATCCCAAGAGGTACAATAGCTTTTATTTACAGGGGCAATTATTAGTTCATATATACCCAGTTCCAATACACAATGCAACTACTTCTCTCACCTGACAAACAGAAAGGCTTCAATTCCAAGCATGTTTCATACAATTTGCCTGGAGAGGATTTGCAAGCGTGAAGTGTCTTCTGTTTCTATACTGTATGTTGCCAGCCAATTGAACCTGGATCAACTGGTACAAAAAGGTGTTGTCTCGCCTGTATCCTTTCATAATACACACATCATGCATAAAACATGAAAACCAAGCGACTTAGTGCTGCATTACATAGTGAGCTCTGCTTTCACCAACCTGCGCCACCAATCAACATGACCTAACCTACTCTTATACTATATCGGACTACATTTCTTAGCGTTAAAAACATTTGAGTTTGCCAAACCCTCGACGTTGTGTCAAGTTCCTGTTTTCTTTCTTTAGATAAATGCAACACCTTTACAGAATGTCTGTCGCGTTGGACCTTACTCAAACCAAGAAGGACCACTGTAAATGTGAAGGGAGATATAGCAAGACTACCTATCAACAAACAAACATCACAGTAAAAAACAAATGCATTTATACTCAGTATACGAGTAGTGTGGGACTCCTTCTTCAAATAACCCGATAACCTTTTGAATTGGCCATTTTATTCTTACAAGCACCACTGGAAAGAGCTGTACATTGATACCTCGTTGTTAGTGAGGGTATAATGTTAGTGAGAGTATAATGAGGTAACATGACAAATGAATCAATAAAGCTGTCGTTCAGCCATAGCTCCTATCAACATTTACATTATGGAAGCGCCAACATTTCCCTCTTTCTCAGACTCCGGGTGGCATCTTTAATAGAATAAAATATGTCTGTCTCGCTATGACATGAGTCACTTCCCTGTGCTTTTTATTCATAGAATACTGACTGAAATCTATGAAAGGAACATCACTTGCACAGCCTATTATTATTATTAAGGAACACAAGTATGCTATTATGGAGGAAAAACATGTATCCCAATGCCTGTTGAGATCTCAACTATAGAGTGTTGTTCTTGTCTGCAATTGTATGGTAACATGCAGTGTCGAAAAATGTACTGTACTCTCCCGCTCTCCAGAGTGATGGGGCATTAATTTATTTAGTCCCGTTGGTCTACTTTACACTAATGTGACAACTTTGATGTTAATCACATCCCCACCTCATCCATCAATCAATTGCTCCAGTCAACAACCCAACATGACCCACACTGTGACTGGCCTGACTCAATCACTCCATGATCACTCCATTCGCCACTCAGTCAAATAGAATTGGTTTTCCATTGCCCCTCTGGCCCCGTTCACCACTGCTCCCCGGAGAGCCAAGGAGCCACAGCCCACAGGGCCTTCCGATGTTTGTCACCCGCTGGCCACACACTGACAGCAAGCATGCTGGGACTGTGATTACAGAACCCAGACCAGCCAGGAACAACCCAGTCATTTCTTTGTAGACCCATTGCAGTGGTCGGAGCAGAGTGTCATATCCAGCTGCCAGTCAACCTTCACGACCAGCCAATCATAGTTTATATTGTCACACAAAGAATTCCCTGATTGGTTTGAACAACAAACAAAACAAATACTGTATTTATATTCTGAGTGTGTGTGCTATTCACAAACATTGGTCGATAATTCCCCCTCCATTTTTCTAACCTTACATTTCAGTGAGAAAACGCTAAACAACATGAACATTCATGCTAACAAATGACACTGATATACAGTAGCAAAAGACAACACCAGCCAACTACAGTTGCCTGAAACACAGTTGCTATAGCACTGATATTAATTGGGTCCTTGGCAATGAATACCAAAACCATCCTCTGATTTGTTTGCATGTCTGTCTTTAAGCATGCATCTAAAGATTTCGAGAGTAAGCCCGTAGAAATGTATTGAAGACAGTTCCAATTATCATCTGTTGAAGGAAAGCCATTAGCTCGAGTTGCAAACCCCCTGAGGCACGAGGAAGAGAAGAGAGAATGATTTCTCCTCCGCATTTGCATCGTAAACTCTCATTTTGTCTTTGGAGAATCCCCACTCTTTGCAAATGGTTTAATTTCTGGATTTAGACTTAAAGGGTTATCATTTCTAATGCGCTTCCTCTCAGAGTCAACAGTATGGTGTTACAAATGCTATTCAATTCACGCTGTCTGAGAAGCAGCTCACTGTGCAAAGTGGATGTTCAATCTCGCTTACTACAAAAAGGTAGATGTTTGTAAGGCAGCATCGATCCCCTAATCATATGTCATTAAAGGAAATTATAGAATTATAGAAAGTCAAAATCCCTCTCGCTCATTGGTTTCTCAGCCAGCACTGTACGCAAAGGCTGACCATGATCACTATGGAAACAACCCTACAATGAAAGAATGTAACTTTCAGAGGCTTTTCACACCAACTCAACTGTTAAATACAAAGGACTTTTCACATGGCTGCTAACCACCACGCGCTAACACTTTGCGCCATAACAAGTTACGACTATTCAGTTTTATAATGTGTGATTTAAGATCAATCTCATGACCAGGATTTAACTGCATGTTGTAAGCAATACTAACTGTAAATCAATGCAAGCCAACTCTATACCAGGGGTGTCCAACCCTGTTCCTGGAGAGCTTCTGTACCTTCTTGTATGTTTTCGCTCCAACCCCAGTTGTAACTAACCTGGTTCAGTTTATCAACGAGCTAATTATTAGAATCAGGTGTGCTAGATTAGGGTTGGAGTGAAAACCTACAGGATGGTAGCTCTCCATGAACAGGGCTGGAGTGAATACCTACAGGATGGTAGCTCTCCAGGAACAGGGTTGGAATGAAAATCTACAGGATGGTAGCTCTCCAGGAACAGGGTGGGAGGGAAAACCTACAGGATGGTAGCTCTCCAGGAACAGGGTTGGAGTGAAAACCTACAGGATGGTAGCTCTCCAGGAACAGGGCTGGAGTGAAAACCTACAGGATGGTAGCTCTCCAGGAACAGGGTTGGAGTGAAAACCTACAGGATGGTAGCTCTCCATGATCAGGGTTGGAGAGCCTTGGTCTATATGATGGACTTTTGATAGCACAGTTCTGGTTCATTTCTGGTCAATGAAGCATGAATGCATACCAGAACAAAAGATCATTCTATCAAAAGCTGGGATGAACTCAATTAAAGTGACTTACTCAACATCACACTGGAATGAGACATAAAATGAGAAGAACAAACAATCTAAGAACACAAAGGGCATAGAGGGACATGATGAAGCAACAAAAGGTTACACTAAACGCTGCAGTGCCGAGGATGTGCTCTCTGTGTGTGTGTGTGTGTGGGTGGATCTGAAGATCTCGACAAAGCCAACCTGTGTCGTTTTTTCTCTCTGTGATAACGCCATGGTGACAGAAGTGGCTGTGGGGTCCCACTGGAATAGTCAGAGTGACATAGGGGTCAAGGTGACGACCTGATGAATAGGCAGCCAGGCCACAGTGAGTTGTAGACCCGTGTAGCTCTAGTTGGTAGAGCATGGCGCGTGCAACGCCAGGGTTGTGGGTTCGGTTCCCATGGGGGACCAGTACGACAATGTATGCACTCACTACTGTAAGGTACTCTGGATAAGGATTTAGCATCTGCTAAATCCCTAAAATGTAAATGTTGTAGTCAGCTGGACACAATGGATAGTAGGTAGTATTCATAGCAGATACAATGGCTTTCCTCTGGGCTTTGTTATTAGCACACACATGAAGACAAGCACGCACAGGCAATCACGACACACATATGAGATGAGCAGGTGGGAGTACATTATCTCAAGTGAGCTAGGATTTGTTCTCGCCATCCAGTGCAACTGCGCGATAGAGAACAACAACATATCGTCAGTCAGCAACAGCAGTGTGTGTGTGGGTGGCTGACTTACGCAATCTAGTGCGGCTCAATAACCTACACAGGCCACTCCAGAGGCAAGCTCATTGAGTTGGTGTGATCCACCGGGGAAGGCAGACGGTGCAAAATCCTCTTTTGATTGAGCAGATCGGTAATACCTCGGAGATCAACGCCGAGTCTCTGGGAAGAGTTCCAGCCTGGAGTGAAGTAGTAGTGTATATGGAATGCAGCTCGCGATCTGTTCAGTATTCATGTGTTATATGTGAGAGACCGGGATGTAAAGGTCTGGTAGAGAAAATGCTCTTTTCTCTCGCTGGTTGTAGAGTTAAGTCATTACTGCAGTTTTTTTTGCAATAGCAGAACGTAGCTACAGGTTGTTGGACTGAATGATTCAGCAGGGAGCTGTGTCAGGAGCAGTTTGGGCCTGATGGACTAACACTGTGGCCTGGTTCCCCCATGAAAGCCCAGATGCCACCTGGCACAACCAGGAAGAGAGTGTGTGTGTTGTTTGTCTCAGGAGGGCCATTCAGCCAAGACACATCACATAGACGGATGAGAGGGTAGAATGAGGTGGAGAAAACACAGCGCGTTTTGATTGTACAGTATGAGTGAGAAAAAAAGGATGTATTCTTTCTAACAGAAAATGTGGCCTTGTGTCAGTGTGTGTGTGTGTGTGGATGGGTGTTTGTGTGCGTGTGTATACGTGTGTATCATTGCCGTAGAATAGGACTGTTGAGTAGGAGAGGGGCGGGGGGTGGGTGTAGGAGTGGGAGTAGAAGTAGCTAATGTTAACCCCTACCTCTGACTCTACTATCCCCCAGGCTGATTCACAACCAACACACAACCAAGCCTTTTCTCTCACTCTCCATTACACTTTAGAACCAATCACATACAACTGATTTCTCTGGAAGATAGCAATGATGAAGTGGAGGTCCAGGCTTTTTTCTTTACTACGGAATGAGAGGTATTGGTTACACAATATGATCTGCTGAGAATGAGATAGGGACCATACATACAGCATTATACACCCAGCTAGCACATAACGTTCTGAGAACCATATGTTTCTCAAAGCTTGGTGAGAGCGTCCTATGGTTATTTTGCATACAACCTTCCCACAACTTTCTTTGCATGGTGCAGGTAATGTTATATGGAATGCTCTCCAACTGGTTGAACATTGGGAATGTTCTCAAATAGTCCAGAGAACATTAAGAAACAACGTTCTTCTGTGGGAATTTCAGTACATCAGCATTACTTTTCATACAGGTTTCCTCAAATTGTTCTAAAAACGTTAAGAAAACTTGAAAACTTTCAAAGAATGTTATTTAAAAACATATGCCTGTTCTCAGCATCAACATAACTTTTTATTCTCCATCTTGTTAAGTGTGTTCAGGTGTGTTGGCTGTGCCCACTAATTGGCCACACCTGATCTTAATGAGTACTTGTTTCCTTTGAAATGGGGTCTGTTTGAATAGACTAAAATGAACAGATTTTTTATTTAAAACAAATAACATGGTATATATACTACAGTAGCTCCATCTATGCAGTGCAGTGGACTAATTCCATTGATAGAGAAAATAAGATTATAGGTTTGAATCTCACTGATGCCATGCCACAATAAAAAATAAATGTGTTTGCGTGATTGATGGATTCCCATGTGTCCTATTGGTGCTGGAGTTCAAAACCGTTAACACAAACTCCCTCCAGAGTGGCGCAGCGGTCTAAGGTTCTGCATCTCAGTGCACGAGGTGTCAATAAAGTCCCCGGTTCAAATCCAGGCTGTATCACATCCGGCTGTGATTGGGAGTCCCATAGTGGGGTGCACAATTGGCCCAGCGTCATCCGGGGTAGGCCGTCATTGTAAATAAGAATTTGTTCTTAATTGACTTGCCTAGTTAAATAAAGGTTCACGTTTAAATGGGGGAAAAAACAAGCTAATAGTGTTATTAAAAGTCTTATTGAAACCATGTTCTCAGAACATTATTTCATTTATTTTAAGTAATTTGGGGGTGGCGGTTAAGAGCGTAACCGAAAGGTGGCTGGTTCGAATCCCGAGCTGGCAAGGTAGATAATCTGCCCTTCTGCCCTTCAGTAAGGTAGTTAACCCCCAACAACAACTGCTCCCCAGGCGCTGATGATGTGGATGTTGATTAAGGCAGCCCCCCGCACCTCTTTGATTCAGAGGGGTTGGGTTAAATGCAGAAGATGCATTTAGGTTGAATACATTCAGTTGTGTAACTGACTAGGTATTCCCCTTTCTCTCATTTCCATTGAAAAAACACTCTGTTTTACTGGTCAGGAAACTTATGGCTTCATTCCCAGAACCAATGGGAAACCAAAAACGTACATCCCCACAACTTCCAAAGAACCAAATGTGCTAGCTGGGCAGTTTCCCATCCATTAGTTTAACATATAGTTACTGTTAAAAACCTTTTTTTATGGTAATCGAAACTAAAAAAGCAAAGATGTTTAGACATTCAGAATAAAAAACTTTTTTTGACACCCACATATTTCAGAGAAATAACAAAAATGAATGAATTCATTCAAATAAACAACCACATTGACATGATTTCACCAACTTTGGTGGTATGACAGAACTAAAATAGAAACCGTTTTGTCTTAAAACGTATGCTAACACATAGCAACCAGTGCCCTAACGCTCCCTTATTATATTCTGTGACGACTGCACATGGCTCTATGATTTGTGATCATAGCAGAGACAGTGGAGACATAATTTACAGCACATTGTGCAACAGTCAGCCACAAATAGAGGGGCAGCAGCACAGCACCTAGGCACCCTGCCATCTTCCATCATCACCTTAAGGCTATGGGTTTGAGTTCCATGGGTTTGAGTCTCATGTAAGGAGCTGTGTCTACCAGCCAGTCAGCCATACCCGAGCTAATACCTAGGTGTTTAGCTCAAGGGACTAACAGATATTTACTGTGCACAGTAGACATCTGACTAGTTCTTATCAAAGTGTCATGAATCACACAAAAATGATAGCTCGCGTAAAAATGTAAGATTAAAATAAACGAGCAACCTTAAAAATTCGACCAAGGTTTAGTGCATCTCATAACAAATGGTTAGGTAGTGGATTACATTTCAATCCATTTCACTGGCTCACATAAAATGTTATGTGACACGAAAAAAAGAAAAAAAACTCTATTCACCTCTCCATGAGGGCAAATACGTCTATGTGTGTGTCAGAGTCATTTTCCTTTTCAAGTCTATATGTACCAGAAGGGCATTTCAACAATTAGCATCGCCTTGGTTGGTCAGACTGTGTGAACCAGTTTCAAATGTCCCTCTGCCCTTTGCTTGTTACAGCGTTCTGGTGATGGGCAGCAGAGCCCACGCACGTCCTTCAAAGCCTGGCGGTGACTCACATACTCAGGGGAAGTGGGAAAAGTCAGAAGGTTGTATAAGGGCGCCCCAGACAGAGAGAGGGAGGAAAGGAGGGAGAAGTTCAAACAAACACGCATTGCAGTATTTAGGCTACAGAATAACTTTGGGTATTGTAAAGTTTTGCCACCACACACAACCAGGTAGACTCCCCCTCATAGGTAGAAACTTCTAGATTTCGGGAATAAGAAGTGTGTGTGTGCAGGCATTAGTTTGGTCTGTGTATGTCTATGTCCGTGTGTGTTTTACTCACTAACCTGTCACAGGGGCCTCTATGTCCAGCAGGTTCTTCTCAGCCCTCAAGATGGCCGCTCCCTCGCCGATGAGCCTGAGGGCCACACTCTCCTCCACGCGGCCCTCCTTGGTCAGGTGGCCTTTGAGCACGTCCACTTTGGGCCTCCCATCGCTGTCAAACACCTCCTTGGCTGTGAGTCGATGACTTGGCGGGAACGGGACAGCTGGAGGAGAAGGAAGAGGAGGAGAGTTAGTTCCTACAAACCCACAGGTACAAAAGCCCTCAAACAGTAAAGAGTGAGGAGGAGAGCCATGTTGGAGACTCTATGCTCCCAAGAGGACTAAGTCAAACAAGTCAAAGCTACAGTTGAATCACTGAGCAAGTTGAAGTCTTTGGAGGAAATATCTTGGCCAGAGAAGAGGTGTTAAGGGAAATATGCACCTCTCATTGAATGTAACAAAACACAGATTTGAACTAAACTATATTTTCTCTATATTTTCTCTATTTTAACTATTTGAAATAAACTATATTTTAACTAAAATGTGTGAATACATCTATATAGGATTTATTCAAATAGTAAACAAAGTCCTGCACTCTGATGTCAGCAATTATCAAACAGAAAACCAACTGCCGGTTTAGCATACACTAATGACGCCATTGAAATGACAAGAATTATCACAGCTAATATTTGATAGCCTGCAGCTAGCAGGACTGTGTGTTACTGCTGCCGCCTACACCAAATCCTCTCAAATGCTCACTATCCTGTCCTTACGGCCATCTTAATTATTGACTAATTACAGTCATCCACAACAATATCCTTCATTTAAGGAAAGCAGAACAGCAGAAACAAGGTATTCATTTCGGTGGAATTTGTTTCAATCATGACGCAGTCAAAGCTTTCTTGTTTCCACACAATGTAATGGCCATCCTATTATATAATACACAGTAATAGCTACCCTATTATATAATACACAGTAATAGCCATCATATTATATAATACACAGTAATAGCCATCATATTATATAATGCACAGTAATAGCATCATATTATATAATGCACAGTAATAGCCATCATATTATATAATGCACAGTAATAGCATCATATTATATAATGCACAGTAATAGCCATCATATTATATAATGCACAGTAATAGCCATCATATTATATAATACACAGTAATAGACATAATATGATTTACACACAGCTGTACAGTACAAAGAAGGTTCACCTCCCTGATAGTTAATTGCAAATTAGCCGCCACGAATTTACGAAAATATTAAGTGGATTCACTAACTCAGCATTTTCACACCATCAGAAACGAGGAAATCATCCTAATTAACATCCCAGAGCAGCATCACTGCTAACGACAGAGTAATGTGCTCTGCCATTAGCCATTACAGAAACAGCGTCATTGAGTGGAGAGGGGATCTCACAGACCGAGGCAATGATTTCACTTAGGTGACATCATCTGTAATCAGAATTCCAGCCCACCTCCATGTCACACTGTAATTAATAAAATAATAGAAAAAGGTCATTATAATTATGGGGCTTAATTTGATCTACCATGTATGCTGCATAAACTGCACAGATCTCCTGAAGTGTGCACTTGAACACTTCCCGTTATGGTGTAAACTCCCTCCAGCCAATGCTTACACCAATCCAAATTCTTTAAATCCATGACAAGGAAAGTGCAAGTGCAGATTTTGGGAGAAGCGTGGAGTACAGCCATAGACTTCTACTTCACTTTCAACAGTCTCTCTCAATAGACATTCGTATGATACAAGAAAGCAGAGCTAGCTCGAGATTGCAAATATGGCTTGCAAAGTTAACCTTCTCTTTCAGTACCTCACTCAGCTTCAATTCAGACACCCAACATGGATGATGACTGAAACAATTGACAAGTCAGCCAAACTATTCCTACCAAACAACTTCACATAGCCTACATCCCTGTACAGATAACACTCACCAGCCAGTGCCCCAGATATGGTTACCAAAGGCCCCCTGGCTGGGTCATTTCTCAGCACCTGTTGTGCAACTCTAGCCCCGGGCTTAAAATGACAGTCTGTCGTCATGCAGCCTCCCGTCTCTCATGTTGAGCTGTTGAACACAGGCTCCCCCCCAGCCTTCCACCACTTCTGCTACATAGTGCTACTCATATCATCAGGGGTGGGGGAAGCCTCTGTATGCTGCTTCCTGGGAACAGTGTGGGTGTGTGTGTGTGTGTGTGTGTGTGTGTGTGTGTGTGTGTGTGTGTGTGTGTGTGTGTGTGTGTGTGTGTGTGTGTGTGTGTGTGTGTGTGTGTGTGGTGTTTACTCATCAGTGCAACTACACACAGAGCCTGACGTGTTGTCTCCAATCTTACCGGCATCTTATTGCTGACACTTACTGTGTGTCAGGGTATCGCTACATTAATTTGACATCACCAACATGCTGGCGTCGATGACAGTGACAAATTTCAGTGGTATTGAAAATATTCCATTCTTTCAAGTTTTACGCACACAACGTGTGAATATGCACACTAAATGTAAGCTGAGTGAGCTAAATCAAGTGCTCCTAGTTTTTTTTTATTCCATGCCTATAGTAGGATGAGGTAAAGGGCATTCAGTATTGTTGGATACTCCTGGCTACAAGTGATGCTCTCAGGTTGCTGATGTCCAGTTGCTTAGCAGACTGTTGAACAATGTGTTATGCATGCGAGTGAATAAAAGAGAGCTAGCATAGGCTACTAGTTGGCATATCTGTGTTGTTCATGTCATTTGAGAAGGTGCAGGTTAGTTGGTTTGTTCATGTCATTTGAGAAGGTGCAGGGTAGTTGGTTTGTTAATGTCAATTGAGAAGGTGCAGGGTAGTTGGTTTGTTCATGTTATGTTAGCTTCTTCAGAAATGGCAAAACCACAGCAATTCTAAACACACATTGCCTACTGTGATTGATATACTGTAGGCCTTACCCCCTTTGACAGACTTTATGGATGATTGAGTCTTTGTCTTTGTCTTTCATGTATTGCCTTAATTTCTATTTCTCAATCCTGTCCTTACTTTATCCATTCTAATTAATCGTCAATAATTGATTTTGGAAGTAATTCGCAACATATTTCAATTTTGAAGACTGCCATATAGAATGGCACACGCCCATGCTTTCCAGCACTTAAGAACTGTGAGAGTGCAGCAGGCTGAGGTTTGATGAGCTTGCCTGCCTGCTTGGTTGCCCGCCTGCCTGGTTGCCTGCCTGTCCGCCTGGCTGATTACTCAGGATGACTCAAAGCTGGGCTCCATTAGCTGATAGCTTTCATTAATTTCATCATAACTCAGCCCCCCCGTCATGTAACCAGTCAATTGATGCTCTGCAGGCTACAATCTAGAAGGAGAGAAATTGGTCTGCATTTATATGGTCTGATCATTCCCTTCTCATTTACCACGACTTAAAGGGGAATTTGACAGAACAACTGATCATTTTATATTGTGCCTAAAGGTACAGTAATGAATTCCTTAATTTATTCATTAATTCAGTGAAAAGACCAAGGATCACAGCTCATCTCTCCGGCACCAACCACCCCACCCTACCAAACTTGTCGTGCACCCCTTTTTAAACCCTCATACAAATAGACAAAATAGACCAACCCCAGGATTCAATGTCCTGTATAAATGAAGTCAGCTATCAAAGACAACCTGGACCATGAGACTACCCAGTGGGCGTAGACGTCAATGCAACGTCTACTCCATGTTGGATCAACGTAATTTCATTGAAATGATGTGGAAACAACGTTGATTCAACCAGTGTGTGCTCAGTGCGTAGTCTGTTGCTCTGGAGTGCAATGCTGTAGTTGCCATCAGATCTCATATACCTGAGTGTTATGAATCTCTTTTCTCCTGATTTATATTTCTCCCATCACTGTGGCAGTAGAAAATGGCTTTTGGCAATCAGTGAAAAAGTAGACGCTTAATTGGTAAAAAGGCCAATAAGAGTTTCAACTCAGGAAAGCAACAGGCATGGTTAAGAGCCATCACTCCAATTAGAGCCATTTCCACCATTAGCTAGAAACACTGTCCATCTCCCGTTGCATAGCAAATTAATACTATGCATTATTCAAACAACTCCCCCTCATTTATTTCAAATGCATTATCTATCTCCCACTCATGCATTATTTGAAGCACTCCTGGGAACGACAAGTAATTCCTTTCCACAGATTAAAAGTATCATTCAAAAGGCTGATTACAGGAAACCATGTTGGTCATACTGGGGGTCGACACTTAACACTTTTAACGTTGTGTAACCATTACTTCAGGTAGGAGCATAATGACGTTGCCATTATGAATGTTCAGAATCAAAAGAAAGGATCAAAAGAAAGGATGGAAGAAGGGTGGGTTACCGGTGGATTAATGGTGAGATACTGTACGACCAAGCATGACACTTGGGGTGCAACTCAAAAGTCAGGCGAAAGATCCCAGACAGATTTCAGCACATGGAAACTGCAATGCTTTATTATACGACAGTACAAAAGATTAATTGACATGTTTGGCCAATTAAAAACTCACAGCTGCAAGAATCTTGTCTAGAGCTTTAAAACAACATTACTTGTTGACGTTACCTCTCTGCTGTTTTCACTACATTTACCTTTCTGCTACTTTCACGACCATACCTCTCTGCTATTTTCACTACATTTACCTTTCTGCTACTTTCACTACATTACCTCTCTGCTACTTGCACAACATTACCTTTCTGCTACTTTCACACCATTACCTCTCTGCTACTTTCGTAACGTTGCCACTCTGCTACTTTCATTACATTACCTTTCTGCTACTTTCACTACATTACCTCTCTGCTACTTTCATTACATTACCTTTCTGCTACTTTCACTACATTAACATACAAAAGTACTGCTCTCCAACTACCTTGTAAGCCGCGTATTCTCCAATTACAATATGCTGGGCATGTGGATGTTTCTAGAATATAACAAATATAATATAACAAATATAACAAAGCTTTCTTCGTGTCCAACAAGCTTTCTCTGCCTTTAACCTTGTTCTGAACACCTCCAAAACAAAGATCATGTTGTTTGGTAAGAAGAATACCCCTGTCCCCACCGGTGTGATTACTACCTCTGAGGGTAGTCACCTCATACAAGTACTTGGGAGTATGGCTACATGGTACACTGCCTTCTCTCAGCACATATCAAAGCTGCAGGCTAAAGTTAAATCTAGACTTGGTTTCCTCAATCGTAATCGCTCCTCTTTCACCCCAGCTGCCAAACTAACCCTGATTCAGATGACCATCCTACCCATACTAGATTACGGAGACTTAATTTATAGATTGGCAGGTAAGGGTACTTTCAAGCAGCTAGATGTTCTTTACCATTCGTCCATCAGATTTGCCACCAATGCCCCCATCACTGCACTCTATACTCCTCTGTAAACTGGTCATCTCTATATACCCGTTGCAAGACCCACTGGTTGATGCTTATTTATAAAACCCTCTTAGGCCTCACGCCCCCCTATCTGAGATACCTACCGCAGCACTCATCCTCCACATACAACACCCGTTCTGCCAGTCACATTCTGTTAAAGGTCCCCAAAGCACACACATCCCTGGGTTGCTCCTCTTTTCAGTTCGCTGCAGCTGGCGACTAGAACGAGCTGAAAAAAAAACTGTCAAACTGGACAGTTTTATCTCTTCATTCAAAGACTCATGGACACTCTTACTGACAGTTGTGGCTGCTTCGCCTGATGTATTGTCGTCTCTACCTTCTTGCCCTTTGTGCTGTTGTCTTTGCCCAATGATGTTTGTACCATGTTTTGTGCTGCCACCATCATGTCGTCATCTTGTGTTGCTACTATGCTGTGTTGTCAAGTGTTGTTGCCATGCTATGTTGTTGTCTTTAGGTCCCTCTTTATGTAGATGTTTTATTTTTAATTACAGCCCCTGTCCCCGCAGGAGACCTATTGGTAGGCCGTCATTGTAAATAAGAATATGTACTTAACTGACTTGCCTAGTTAAATAAAGGTTAAAAAAAATAAAAAAAATAAAAAGAATATCTCAACATCCCTAGCTGATCAAATAGCTTTCTTCTCCTGAATCCCTATCCTTTACGATATACATTAGTGTATGTAGCCATATAATTACATATAGAATGTGAATTAAAGGATCTCTATCCATTTAGCCTACATGACTCAGTTCAATAAATACGGCCCAAGGTCACCACATTTCACTGCACACAGTGAGATGCACAATATACATACAGTGGGGCAAAAAGTATTTAGTCAGCCACCAATTGTGCAAGTTCTCCCACTTAAAAAGATGAGAGACGCCTGTAATTTTCATCATAGGTACACTTCAACTATGACAGACAAAATTATTTTTAAAAAATCAGAAAATCACATTGTAGGATTTTTAATGAATGTATTTGCAAATTATGGTGGAAAATAAGTATTTGGTCACCTACAAACAAGCAAGATTTTTGGCTCTCACAGACCTGTAACTTCTTCTTTAAGAGGCTCTTCTATCCTCCACTCGTTACCTGTATTAATGGCACCTGTTTGAACTTGTTATCAGTATAAAACACACCTGTCCACAACGTCAAACAGTCACACTCCAAACTCCACTATGGCCAAGACCAAAGAGCTGTCAAAGGACACCAGAAACAAAATTGTAGACCTGCACCAGGCTGGGAAGACTGAATCTGCAATAGGTAAGCAACTTGGTTTGAAGAAATCAACTGTGGGAGCAATTATTAGGAAATGGAAGACATACAAGACCACTGATAATCTCCCTCGATCTGGGGCTCCACGCAAGATCTCACCCCGTGGGGTCAAAATGATCACAAGAACGGTGAGCAAAAATCCCAGAACCACACGGGGGGACCTAGTGAATGACCTGCAGAGAGCTGGGACCAAAGTAACAAAGCCTACCATCAGTAACACACTACGCCGCCAGGGACTCAAATCCTGCAGTGCCAGACGTGTCCCCCTGCTTAAGCCAGTACATGTCCAGGCCCATCTGAAGTTTGCTAGAGAGCATTTGGATGATCCAGAAGAAGATTGGGAGAATGTCATATGGTCAGATGAAACCAAAATATAACTTTTGGTAAAAACTCAACTCGTCGTGTTTGGAGGACAAAGAATGCTGAGTTGCATCCAAAGAACACCATACCTACTGTGAAGCATGGGGGTGGAAACATCATGCTTTGGGGCTGTTTTTCTGCAAAGGGACCAGGACGACTGATCCGTGTAAAGGAAAGAATGAATGGGGCCATGTATTGTGAGATTTTGAGTGAAAACCTCCTTCCATCAGCAAGGGCATTGAAGATGAAACGTGGCTGGGTCTTTCAGCATGACAATGATCCCAAACACACTGCCCGGGCAACGAAGGAGTGGCTTCGTAAGAAGCATTTCAAGGTCCTGGAGTGGCCTAGCCAGTCTCCAGATCTCAACTCCATAGAAAATCTTTGGAGGGAGTTGAAAGTCTGTGTTGCCCAGCAACAGCCCCAAAACATCACTGCTCTAGAGGAAATCTGCATGGAGGAATGGGCCAAAATACCTGCAACAGTGTGTGAAAACCTTGTGAAGACTTACAGAAAACGTTTGACCTCTGTCATTGCCAACAGGGTATATAACAAAGTATTGAGATAAACTTTTGTTATAGACCAAATACTTATTTTCCACCATAATTTGCAAATAAATTCATTAAAAATCCTACAATGTGATTTTCTGGATTTTTTTTCTCATTTTGTTTGTCATAGTTGATGTGTACCTATGATGAAAATTACAGGCCTCTCTCATCTTTTTAAGTGGGAGAACGTGCACAATTGGTGGCTGACTAAATATTTTTTGCCCCACTGTACACACAACATACATTACACGTCTTGGGTAGGAGAGTCTTAATCAACATAACATACTGTAGTGGGACTCAGTCATTGCAAAGAAAAACAGATTTCCCATGGAGCCATATCGCACCTCGATTCATTTTCCCAGAAGCATGCGACTCAGCAACAAGAGCCTCATAGGAGAGACCCGTGAGGATTACCATACAGCACGTCATTCATATGGGAGGCATACAGTACTGTATTGTATGTAGCAAACAAATTATTGGGGTGTAACAGTATGTCTTGTATGTACAAAGAATGCTTTTTAGCATCTGATATGATCAAACTAAGCAATGGGTTTACTGTGAGTCAGTACTTGAAATTAACCATGAGCAACGTTCGGTACAGGATTCATGCTCAGTGCTAGACACAGAAAGGAGGGGAAAACAAACATTTTGAAACAGAGTGTAATGGGGAAGAACTATCTAAACTGGTCCAATAAGAACGTTATGCCCTACTGAACATGGTCCAGGTGTCTACACCCTCCTCCCCTCTCACTCCCTTGTTGTTGACATCTGACTGAAAGCTGCATGCAGTCGGCAATATGTTATGCCCTTAGAGATCCTATTAAATTACTAGAGGGGCTATGTCATAAACCCTCAAAGTTCTAGAATGGGGGTGAACATGCCAGTCCTATTGGTCAGGGAGAAATCCAAAACCAATCGAATTGGAATGATTGGCAGTAGAGGCATAATTCAGATTTGACTTATGCAGGAAAATAAGTAAGGCATGTGATTTAGCAGAAATTGTGTAATGAAATTATTGTCAACCTAAAATATTGTCATACAGTGTGGCAAAAAAGTATTTAGTCAGCCACCAATTGTGCAAGTTCTCCAACTTAAAAAGATGAGCGAGGCCTGTAATTTTCATCATAGATACACTTCAACTATGACAGACAAAATGAGAAGAAAAAAAATCCAGAAAATCACATTGTAGGATTTTTAATGAATTTATTTGCAAATTATGGTGGAAAATAAGTATTTGGTCACCTACAAACAAGCAAGATTTCTGGCTCTCACAGACCTGTAACTTCTTATTTTAGAGGCTCCTCTGTCCTCCACTCGTTACCTGTATTAATGGCACCTGTTTGAACTTGTTATCAGTATAAAAGATGAAAATTACAGACCTCTCTCATCTTTTTAATTTGGAGAACTTGCACAATTGGTGGCTGACTAAATACTTTTTTGCCCCACTGTATAATTATACAGTTTATACAGGTTTTATACACATGTTCTGTATAAATGCCTCTAAAATACAGTGCCTTGCAAAATAATTCAGACCCCTTGGATTTCTTCACATTTTATTGTGTTAGAAAGAGGGATTCAAATTGATTAATTAAAAAAAAAAATCAACAATCTACAATCTACACCAAATAATCTGCAATATCAAAGTGGAAGATATAAAATATATATTTTTAAAGATAAATACACATAACTAAAATATAGTCGCTGTATAAGTATTCAGCCCCATAGTTTAGGCAAGCCTAAATTAGTTGAGGAGTAAAATGTGGCTTAACAAATCACATAAGTTACATGAAATAATATGGGTTGACAAGATTCTTTAATGACTAACAATTCCTCTGTCCCCCATACATCACCTGTAACTTCCCTCAGCCAATTATTGAATTTCAAGCACAGATTCAATAACAAAGGCCAGGAAGCTTTTTGAAAGCCTCATAAAGAAGGGCTTCAGTGATTGGTAGATGAGTAACAACAACAAATAAGACATTAAATATCTATTTTTGCATGGTCAAGTTAATAATTATGCTGTGGATTATGTATTAAACCACCAAGACACATCAAAGATACTGTTGTCGTTCTGAACTGAGCTTCAGAACAGGAATGAAACTGCTCAGGGATGTTACTATGAGGACAATGTAGATTTTAAAACAGCTACAGTGACTCCACAATAATGACCTAAATGAGTGAAAAGAAGAATATTCCCCAAGATTCCCCAAAAAGTTCAATATTACAAAAAACTGAGCAAAGGAATACACTTTTTGGCCTAAATACAAAGCCTTATGTTTGAGACAAATCAACATCTTGACACAGCTTGAATTTTGAAAAAAATAAATGGGCAAATATTTGCACCATACAAGTGTGCAAAGCGCTTGTATAGCCTAATTACCCAAGAAGACTCACAGCTGTAATCGATACCAAAGGTGTTTCTAACATTTACTCAGGGAGTAAATATTTACACAACGACTAAATTTGAGATATTTAAAATATCGTTTTTTTTTTAATCCAATTTTTTGAGTGTTTTGTGTAGATTGTTGACAAAAAAAAATTCAATAAATGTTTAATTCCACTTTGTAGCACAATAGAACTCCAAGGGGTCTCCAAGGGGGTCACCAAGGGACAGCAGGGTAGCCAAGTGGTTAGAGCGTTGGACTAGTAACCGAAAGGTTGCAAGTTTGAATCCCCGAGCTGACAAGGTACAAACAGCCAGTTAACCCACTGTTCCTAGGCCGTCATTGAAAATAAGAATTTGTTCTTAACTGACTTGCCTAGTAAAATAAAAGGTAAAATAAATAAATAAAAATACTTTTGCAAGGTACTTGTATATGCCAAAACATATGTTTTCTTGGAAAGCTGTTTTCTTGGAGTGCTATTATATGACACAATATCAGTCCTTATTGCATTTACAACTTGTCTAACAGTCCTATCATCAACTGACTTCAGCCAGTGTATGACTGTGGACTGACTGCATTGTTTGAATGGAATGTTGCCATATTGGCAGTTAATTTGAAACATTTATGGAATCCTTCCTCTAAAACTGTCTGGCTAGATATTTTACACAATATCTTATCACGGCACAACAAACCATGGCTGACAAGCTCCCCGACCAAAATGGCTGACCTTTATCTCCATCGTAAAAAGGATCATGTCTATTCGATTCTATGGTAAGGGCTTATCTCAAACTCAAAAGATACAGAATCAACAGAGCACTACGGAAGATCGTCAAGCATTGCATAGCGAGTCGTTGTCGTCACTGCATTAGTCAGCACGTAGCTCGTTTTTGATAGGGATGCCCATTTAAACAACTGCACAGACCCACTTCTCTCATCCACCATAACACCCATGTATTCAGGCAGAGTTTGTATACATATGAAGTCACCATTTTACTCTGTACTCTCATTGCACAAGTAACATGAGCGAGTGTCAGGGGGAATGAATGCTCCCATTGCTATTGATCTGGGAACGCTGACTGTCTGGAAGTGTCAATCACATTACAGCTTGAAGCAGCTACTTTCTATGGGTCTCAAAACAGGCAACATAACTGTGGCTACATTATCAACTCCAGCCAATCAGCCTTCACCACAGACTGAGCAGCCAATCAGCCTTCACCACAGACTGTGCAGTGTCTGAGGAGAAAGAAGTCACTTCGTAAAAAGGCGATTAGCTGCACAAAGATACGATGGATAATAATAATGGGCACATTATACTGTATATCGTGGCTGATAGAGCATGTGACTTAGACTAAGAAAATAACTTTCCACAAAATGAACCTCCATATGTAGAAATGAAAAAGTGTTGTTTCCATGAAGTCTCAACCATGTATACATCATTTACATCAAAAGTACTATTTCATATACAAACAATCGCCGAAAACAATATTGACAAAGGCTCATTTTCAAACCAATACTCTAAATTGGAGTGTTTTGGCATCTCACGGATTTCACAATGAAATCTTGTCGAGCACAACGCCTTTCAATGGACTATGGGATTTGACCTGGGAAAATGGCTGACAGGGCACCAACTGCTACCCTCCGAGAGTGTGGGTGAGTCTTTGGCTGGCACTTCCCATCTACACCCCGAGACAAATTACCACGCCAGCACTTTTCACTGCCGCCAGCCTCTGCATGACCACCAGAAAAGAGAGAAAAACAAGAGGTGAAAAAAAGGAGAGAAAAGAAGAGGGTGGGACAAAATGATAGAGATGGAGAGACAGACAACAATAACAATGCGCCCGATATTATATATCGGCCTTGATGTCGGTAGCGCCATATCGTATCGGACGATAATGGCTAAAAACGTTACAATATTGGTATCTTCCAATAGTCTATTTCAACGCAAGATATTTCAAGGCCCCAAACAAGAGCCAGTGTGCTGTGGTTTAGGTGATTCACTGAACGAACTGAACTCACTCTGTGCTTGTCACCCCAAGGCATCAGGCATTGGCGGTGAGCTTCGCTTTCTGTCAAAGTGCCAAAAGACACACACAGTGAGTGGACAAATGTCTACAAGCACCCGTGGTTGCTGCTCCCCTGCGCCACACAACACAGTAACCCCCCCCCCACACACACACACCACACCAAAGCTTTGCAGTGGTCTCTCAGTGAATGTTTAGCTAAAAACCCATCATGACTCATGACTGAACTTTTGTTTGAATGGTTCCAACCTCCCAGTTTTCGTCAAAAACATTTTTTTTTAAAACAATGGAGGTCATGAACCAAGACATGAATCATCAATAACTGAGAGAAAAAAAACACTGCCTTTCATCAAATAAAAGATTGCCTTTCCTGGTTACATTGCTATATTCAGTGCTACTACCTCCAAGGAGGATAATCAAGGGACAACAAAAAAAAACGTTCCATCTCTCAACATATTCCCATAAAACTCTCTCAGCAGGTTTCCAGTTGGGAATCTTTCAGTGAAGAAGCAGCCCCATGCTGTATATTTGCCATGTGTTGAATAGGACACAAAGAGGGTGCATCTCATTCCCCAAACAACCTGCCCAGGGCTTATTAATTAAATGACATAACCACAAAGAGACAGAGAAGAGATTACGCTACTGGGTAATAGCTAATTGGCAGAGAATATTGTACGGGTTCAAATGGGTCAGGATATTTGGAAGACGGAATGGATAGAAACGTAGAGCACCAACTGGAACTTCTGGTTCAAACCAATAATTCTACACAGTCAATTTTCGACAACGTTGTCTGCCACATCCAAAGCTGCTGAATAAGAGTCTGTCCCTTCAGACACTTGTGTTGAAACACTTCACCCAGAACTCAAGTTTGTAACATCTGTGTGTCAATGGCGATACATTATTGTTTGTCGTGTGCTGCGCTGAGCTTCTTTAACTACTGGTCCTGCATTCCAAATGGCACCCTAATCTCCTATATAGTGCACTACATTTGACCAGGACCCATATAGAGAATAGGGTGCCATTTGGGACGCACACCGGATGAATTTGCCTAGTTTCCATGCGGAACACCTCAGACTCTATTTGCGCTACATCTCCATACAGCTTTCAGTCTCCCCCCCACCCTATCTCTCATTTAAAATGGCTACAAAGCTGCCAATCAAATATTCATAAGTCAGCACTCTGCCTAGGAGATGCAATACTGAGAAACAATTAAGGCGTTATAAATTTTGGGGTGAACCCTCCATATTTAAAACCCGCCTACGGCCCCCCCCTGCAGCATGCATGGCGCTGCGTTATTATAATATGGAAAGGAGATTGAAAGAACATTTAAGTCAGGGTTTATGGCTGCCAATTTAATTTGGGATGATTCAAAAGCAAAGAAAGCCAGAGTCAGAAAGGAATAGTAATCCCCCTGAAAATCCACTTTCCTCACAAACACTGTTCAAGCATGTACAAGGCTGAAGCTGGACTAAGCCAGCCTGAGTAACTAACTCCTTTCTCTACCTACCTCTCTATTCGCCAGCTTTCAATAAAACAATATGCTAATTTCTCTCAGGTGGTTCCCACATGGGGTTTTCTTGAATTAGTTATCTGTTCTGGTGTTGAATCAACCACACATCCTTTCAGGAAGTCATATTGAGATCTGCGGCTTGTGATGCACAATTTTATTAGACTGGACAAGCTTTCTAATGAAGCTGCAGACTGGCGAATACTACTACATGGTAGCCTACAATATTTTATCCACTCTGAATCCATTGTACACCATCCAACCTTTTAAACCCACTACAGGGTACGAGGAAACAGTCTCGTTTTGCATATTGTGCAATATGCAGATGAAGCACCACAACAATGGCACTCATGGCAACCGAATGTGCTCTTGTCGGCGTTGGAGGAGCCTTCTGTTCTATCTACTAAGTAAAGGAGAGGTCCCGGCTTTTCAAAGGGTCATTTAGACGTTTGCGTGTGCCTCTTTAGCATGCATTAGTCGGAGTGAAGCAGGCTCTGGACAAGACGTTTAGCAGAAACAGGGCTTTGAAAAGGTGCCTTTTAGTAACACAGATTCAGACCTTCATTGTGCTGCCTGTATTTGAAAAGCAGTGAGGGAAAAGGGAGAGCAAGGGAGAGACAGGGATATACTGGTGGTGTACCCGGGGGCAGGAAGCGAGGCCGAGCCAAACAACACCCACCCACACACAAACACAGGCAACAACACACGCACATGAAAGCAAGCACCTACGAATGCACACGCACAGACGCACACACACACACAGTTGGTGCCCCTGGCACTCTGGTCCAGAGGAAGCAGAGAATGTAAAGTGAGGGAAAAGAGGAGAGCTGCTAGCTGCTAGATGGAACCTGTCCAAATGGGCTCTGTCAAAATCAAACCCCTCTATAAAAGGCATCACATAAGGACAAGCATATTTCTTTATTAATTACCCAATAAAGTTATCAGTAGTTTATCATGTTTTCAGGGCACAATTTAAAATCGGACTCGAGGCAGTTGGTGAGTGACTTCTACTCCAGTTCATAAAATGTTCAGATAAAACAATTTTGAAAAAGCACACAGTCAGGTGGTAATTGTAGTCAATAACAAATTGGCCCAGCGTTCAAATGAATTGATCCTGTTATCAATAACTATTCCACATGTTCAGTATTTAATTCTCTTAATATTTAATTTCTTCCTGTCCCTGGGGCATTCCCTCGTCTGTTTTTATTGATAATTACACAAAATCATATTTTAATACCCACAGAAAAAATGCATGATATGTACACAGTCTATCCTCCCCATCTTACACACATCAGTACACTTTAAAAATAACAGGCTTTTAAACCATTACATAGACTTTGTTTTTAAACAAAATGAGTAAAGGGGTTGCCACGGAAACTAGAGCAGAATACAGTCTCAGTCTGATCTTTTATCCATCATAGCAAAATATTGGCTTTAGAAGGAGATGCCCACGGCTATAGCGGTTAGAAAGCACACACGCACGCACGCACGCACACACACATGCACACACACACACACACACACACACACACACACACACACACACCTACAGGTCCTCCTAACAATAGAGAACTCCTACAGTGCCATGACACATTGTGGGGAAATCTATGGGGGTTTGGACTGATGTGCCCAAAGATGGGTCTACCTACCGGAGGGAAGAAGCCAACAAGTGAGGTGGTACCTGCATCGGCCATCATAAGAAAATATTGGTTCTATGGTACAGCATTAAAATCAAAGTGATACTTTGAAAGTGCAGTGTGTGGGACATTCTTTCCATTGAATGACAATGACACTAGCTATGTGTAGACAGGGACAGTGAGAGACAGAAGCTGGCTCCCATACAAGCCAAGCAACGTCATCAATCCAGCCTGTCCGTGTCGCCAAGGCTGTCAGCGCTAAGACAATAAGCATTTAAAGTGCCGGTTTAGAGCCAGTTTGAAGGCTGTAGGAGCTTGAGTAATGAGCAAAATTATTGTCCTCGTTCGACAGATTGAAAAGACACGAATGAAAAGGTCACGCTGGAGCTTTGGCGACATGGCAATCAAAACATGGGTCAGTTGCTGTGAAAACACAAGGAGGTATCTTCATGTATGTAAAGCATGTATTAATCAATTCCTGACAAGCGGAGGTTGGTCTCTCTCTCCCTCTCTCGGGGATGTCCCCTTCCTGCGCTGGCTCCCTTGGCTTCTGGCCCACAATGTGCTGCTTGTGGTTGGCGTGTGTCGGCCCATTGATGGCAGTAGGGGAGGGTCAATGACACAGACCGAGTGGCCAGTGGGGAACCACCGTTTCACAGCTGCCTGGCGGATGGTGGATGGCTGATGACTGCGGCCGTGCAGGGACAATGACGAGTCAAGGCCAGCGTAGAGGATCAGATGAACGGTACGATACGTCAATGAGAACATGGAGGGAACTGAACAAGGGTTGGGAAATCAGTATGCTGGTTAGGCCTGTTATTAACCTGTCAAAGCACCTACTCTCTCTGTGACTGTCGACTACTGAATGACAGACAGCATTTGACGCAGACTGCCTCACGCAGACTAACTGCTGGTATGAGAAGCATTATTTAACATACAGTGACTCAACATCTCAATGGATATACCTCAATGGGAGAGTGAAGAACTGTAGATAACCATTGGTGTGCTCAAAAAGCCACTTTGAACAATTGTGGTTGATTGAAAATATTATTCAATTTCTTCATAAATTGAAAACATGTTTAAAGCTGCAATATCTAACTTTTTGGGCAACCGACTAAATTCACACAGAAATGTGAGTTATAGATCTGTCATTCTCATTAAAATCAAGTCTAAGGAGCTGTAGATCTGTTCTATGGGCACTATTTCTATGCTTCCCATTGTTTTGTTTTTGCTTCTTTTACTTTCAGTTTTGTGCACCAGCTGCAAACAACTGAAAATATAATTTTGGGAGGTTTTGAAAAGGTATTGGACAGCGGTTTAGATGGTACAATGATTCTCTACGCTATAATTGCTTGTTTTGTCACATAAACTGAAATTAGGCCAGCTATGAGATTTTTAGCAACCTGCAAATGGGGGAGCGATTTCAGCATATTGCACCTTTAAAACATGAGCTGAAGGCTAATTCTACCATGGTCGGTTCAGCACTCTTGCGATCCAGGCCAGAGCTGTGCTTTAGCTAAACATGCAGCAGTCACGACTTCTCTCGTACCTATGCATTCCTTTTACTCTTAGTGCTCTTCTTGACACCTACTTTACAAACACTTACTGACGTTTCCTGCCTTGAAATTATGGTGAATGCATTCCACCGCTATCTACTCCGTCGTTCTGGGAAAATATTACACAATTATCCCTCTGAGACAAATACATCACCAAACAATCCCAGATAGTAGACGTGCATGTCGCAAAGACCCTTACCATGACTTCAGCAACCCATTACAGTGCAGTGCCAACCCAAACACAAAAGTCTCCAGAACTTTCACACCATGACACTAGTTATCGTTCCACAACACGACATAACATTGCGACTCAGGGGCTAACTAACTTGCTAGTCGCTAACTGTAGCAAGATCTCCTGCACTGTAGCGTCTCCCTAACTGTAGCATCTCCTGCGCTAAAAAGCCTAGCCAGCCGACTGACAGCCACTGAAGAAGATGTTAGTTCCCTGGTTGTGGTGTCGGGCTGAGGCCTGCCCCCCCCCCCGTGCCGTGACACAGGATTAGCTGTCATTAGAGCCAGGGAACTGTAGTCACTTTCAAAGCGTAGCTGAGAGGGAACAAAGCAGGAGTCTGGGAGGACAGGGAAAACAGGCTTTTACTGGAGGAGGCACATTTAACTAAACTGCTGCTACAGCCTGGATAGGGAGCTTACATTCAGCTGGAAAATGCTAGTGCATTTAATGCTAATTACTATAACAGGATACACTTACTCTGAACCCAGTGCTATCAAAGGAGACATGTACATATCCTCCAACCCTCTGTTTCAAAATGGATTTGAAGTCAACGTTCAACGGTATGCTATAAAATGTCAACAAAGTCTATAAAAAAAGGACATGCGTGTATATTGCTACGCTAATCATATATATTGCTACGCTACGCTAATCACGTATATTGCTACGCTAATCACGTATATTGCTACAGTAATCATGTATATTGCTACGCTACGCTAATCATGTATATTGGTGTCAGTGGTTGGTTTGTTCATTTCTCCTTCATTTATCTACAAGGTCATTTCATTTGAGACCACACCCCTCTGAAGGACTATCGGGGGATGTTTTGCTCCTCTCTCCTCTCCCGCCAGACCAGATAGTGAACATTGAAGGTCAGACTGGAGGGAAACTGGAGAGTATGTTCGGATAACACTCTCGACTCGAACCTGGCTGGGCCCTGCATACAATAAGCACTTTTGTCTCCCTCCACTGCAACTCTCCATCATCCTGTCAACTGGACCCGGCCTGCGTTCAGAGAAGGCTGACGACACCGTTCTGTAGAGGAAAACACGTGTCCGCACTAACCCCGCTGGAGAGTTCCCCTGTGGCCAGACGGCCACTTTACAAAGCGGCCCTTGTTGTTGGCGGGGTGTTCAGCGACCAGAGAGTGACATTCAGAAGGACGGCAACTCGACACAGAACAAGGTGCAGATCGGGTGCTGATGCTTCTGCGTGGTGTTGAGTAACACTTAGAAGACAAGTTGTCAAGATGAGTTAACATGACTCAGTCTGAAATGCCTTGTGTTTATTTTGGAGGGGTACCAGATTTATAAGCCTTGTTTCATTGACCCAGATAAAAAATGTAAATAAAAACTCCTAGATTTAATTTATTTTATATCAATATTCATGATCAATTGATTTCATCAATATGGTTTAAAATATCCCTTTTACCATCATTTTAAGAACGTCTGTAGACGTTTGTAATCGTACATTTCTTTATTTCTAATCCTTGAAAATCGGGTCTACTTCGTTCATTTAGTCAGAGTTTGTGAAACTGGCCGATTGTCTCTGAAGAATGACAACAACATTAGAAAAGTTTGGTGTCAAATAGCTTTCTCGATATTCTTTCTCATGGACTTTCTCTGAGATTGATGCCACTGTGTGCGTGCTGAGAGGATGTGTTGAGCAGTGCTGCAGGCATAACTATGGTTTCAGGCCCAAGGCTTGACCAAGCATTCCAGTGAGTGACCCTGAAGTCTACACCTCCATATAAAGAAATCTGACATGACATGCTATCATTGTGAAGTCCTCAAAGGCTATACATCACAACAGAACAACACGGTATCGCCCTCTTTTCTCCCCTTTCTCAACATGGTGATATATTTTTTGAAAAGAAATCAATATATCATTGATGTGTTGAGTCAGGTGGTCATTTTTAATCGGCATACAACGCACAACCAATTAAATGTTTCTGGGCGTGTTTTTCGCTAATAACAAGCCATAACAAGTCTAATTGATCAGAAGAACAGGTCTGATCCAATTGTATAAACACTGAAAATGAATAGGCCTAATGCCAAAATTGCTCAAACAAGTCTAACCCGCTTTCCGTGTTTTTTTCAACTCACAGCTTGCCTTCTGAAAAAAAATATGCCTCAACAGGCGCGTTGATCGCACCTCCCGAGGAGAGGAGCACTCAGCTCGCTGGCAGCCCAAGACGTTGGCATTTCTAGAATGCAATTACTAGACAGATACCAAGGGGATGAGTCTGGTCTATTTTTGCCCCCCCCCCATACAGCCCCATCCCTATCCATACCACGGGTGCAGTGAGTTGACCCATATAAAACTGGGCTTGAACTGTAGATTACATTCTTAATCATTAATTAAAGTTCTGTCCCATACCGGAGTGCTTTAGCTATATTTTAATGGAGCGCTTTGGCTATATTGAAGGCAGGGGTTATGTAGGTTGGGGTAGTTGGACCAAATAAGGCATTTCATCTATGCAAGGGTGGTAATCTGAATTGACATTAGCACAGGTGAAAATGGACTAGTTGAGGGTATCAATAGGATTGTTACAATACGGTGATGATAGATATATGTGAGAAGGAGAGAGGGATGAGAAGAGAAAGCCTCTCCCAGACTGCGAGAGAATTCTGACTCAGCAGAGACAGACTCTCCCCCCCCCCCATCCTCTATGTCTCCTCTCTTCCCAGACCCAGACGTTTGAGGGAGGGTCTGTATCTCATATCGGGGGCTTGTGACGAAGCTCATGAGGTATCTGTTATTATATAACCCCTATAAACCCTTGAGCTAAAAGTGACCGTTGCTGTAAATCAATCATCGGCCTTTACCGCCAGTCCTGCCCTCCATATTGTAAAAATAGCGGTTCGGTTCTTCCCCTCTCTCTTTTTTAAAAAGATTCCTTGGTAACACATTATTAAAGCCACCATCTGTGAGTGTTTACCAACCGAGGATATTAAATGTAGGAAATGGTGTAATTCGGAAATCTGTTTGTACCGAGAGGTCTATCCACGTGCCCTATCTCGAGTGTGCGGGGGGGCTGTCTTACCCAGTGAGGGGCAGTGAGGTCCAGGAGACAGCAGGTTGACCGGTCATGCCGTGCCCTCCTTCCCCCTGTGTTATTTAGGTCATTTGGCTGGGTCAGGTCCACTTGAGGCTGAGCCAGCCAGCCAGGGAATTGGTCATGCAGCAAGAGTCACTGCCATGATGGCCTGAAGGTGTCCAGTAAGGGCCAGAGATGATCAATATCCAGTAAATGGCATACTCTGTACCTTATCAAGTTGTGCCTGTTGGTGGCCCAGGTTTACATAAACCGTGCAACTGTATTTGAAATTTGTACCTTGCTTCAGAATATCTTTATTTGAAAAATTCTTTCAAGATTTGGATTGGTTTGAGGCGCAAGGCAAGATTAGAAGAAGCCATAGCCATGTGTCTTGAACTACTTCCTTCATTATTGTGATCCACCAACACTGGGCTTCCTTTGGCATACCCTGCTCCACACTCCATTACAATGACCACAACTGGGGGTCAACAACATGGCAATGAGGGCAGGTGGTAGAGGTCTGCTACCCGACCAGAGCCCGACAGACTCTGACATTATACATCAGGCTAGGGCCGGGTAGGGCCTGTTTTTTCATCACCAACTAGGGTACGGGCTGGGCTCGGGTATCACTAAATTGTTCACTAACATTTTGAAGCTGAGACATTTGCTCGTGCTCTGCCGCACAGTAAGGTGATATTTGACTAAGATCATAACATGGTGTCAGAAGTGCTTCTACCTAATCAAATATAAGACAGGAGAGATAATTTCACGGAAAATAATAATGTTCCTTGAGTTTTGTCTGTTTAGAGTGAGGAAAAGTAGCTAACGGCTCTCTCATGTCTCATCAGTGAGCAGAGCAGCCCAATCAGAGCCGTTGCTATGGATACTTACCGCTACAGAGCCGCCATGAGCAGAGCCCATGCAGAACGAGAAGTGCGCAGGGAGCGAGTGGCAGACAGAGAGGAGCTGCTAATGGATTTACTAACAGAGAAAGTTAGTTCTGATCTCGGCTTTCGGGCTGGGCCTGGGCCTTAAATTGGGCAGAAGCAAAATCGGGCCTGGGTAGGCTAGGTCCTGAATTTCGCGGGAATAGTTAGGGCTCGGGCTTCAAGTTCATACCCGTGAAGGGCTTTAGGAGGTAGTGGGGGATTTGCTCTTCTGCAGACATACACATAAGGCGGGCTCAGATGCACTTGAGAGATATAGAATCTGCCAAACGGAGTCGCTGATTTATATCTCGATTTGGACGTCCCAAAAGGCCCAGCAGCATTCCTCCTGGGGGATCAGGTAACGGTCTATACAGGGAGGCATCATTGGAGGATTTGTCCCCCACTGATGCAACTTGGTGGCTAGAATAGCGGTCTAGATCTATCTATACGCAGAGTTAGGCCTACGGCATGATGGGAGTTTCCCCCTGCAACACGTGGGCGACAATAGTTCAGCGTTCAGTTACAGAGCAAAGAAGTCACTCAATAAAAGATAAAACAACAGTATGAGAGGCAGATGGTGACCCAGAGAGTAGTGTTATCCAGCTCAGCGGTTTGAACAAGGGCACCGCATAATCACAGAATCGCTCCACCAAAAACAAATTAAAAAAACAGCAGATAGAGAGACAGACATGGAACGAAACAGAGAGGCATAATGAGAGCAAGTTTGATAGAGAGAGATACAAATGTCGACGTTGCTAGCAAAGATGTCAGAGAGCTTAATAACACACTTCAGTTAGATGGCGGAGGGAAGGACACAGAGAGTCGGTCGAGTTCACAGTAGATATGTGGCAAGCCGCATTGCCATTCCCTCAACCTTCCCAGAGACTGGGTGGGGGCAGGGGGAACGTGATAGGCTGCACCATACGGTGGAGCCGTACAAGAGCTGCCAAAAAAGGACAACAAACAGTGTGCATGTACGTGTGTAACTAGGGTGTGCCGCAGAATTCATTACAAACAGCGGAGCTCGTCTTCTCTGCTACAACGTCCCACACTTTGATGACTGTTTGACTTCGGTTTGGTGTTTAGCGTATCGTTTTTGATTTATTGTGCATTGTCACACAACGTTTCACATTTACATTACGTAAAAATTTAAAAAATGATGCCATATGCATGATAATTAATTGAGGACCTGTCTAAAACGTATGATGATGATACATCATGTGTGTGTGTGTGTGTGTGGGGGGGGAGACACCCAGAAACAGAATGTTGAAATCAACAACATGCACAAATGATGTTCAAAAACACAGCCACGAAAACAAATCTACAGGCTTAGGACTGACAGACTGTCACTTCTTCAACAGAGCCATTCTTTTGAGTTAAAGATCCTAAAACACATCATCAATGCAAAGCGAATCAGGACATGGGAGGCCATCTTTGTGGTAGGGAAGGAGGCAGCTCCACGCTAGACAAACCAAAATGCAGCTAGGGTGGTATTCATTAGGGCATACAACAGAAAACCAAAATGAGCATTTGTTATTGGACAAGTCCTCGTCTGTTTTCTACTGTTTAGTGCCTAATGAACACACCCCATGATTTGGGACACACTGCCCCTCCTGTTAATGATCTCTGTCAGGGCATTTGGATGATTTAAAGGCTATGCTGATTGGTCAATCAAATATATGGCCCCCAGTCTGTTGCTCTTCTGACAGGCACAAAATCAACTGGGACACAGTCAGACAGACAGACACACTATTTTTTTTAACAGTCTGGCTGGCCTCCGGTGTTAGGTAACAGTGAATAGCGCAGGAGCTATTGACATCTGTTTGTGATCTGATAGCACCTGACTATGCACCGTTTTAGCTTGGTCACTTGTATTTGTAGAACAACTTGAAGAACAAAATGCTAAAGTCTTACGTTGCATTGAGACAGCATCTTCATATGCGTTACAACAGTTGGCCTTGAGTAAAATGTTACCGAAATGTTTATGTGGTATCTTTGTTTATGAACCACTGCCAACGCACATGTAACAAGGACTGAAGACACCCAACTGTGAGATGAGTCAACCTTTTGTTTTTTTTTTTTACACAGTATCAAAAGCTACTCTGCGATTCTGTGAAAAAGAAGAGACGTTCAGAGTAAACACTACTCTACAGAGTAGACACTACAGAGTAGACACAACAGAGTAGACACTTAGAGTAGACACTTAGAGTAGACACTTAGAGTAGGCACTTAGAGCCCCTACAGTACCACCAGTAAACAATGACCAGCTTTCAATAGCTTTTGAACAGACAGGCACATAAGCGGACAGGCAGACAGGCAGACTCAGCCACACACACACAAACAAACAGTGCTCAGTCACGACTCTGGCTCCAGTCTGACTCCTCTGCAGTAGGTTTTTCACAGAGCAGAGCATAGCGGTCTGGACAGCTAGCCCCTCCCCCTCTCCTCCATGTGGGCGTGTGTGACTGAGTGGCTTGCCATGCAGCCACAGCTCTGAGGCCAGCTTCAAACCCCTTTCTGCCTGGCTGGCTCCTCTCTTCCACAGCCAGGCCTGTTCAGTCGCTGAACACTGGTCAGCTCTGTCTCTGTAGAGGTAAGGATGGCTGTGAAGCTCATTCCTTGACATGAATGACAGGTAAATGTTGATCGATTCAGACAAAACCAGAGCCTTTATGAAATGACAGAAAAATAACCCAGAAATATGTTGAATTAGTTACATGTGGGACCTTTGTATAGACTAGCCGTATAGCTTTTTAAATGAACATAACAAAAAAACGATATTTTCCAATGACAATACAGTATAAACATATGAACAGAAAGTACTGCCTACAAATGTGCATAGTCAAGCGTGTGGAGTGTAGAGCTCAACACACCTGTGGATGGGGTGGGGGGGTTCATTTTCAGCCAGGCGGTCTATAATTAACATGGTTCAATTTGTGTAAATAAACCTAGAGTCCTTGATTTGCTAGCTGTAGTCGCTAGGCTAGTCCACCCATCAGGAACAGTATGAAAACATCAGAGAAATGTCTTCCTGGGCTGTAGTTTCACCGCAGGATCGATAAGTTGGCCAGTTAGCTTTGGTAAACACTCATGTAGCTAGAACTCTTTGTTTTATGCTTTATAGAAAGGTTATAAAGTTTAAATAAGGGTTAGAGTGTACTGAGTCACGTTACCATGACTACTTTAATACCTCTTTGTATGAGCAAGGAAATGTGAATAGTTGCTGTGTCGATACTATCGATTGCTTTCTACCGGAAAAGTTAACTGAACTGTGATTTAAATTGTGGATATTGTGCTATTTATCAGACTCTATCCAAACTCATCCGGCATGTACTAAGGCATTTCCTAAAGTAAATGACTATGCCCATAGACAACCAAGTTCTAGCAGAGGAATATTCCCCTTTGCCTAAATACCCACAGGGCCTTCGAAGGGCTCCTATTTCATAATGGAAACCTGAACGTGACCGCAGGAGAAATAAAACACATAGTAAAAGAACATCAAACTCAATCCCAGTTAAATCCTGAAGAACTGGCAACCCCGGGAGAGTGTAGAGCGCGAGTGTGACGCCATCTTGAAATGCTCTGGTGCCAAAACTAGTCCTTAACGACGCGCCAAACGCAAACCCTCTTCCAGTTGGGAAGCATACTAACATGGAACCTAAACATCTTTTCCCTATGACTTAAAAGGATCCGTTTTAAAAGGAGAGACATGGCAACAAATTCCACTTTGAAATTAGTGTTCTACTGTAGGTAGCCTTTCCTGCAATCAAATGACCAAATCTCCCTCTAGTGGCCTCATGGGTGGAATGTTATTTTCATAATTTCATAATTAATTAACATTATTTATTTTTTTAAACTTGCAGAAGATCTGGTGTTTCTATGTCAAACAGTTTTGATATATTTCAGTCTTCTGAGGTGCATAGAGTGTAATATTGGGATGCAAACTCAACATTTAATACATTTCAACTATATCTGACATGGTACAGGTGTCTTCTTTTTTCAAGCCCATAACCATGTGTGTGAGGTGTACACTTTGGTTTCAAAGATTTGTTTAAGACTACCAGGAAACATTCTGTGTGAGCCTAATTTAGCCCACTGCAGTAAAAGGTTATTAAATGCAACACTTTCCCTCCATTTTGAACTTCACCTCCAAAGTGTCGGAAGAAAACTCCTTACATACTCCTCTAGGCCAAGGGAGTTTTTAATCTCTCCGGGTCCTGAAGCCTCAGTTACTAGCAGACACATTTTTTTTCCCAGGCCAACACCTTCTGCTTCACACTACTGGAAGGCTTGATGATTGATATATGGTATGAGAGGTAGAATACTCCCTTCTGTGTCTAACATTCCACAGCCGTGTCGACATGGTGCTGGAAGCCCTGCAACATCCCTCTCTGATGTCGGGCTTTCCCTTTCTCTGCTACTCTGCTGTTAACAGGCAGCGTACAGCTGGCTTTTCACATGTCCCTCGCATTTAAATAGAAAACGGGAATGGTGGCCTTTCAGAGCAGACCCCTGTGTGTGTGTGTGTGTGTGTGCGTATAACTGAGTGAGTTAAAGTATGTGTGTGTGTGTGTGAGACAAGCTGAAGCATGCTCGCTTACGCTGCAGGAGCTTGTCCCATCCGTCAGGGTCTAACCTAGTGGTATGTTGTTACCACATAACACATTCCCCCACCTCAGAAACAGTGAGTATGATAACACTGCAGTGTTAGCCTAGAGGTAGACCTTGGCTTGCAGCACCAGATGGTCTGGAATCCCCCATTCCCCTTGAAACCAAAATAGTATTGTTTTGTTTTTTGGGGGGTCTGTGGGGGCTCTTGCTGCCAAAACGCGTGCTTTGCAAACTGACATGATGCCAACTGACGACTCATGTTCTCCTAGGCCTCAGAGCATATTAGATTTTCCCTGAAAATGAAAAAGGGACATGGTGCCAACTCCAGAGACGTGTCTTATGTGTTGAGAGGGAAGTTTATCAAATACCTCAGCTCGTATTGTGTCAGGCATTCTCAGGGCTCACTCAAACGTATCTCTGGGGGGAATGGGTTAACCCTGCCTTTCCACATATTAATAAATAACACAGGTTAGCACACAACATTAGCTGGCATTGAATAGGCTTGCTGTGTGTGTGTACTGTGTGCATGCTGTCCAGTGTGTACAGTCTGAGCCACCCAGATAAGGCAGAGAGGGGATGCATGTTTTCATGTGGACTCGCACAGATACAGTATCTATGTGTGTGTGTGTGTGTGTGTGTGTATTTATGCAGTGTTTGTGTGTGTGCGTGTGTCCGTCAGCCTTCTACGACTGCATGCACGTCCTTATCCTTTCTGCCCTTGGTATATGTGTTGGAGTGTGAAAGGTGGCTCGTACAGAAAGCAGCTATTCTCTGCCGCATCAGGGGCCTATGCTTCAATCCCTTCCGGCTCCAATAAGGCTTCTGTGTGTGCATTCCCACTGTGTATTTACACTTGTAGTAGACATCCTATTGATTGATCTGGGACTCTGCTGCTGCCGGTCCTAGAGGGAAATCTAATAACAGGCAACTGTCGATGCTCCAAACTGACTGCTGCGGTTAGCCCCATGGCTAACAAAGGGAGTGCATGAAGCCCTGCCAGCCAGAGTAGCTGGAGACATTAAATGCACGTTTGAGAAAGAGGACAGCCACTTTACCACATCAAGCGTACTAGGGGCTGGGAATTGCCAGGGACCTCATGATACGAAATTATCACGATACTTAGGTGCCGATACAATAGGTACTACGATTCAATATGTATTGTGATCCGATACTGCAATTTTATTGCGATTCGATGTTCCAAATATATTGCTCACCATATGTCTGCTGTGGAGTGACAGAGAGCATGAGGAAAATGAGTTTAGATCAATCATGGATATAAAAGCGCTGAAAACAAATTGGCTCCCTATTTAAAAAATAGGATGGAAAACGAGCTATGAAGGAAAAATACTTGGGAGTTTTGGTGCAGGTACAGCCGACTAGTGCAAAAACAATATTGCGATATTATCAAAAACAACATAGCGATACGTAACTCTTTACCCCCCATCACGATAGCATAAAGTACAGGGCAAGGTTGGGTATGACGAGCAAGGCAAGCCACATGAGCTAAAAAAAAACAAATCGATGTGGCCCACATAACAGTAGGGATTTCCCAATGTCACCGACTACATGGAGTTTGGTGGTAGAGTAGAGTTATCAATAAAATATTATCAGCATGAAAACCTCAGTGTTGCATCTGTGCCCAAGAACACAGGCATATTATCACAGGCGACTGGTTGAGTGGTACCAATTTCAGAGACAACTTTTGCGGGGCTCAATTTCTATGTCGATCTACAGCGCTAAAGCGTAGTGTTTTAACTACAACAACAAAAAATGTGTTAACCCCACTGACCTAAACTGTTAAGTTGTACAAACGTGTATATTGCAATGAATGTAACTTATCTTTTTAAGTTTAAATAAGGAACATTTGTATGTTGTAGTTATGTACAGTGCATTCGGAAAGTATTCAGACCCCTTCTCTTTTCCCACATTGTGTTACGTTCCAGCCTTAATCGAAAATGGATTCAATAAAAAAATCCTCAATCTAACACAATACCCCATAATGACAATGTGAAAACAGGGTTTTAGACATTTTTGCACATTTCCAAAAAATACCTTATTTACATAAGTGTTCAGACCCTTTGCTATGAGACTCGAAATTGAGCTCAGGTGCATCCTGTTTCCATTGATCATCCTCGAGATGTTTCTACAACGTGATTGGAGTCCACCTGTGGTAAATTCAATTGATTGGACATGATTTTGAAAGGGCACACACTTGTCTATATAAGGTCCCACAGTTGACAGTGCATGTCAGAGCAAAAAAACAAAAACCAAGTCATGAGGTTGAAGGAATTGTCATCCGAGACCGGATTGTGTCGAGGCACAGATCTGGGCAAGGGTACCAAAAAATTTCTGTGGCATTGAAGGTCTCCCCAATTTCGTGATATCCAATTGCAATCCAATTACAAACTTGTCTCATCGCTGCAACTCCCCAACGGGCTCGTGAGAGGCGACGGTCGAGTCATGCGTCCTCTGAAACATGACCCACCAAACCGAGCTCCGTAACACCCGCCCACTTAACCCGGAAGCCAGCCGTACTAATGTGTCGGAGGAAATACCTGCAGGCACCTGTCCCGCCACAAGGAGTTGCTAGAGCGCGATGAGCCAAGTAAAGCCCCCCAGGCCAAACCCTCCCCTAACCCGGATGACGCTGGGCCAATTGTGCGCGGTCCTATGGGACTCCCAGCCACAGCCGGTTGTGACACAGCCTGGGATCGAAACCGGGTCTGTAGTGATGCCTCAAACGCTGCGAAGCAGTGCCTTAGATCGCTGCGCCACTCGTTAGGCCGGCCTCCATCATTCTTTAATGGAAGAAGTTTGGAACCATCAAGACTCTTCCTAGAGTTGGCCGCCCAGCCAAACTGAGCAATCGCGGGAGCTCCAGAGTTTCTCTGTGGAGATGGGAGACCTTCCAGAAGGACAACCATCTCTGCAGCACTCCACCAATCAGGCCTTTATGGGAGAGTGGCCAGACGGAAGCCACTCCTCAGTAAATGGCACATGACAGCTGCTTGGAGTTTGCCAAAAGGCACCTAAAGGACTCTCGGATCATGAGAAACAAGATTCTCTGGTCTTATGAAACCAAGATTGAACTCTTTGGCCTGAATGCCAAGCATTACGTCTGGAAGAACGTCCCTACGGTGAAACGTGGTGGCAGCATCATGCTGTGGGGATGTTTTTCAGAGGCAGGGACTGGGAGACTAGTGAGGATCGAGGGAAAGATGAACAGAGCAAAGTACAGAGAGATCTTTCATGACAGCCTTCTCCAGAGCGCTCAGGACCTCAGACTGAGGCGAAGGTTCACCTTCCAACAGGACAACGAACCTAAACACACAGCCGAGACAACGCAGGAGTGTCTTCGGGACAAGTCTCTGAATGTGCTTGAGTGGCCCAGCCAGAGCCCGGACTTGAACCCGATTGAAGATCACTGGAGACCTGAAAATAGCTGTGTAGCGATGCTCCTCATTCAACCTGACAGAGTTTGAGAGGATCTGCAGAGAATAATGGGAGAAACTTCCCAAATACAGGTGTGCCAAGCTTGTAGCGTCATACCCAAGAAGATTCGAGGCTGTAATCGCTACTAAAGGTGCTTCAACAAAGTACTGAGTAAAGGGTCTGAATACTTATGTAAATGTAATATTTCCATTTTTTTAATAAATGTGCAACATTTTCTACAAACCTGTTTTTGCTTTGTCATTACAGGGAATTGTGTTTACATTGATAAGGGGAGTGAAACGATTTAATCAATTTAGGAATAAGAACAATTTAATCAATTTTAGAATAAGGCTGTAATGTAACAAAATGTGGAAAATGTCAAGGGGTCTGAATACTTTCCGAATGCCCTGTATGTCATTCTTTAATGTGGAGTTTGACGGAGATGAGTTTGTCAACTCAGGAACAAGGAAATGCCTCAGTGAGGTGAGAAGGCACCCATGACCTTTACATTATGAGAACATAGCACCTGGTGCCTTGCTTCAAAATGAGAAATGTAATAACACCGCATGAGATGCCAAGTCAGTCAAGATTGAAAGACCCCCCACCCCCACCCTATTTTAATCATTACTGAATAATAAATGGCCTCGTATAGAGTATATCTTAAATGCCCCCCCCAAAAAATAAAAAAATAAAATAACATTTAATCTTCCTACTAGCACTGACATTGCTGAGAACTACTTTATCGAGGGAAAATATACTTCCTACTAATGTGATGTGGTTGTTCCACCCAGCCCCAGCTATCTTAAGAGGAATGCACTAATTGTTAAGTTGCTCTGAATAAGAGCATCTGCTGACTAAAATGTAAATGTAAAATGTCACATAAAAAATTGATGTGATCAATAGAAATTCAAAAGCCATTGACTTACACACAAACAAATTATATTATTGCGGTTTCCAGATCTAGCGCTAGGCTCGCTACATTTGTTCGGCCTGTATTAGCAAGATCACAGGCTAATGCATGGAGTCAGATTACACCCCCTGAGTAGATCTGCCTTTATGTCTTTATAAAGAGATGAATCTGGCCAAATCCACCCCTTTGCTGTGTCCTAAATCCACAACAGAGACTAATTCCTCTGTAATCTAATGAGCGACCAAGGTGCAGTAGTCCCTCAGGTGTACAACGGTAGTGAGTCTCCGAGTGTGTGTCGCAACGTCATGGACATTTGGGACATCCCCTTAAAAACCAATGTCACCCGATGCCAGAATGTATATATCAATACACTACAACATGAAGAGGCTATCATTGCAGTCTTTGCAGTTTCATGACAAGTCATCAAGACAGTCAACAGCTGCATGAGATGTTTTTCAAGTACGAAAGGCAAAGTTCTGATCTCATTGCTGATAATAATGTATCCTACAGTACCTTCAACAATTCCTGCAATCCCATTTAACCGGAGTCATTAGTCACACACACACCATAAGCATTCTGGGACCTATCCGCATGCCAAAGGGACATTGGAGGGCTAAAGCCTTGTTCACATTGGCAGTTTGAAGTCACGCAAATCCAATTTTTTTGCATGTTCGATTCAAATCTGTTCTTTTTACTGCAGTCTGAACAGCCAAAAAACACATGGAGTCTGATATTTCAAGCCACATTTCAAACCACCTTTGTAAGAGGTTTGAAGTCAGATTCCTGGCCATGCAACTTAGTTGCCCTAAGTGGTTTTTAGACTATTATTTGTCTACTAAGCTAACATACGCAATTTTTTAAAAGATAAATTATCCTTGGTATGACTATCTATTTGATTTGTAATTTTAGGACCACTTAAGGTATCCCCCGGCAAAATTGAATAACAGATTCATACATGGAAAAACAGTCAAAAAATAAATGAAAAGGAAGTTTGTTTTACATTGTCTGTCCTATATCTGAGCGATATAAGAAAGATCAGAATATTTTTTGGAGGGAGGGGGGCACTAAACTACTTCCATTAAAAAATATTATGGTACCGGGCTACCGAGTCTTGTAGAGCAAAACAATTGACATGTACATGTTCGTGAGAGTCGTCCCTTTCCTTAGAGGGTGTGTAGCCCAAACTGTTCAGACACTACAGACAGAAGTTAGCGGATCAGCAGTACCGACCGTGATGCTTGTGGGGGTCATAGAAATGGAAAAACACCATTGTGCAAGTCTCATCTTTCCATAGAGCGATTCATATTAGTTTGATGACTGATTTTCGGGATGTCTCAAGACGTGACAAACGCCACTGTAGCTCAGCCACCTTCCACCGCCATTGGTGGATGCGGTGGAATGAAATGCAGCATGCATAAAAATATCTCAATCTTAGATGGATTTTGATGGGGATTTCTAGGGGGTCTGCATTGTGAACAAGTCTTAAGAAACAGGCAGGTGCCAAAGGACGATTTAAAAGACTTGTTAAGTCTTGTGTCGGGCATACATCCACGATGAATTGAACAAATGATCAATCAATTGATTTGATTTTGGGTCTGATTCAAATGACAAAGTAAAGAGAGAACAGGTTCGCTAGCCAATCTGTCAGCATATGCCTTCTTCCATCTTTATTTGTTCAGCATGTTCCTCTGTCCTTGTAACCACCCAGTAAATGTTGACACTCTCTCTCTCATGTGTTTACCTACTCTTTTCATTGGGGTTACACTTAAAAGAGAGACACTAAAATGCTCCAATGGAGTACAGCAGCCAACAACAACCAACCAGGGGGAAATGTGTGTCAATCATCCAAGAAGCTCAGGCAGCAAGCAGCTCTTTGGATCAAAACAGATAGAGTGTGCTTTTAACAACCTTTCTATTAAATATTTGTGTTATTTTTCTCTCTGCATGGTTGGGAAGGGCCCATAAGTCCCATAAGAAACACTCATTTCTGTACTGTTTTGTGACCGTGCACTGTCTCTATCCAATCCATATTACATTATCAGCTGACAATCGATGATGTATGATAATACCATTATGTTCTCTGCTGCCGCCGCTATCGGTCGCAAATGGTGCTCTTCATACCCCCTGTCTATCCTCGTCTTCCCAATTACCACCCTCTAGTGCCGCTTTTGTCGGACATAGGAAAAGTAAGGATAAGGAAATCTGGATCTCTACAAAACACATTCATATGCTATTTCCCAGCTGATACCTTCAAAGACTGTTTATTTGAAAACCATTATTATATCCACTTGCGAGACATCAGATATTCCTTCATTTATCTGCATTTTTGTCAAAATCAAGTTAGACATGGCCTTGTTCTGTTCAATGTTCTCTACCTATATATAGTACTCTAAATACCCCCAATTCATGTTGTTAAGTTCAAAAGAATACACAATAAAAATTGCTGACACCATTCAAACCAAAGAGGGTTCGGAACTTTAAAAGACAATTATCTCAGAATCATCTTTTTGCAGATAGAACTTTATACTGTAGTCCTAAACTCTCCACCTAGTAAAATGGTGATTAGCGAATTAACCACTTTTGTTAACAATTAAAATACTATACTGTATGTGTGTATTGAAAGACAATGAAAATTTAAAACAGGTCAAATATATAAATGTATTTATTTTTATTTCTCAGAGAACTTAGAGGGCCAAATAAAAGCGTGCGCACACACACACACACACACACACCAACCTGAAAGCAGGGGGAAGCTGTGTCTCTGGGCAGGAGATTACATAAATCCACGGTGAGTATGTGGTGTTACTTAAGGTTCTGAAAATGACTCAGCTATCCAGCTGGGTGCAGTGGCCGTAGTGGCCGACCCCCACAAGTCTAAACAAGGGGCCCGGGCCTATCCTCAAAAGTCAAATATTAGCCATCCAAGTCAAAAGAAAGGCCTCTGCAAACACACACTCTACTATGGAGGCTTTCCCTTCTAACTGGAGTCAAATAAAATAGACAACAACGGATACTCTTCACATTATATTAACATGGTCGCCAACTTACCATGCATGCTATTGAGCCGGAAGCAGCAGTCACGTAGCTATAGAAATCTACAGCTCTTCCACAAACTTAAAGGCAATATGGTTACTCTTTTTACAAGACAAACCTGGGTATTTACTGAAACAGTCGGTTGCCACCACATCAGTTTTATACAGGCGTTGTTTTCAAAAACAGGTGGAAAGGTGCGATGCATGTTCTATTGGAAGATGAGAAAGCCCATAGGGTGAAATAGGAGGATTGGCAACAGATTACTACAAACATTTTGCCTCAAGATATTTGGAGGGGTGCTTTGTATAGAGTACAGTCATAATATTGACACAAAGCTGAAATAATGACTACTCTATGTCTGATATCATAACAGCTGTTTGAGGACAAATAATTCATGGAAAATAATGAAAAGTGTGTGTGTGTGTGTGTGTGTGTGTGTGTATGTGTGGTAGCTTTCAACAGCCTAACACAGCATCACCACAATCACCCTTTATTGTTAAGTTAAAATCCTCCTCTTTACGATTTCAGGACAAGAATAATTGTGATTTTGTCTGATGTGGGTTGTGAGTAGTTTAACATTAGCATGAGGGCAATTCCACAGTAACAGAATGCGCTGAGACTCTGATTTTTCACTTTGAAAGTATGCCAAACAAAAAAACGTGGATTGCAAAGTTAAACAAACCATACAACTCCATGCACAAGGACTACTTTTAACAATTTTCAAAGAAAAAATGCGCCGAATACAACAGGTGTAGAAGCCCTTAAAACTTCTTAGGGCTGAAATCCCTTAACGGGATCATTTTCATCAACAACCACTGAATTGCATAGCGTCACATTCATTTTATATTACTAAAACTATTTATATTCATGAAATCACAAGTGCAATATAGCAAAACACAGCTTAGCCTTTTGTTAATCCACCTGTCATGTCAGATTTTAAAAATATGCTTTACCATGAAAGTAATCCAAGCGTTTGTGTAAATTTATCGATCACTCGACAAAACATTATGAACACCTAGCATCAAGTAGCTTGATTACGAAAATCAGAAAAGCAATCAAATTAATCGTTTACCTTTGATGATCTTCGGATGTTTTCACTCACGAGACACCCAGTTACACAATAAATGTTCCTTTTGTTCCATAAAGATTATTTTTATATCCAAAATACCTCCGTTTGTTTGGCGCATTATGATCAGAAATCCACAGAAAAGAGGGGCCCATGTACATGTTGGTAGAGTTATTAAAGTGACTTATGCATAGATAATAACAGAGAGTAGAGTAGCTGAAAGTGCAGATGTACATTTTGGTATCAGAATCACGGTAAAATCTCCCTCAGTTTGTTATGTGACCACTTTTTCCAAAAACTCTGTTAAATATTTCCTCTGAATTAAGATTCAAAGATGTCTGCAGAAAGAATGGGGTGTCACTGTCAGCTATGATATAAAGTAACGTAGCAGGCATAAGAATGAACGCCTGAGGCATTTCTTTCTTTCTGTTCCTGACAAGAAAATAATTACTGTTGGGGGAGGTTGTCTTCTGCACTGTTTAACCAATCCAGTAAATGTGGAGGAGGATTTAAGATGGGAGTGTCACATTATTTATTAGTTTATTAGGATCCCCATTAGCTTTTGCAGAAGCTACTCGCCCTGATGTTCACAACAACAACAAAAACATGACAAGTAACAAAACCCTGATACATTGATAGACAAGGAAAGTCACACAAGTTACAAATACAACAATACACAACAAATGCAAAAAAAAAAGAATTATACAAACAATACAACAACAAAAAATGACGTGTGTGTTAAGAGTGTGTGTGTGTGTGCGTGTGTCCCCTCACAGTTCCATTAGTTGTTTTTGTGTTGATGTCCAAAAGCGGGAGTCAGGCTCTTTATATTTCCCCTGAAAACTGGATGCATCCGGTTATTTCCAAACCCACCTTGAGTTTGAAAAAAATCTATTTTGTTTATTAAACTACAGTAAGTGAAGGGGATTAACATCCGGTAACAAAATGATGGTAAAAGAATTACATCATGAGTCCCTTATCTGTACAATACAGAAATGCATAACTATAAATGTCCTTCTGTTCATGGTGATGTATCCTGAATAGGTACACAAAGGTAGAAAGTGTACTATCCTCTTTTGCATGTTTGGGTATTATTCTACACACTGGCTATTATTCTAATGAGCTCCGCCTTCAAACAAGACCAAATTTGGTTGGTCCGGATTGGACCAAATCTGTACCAATCATAGATGTCTTATGTTTCAGAATTTTGAACAGTAGAGCACAGCACAGTACAGTTTAATACAGTAAAGTACAGTAGAGTTCAGTACAGTACAGTAAATAGTAAAGCACCCTTTGCTGGCTCTAACAGCCACCCAATCAGTTTGCTGTCTTGTTCTTAGTAAACTGATGGCGAGAATTGTGTTTGACCAAATAAAATTACAATTTTCAGATAACAAGTTAACTACTGACTTTCAGCATGCATATAGAGAAGGGCCCTCAACTTGTACTGTACTGACTCAGGGGACAGGTGATTGGTTGAAAGAAATTAACAATAAGACGATAGCTGGAGCCGTATTATTAGATTTCAGTGAAACCTTTTGATGCTATTGATCATAAATTGTTATTGAAGAAACTCACTTGCTATGGCCTCACATCACCTGCCATCGCATGTTTGAAGAGTTATTTAAACAATAGAACCTAGAGAGTGTTCTTCAATGAATGCTTCTCCAACATCAGATATGTACAGTGCGGTGTCCCTCAGTGCAGTTCTCTTGGGCCGTTACTCTTCTCTATTTGTACAAATGATTTGCCACTGGTCTTACACAAAGCTAGAATGACTATGCGTGCGGATGACTACACTCTCTACATGTCAGCACCGAAAACCAGTGAGCTGACTGAAATAATACATAAGGAGTTACAGTCAGTATCAGCATGGGTGACTAATGATAAACTGGTCTTAAATACATCTACATCTATAAGCATTGTATTTGGTTCAAAACATTCTCTAAGACCTAAACCTTGACTGGAGTTGTACATAAAGGTTGTGACCACTGAGCAAGTTGAAGAAGCTCAACTCCTAGATATAACATTTGATGGTCAGTTATCATGGTCAAGTCACATTAAGTTGTTGTGAAGGTGGTCTGTTATAAAAAATATGTTCAAAACAAATCTACTGTACTAGTTGTTAAGGCCAGTCTTTCCTGTTTGATGGTTGACCAGAGATCAACTGCTTCTTTTCTATTTTTTATGAGAAAATGAAAAATTCCAGATTGTCTGCATAATCAACTCAGACACCCATACATACCCCACAAGACTTGCCACCTTCTAGTGCTGAGGGATTAGTGCTTTTATGAAATAATGACATAAAAATTATTTGAGCTTTTTAATGGAAATTCCAAAGCCAAATATAGTGAACATTCAATTGCCAAAACATTGAACATATTCCATTGTCTCTGTAATGTTCACATAGTAAAATAGGACATTACCATGAAATAATAAAATATTACAGTGTATATGACTTTTTATTTGATAATTTGATGATTTTTCATTCCTTAAAGTCATCATCTCCTCTCTGCTTAGGCAGTAGCAGCCAGTCAGACAGACAACCATCGAACATTATCTCTGTCCTCCCCATGCTGTATTGTCTTTAGTCATCCTATTTAGCAAAGCTAGCCTCGATAAGCATGCTGCAGAGTTGTCTGACAATCATTTTACTCGTTTTTAAAGTAGATAAGGCATACTTTCACGAACTGTCTTTATCCCTTTCTCTCTTCGCTCGTTGTTGTGTTGTGTACATTCCTCTCTCATTCGGGGGTGTATGTGGTCTGTCTGTATCTTACCTAACCTAGCAGGCATAAAAGTGTATCCATCTCTGTCCAAGATGGAAAAGAACAGGCACAATGCATTATGGTCATGGTAGTTAATTACCACATTTCTGCACTGACCTAGGTTGAATGTTTACTAAATGAAAACTACAACTCCCTTCAGCCCAGCGTCCCATATGTTAGAGGTCGACCGATTATGATTTATCAACCCTGTTACCGATTATTGAAGGACCAAAAAAAGCCAATTCTGATTAATCTGACAATTTTTTAAATATATATATATATATATATATGTAATAAATGACAATTACAACAAAACTGAATGAACAATGAACACTTTTATTTTAACTTAATATAATACAGAAATAAAATCAATTTAGTCTCAAATAAATAATGAAACATGTTCAATTTGGTTTAAATAATGCAAAAACACTCTATTGGAGAAGAAAGTAAAAGTGCATGATGTGCCATGTAAAAAAGCTAACGTTTAAGTTCCTTGCTCAGAACATGAGAACATATGAAAGCTGGTGGTTCATTTTAACATGAGTCTTCAATATTCCCAGTTAAGAAGTTTTAGGTTGTGGTTATTATAGGAATTATAGGACTATTTTTCTCTCTCTAAATTCATGTTAGCAGGCAATATTAACCAGGGAAATTGTGTCACTTCTCTTGCGTTCTGTGCAAGCAGAGTCAGGGTATATGCAGCAGTTTGGGTCGCCTGGCTCGTTGTGAAATGTGTGAAGACAATTTCTTCCTAACAAAGACCGTAATTAATTTGGCAGAATTTTAAATAATTCTGACATAACATTGAAGGTTGTGCAATGTAACAGCAATATTTAGACTTAGGGTTGCCATCTGTTCGATAAAATACAGAACGGTTCCGTTCATCACTTTTTATTTGTATTGTTTGTCTATCTTAGTAGTTTCCATTTGTGTGGCTGTCCTTGTCTATCAGTGTTTTGTTACTTGTCATGTTTTGTGTTTTTTTGTGGGCCCCAGGAAGAGAAGCTGATGCTTCTGCAAAAGCTAATGGGGATCCTAATAAACTAATAACTAAACAGCAGAGTATAGTTCAGTACAATACAATACAATCAATTATAGTGTACTCGACTCTAGTGATAAAAACAAAATAGATACAGTTACATATTGGGATATTATTTTTGACGATATATCATATTGACAATATTGCAATATAATTGTTGCGCTAGTTTGCTGTACCTGCATCAAAACTCCAGTATTTTCCTTCATAGCTTGTTCTCAATCTTCTTTTTAAATATGAAGCCAATTTGTTTTCAACACTTATTTCCATGACTGTCAAAACTCTCTCTTGTCCCTCTGCAGCAGTTTGGAACATAGAATCGCAAAAAAATCACAGTATTGATTCACAACACATATAAAAACGTGAGAATTGCAATACATACTGTATCATATCGGCACCTAAATATCGTGATAATTAAGACAATTCCCAGCCTTAATCAACTCTAGTGTGCTCTACTGTACTGAACTTTACTGTACTGAACTAAACTTCACTCTACTGAACTAAACTTCACTCTACTGAACTTTACTGTACTAAACTAAACTTTACTGTACTGAACAAAACTTCACTCTACTGAACTAAACTTCACTGTACTAAACTTTCTGAACTAAACTTCACTCTACTGAACTTTACAGTACTTTATTTAAAACATTTCCAGACACTCTTGTTCAGAGCGACTGTCTTGCTTTTTTATACTGGGAATCAAACCTACAACACTGGCGTTGAGAGCGTCATGCTCTACCAACTGAGCCACATGAGATCACTTACTATTGTGCTGTATATTGTACTGACGGACCTAAACTCTACTCTACAGTACTGTGCAGTGCAGTCCAAACTTGTGAAACAGACATCTACGGTTGGTTCAGATTTAGACTGACCAAATTTCAATGTCCATGGATGTCCTGTGTCAATCGGTGTTGAGTGGGCTGGTTATAGTAAATGGAAAGAGAAAGGACTCATGGGTAGGTGTCAGTAAGAGCCGGGAGAGGTGACATTAACTGGAAAGAGAGAGGAGAGAGACAGGGAGAGAGAAAGGAAGGGGTTGTCCAGACTGTTTTCACACTCTCACTCTGACCACCACTTGACAGAAAGAGAAAGAAAACAGTAATGAGCTGAACATAACAGTATGCCAGTAGAAGGGAGGACAGTAGCAGTTGACACAAGTGTGGTTTGTCACTATTATGAATTCCCATTGTAGCCAATTCACTTGCAGTCATTCTGTTACAGATGTTTTCGTCACTCCGTTACCGATTTGGTGACAGAACGACATATTTTAACCACTTAAAAATTATAAGCCACATTGTTATTAATAAAAACACAATCACTAATTTGTAGGTCTACCTTTACTTGTTACTTCTGTCAACTTGGATTGTTTTCCCTCATGAGGGAGAGAAATCTGAAAATAACTTAAAGATGTGTGGGTTTTTGGTAATGTTATTACAAAGCAATGCTTCTTAAACTTCCAAAAGGCAAATAATGTCTCCAAAACTAAATAGAAGTGTTGATATTAGTTGGCAGGGATCTTTACTTGTGTTTTGATGTATTTCTAATACCTGGTAGATGTTGTCTAAGACCCTTTTCCATCTGTTTGAACAGAAATCAAAGCATTTGCTTATTGCTAGTTCTTAGGTTAGAAATGGTTGAAAAATGTATCTAAATGTTTTCCATCCTAAAAACTAGGAATAAGCAAAGGCTTTGATTTATGCTTTAATTTCAACAACAAAGACTTGACATGCTTTGTGAGAATTTGTCAGCGAGTGGGTAAAACGCCACTACCATCCGTCCTATTGGCCAACGTGCAATCACTGGAAAATAAACTGGATGAGCTACGATCAAGACTATCCTACCAATGGGACATTAAAATCTGTAATATCTTATGTTTCACCGAGTTGTGGCTGAACGACGACAAGGATAAAATAGAGCTGGCTGGGGTTTCCATGCATCGGCAGGACAGAGCAGCTACACCTGGTAAGATGAGGGGCGGGGGTGTGTGTCTATTTGTCAATAACAGCTGGTGCTCCATGTTAATATTAAAGAAGTCTCAAGGTATTGCCTGACGCTCGTTGGATGTGGCAGGGCTTGAAAACTATTACGGACTACAAAGGGACGCCAGCTGCAAGCTGCCCAGTGACGCAAGCCTACCAGATGAGCTAAATACCTTTTATGCTCACTTCGAGGCAAGCAACACTGAAGCATGCATGAGAGCACCAGCTGTTCCGAACGACTGTGTGATCACGCTCTCCGTAACTGATGTCAGCAACATTCACAAGGCCGCGGGGCCAGACAGATTACCAGGATGTGTACTCAGAGCATGCGCGGACAACTGGCAAGTGTCTTTACTCACATTTTGAAACTCTCCCTGACCGAGTCTGTAACACCTACATGTTTCAAGCAGACCACCATAGTCCCTGTGCCCAAGAAAGGGAAGATAACCTGCCTAAATGACTACTGCCCCTTAGCACTCACGTTGGTAGCCATGAAGTGCTTTGAAAGGCTGGTCATGGCTCAAATCAACACCATCATTCCGAAAACCCTAGACCCACCCCCCATTCGCATACCGCCCCAACAGATCCACAGATGACGCAATCTCAATCGCACTCCACACTGCCCTTTCCCATCTGGACAAAAGGAACACCTATGTTGAGAATGCTGTTCATCGACTACAGCTCAGCATTCAACACCATAGTGCCCACAAAGCTCATCACCAAGCTAAGGACCCTGGGACTAAACACCTCCCTCTGCATCTGGATCCCGGACTTCCTGACGGGCCGCCCCCAGGTGGTAGGGTAGGAAACAGCACATTTGACACGCTGCTCCTCAACACTGGGGCCCCTCAAGGGTGCGTGCTTAGTCCCCTCTTGTACTCACTGTTCAACCACGACTGCGTGGCCAAGCACAACTCAAACACCATCATTAAGTTTGCTGACGACACAATGGTGGTAGGCCTGATCATGACAATGATGAGACAGCCTATAGGAAGGAGGTCAGATACCTGGCAGTGTGGAGCTAGGACAACAACCTCTCCCTCAATGTGAGCAAAGGAGCTGGTCATGTACTACAGGAAAAGGAGGGTCGAACAGGCCCCCAATAACATCGACAGGACTGTAGTGGAGTGGGTCGAGAGTTTCAAGTTCTTTGGTGTCCCCATCACCAACAAACTATCATGGTCCAAACACACCAAGACAGTCATCAACACCTTTTCCCCTTCAGGAGACTGAAAAGATTTGGCATGGTTCCCCAGATCCTCTACAGCTGCACCCTCAAGAGCATCCTGACCAGTTGCATCACTGCCTGGTATGACAACTGCTCAGCATCCTACCGTAAGGCGCTACAGAGGGTAATGCGTACGGCCCAGTACATCACTGGGGCCAAGCTTCCTGACATCCAGGACCTATATACTACTAGGTGGTGTCAGAGGAAAGCCCAAAAAATTGTCAAAAACTCCAGTCACGCAAGTCATAGACTGTTCTCTCTGCTACCGCATGGCAAGCAGTACCGGAGCGCAAAGTCTAGGTCCAAAAGGCTCCTTACAGCTTCTACCCCCAAGCCATAAGACTGCTGAACAATTAATCAAAATGGCCGCCCGGACTATTTACATTGACCCCTCCACCCCTTTGTTTTTTACACTGGTGCTACTCGCTGTTTATTATCTATCTATGCATAGTCACTTTACCCCTACCTACATGTACAAATTACCTCGACTAATCTCTACCGCCGCACATAGACTCAGTACCAGGACATGATATATAGCCTCGTTATTGTTATTTTATTGTGTTACTTTACATATTTTTAAATTACTTTAGTTATTTAGTAAATATTTTCTTAACTCTATTTCTTGAACTACACTGTTGGTTAAGGGCTTGTAAGTAAGTAAGCATTTCACGGTAAGGTCTACACCTCTTGTATTAGGCGCATGTGACAGAAAATTTGATTTGATGTGGCAGGGGATGATTACTAGCCTTCATAGCAAATGTAAAACTATTTACACACTATTTTTACACTGTGTAGAGTATAGAGTCAAACCTAACTCAGTGTTTAAATCAATAGTGATTTCATGAATAATAGATTAAAAGAAATGTGTCATTATAGTCCAGCCCCCATGTGGTTTCTAGACACCATAGACTACAGTAACCTACCATGGGGGCAAACATCAAACATGGGGGCTAGCCAAAAACAGATACATGTGTCACTCTATTATGTATGGACTCCAAAATAGGGGTGAAACGTCTAACTTTTAACCATGGAATAATAGTTTTAACAATCACTGGATGGCCCTCCCTACATGATTCGTCCATGTTCATACAGAAGAGATGTGTGTGGCTACAAGTCATGTATTTTATGGTCATTTAAAATAAGAAAAAAGCATATATATTATTGTATGTGTGGACGTTAAACAATATAGGATCATATCCAACAAGCATGTTGCCCGACAATAAATGCAAACATTGAATGCCTGCAACTCTTGTAATAACACCCTTACTTCCTACTTTTACAGATTGCCTAGCCGGTGTCGTATCTCACGGCTAACACCCTTTTTCTCCATAACCAGATTTCCAATTGAGCAGACCATTCGGGTACAATACGACTAGGATTGCAATGTGTTGAGAGGGAGAGACATTCGTCTATGGAAGCAGTGTGTGACTTCATGACCAAAATAAAAAGCAACGCGGCAACTGTTTATGATCAACATCAATTAATTGTACACTTACATTTTACCATCCTGTCAGTCGTAGATAACTTCGGATCATCATTCGGCTTGTTTTCGGACATTTCCATGGTGCTAGAAATTCAAATATATTTGAACTGTGCCTGAAAAAGATCCGATGTTGTCCTTACCCAACAAATCAACTCTATCCAAATGGGAGATCGCAGTGATCTCACTTGCTCCTTTCACTAGCCAAAAATACATGCAATAGGATTACAAATTTCAACACTGGTATACTGTAGGTCCGTGTGATTTACTGTTACTCTGTATCAAGTTCTCGCTCCCAGCGCTGTGCGCGCAACCTAGCCTGCAGTTGGTAAGACACGCCCCCATATATATCGCTCTTCTATTGGTGGCAGAGACTAGACCTCTGTGTTCATATTCCCCTTTGCCCACGGACTCGTTTTGTTTCAGTCTGTGTATGTCTAACATGTTTTTATAGGTTATATGTGCAGTGTTGTAACACATCAGTTCCCTCTTCTGTATGTTGCAACATTGTAACATCAACCATGGGTAGCGTTGGCCTGCAACTCCAGAGTCGAGCACTGGATCCTACCATTTCTGCTTAATCTCAGTCTCTAAACTTCACTCAATCTCTCTTGAAGGGTTTAGAGTTGTCATCATGCAAAATGTCATGCAATTTAGATGGCCAAAGATTCACTGTTTTGAGTGAGCACCACCAGGCTAGAGAGTAGTTGAATTCGATTTCACATCATGATGCACAGGGTGAATCAACAGGCCTATATATTCTTTAGCTTCACGTTGGTGCATGTATTCAGCATAACCGCTTCACAACACTGTTAGTGAGGTTGTAAAGGGTGGGTTGTAAGTGGTTAATAGAGAGTTCAGCTTTTTTGGATTTATAACTAAACTAGTTTAGAGACAGTTCAATTCGGTTGTTATTACAGCACCACCATGTGGACATTTAAAGACATTCTAATAGAGGAAAAGTACACTTACCCCAACCAGTTTACAGTTCGGTGACTGTCTGCTCAATCCCAAATCGACATACAGGTCCCATTGTTGCCCTACTCACTTGTGGAAATCTGGAAGGATTTAACAGTGGATACCAATTGCTTATACCAATCAAGTGATCTCCATAATTGAATAGCAGTCAATTTGCGGTCAATTTGGGATTGATCTGGTTATACCATGTTAAAATTGTAGCCACTTTAAAGGCAGAAAAATAGTAATCCCACCAATTACAATTGGGTTCCAGCATTGGATCCCTATAGCGAAAGTTTTTATTCTCTATGTGGAATAGAAATGATCAATGCACCCAGGGATGTCATGCATCCCAAAAATCTGAGCGGGCACAAAGTACTGTGAGGATGGCTGGTGGGGTTTTGGAGAGTGTAGCATTTTTCAAACACCTGAAACAGCTTTTTCCTGCAACCTAGAGCCATAATCAAAATTCTATCTTAAAAATTGGTTTATTTGTCTGCGTATTTAAGCATACCTCTTGAGCTGTATGTATCCTCCTGGCTGGTGATCACTTTTTTTTAAATATGCTAAATACACTTCTCTGCATCTCTGCTAAAATCTGGGTAAAAGATTGAAAGGAATGTGAGTCTTATTCAGTACATTTAGTAATTGCTTGCTTTTCTACCGTATACCAAATTTGCCAGCAGTCATGCCAGCTAAGATAGACAAGCTAGCTACTCTAACTTTATAGCCTGAAATGGCTTCTTGGTAATAATAATGATAGATGTATTTGATCATATCAAAGATGCTTAAAACAAAAAACAAAGTACATGTAGTTCTTGGACTGGACAATAGTCTGGGGCATGCATACAGTTCACATCCTACTCCATTGGGCTGCACATAGTCCGAACATACAATCTCCTGAAAGTCAGTCAAGAGCCTTCACTCTCCACTCTCAGCACTCACCTCCTCCACAGTGGTCTCATGTGGGGTCTCATTCAGTGTGTGGGGGGTCAGTAAGACAGGCCCGGATCATCAGGCCAACCACGACGTCCACTAGATCTCACTCTGGCGCCAGAGGCTCACTACCCATCAATTATTGAGATAATACACCTTGGAGTGAGAGATCCAGTTAAAACTACAACGAGCCTCTGTGATGTCCAAGCCTGTGTCATCTTCGATTTCAAATAAAAACCAAGGCTGGCTCACTACTCTCTGAGCTATCTTGACAAAAATAACTAACTTGCTGGTCGTAAACTAACAAAATAAAATGTTGATAAAAATATTTTTATATAAAAACTCCCACATAAAACAATAAAATATTTACACATTTAAAAGGAGCTCTCTGCCTAGGCGACCTCATAGCGCCATGGCAACTGGTAGCTAGTTATGACTTTGGGAGAAATATATTTATAAACAGGACAGATCTGAGGGGGCACGTGCCCCTGTGAACCCTATGAGCATGAATCACCCAATTCATGTTAATGTGACAATGTAGGAACCGTAGTTTTGGTCTGTGTTTCCCAGGGAACTCTAATTAGTGGTGAACATGTGAAAAGGTCTAAAAGCATCCCTTAGACCAGCTGTGACCAGAAGTGACTTTTTGCAGCAGGTTAGGAAAGTTTATGTAGCAGGTTAGGAAAAGGTTTAGGGTTAGCTAAAATTCTCTCCTAACCTGCTATAAAAAGTTACTTCTGGTCGTAGTTGTACGCAATCTAGGCAAAACCCCCTAGACCTGTGCAGGTGAGAGCTTAGTCGCATTGTGTAGAGGTTGTACTGCACTGTTTTGCCAGTATTTCTTTGAAGGAAACCATTCACCTTTATTTAACCAGGTAGGCTAGTTGAGGTCAAGTTCTCATTATTTTTGATAACCATGCAGTCTGTTTGGGAAGAAAGGTTTGCGCCATGGCCGATTGTACTTATCAGTATTTGTTTAAGTTTGACAATGTTCATTATGTTTATTGTTAGATTAGTAATGCCACTGTAATGATGTTTTGCAGTTGGTCTCTTGTGTTTGGAGGCTTTGATGGCTTTGTGGTCAAAGTTAATCTGTTTCAAACTAGCAAATCTAAACCTGGAGCCTTTTAAAACTTCGCTATCTTTTTAAAAAATTTCTGCCTCTGAAGTGTCTCTATAAATGGGCCTATAAGTTACATTTAGTATTTTTTTTTGTCTTTGCTTGTTAATTATTCTTATTATTTGTATATTATGCTCCTTCCTCCGTAGACCAGGTAAAGGCTAGACACTTGTCCTTACGCTCATCTGGAATTACAGCCACCATGTACTGCCCCATCTCTCTGTCTGATCTTGACAAGCAGGAAGCTCACAGCCCTTATCAGACCAATTGCATACAATAGAGCCAGTGTGTGCCGAGTTGTTTTTCTTTGTCAAAGTGGAGAGAGGCGGACAGAGGTGAAAAATGAGCTCAGGTGAGTAGCCTAGACCTTCTGAACTTTTTGATAAATTCATAGACTTTTGTGTCTCTTGTGCTGCTATGCAATTACATTTCAGTTTTTTGTGATATTGCTTTTGGAATATTGTTATTTGATACTTCACAGCTGTATTTGTGCATTATGATGTTGAAGAATCTGGTACACTGTTAGCATTATGATGTTGAAGAATCTGGTACACTGTTAGCATTATGATGAAGATTCTGCTACACTGTTAGCATTATGATGTTGAAGATTCTGCTACACTGTTAGTTAGCATTATGATGTTGAAGAATCTGGTACACTGTTAGCATTATGATATTGAAGAATCTGGTACACTGTTAGCATTATGATGTTGAAGAATCTGGTACACTTATTATTGTGCTTCTTTTATGACCAAGTAAAACCAAGTAAATGTTTAAGAATACCTATGATGACTTAATTCAAAGTATATTTAACCATTCCAATGTTCATATCAAACTTGTGAAGAGATGACTATCCTTTCATATACATAATTAAAAGTTTGCAATTTCGTAGTCAAGTCTACCAGATGCTACATTCAATCAGTTCAACAATATCATGACTCTTACTTACCTGATTAGTTTAATGCGAAATGTGTTAGTAATATTTTAGTCGTATTATTTATCAGAAACATTTTAGTTAAATAACTTTAATGTATCAAGGGAGATGGGGCCCCGTAAAACATAAGGTCATGTTTTTCACAGAGACACTGATTTGAACATGTATGGATAAAACACATTTACAACATATTACATATTGGTTTGACTTGCATACGAGGCTTTTATTAGTGGCATTGCACCTGTACAAATCTCCCTATTTCCATCATCCTCTTTTAGCCGAGGACCTGCTCATCATCTATGAGGTGGAGGCAGAGCAGTGGGCTGTATACCTGCGCTCTATCTTTGCCGGGCCCATCTGGGAGGGAGGGATCTGTTGCTACGACATCGCCACAGTGACCAGCCGGCGGGAGGACTTTCTGCGACTGGGCCAGTACAAGGTCAAGCTGTTAATCCTGTCCAGGGGAATGCTAGAGGGCCTGTGCCAGCTCCGCCGCTTCTTCCTGGCCCGGGTGCTGAGCCCCGCGGCCCATGTGGTAGTGCTTCTGTGTGGGGTAGACAGCCTGGCGCCCCTCCTGGAGGTGGTGCCCCTCAAGGGGGACGAGTGTCTGCAGGTATCCAGCGAGCAAGATGCCCATGAGTACCTGTCGGCGGTGACCGATATTGTGCAGAGAGGTACAGGGGAAGGGGAGGGCAGAGAGAGGGATCATGGGAGGTCGGGTGCAGTGTATAGGGTCAGCAATAATAGTTACATTATGCTTATTCAATAATGAATTATACAATAATGATTGTATTCATTCCTGAGGCAACAAGTGGCAGGTAGGTGCGTGGATCAGAAAACCAGTCAGTCAGTATCTGGTGTTACCACTGTTTGCCTCATGCAGCGCGACACATCTCCTTTGTATGAAGTTGATCATGCTGTTGATTGTAGTCTGTGGAATATTGTCCCACTCGTCTTCCATGGCTGTGCGAAGTTGCTGAATATTTGCGGGCTCTGGAGCGTACACGTCGATCCAGAGCATCCCATACATGCTCAATAGGTGACATTTCTGGTGAGTATGCAGACCATGGAAGAACTGGGAAATTTTTGAGGAATTGTGTACAGAACCTTGCGACATGGGGCCGTGCATTATCATGCTGAAACATTAGGTGATGGCGGCGGATGAATGGCATGACAATGGGCATTGCCATCACTAAAAAGCAATTGTGTTTGTTGTCCATAATTTATGCCTGCCCATACCATAACTCCAGCGCCACCATGGGGCACTCTGTACACAACGTTGAGATCAGAAAACTTCTCGCCCACATGATGACATTACACGTGGTCTGCAGTTGTGATGCAGGGTCAGATGTACTGCCAAATTCTGTAAAACGATGTTGGAGGCAGGTTATGGTAGAGAAAATAACATTCAATTCTCTGGCAACACCTCTGGTGGACATTCCTGTAGTCAGCATTCCAATTGCTTATGTTGTGTGACAAAACTGCACATTTTAGAATGGCCTTTTATTGTCCCCAACAGAAGGTGCACCTGTGTCATGATCATGATGTTTAATCAGATTCTTGATATGCCACGCCTGTCAGGTAAAGGGGAAATGCTCACTCATAAGGATATAAACAAATTTGTACACAAGTTTAGAGAAGCTTTTTGTGCTTATGCAACATTTCTGGGATATTTTATTTCAGCTCATGAAACATGGGTACAACACTTTACCTGTTGCGTTTTCTGTTTTTGTTCAGTGTGTGTGTGTGTGTGTGTGTGTGTGTGTGTGTATATAGTATACATGGTGGGTGTTTTGGCTGCATAGTTAGAATTGTTGAAGGCACAATTATCACAGTAAATCTGATCATTTGACTAAAATGACGCTGGAAGAAGTGGCAGCAGTTTTACAGGCGCCTAACAAATTGTTCTATTATGTGTTTTTTTTTGTTGCATTATTTGTAACTTATTTTGTACATAATGTTTCTGCCACCGTATCTTATGGCAAAAAAGAGCTTCTGGATATCAGGACAGCGATCACTCACCTCGGATTAGACAGATCTTTTCTTCAACAAGCAAGACGCACAGGATGTACTTCAGACACCCGACAAGCCAACATCCCAGTTATTGGCAAGAGAAAGAGGCGCAGGTACAGAGGACACAGAGCGGGGTGCTTCGTAAGGATCCGCAGAAGGCGACTGGGATAGCTGCCATTCCCATCAATATTACTTGCCAACGTACAATCATTGGACAATAAATTTAATGAGGTACAATCGTGAATTTCCTACCAATCAAAAACTGTAACATCTTACAGTTTGGCTGAATGATGGCACGGATATTCAGCTAGCAGGATATACACTGCACCAGCTAGATAGAACAGCACACTCGGGTAAAATGAAGTAGGATGGTCTGTGCATATTTGTAAACAACGGCTGGTGCACAAAATCGAAGGAAGTCTCTAGATTTTGCTCGCCTGAAGTAGAGTTATCTTATGATAAACTGTAGACCACACTATTTGCCAAGAGTTTTCATCTATACTTTTTGTGGCTGTTTATTTACCACCACAGATGGATGCTGGCAATAAGACCGCAGTCAGTCAGGAAATGAGCAAATGGGAAACCGCTCACCCAGCGGCGGCGCTCCTAGTGGTCGGGGACTTTAATGGAGGGAAACTTAAATCAGGTTTACCTCATTTCTATCAGCATATTAAATGCGCAACCAGAGGGAAAACAATTCTAGATCACCTGTATTCCACACACAGAGATGCGTACAAAGCTCTCCCTCACCCTCCATTTGGTAAATCTGACCCCAATTCTAAATCTTCCTGATTCCTGCTTACGAGCAAAAATTAAAGCAGGAAGCACCAGTGACTCTGTCTATAAAAAAGTGGTCAGATGAAGCAGATGCTAAACTACAGGACTGTTTTGCTATCACAGACTGGAATATGTTCCGGGATTCTTCCGATGGCATTGATGAGTACACCACATCAGTCACTGGCTTTATCAATAAGTGCATTGAGAACATCATCCCCACAGTGACTGTACGTACATAACCCCAACCAGAAGCCATGGATTACAGGCAACATTCACAAGGCCGCGGGGCCAGACGGATTACCAGGACGTGTGCTCCGGGTATGTGCTGAACAACTGGCAGGTGTCTTCATGGAAATGTTCAATATGTCCCTGATTGAGTCCGTAATAAGAACATGTTTCAAGTAGACCACCATAGTCCCTATGCCCAAACCTGCCTAAATGACTACAGACCCGTACACTCACGTCCGTAGCCATGAAGTGCTTTGAAAGGCTCGTAAATGGCTCACATTTACACCATTACCCCAGAAACCCTAGACGTACTCCAATTTGCATACCGCCCAAACAGATCCATAGATGATGCAATGTCTATTGCACTCCACACTGCCCTTTCCCACCTGGACAAAAGGAACACCTACGTGAGAATGCTATTCATTGACTACAGCTCAGCGTTCAACACCACAGTACCCTCAAAGCTCATCACTAAGATAAGGATCCTGGGACTAAACACCTCCCACTGCAACTGGATCCTGGACTTCCTGACGGGCCACCCCAGGTTGTGAGGGTAGGTAGCAACACATCTGATACGCTGATCCTCAACACTGGAGCCCCTCACGGGTGCGTGCTCAGTCCCCTCTTGTACTCCCTGTTCACTCACGACTACATGTCCAGGCACGACTCCAACACCATCATTAAGTTTGCAGACGACACAACAGTGGTAGGCCTGATCACCGACAATGACGAGACAGCCTATAGGGAGGAGGTCAGAGACCTGGCCGGGTGGTGACAGAATAACAATCTCTCCCTCAACGCAACCAAGACTAAGGAGATGATTGTGGACTACAGGAAAAGGAGGACCGAGCACACCCCCATTTTCATTGACGGGGCTGTAGTGGAGCAGATTGTGAGCTTCAAGTTCCTTGGTGTCCACATCACCAACAAACTAGAATTTTCCAAACAATCCAAGACCGTCGTGAAGAGGGCACAACAAAGCCTATTCCCCCCCAGGAAACTAAAAAGATTTGGCATCAGATCCTCAAAAGGTTCTACAGCTGCAACATCGAGAGTATCCTGACTGGTTGCATCACTGCCTGGGACGGAAACTGCTCGGCCTCCGACTGCAAGGCACTACAGAGGGTAGTGCGTATGGCCTAGTACATCACTGGGACTAAGCTGCCTGCAATCCAGGACCTCCACAACATGCAGTGTCAGAGGAAGGCCCTAAAAATTGTCAAAGAACTCAGCCACCCTAGTCATAGACTGTTCTCTCTACTACCGCATGGCAAGTGGTACCAGAGTGTAGGATCAAAAGGCTTCTCGACAGCTGATACCCCCAAGCCATAAGTCTCTTGAACAGGTAATCAAATGGCTACCCAGACTATTTGCATTGTGTGTGTGAACCCCCATTCGCTACTGTTATAGCCTTGTTATTGTTCACTGTCTTTTTACTGTTGCTTTTATTTCTTATCTATTGTTGACCTAATACCTATTTTTTGCTTAAAAATTACACTGTTGGTTATGGCCTGTAAGTAAGCATTTCACTGTAAGGTCTACACATGTTGTATTCGCCGCACGTGACAAATACACTTTGATTTGATTTTAATTCCAACACATGATCATGATATACAAGTGAATGTAAAAGTCATAGCTCTGTAATGTTATAACTGAAATAAACCAAATAGAGAAGCATTTTATGATCATTCCCGTTGCCTACTAGTGGACTTGATTGCTTCCGGACATGGCTGCGAGGTGAAAAGTTGTGGCTACCTACAGTTGAAGTCGGAAGTTTACATACACTTAGGTTGGAGTCATTAAAACTCATTTTTCAACCACTCCACAAATTTCTTGTTAACAAACTATAGTTTTGGCAAGTCGGTTAGGACATCTACTTTGTGCATGACACAAGTCATTTTTCCAACAATTGTTTACAGACAGATTATTTCACTTATAATTCACTCTATCACAATTCCAGTGGGTCAGACGTTTACATACACTAAGTTGACTGTGCCTTTAAACAGCTTGGAAAATTCCAGAAAATGATGTCATGACTTTAGAAGTTTCTGATAGGATAATTGCCATCATTTGAGTCAATTGGAGATGTACTTGTGGATATTTTCAAGGCCTACCTTCAAACTCAGTGCCCCTGCTTGACATCATGGGAAAATCAAAAGAAATCAGCCCCCCAAAATTGTAGAGTTCCACAAGTCTGGTTCATCCTTGGGAACAATTTCCAAATACCTGGCATCATGAGGCAGGAAAATTATGTGGATATATTGAAGCAACATCTCAAGACATCAGTTAAAGCTTATTTGCAAATGGGTCTTCTAAATGGACAATGACCCCAAGCATACTTCCAAAGTTGTGGCAAAATTAGCTTAAGGACAACAAAGTCAAGGTATTGGAGTTGCCATCACAAAACCTTGACCTCAATCCTATAGAAAATGTGTGGGCAGAACTGAAAACGTGTGTGTGAGCAAGGAGGCCTACAAACCTGACTCAGTTACACCAGCTCTGTCAGGAGGGATGGGGCAAAATTCATCCAACTTATTGTGGGAAGCTTGTGGAAGGCTACATGAAACATTTGATCGAAGTTAAACAATTTAAAGGCAATGCTACCAAATAGTAACTGAGTGTATGTAAACTTCTGACCCACTGGGAATGTGATGATAGAAGTCAAAGCTGAAATAAATCATTCTGTCAACTATTCTTCTCACATTTCACATTCTTAAAATAAAGTGGTGATCCTAACTGACCTAAGACAGGGAATTTTTACAAGGATTAAATGTCAGGAATTATGAAACTGAGTTTAAATGTGTTTGGCTAAGGTGTATGTAAACCTCCGACTTCAACTGTATATCTGTTGAATTTGATGATTTTTCAAGCAATTGCCTCAGAAACTAATTAGTGGACTTGCCGCCCAGGCTACGTCCGCACAGCAATTTCCATACAACTGGGCATTGTCAAATCACAGATAGCATATATCTTTAGCTCAAGTCAACAAAGTAGCAAAGAATGGGAGGTCAGACCTCTAGCCCCCCCTAACTTTAAATCAGTATATTTTTCTCTCAACCTCCTGGCAAAATATGTAGGTCACACTTTATTTTGATAGGCCAGCATGAGAGTAGCTATAAATCTGCACATTTTTCTCTTTGTACCATGGAAAATGTGTAGAATTTCAGGAAGTTAGCTATTTTCCCCCTCAAAATCCTCTTTCCCAAAAATACAACAAAAATTAGGTAGTTGCCCCGGGGCATCAGATGTGGACACAAAGTGTAGGAACACAATGTCCCTGACTCTAGTTAAGTGCTGCCTATGTTAGACAGTACCCTGGGTTCAGTTTGACCTCGGTTTCCATGAGAACACTACATATTCTGAGGAATTTGACAGTAATTATTTCCTGAGTCACTCTCTACTCTCTGCTCCCCAGTAAGAGTTTTCCGAGAATTTCAAAACCATCTGCTGCCATCCATATTGTTTTTTTCCCCCCTCATTGCTTAAGTGATCTAAAATGGACGGGAGGTCCAAAAGGTATGTTTGTCTGCCGGTGTGTCTCATCATTCAAATTCTCCCTTTCCTCTTCCATCACCAGTGGCCATTATCTCTCTTTATGCAAATCCAAATATACCCTACTTAGTCTCATCCTGCTGTGACACGCACAGCCAGTTCTGGATAATCTTTGTAAACCACTGTAAAACTCAAAAGTAGATTTTAAAGCAACCCAGAAATGTAGATGTTCACTGTTGCTTGGGATATTTGAATCTCATGATATACGGACACAAGTGAAACACTTGAGCCAAAATAATTTTACAGGTGGGGGACAAAGGCCCAAAGCAACACCAAGGTCGGCAGTTGGCATTGCTGTTATGATTCTGTTATGATTTTAGATGTCCTTTTGTTAAAATGTTTTTATTTTATTTTTTATAGTAATTTTGCGTTGTTTGCTGTTTTCTTCTGTCTTCCGTCTTTTCTCTTTAGTTCATTCTCTTGGTTGTTGGTGCATTGGGGGGGGTTCTTGAAGGGAAAGGGAATTAATTGCATATTTTATTTTACTTCTTGGGGGGCTGTGAGGGGGTCTTGAATGGTTGAGGGATAGCTATTGGGTAACTGGGGGGGTCTTGGAGGGTTCGGGTTCGGGATATGTCAACCTGCCCTTGAGCAGGGCATTGACCCTGGATGCTTCTGTGTGTCGCTCTGAATGGGAGTCTGTTGGATGACTGGTATGATGTAGTTGTTGAGCGGCTTCACTGTAGGTATGCTGTAAATTTTGGATATTCAATAAAAAATACATTTTAAAAATCCCAGAGCTGACTAGGGAAAAATCTGTCGTTCTGCCCCTAAACATGGCAGTTAATCCACTGCTCCCCGGTAGGCCGTCATGATTGGAAGGCTTTTAAACATCTTCGAAACATGGGTGTGGCTATGATCCGTAAATTGAAAGAAGACTACTACCTGAAGTCTACTTCACAAAATGTAAATAATCCATCCACATTTTGGCAGGTAGTGAAGGGTTTGGAGTACAAAAAAGATACACAGCTTCCCAAACAATTGTTGGTCGATCCACAGATTGTAACTGAGAGAACCTCCATTCTGAAAGCCTTGAATATGTGTTTTTTAGATGCAGGCAGTTTATTTGAAAAGGTCAAAGGTATAAGTGAGCCCCCTGTGAATTTACCTGACACCCCTGTGCACTCCTTCACCAGGTTCTCCTTTTCATCCTCTGTTTCAGAAGTGTGTAAAGTCCTGAAAGAAATTGATTTTAAAAAATCCCCTGGCCCTGATGAACCTCCTACACCAGACATCATTGCTCCCCCTTAACATGTATTTTTAACCTCACACTTGATGTTAAGGAAATCTGCTTTTATACTGCCTCTCCTGAAAGGTGGAGATCCCTCGCTACTTGACAGCTATCGACCCATATCAAAATTGTCTGTACTGTCAAAGGTACTGGAGTCCTTAGTTAGTAGGCAGCTAAAGGACTACTTCCAAGAAAACATCTTAAATGGAATGCAAACAGGTTTTAGGTCTGGCCACAGCACTGTTTCAGCAACATTGAAGGTTTTAAATGACATCCACTGTGCTCTTGATAAGAAGTTACATTGTGTGTCTGTTTTTATTGATTTGTCTAAGGCTTTTGATACCATGGAACATGCTGTGTTAGTGCAAAGGTTAAAATCGTACACAATGTGTAATGACGGATGGTTGAGTCCATAGAGGTGTGCTCAGGTGTTCCGCAAGGTTCTATTTTGGGCCCACTGTTGTTCATTTTGTATATCAACAACATTGGGGATCTTATTGAAACAGCGGATGTTCATTTTTATGCAGATGATACTGTTCTTTATTCAAGTGATAGTTTATCTTTAGCTTTTGAAAATGCACAAAGAGCATTTAACATCATACAACAGAATCTGTATGATTTAAAGCTGATTCTAAATTTGGGTTAAAAAAATGCATGTTATTTTCAAATGCCAGGCATGTTACAAATCATGTCATTGCTACATTGGCTGGACATACTATAGAGCAAGTTAAAGTGTACAAATATTTGGGTGTGTGGGTTGATGATAAGCTGAGCTTCACTGTGCATGTAGAGAACTTGATAAGGAAGCTCAAGCTGAAAATAGGATTTTATTACCGGCATAAGGCTTGTTTTCCTTTTGAGGCCAGGAAGGAGCTGGTACGATGTACATTACTGTCGGTTTTAGATTTTAGTGATGTTATATACAGTGCCTTGCGAAAGTATTTGGCCCCCTTGAACTTTGCGACCTTTTGCCACATTTCAGGCTTCAAACATAAAGATATAAAACTGTATTTTTTGTGAAGAATCAACAACAAGTGGGACACAATCATGAAGTGGAACGACATTTATTGGATATTTCAAACTTTTTTAACAAATCAAAAACTGAAAAATTGGGCGTGCAAAATTATTCAGCCCCCTTAAGTTAATACTTTGTAGCGCCACCTTTTGCTGCGATTACAGCTGTAAGTTGCTTGGGGGTATGTCTCTATCAGTTTTGCACATCGAGAGACTGAATTTTTTTCCCATTCCTCCTTGCAAAACAGCTCGAGCTCAGTGAGGTTGGATGGAGAGCATTTGTGAACAGCAGTTTTCAGTTCTTTCCACAGATTCTCGATTGGATTCAGGTCTGGACTTTGACTTGGCCATTCTAACACCTGAATATGTTTATTTTTGAACCATTCCATTGTAGATTTTGCTTTATGTTTTGGATCATTGTCTTGTTGGAAGACAAATCTCCGTCCCAGTCTCAGGTCTTTTGCAGACTCCATCAGGTTTTCTTCCAGAATGGTCCTGTATTTGGCTCCATCCATCTTCCCATCAATTTTAACCATCTTCCCTGTCCCTGCTGAAGAAAAGCAGGCCCAAACCATGATGCTGCCACCACCATGTTTGACAGTGGGGATGGTGTGTTCAGGGTGATGGGCTGTGTTGCTTTTACGCCAAACATAACGTTTTGCATTGTTGCCAAAAAGTTCAATTTTGGTTTCATCTGACCAGAGCACCTTCTTCCACATGTTTGGTGTGTCTCCCAGGTGGCTTGTGGCAAACTTTAAACAACACTTTTTATGGATATCTTTAAGAAATGGCTTTCTTCTTGCCACTCTTCCATAAAGGCCAGATTTGTGCAATATATGACTGATTGTTGTCCTATGGACAGAGTCTCCCACCTCAGCTGTAGATCTCTGCAGTTCATCCAGAGTGATCATGGGCCTCTTGGCTGCATCTCTGATCAGTCTTCTCCTTGTATGAGCTGAAAGTTTAGAGGGACGGCCAGGTCTTGGTAGATTTGCAGTGGTCTGATACTCCTTCCATTTCAATATTAGCGCTTGCACAGTGCTCCTTGGAATGTTTAAAGCTTGGGAAATATCCAAATCCGGCTTTAAACTTCTTCACAACAGTATCTCGGACCTGTCTGGTGTGTTCCTTGTTCTTCATGATGCTCTCTGCGCTTTTAACGGACCTCTGAGACTATCACAGTGCAGGTGCATTTATACAGAGGCTTGATTACACACAGGTGGATTGTATTTATCATCATTAGTCATTTAGGTCAACATTGGATCAATCAGAGATCCTCACTGAACTTCTGGAGAGAGTTTGCTGCACTGAAAGTAAAGGGGTTGAATAATTTTGCACGCCCAATCTTTCAGTTTTTGATTTGTTTTAAAAAAGTTTTAAATATCCAATAAATGTCGTTCCACTTCATGATTGTGTCCCACTTGTTGTTGATTCTTTACAAAAAAAATACAGTTTTATATCTTTATGTTTGAAGCCTGAAATGTGGCAAAAGGTCGCAAAGTTCAAGGGGGCCGAATACTTTCGCAAGGCACTGTATATGCAGGCCTCAGCCACTACTCTGAGAGCACTTGATTCAGTGTATCATGCAGCCCTCAGGTTAATTTCAAATCAGAAACATCTAACTCATCATTGTGATCTCTACAGCACTGTTGGCTGGTCGTCATTGACCTTGCGTAGGCTTAAACACTGGTATACACTGATTTATAAGGCCATATTGGGTAAAATGCTATTTTATCTCTATTCTTTTTTAGTCAGGTCAGTATATTAATATCAATTACGGTCCCATTCTGATTTGCTTCTAACAGTACCAAAAATTAGAACAGGACATGGTAGAAAACGTTTTAGTTACTTAGCTCCGTGGTTCTGGAATTCTGTCATGAACATTTTAAAATGTGATGATCTAGTTTCGTTGGTGGAGTTTAAACACTTGATCGATGTATATGTCATAGAAGAGTGTCATTGTTTTTAGGCCAGCTGTTTTTAGTCAAGATGTTTGCTTTTAATGTACAATGTTTTTGTTGTACTGTATGTGTGTTTATAGTTCTGTTTAATGTTGTGTTAGTGTATGTAAGTTGTTTTGTCTGAAACGTTGTTCCCTCTGCTGCTATTGGACCAGGTCTCTCTTGGAAAAGAGTTGTTATATCAATGAGAAAAAACCTGTATAGATAAAGGTAAAATTAAAAATAAATTTAAAAAATGTAAGTAAGAATTTGTTCTTAACTGGCTTGCCTAGTTAAATAAAGGTAGAGAAAAAAGTTGCTCTGGAAAAGAGTGTCTGCTAAATGACCTAAATGTAAGGCCATCTGGCACCAAATACAATGGTAGGGGAAACACTAAGTATTTAATGTTGGCTTGACTGTCGGTGGACCTTCCACAGGGCACCAGGCTGCAGCAGGGAATGTCAGCGCTGTTCCTGGGAAGTTGACGGGACCGGATCTAAAGCTGGAGTTAAACCTAAAGTTGGAGAGCAGGCAGTCTACCGGACCCTCCAGTACCAAACCCAACAACATGCTGCTGGTACCGTCCAGAGTTCTCTGTGGGGTGAGGCACTAACATGTCAGGAGGCAACATCAAAGCATTCAATGACATGACTTATTCAGCTAGTCGTACATAAAATGTACTGTAACAAGATGTATATAGATCCAAAATGCAGTCACTTTACTTTTACATTTCAAATTGGTTTTGGGTTTTTGGTTGTTTAGGTTTGAATTTTTTTTTTTTATACATTTAATAGAGCTGCTTTTGAGATGGTCAGCATGTCAACCAATGTACTTTTTCTATTGTTACAGTACGTTTATGTTTTGTGTTCTCCCTCCTGTAGACACCAGGCGAGGTGTTCATTCTTTTAAAAGATTCCGTGGCCAGTAAAGATGCTGAGGTTGAGTTCAGTAGGAGTAAACAGAGGGTGAGAGTGAAACCTGTCCACTGGAACAAACACACCCTCTGTGTGAACGCAGCAGGTATGTGAAAATTCACTTGCATTCTTGCTTATTGTAGAGAGTCATTCCACCTCCAAAAAGCACAAGAAATAGGATTCTCGACCCTCACCGTTTCAGATTGTTGTGAAATCGTCTCTATAATTAGAAACAGATAAGATGAACAGGATTCATATAATATTAAATAAATATAGTACCTAACATCTAATTTGGAACATAATTCTTCCTAACAATGAGGAAGACATTAGGAATCCTAAAAAATTATCAAAGGCCACCCATGGACCCCCCTCACCCCACTCCAACAACCAGTATAGAGTATCAGTTCTTTGTCTGACAAGTAGTGTGGAGCTGCTGCTTGGAGTATTGCTTTTTCATCCTTTGTAATATATTCCTTGTGACTCTGGTGATTGTTTTCCCCCCCTGTTTAGAGAAATTAGCCATTTGAAGTCGATTGCATTATTTACCATAAATGAGTGGGAAAGTCCCACGTTTTTCCTACTAGATGCTGTTGTTCCTGCTAATGCCACCACACCCTTGTGTCCATTTCCTGGTTTCATGTGTTTATTAAATGGATCACATTTTCTTTGCAAAAATGGGTAGAAAACCAATAGGTTTTGCTCATGATGAAAATAAATTGTGTGGTCATCCTCGTAATTCAATCTAGTCCTCCATGAAAGCAATTGAGTTTGTCCTTCTCTTTGTGTCCAGAAAACATCCCCTATGTGTGTGGTTTATTCCCTTCAAAAAAGGTATGGATTAGATAGACCATTGCTGGCGTACAAGCAAACCATTAGACTACAGCAGTCAATGTTATGTTCTCTAATGGTCTTTAATGGTAAAAGTCCCAAACACACACTGTATAGGGTTTTGCGATGGTATTGGTTTGAATTTAATAGTACATTTCACCAATCACACTTCATGTAAAGATGTTTTTCTAAGAACTTTATTGAAAAACATATGTCTGCATTGCAATGATTTATAATCCTATTATTTTATTAGGGTTGTCACAACATTTTAGTCACTGGCCCATTTCTCAATCAAAGTTTTGGACTTTCACCATACGGATAGCCCTCAGAGAGCTGCCATTTGTTACATTAAATTGACCACAGAAGTTATTTTCATCATGAGCAAAAGCTATTGGTTTTCTACCCAAAGTTGTAAAGAAAAGAAAATGTTTTGATCCATTTAATAAACACGAGACCAGTAACATTGATAAAAGGGTGTGGTGGCAGGAACAACCTGGTACTTAAACACTCATATCAGGTCAATAATGCAAGCAACTTCAATGGCTAATTTCTCTGAATGGGGGGAAAAACATCACCAGATTCACAGGAAATACATTACAAAGTATGAAGAAGCAATACTCCAAGCCGCAGCTCCATACTACTTGTCAGACATAGAAAACCGACGATACTGTATACTGGTTGTTGGGGTGGGATTGGTTTGGGTGATCCGTGGGTGGCTTTTGACAATTGTTTCGGATTCCTCATGTCTTACTCAATGGAAGGAAGAAATTTGGTCCAAATCGGATGTTGGGTACTATTTATGTTGAATATTATCTGAATCTAAGAAATTAAAAGGGCCAATTTGGGTGCAATCAATTAGCTTAATTACAAGGAGAGCAAATAAAATGTCAACAAAATAATGTCCCAGGAATGCTAATCTTATCTGTTTCCAGCAACAAATAATTTCAGAACAATCTGAGAGGGTAGATGTCATGAGTGCTGAAATGACATGTAATGACCCTAGAGCGACTTGATGACTTTGTCAAAGAGCACACAACAAAACACCATGGTTTCTAAAATGATGATGCCCAATGCTTATGAGACAAGTTTATATAATTTGTTTTCCTGTTGCAGACTTACAAGCAGGAAGTGTGGGCGTAACACTGTACTGCAGTGGGGTGGCGATGGGAAAGGCCCATCTGCAGTACTACAGCAGCATGGAGGAGATGGCTCGCCTTCTGACCAGGGTGGCAGACCCTGTGGACTTCATGTGCCAGGTACAGTTGAAGTCAGAAATTTACATACACCTTAGCCAAATACATTTAAACTCAGTTTTTCACAATTCCTGACATTTAATTCTCGTAAAAATTCCCTGTCTTAGGTCAGTTAGGATCACCACTTTATTTTAAGGATGTGAAATGTCAGAATAATAGTAGAGAGAATGATTTATTTCAGCCTTTATTTCTTTCATCACATTCCTAGTGGGTCAGAAGTTTACATATACTCAATTAGTATTTGGTAGCATCGCCTTTAAATTGTTTAACTTGGGTCAAACATTTTGGTAGTCTAACACAAGCTTCCCACAATAAGTTGGGTGAATTTTGGCCCATCCATCCTGACAGAGCTGGTGTAACTGAGTCAGGTTTGTAGGGCTCCTTGCTCGTACACGCTTTTTCTGTTTTGCCCACAAATTTTCTATAGGATTGAAGTCAGGGTTTTGAGATGGCCACTCCAATACCTTGACATTGTTGTCCTTAAGCCATTGTGCCACAACTTTGGAAGTATGCTTGGGGTCATTGTCCATTTGGAAGACCCATTTGGGACCAAGCTTTAACTTTAACTGATGTCTTGAGATGTTGCTTCAATATATCCACATGATTTTCCTACCTCATGATGCCATCTATTTTGTGATGTTGTCACGAACCGGCTCAAAGCCCGTAACAAAGGGAGACAACGTGGAGATAAGGCGTAACAAAAGATATATTTATTAACTAAAGCAACTAAGGAAAATATACAATGGTGTGTGTAATCAGTAATCAGTAGTGTAAGTGAGTGTTTTGCATGCATGATGAATGTGATAATGCAGGGTGTTGAAAGGTGCCAAAGCAAACAAACAAAAGGCCACCAAGAACCACAACACAATCTACAAAGGTGTCTGCATGGAGAGAGCCTCTTCCATGAATGTAGAAGAGGTCTATTTATCCTGGGAGACACCTGGCCCAGGTGTTTCCCATGAAGCTGACGACCCTCCCAACTCCGCCGACCGGCATCCTAATAAGGAAACAAGAACAAAGACAGAATACTGCAGACAGAGTGGGAGGGTCGTCACAATGTGCACCAGTCCCTCCTGCAGCAAAGCACCCTCAACAAAATGATGCTGCCACCCTCGTGCTTCACGGTTGAAATGGTGTTCTTCAGATTGCAAGCCTCCCCCTTTTTCCTCCAAACATAAAGATGGTTATTATGGCCAAACAGTTCTATTTTTGTTTCATCAGACCAGAGGACATTTCTCCAAAATGTACAATCTTTGCCCCCCTGTGCATTTGCAAGCTGTAGTCTGGCTTTTTTATGACGGTTTTGGAGCAGTGGCTTCTTCCTTGCTGAGCGGCCTTTCAGGTTATGTCGATATAGGACTTGTTTTACTGTTGATATAGATAATTTTGTACCTGTTTCCTCCAGCATCTTCACAAGGTCCTTTGCTGTTGTTCTGGGATTGATTTGCACTTTTCTCAACAAAGTACGTTCATCTCTAGGAGACAGAACGTGTCTCCTTCCTGAGTGGTATGACAGCTGCGTGCTCCCATTGTGTTTATACTTGCATACTATTGTTTGTACAGATGAACGTTGTACCTTCAGGCGTTTGGAAATTGCTCCGAAGGATAAACCAGACTTGTTTGAGGTCTATAATTTTTTTCTGAGGACTTGATTTTTTTTTTTTTTTCCCATGATGTCAAGCAAAGAGGCACTGAGTTTGATGGTAGGCCTTGAAATAAATCCACATGTACACCTCCAATTGTCTCAAATTATGTCAATTAACCTATTATAAGCTTCTAAAGCCATTCCATCATTTTCTGGAATTTTCCAAGCCAAGTTAAAGGCACAGTCAACTTAGTGTATGTAAACTTCTGACCCACTGGAATTGTGAATAAGTGAAATCTGTCTGTAAACAATTGTTGGAAAAATGCAGATGAAGTAAAGTAGATGTCCTAGCCGACTTGCCAAACCTATAGTTGGTTATAGTTGGTATTTGTGGAGTGGTTGAAAAACTAGTTTTAATGACTCCAACCTAAGTGTATGTAAACTTTCGACTTCAACTGTACCTGTATCTGAATGTGTCAATGTCTGTCACCTTGATTACTCAAAATTATCTTGACCTGTGCACCTACGTTGGAAACTTTCATTCATGATTGGTAATGGGACATTTTTGTATAATGTAGTAGCCTAAACCTATCGATGTTACATTGAGCTGAGTGAATGGAATATGAATGATAGTCATCCAATATGCCTTAAAGGAAATAAGGCCGTGCTCATCATTTTTTTCAATCATCCTCCCTCATCTTAAACGGCACCAACCGCCACTGATTTTAAATCCCAGGCGTACACCAATTCAATGCTTTTAAATGTGTGGGGATGAATACAAATAACTCAAATGTAAATGTACAGGAGAGCACACTATAGTACTCAAATTATTTATCAACTTATGACTGAACCAACGTTTCATTGGAGGATTTGGAGAAAGGGTTTTAGAGAGGAACATAAAGCATGCAAGGTAAACAACATGCATTCATTTAAACCCATTTGAGAGACTAATTAATGGAATGAATCAGCTTATTCCTGCTGACGTTGATGTTGTTTACTTCCTCTCTTTGAAAGCCAGCTGACTGCAACTCAGTTAAAAAGCCAATTGATTATGCACATGAACACTTATGTTGATTAGACCTAATTTGCTGAAGTTTCAACCCTTTGAATCAGTCCTGTTCAAGCTGCCAAAATTGGGTTTTCTTTTTTGAGAAAAAAAATGAATGAATTAAAATGTATTTAAAAAATCATAGGATCAGGAAGGCATCAAAATTAGACACTTCAAAACAGAAAACACTGAGTATACCAAGCATTAGGAACACATTCCTAATATTAATTCACATGTCTAGCACTTGACATAGCTGAAATGACTTGACTATGACAGTGTGCTAGCGTTACAAAATTCTGGAAACTTTCCCAAAATTCCTCAGGAATTTAGGTGGGAAGATTCCCAGAATCAAGAGGATTTAGCAGAAAAACCTTTTGGTGAAAGTGACCAGAATTTTACAACCCTTTGCTCATGCATCCTATCCTGTGATCTCAGTCTCTTCAGGTGTCCTCGGTAGAGAAGCTGGACCAAAGGCTGTCCTCCATGCTGTTGGAAGCCATGCCCTCCACAGGCTTCCAGGGACTGCAGGGATATGACCCACCCGAAGGTCGTAAGTGTTCTGTTCTCTGTACCCCCTCGACAATCCAGTCAATTGAATGATCTGCTGACATTCATATTTTATGTTATATGATATTTAAATATCAATATATGAGTAAATACGTCTATAATACATCTATGTATTTCCCAATTTGAATCTGACTCAACCAAATGTTGTAGTTGAACTGTAGTTTGTAAGTAATCCTGAATCTGTGCTGTAACTTTGATAAATACTGTTGTATAAGCTGTTGACCAGGCTCTATCTGATCTACAGTCTACCTTAAATGTATTACAGAAAAACTTAATTGACCTGAAATTAGTATTGAATGCAGGTAAAACGAAGTATATGTTCTCTAGAGCAGTGGTTCTCCAACTTTTATAGTCCCGTACCCCTTCAAACATTCAACCTGCAGCTGCGTACCACCTCTAGCACCAGGGTCAGTGTACTCTCAAATGTTGTTTTTTTGCCATCATTGTAAGCCTTCCACACACACACTATACGATACATTTATTAAACATAAGAATGAGTGAGTTTGTCACAACCCGGCTTGTGGGAATTGACAAAGACCTCTTATAGGACCAGGGCACAAATAATAATAATCAATAATTTTGCTGTTTATTTAGCCATCTCCCATATAAAACCTTATTTGTTCATCGAAAAATTGTGAATAACTCACCACAGGTTAATGAGAAGGGTGTGCGTGAAAGGATGCTCATAACTCTGCAATGTTGGGTTGTATTGGAGAGAGTCTCAGTCTTAAATCATTTTCCACACACAGTCTGTGGCCTGTATTTAGTTTTCATGCTAGTGATGGCCGAGAATCCACTCTCACATACTGTACACTACCGTTCAAATGTTTGAGGTCACTTAGAAATGTCCTTGTTTTTGAAAGAAAAGCACATTTTTTTGTCCATTTAAAATAACATCAAATTGGCCAAAAATACAGTGTAGACATTGTTCATGTTGTAAATGACTATTGCAGCTGGAAACGACTGATTATTTTATGGAATATCTACATAGGCGTTCAGAGGCTCGTTATCAACAACCATCACTTCTGTGTTCCAATGGCACGATGTCACAATCGTTTGTAGAAACGGACCAAGGCGCAGTGGATGTTGAATTCCACATAATTTTGATGATAAAGTGAAACTTAACAAAGACAAAAAAAAACAAAAAAAATTAACTAACAACGAACCATGACTACAGAGGTGCTACATGCACTAACTCAAAACACAATATCCCACAAACACAGGAGGGAAAAACAGCTACTTAAATATGATCCCCAATTAGAGCTAACGATTACCAGCTGCCTCTAATTGAGAATCATACAAATCACCAACATAGAAATAATAACCTAGAACCCCACATAGAAATAATAAACTAGAATACCCCCCCCAGTCACGTCCCTGACCTACTTCACCATAGAGAAACAATGGCTCTCTATGTTCAGGGCGTGACCTAATCCAAGTTTATCATTTAAAAGGCTAATTGATCATTAGAAAACCCTTTTGCAATTATTTAAAGCACAGCTGAAAACTGTTCTGATTAAAGAAGCAATAAAACTGGCATCAGCATTTGTGGGTCGATTACAGGCTCAAAATGGCCAGAAACAAATAACTTTCTTCTTAAACTCGTCAGTCTATTCTTCTTCTGAGAAATTAAGGCTATTCCATGCGAGAAATCTCGTACAACACTGTGTACTACTCCTTTCACAGAACAGTGCAAACTGGCTCTAACCAGAATAGAAAGAAGAGTGGGAGGCCCCGGTGCACAACTGAGCAAGAACATTAGTGTCTAGTTTGAAAAAACAGACGCCTCACAAGTCCTCAACTGGCAGCTTCATTAAATAGTACCTGCAAAACACCAGTCTCAACGTCAACAGTGAAGAGGCGACTCCGGGATGCTGGCCTTCTAGGCAGAGAAAAAGCCATATCTCAGACTGGCTAATAAAAAGATTAAGATGGGCAAAAGAACACAGACACTGGACAGTGGAACTCTGCCTAGAAGGCCAGCATCCCGGAGTTGCCTCTTCACTGTTGATGTTGAGACTGGCGTTTTGTAGGTACTATTTAATGTATATGAATGCAGTTGTCACTTCATTAATGCCGATAGATGCAGTTTATCGTAGTGCACTGAACTTTATTATGGGTGACAATTTTAGTACTCATCACTACATTCTCTACCAGAAAGCTGGTTGGCCCTCTTTTGTAATAGGGCTTTGGTCTCTACTGAGTTAGAACAATCTTCAACATGTTCTTACATTTGATGTTCTGATGCCTCGATGGTAATTGAGGACCTTATTACTGATTAATGTGTTTTTCTTTCTGCTTGCATTTTGTATTTATTTTGATGTGTGTATTTTCTGTAATTTACGTAATTCAGGGCTCATCTGTAAAAGAGACATTGATCTCAGTATGACTCCCTGATAAAATAATGGTTAAATAAAACTGTAATATGCATACACATCTCAAACTAGAATATCTATCTGACTACATTTTAGGGTGGTTTCTGTCTGCACCTAACCCTAACCCACTTAAACATCTCCTACCGTAACCAGAGACGCTCCCAGAGGACGTGCCGTCACTTCTCCACTTTGCAGCCCAGAACGGGTTTAAAGACGTTGCCGGTGTGTTGCTACAATGTCCTGGGTCGAAAAGAGCTCTGTGCACAACTAACCGCCAAGGTCAGACACCCGCTGAGATCGCCCAACATAATGGCCACGATGAGCTCCATGTAGTGCTGCAGCAGACCCTGGTAAGTACATGCCTCAGGTCTGAGTAGGAGTGCTGATCTAGGATCAGGTTCCCCGCCTGTCCGTGTAACCTTATCTGTTGCGCTCTAAACGGCGAAACATACTCTGAGAAGCTTTGTGAATTTTGGCTCAGCTTTCTTAAAAACACGCGGCTGGAACATGTTTGTACTGTGATGCGCTGTTATTGTCCTGCTCGGGCAGCCTAGTTCAACGGGTACCCCGCACTCCCATTACCAGGATTCATAACATTCTCATTCTCTCAAATTACAAAATTATTTAATGATGTATGCTTTATTGCTATATATTAGTACATCAGGGCACCAGTCTAGTATTGAAGAAAAAAAGACTTGTAAAAAAATACATTAATGCCAAAATAACTCATCAGACTAAAATTAGTATAGTAATAATTGATCAATCTGAAGGTATGAATTATTTTAAGAATCAATTGGAGTTCCTTGCCAGAATAACAAGACAACACAACTACTTGATTTAATTACAGTCAAGGTATTTACAAAACATAATGGGAATGATCATGTAAAGGTGGGAAGTGGAATGAAAGATGAGAAGAGAAGACCTGAATATTAAGGATGTTATACTCCGTCTGTGAGAAAAGTCTGCTGCCTCTGTTGTTCAGGCCGCATGGAAAGAGCAAAAGGGAAGATGGTTGTCTCTTTTCTTGTTGCTCCTTTTTCTCTCCTCTGAGTTGGGTGGTTCCTTGGGCTGCTCCTTTTTCTCTCCTCTGAGTTGGGTGGTTCCTTGGGCTGCTCCTCTGGGTTGTGTCCCTTGTTGCTCTGTTTGTTGGCTCTTTCCTTGAGTTGCAGAGACTGTGCCCTGATTGTCTTCTCCTTGTGTCCTTGAAGAACGTTACCTTAAGTGTACCGTTCAGGCTACACTAACTCTTTGAGTCTTAAGTCTTTGATAGGCCTGCAAAAATGGAGGTTATTTGCCCTCCTTGAGGAGCTGCTGAGCCCAGAGCAGGGCAGAGAGGTCCAGGAAAGAAGAGTGAGGGAAAAACTTTTGTTACCCAGAGAGAGGGTCCTTGGAGAAGTCAATTTAAGCTATAATAGTCCAGCATTATATACAATACAGTATCATGTTCAACATTGCTTAACATATGACAAAACGACATCGCTACAACGATTTATTCACTTTGAAAGTAGCTAATGGCTCTGTGTCAGCAGCCAAAGCTTCGGGTTTCTCTTCCTAGTGACAGCCGTTTTCATAACAGAAAAAACATCAAATTATTCTCTGAGATGGCTATTCGTCAAAGCTACTGTAACTGGAAGAGCTGCTGAAAACCTGCATGTCAAGAAGGTGAACAACAAAGACAGCAGTGTACTCAGGAATGCACTTAACCAGGGGCGGTACAGAGACATTCCATAAATAATAAACATGGCAGTAGAGGTGGAAGGAGGCTGGTGGAAGCCTTAGGAGTACTGGGTCACCTCATCCTCCAAGGATGAGCCACTATCTCCATGCCTTCATCCCCCAACCACGCCACCTTTTACCATTTTCCCCCTGATGGGTAATGGAAAAGCATGCTCATTTGCGTCCTTCTGCTCCCCCTTATCCTCTCTCTCTCCTCTTTTCTAATCTGTCACTCCTGCGGCTTATATAAGTTTTCTGGTCGCAACACCCCGGTGGAGGATTCCAAGGCCTGTGCTTGTCCATGAAGTCACAGTGGCGTGTCGGGGAGAGAGTAGTGTGCGTCGTCGGCATACATTGGAGCAATTATGCGATGCCTAACGCAGAAACTTCTTGCGTAATGGCATGTTTTTTCTTCTTCTCATAATATGGTGAGAGCCTCGCCCGGCTCAACCCCCATCTCCCTGCGATATGAAAGGAGAGGGGGGTGCGCCGTTTACTCACTAATGACGAGCGATCCAAATGTAATCGGTAGTCTATGCGTCTGTACGTCTGTATGTCCGTTAGCTAAACCCAGAGGAGCTTGCCTTTTTATGATGCGTGCTCTCCACAATGGAAATCACAGTAGCCAGTGAAGATAGCAAATGATTTAGAATATCTTGTACTGGAGTAGGCACCCCGATGGTGCAACATCTTCAACAATAAAGAGATGTAGCATTTTCAGCAGAGCCTATCCTCAAAAGGTCTATTTGGTTCTACAGTATTTATACACCAATTCCATGACTGATAGTGATCAAATTGTAATATTCATTCACTCTCAAATTGTCAGCATTTTGCAGAATAAGGAATTCCTTGCCAGTAATACCAAGAGGCAAACAGAAAAACAGAAAAGAGATGTAGAGATGGGACTGTGTTTACAGGCTCGTGAGTAGCAAACAGAGACCCAATCTAGGCTCAACTGTATCCACATCAACTGTGCCTGCCCGGGATATATCCTTTTTTTTAAAACCAAGAGTATAACAATAATAGTTAAATGTACACCGTTATAGTTAGAGTTGATTGAGACTGTAAATTGCCACCCTCTCCTGAACTTAAACGGTACTAGAAAACAGCCTTGCTTTATGCTTACCCTAGCCTTATCCTTGTCTACCACGACTAGTCTAGTTAAAACCGGATTCCTTTCAGGAGCGTAGCTGCTTCTCCCGGTGTCTCCAAACAGAGCAGCGGATTGCCCAATGGGAGACTTAGACACTACAACAGCTGAGGAATGTGTATTATCCTCTGGCAATGCTGCTAATTGCGAGAGATTGCAGATGGAGCCAAGGCTGATCGCCTTGATCGGATTGCTCCAGCTCATTGAAAAACTCACTGTCTCTGTGTTTTGGGAAAACTGACGGCGGGACGGAGGAAGAGGAGGGCATGGGTGTCCCACAGAGGTCACTCCCTTGGGAATACACATAATTCCGTAAGCAGCTGGCGGCCATGTTTTTTGCCAAATCGTTACGCACCGGCAATAATGCATGTTTCCTCGGTCTTTTTCCACATAATAAATTCAAATGAACTGAAATCCACTCATAAATGCCAGTATAATCCATGAGGTAACCTACAGGTGTGTTTAAAAAGCTGTCAAACCATCATGTTCCCCCCTGACGAATTCTACAACCGGGCCCTAGTAAATAGTCAATCATAACATACCATACATTGAGTATACAAAACATTAAGAACATCTGCTCTTTCCATGACAGACTGACCAGGTGAATCAAGGTGAAAGTTATGATCCCTTATTGATGTCACTTGTTAAATCAACTTCAATCAGTGTAGATGAAAGGGAGGAGACAGGTTAAATAAGGATTTTCAGCCTTGAGACAATTCAAACATGGATTGTGTATATGTGTCATTGAATGTGAATGGGCAAGACAAACTATTTAAGTGCCTTTGAACGGGGTATGGTAGTAGATGCCAGGCACACCGGTTCCTGTCAAGAATTGCAACGCTGCTGGTTTTTCACGCTCAACAGTTTCCCATGTATATGAAGAATGGTCCACCACCCAAAGGGCATCCAGCCAACTTGACACAACTGTGGGAAGCATTGGGATCAACATGGGCCAGCATCCCTAGGGAACGCTTTCGACACCTTGTAGAGTCCATGCCTTGATGAATTGAGGCTGTTCCACTGAGTTACATTATTTTCCGGAGTGGATTATCCCTTTTAACATGGCTATAAATTGCTGCTAGAAATGTGTTCATTTGCAGGTAGAAATGTGTTCAACATCCACTGATGTACAGCAGCTAGCAAGTTAACAAGCTACAGTAGTTGCCTTGGTAACCAAACAGAACAGACTTGCTAATGTAGTTGACCAAACCATCAGTCCTAGCTTGCTGTTATGAAAATCAAATTCAACAATGCCAATAATGGTTTCAATTAGACTTTTGCTTTCAAAAGCAGCTCAAACATAGAACTTGTCAGAATTAACTATATTCATTGAATTCTACTGATATGCCGTGAGTTATAGGGAAATAACGCACGCTCTAGAATGCCCTTTAAGCCAAAGTATTTCTACCTGCAAATTAACATATTTCTAGCTGCAAATACATACAATTATAGCCATGGTATAAAAGGGTTAATCAACTCGTGGAAGGTTAGTTCCACTCCTCTAGCATGTCGTGGAACACACCTTCCACGTCAATAGTTTCCATAGAATGCATAGCCCCCTCGTTGATTATCTCTTACATACAGTTGTTTTGAGTAATACATCATTTGATTCAAATTCAATTCTATGGGTTAATCTTGGTTGCTGTGGTAACCTCTTTGATGTGCTGTATAATGAAACCTTTCAGGTAATTTATGTAAAAAGGTCAGTGTATTTCAGCTGACCAAGGGCTGTTATTGGGTTGATCAAGCTCAGTTAGCATAGTGGTTTTATTACCCCTAGCCATGTGTCAGCCCCTCCCTCTGCCAATGAATCAAGCTATGATGTATTAGTGCTTTGGGGGGGGACAAGAGGCTGTCTGTCAATACAGTCAAGACGAATGGCCCCTCTACCCCTGAATACGGCCATAACACTCACATGGTCTACTTAACGATCACTGTTGATCTGGGACTGCTGGTCTCCAAGGCGCCACGCTTCTCCAGCGGTAATGAGCTGTGAACTGTCGGTTAGGGAGATGAGAAACAAACATTACCACAGAGATTGTTAGTAGCTCCAACTGTAACGGCTTTCTAATTGTAATATTATAATATAATCACTGTTTAATGCTATCCTTTTGGGGCCTCCCTTCCTAAATGAAACAATGTATTTATACCTAAGTGTTTATAGTTGCACAGCATGTTAGATTATTTTATTTCTCAGATGGAATTGCCCAAGTGTAACTGAGGTGGTTCCGGTAACCATGCTTACGTGATGAGCAAACTATTGAACTCCGGCGGGCTAACACAGAATCGTGGCGTGCAGGAAACCTGGGTGTGAAACCCAGTTGGTTACACATGCACAAGAAAGGGGCTACTTTAGGAGGCCAATATGGCCCAGGTCTACTGAACATAGAGATTTTGTTCTCCAGTCATTGTATTTGTCTTTCCATGTTTAATGTCACATGCACACATACAGTGAAATGTCTTTTCTTGCCAACTCCAAACCCAAACAATGCAATAATCAATAACAAGGTAATACTAGGGAGGGGGGCACATCTTAGTGGTAGGCTACAGTGAGAGGCATTTAGCTGGCTTAATGGAACTTTAAAACGATTCATTAAAGCTGTGCATCCACAATTGTTAGTTATTTGGCACATGCACTCCTATTATACGTTAATGTGAAGTCAATAGCGTTCTATAAAGACGAGAGAGAAATGACACACTGATTGTATTGACTTGTCCTACAGAGCAAAGCAGTAATGATTTTTTTCCCCCCTCCTTTTAAAAACGTTTCAATTCTCCAGGGACTCCACTGATGTGTACCATGTTGACGGTCAAATTGCAGTAGAAGTCTTGTGTTTCCCCTTCGTTGGGTCTGTGATGCCCTTTGCATGCCAACTTGATTTGCATAAGCGAACTGTCAGACTGCAGGATTTGTACAGGATTTGCATAGCATTTGAATGAAACGGTCACCCTGTCTTCGTCAGGGAGTGACTGTGGTTCTTTCAGCTTTTGTTCAACAGGCGACAGGTCCAGCGCTGCTAAAACATGACCTATTAAAGTTAATATTATACATGATGTGTATAGCCAGGACAGTGAAGGACATTTTCTACATCTGATACAAAGTGCTCAGTGTTCGAGTGACGTTTCACAAGTCAGCAAGCAATGATGGCATGATATCAAACAGCTGGCTCAAGCGCTTAGTCCAAAAACACATATCTGAATAAGATAATAATTCCTCAATACTACAGTCTTCAAGTGGAAACATGTTTCGCTACTGTACAACATCAAAGCATCATTTATTTTAATTTTATTCTCTGTAGATTGTCCATGTTTAATGAGCTTGTTTTGTCAACTATCTGTTGAGCTTCCTGTCATTCTTGAATTAATATATTCATAACAGAAAATACATAATATGCAATATCAAGAAGTGTAATATTGAAATGGAGTGGCTGTGTTGCTTAGGAACAGCACATGGAAAATGCTTGGAGTTGAGTGCAACATTTTTTTTGTTATTGCTTTCCATGTTAATCATAAAAATATCTAATTCTGTATCGGTACTAGTATGATTCAGAACATTCCCACAACACGAGTCTCTGGTCTTGGTGAGCTACGATAACGGTTGTGCCGATTTGACTTCCATCCCAACACAAACACACTTGTTGACATTGACCGTTTGAATCAGGTGTGTTACAGTAGGTCTTTGGAAGATGTGCATTGATTTCAGGTCAAACAAGAACGAACGAATTAGCAAACCTTTTCCCTGTCGTAGTTGTTATCTAGTCCCACTCTTTTCCCTGTTCGACCTTAAGAAAATAAAACGATAACTTGCGAGCTGGGAAAATAAGCATCTTGTCTGAAGTGCATTCCGTCAATAGCACCTCTACTGGTTACCACAGGCAAAACAGTCAGCCCCTATCAAACGCTGAGCCTTGAATCGCCACTAAATAATATGTTTGAATGGATAGGGGTAGATTGTCTGTGATCGTTTGATTAGTCTGATTACCCCTCTGGCACTGAGTATGTTATTGGGCAGAGGGCCACAAACAACAGCCTGGTATTCTTAGCACTGTTTACTGTATTGAATCTTCTAGGGGATGTTTGTTTTGGGTCTCTCATCGAACCAGCACAGCATTTCATAATGTATCAGGACACACAAAGTAACAGAGGGGAAACACAAATTGTACTCCGCATTACTGTCAACGGAGGCAGTAGAGTAGAATCTGGAGGTGCTTACAGAGGAACGGGAGTGACATTTGACTATTTGAAATCTTGTTTTTCCATAACAAGGCGTCTTTGCACAAGGATTTCCTTGACATTGAAACCTGTGTTGTATTAATGTCATGCATTGCTGGCAGAGTGTAGTAATCAGTCTCCATGGTCTGTCGTTACAGAATATGTTCACCGTGGGCAAGGACAGTGATGACAGCAGTATCTATGAGATGATGTGCACAGCAGGTGAGTGGAGGAACGATGGTGAACATTGGATTGGATTGTTTAACCAGCTCAATGTGTGGCATGCCATCTTTGTTTTCATATTGTTCATTCAATAGCTTGTCATCCTATCAGGGGGTTGGTGATGGACCATAATGCGGTTTCTGATTTAGTATGACATCACGATTGCCACACTGGAAAGCAGGAATCCACAGCTACATTCAGTGGATGTAATTTGATGAAAATGGGATGCACCATACTGGATGGTTTGAGCTTGACCCTGACTCATGCAAGCTATTGCTTCTCTAGCAGTAGTATTCAACCCCATATTATGTATGAATATCGTTTATAAATATCTTACAGGGAATCCCAGTGCTCCAGACACTCAGAGAGAGGAGCAGGGAGAGGTGGGGGAGGATGAGGAGGACCTGTACGCACCGCTAGGTGTAAATGATGAAGAGTATGACACCATCTTCACCTCCAGCAGCGCCGTCGTTATTGCTAACAGACCACCGGCGCCCACACCCCGGCCCGAAACTACCCCCGTCAAAGAGGACAGCACCCCCTTTATAGCTCAAGGTAGGACTAGACCGATGAACACTGGGTTGTGTTCAATAGGCACGAAACAGGAGAAAACGGATTGAGATGGAGAAGATCCGACATTATCTTGTCCAATGAGAATGGTCATTGTCTTTTTCCGTTTCAAAACTTTGAACTACATGGTGCCCTACTGAACTTGACCTTGGGTTGCTGGTATGCTTATTCTGTGACTAGCGAGTATTGCACTTGAGCGATAGAAGATCTCAGCTAGTGCAATGCAACACGTTATTTTTGTAAACTTCAAGGGAAGTTGGTTGCTAGTTCCAGACAATTGGGTCTGATATGTACTAAATATTTCAAAGAAGTCTGGAGATTTCCTCAACCAAGAGGGGAATATGTAGCAGATGTGAAACTAGCATGTGAAGGCAGCTAAGACAAAGACAGAACTGACTGTTACAAATACACAGATCCAAATTCGCTGGCATGGGATTCTTAAATGTTCAATTTGAGCTGTGTAAATAATACAAGAGGATGAAGCTACTGATCTTAAGGGTTTATAAATAATTGATGTGTTCTTGATTTCTTTCTTTCTTGTCTTCCAAAAAGACTTTGCCTTTCTTTCCAGTTCCCTTTATCCTCTTTGAACTGTGGACTGGATCCTAAACTCTGTGCTTTGTGGGAAAAGTGATAACTTGGTTGGGGTTGGACAGGAGGAAATGTTATGTCTTGGTCATTAGTCTTTGTTGTGCACTGTAAGGGAGTCAGGCGGTGGCTGGTCCTCCAATCAACTATAAGGGTTATCTGTCCTACTTGGAGACTCTTGAAAACATGTGGTTCCATAAGCAACACTAACCGCCAATCTGCAGTAGAACAGGCCCAAAAGTATTTCTCTTGTTAACGAAATGTGATGTTATTGTGTGAACCACCACTTCTCCCCGATCTTTCAGCCCTACCCATAGATCCTGAAGCCTAGCAAAAGCAGATTACACTGCATCACAAACACCTCAATAACAGAAGCCCAACAACTGGGCCTGGGCCGCCATCTGCAACCAATCTGGGCCAGTCTCGGGCCAAGCCAGCAGCATCGGTCACTACACGTGTTTTCCATCGTTTGTGTCCTCCGACATGAGACAACACAGGATGGGAGAGAACGCGTAGGGGGATCAAGAGATTTCCACACATTAATACAGTGGAATTTTTCAACCATGCACTGATCATATTGCCTCCCTCCACTAATGAATGCATCACACACAATGACTTAAAGACATGTTCCGGTACTTTGGCGACTAAGAAAGTATTTGCTTAAACATCCGGCTTTTAGGCTGGATGTGTCACTGTGTAATTCATGCACGCATAATCTATGAGCAGAATTACTGCCTTACCTCAATGAGCCACGAAATCTCTAGTTTGAAAGTGTCTTTTTTTCTTGAAGCTGCGCCGTGCCATTTCCCTTACATTTCCTCCCACGTGGGCCAGCCCCCTGGCAAATTTTGAGTTCTAGCTTCAGCCCATCGCATTGAGTGAAAGAGACAGGTGACGTGATGTGATGTGATAGTGTACGCAATTTTCGGGGACCACTTTTGGCACGCGAGTGCTTACTTTCAGAACTACTGTATACAACGAAAAAGTAGACCAAATGACCAGAGAATCTCTTTAAAGAAAGTCCTGACTTAAAGAAACTGGAGGAGGGTTGGGACTTTTGCCTATTGCGTCAGTGCACTGCAACAGCTAGAAATAATAGACAGTTTCGATTTTTACCTGCAGTTATGACTGGTAAGATTATCGTAGTCCGTGTGTGGAGGAAGGATAGTGTATGAGGGAGTGTCGGTATTTAAAATGGCAACCTATTTCCTGAAGAAGTGCACAATATAGGAAATAGGTTACCATTTCAGTTGCAACCTATGAGTGTGTTAGTGGGTAGAGTACATGTTGGTATGTTTGTGTGTACAAGTGGATGGGTATATCTTCAGGAAGGAAATGAAGCTTTGAAATCTGAGGAGATGACTGGGCCAGAACCCTAAAGAGGCTCCGTTACCCATCACCCCTGTCAACACCATAAGTGCAGAGAAGTAACTCCCTCAGCAAAATAAAGCAACATATCATTCTAAGTACTTACTTGCCAAATCGATAGCGTTGAGTGTATATTTTAGTCTGATTCAATGCAGTTTCATGCATCTGTATGTCTTTTACCAAACCTTGGAAGGATATTTTATTTCAAATAAAATGTACATACTAGTATGTATTTTACTGTCATTCACTTTAGAGTAAATATTATAACGTATCACTTTTTATGCAGTTGTGCAGCCTATTTGTGTCCACTGACTCGTCTACATCTGTGCCGTTTGTTTGTAAATGGAGCCATCTTGTGGAATGGCGTGAAATAGTAGACTCGTTAAAGGTAGTGGAGAAAAACACAGCGTTAGTGTTTGTAGTGTCAGTTCATCACGTCTGTATTGTCTCTGACGGCAGTGTGTGTTTGCAGTGTTCCAGAAGAAGATGTCACAGAGCGATACTGAAACCCTGTATTCTCTACCCACTAAGCAAGGTAAGGCCAGGCAACAGTCAAAAGAGCATATTTCTGTAGGTCTGCATTGACGGTTGAATAGGTCAGTGATGCTAAGTATATGGAGCAATGTTAGTGCCATTAAAATGATAGAATTATCATTCCATAAGTATAATCCATTGACAATTTCTGTCAAACTGGAAAATGATTTGTTACTGTACGTCTGGCGGACAAGGATCGATTTTTGTCTCCTTGTCATTCTGTTATTCTGTAGCACGCGGGCGAGACAGCATCTCCTCCACGTACGACACATTTGTGCCCAACCAGCTGCCTGGGCTGGAGCAGCTGATTGAGCTGCAGGAGAAGGTGAAGAGAGGCTCTCTCAGTATGGACGAGGCTCTGGAGAGGTTCAGTGACTGGCAGAGGGTCCAGAAGGGAATGGACGCCATTCAACAGGTAATAATGCGGGGAAATGAGTCTGCTGTTTCAAGACCCTGCTCACTAGGAGCAGTGCCATCAACCTTAAAGGTAGACTCAGTAATATGACATCATTATTCAGCGTGACAAAGTCATACACAGCGGGCCAACTTCCCCGCTTCCAGACGTCAACAACGGGAGAATACAGGACTGCAACTATTGGCTCTTTCCAAAGTGGGCACGCCTTAGCCTGAAAGTCTGTCTGTTTGTGCTATAATACATCAAGCTAGCTTGCGCAAATTGTGAACTGTGAACATGACAGGTGACATAGGCTTTGAACACTACTCATTAATGAGTATATGGCATGTGTTATGTTGTGCATTATAAACCCGGGTAGTTTGGGTACTGGATGCTTATTGGCTGAGACAGCATTTCAGCCGTGTGTATATCAGACAATATACCATGGGAAAACTACTTGTTTACTGTTCTATTTATGTTGGTAACCAGTTTATAATAGCAATAAGGCACCTTGGGTTTGCGGTATATGGCCAGTATACCACGGCTAAGGGCTGTTCTTACACACGACACGAACGAGAGTGCCTGGATTCAGCCCTTAGCCATTGTATATTGGCCATATACCACAAACCCCTGAGGTGCCTTATTGCTTAACTATGCCTTGTTGTATTATTACATGGCTGCTGTGTCTAATGTATTGTAACTCCACAGGAGAAACTACGCCAGCTGAGGGCGAGTATCATCAACAACCGAGAGGACGATGAAAGTGTCTATGGTAACCGTTTTCTACACTGAGTATACAAAACATTAAGAACACCTGCTCTTTCCATGACAGACTGACCAGGTGAATCCTGTAGAAGCTATGATCCCTTATTGATGTCACTTGTTAAATCCACTTTAATCAGTGTAGATGAAGGGAAGGAGGCAGGTTAAAGAATGATTTTTAAGCCTTGAGACAACTGAGACATGGATTGTGTGTGTCTGTCATTCAGACTGGGAATGGACAAGACAAAGATTGAAGTGCCTTTTAAACGGGGTATGGTAGTAGGTGCCAGGTGCACCGGTTTGTGTCAAGAACTGGATTTTTCACACGCAACAGCTTCCCGTGTGTCTCAAGAAGGATCCGCCACCCAAAGGACATCCAGCCACAACTGGGAAGCATCGGAGTCAACATGCGCCAGCATCTCTATGGAACAGTTTTGAGACCTTGTAAGGTCCATACCCCAACAAATTGAGGCTGTTCTTTGGTAAAAAAATAGAGGGGGGGTTTACGCATAATTAAGATGTTCCTAATGTTTGGTGTATTCAGTGTAGACATAATTCTGACTGTAACGTTCCAAGCAGATTTCCTTTTTTGATGAGAAGAGCAAAGATTGCCAAAGCAATCCCCACTTGGGGGATAGATACTGTATGGGATCATTACCTTGACTTCTAGCAATGAGCTTACAGTTTACATAAGCCGTTGGAACAACATATATCAAGGGATCTGACATCATTTTGACACAAACAGTTGCTTAGTTAAGCTAGTTGGCAAGCTAGCTAGTTAACTGTTTGTGGCCTGAGTTGCAATATTATGCAAGAGCTATGAAGGCCACCTGCGTTAGAGATGTCTCTGCAAGTCCTGCAGAAGATTGGGCAGTCCTTACACTTCTAATTGAAGTCCCATTGGGTACACATCAAATGACGCCACCCTTTGTAATAGAAAGAGTTTGTGGTTGTAATTCCCACAGCTCATCTTGATGATGGTGTTTCGTCTCCAAATGAGAGTCTTGGCAGAGTTAATTTTTACATCTCTTGATAAAGGTGACATTGCTGAAAGAGAGTAGTGAGCCACATGCAGTACAGTAACACAGGCTTAACAACCCTTTCTCTTCTCTCTCCAGATAAAATCAACATCATCCATCACACACCCAGTAAGTCCTTGAAGATCCTTCGTATTCAGAGAGCGCGAGAGACTGGTGTCTTCTGTTTGTCTTTTCATCCCCTGCCTCAGTTTCTCCAGTCGTGAAATGTTTGTCCCAAAGGAACAGTTGGCTAGATAAACTCTTCTGAACAGTTTGCTCAGAAGACTGTGAAGTCCCCAAGGCTGTGGCTTTGATGTTCTAGGTTCCATATTGCTTGAGATCTATTTATTTGCTGTGGTTGCTATGGTCTGTCTAAGTATACCACCACTAGTAAGTAGTTCAGTCTTAAAAGCTCATTTATAACATGTGGTTTATAATTGCCTTCTGATGCCCTCCATGTTCTGTAATCACCGTGAGTGCAAATATAAACTGATCAGCTTGTGAGAAGGCTGGGTAATGTTCAGTGGGCACAAAATGGGAGAAAACATTTTGAAACTGAGTGAAACGGGGGATGCACTTCACCACACTACCATCATTTGTTTTCTACATTGTGCCTTACTGAACGCGACCCTGGTGTTTTGAAAGTCTGACAGTGGACTTAATATGACGTCCCTGTTGACTTCTTTCCCTTGGTTAGATGTGACTGTGAATGACTGTCGCAGAGGAAGCCAGCCGGTGGAGACGGACTTTTACAGCAAACCACTTAAAGGACAACATGTAAGTATATCATGTGTTTGTATAGGCTCTGGACAAAAGTAGTCCACTATGTAGGAAATAGGATGTCATTTGGGAGTCCATACAGTCCATGTGTTTACGTCTGTGTTGAAAATCCAACATGTCCGATCTCAGGCTGTGCCACAGCCATCCGTGACCTGGAGTCCCATAGGGCGGCTCACAATTTGCCCAGCGTCGCCCTGGTTAGGGGAGGGTTTGACCGGAGGGATTCCCTTGGCTCACCGCGCTCTAGCGACTCCTTGTGGCGAGCCGGGGGTCTGCACGCTGTCTTCAGTCGTCTGTTGAACTGTTTTTACTCCGACAGATTGGTGCGGCTGGCTTCCTGGTTAAGTGAGCAGGTGTTAAGAAGCAGCGCGGCCTCCCAAGCCCATTGGGAGTTGCAGCGATGAGACAAGATCGTAACTACCAATTGGATATCACGAAATTGGGGAGAAAAGAGGGTGAAATTACAAAGGCATATATAAAACTTAGATACAATTTAAACATGTCACCATGAGATTTGATTATATATTTTGAGTTCTTGTTGATAGAAATATGGTTAGCCATGGCTTTCATCTTTAAAAAATGACTGATTTAACTATCAACAAGAACTAAAACAGCTTTAGTAATTCATATGCTTACTTACCTTCACCATTTGTCTGCTTTCCAGAAGAAATTTGACTGAAAAGCAAATGTACAACACTTGGACCTCAGAAATATGGTTAGCCATGGCTTTCATCTTTAAAAAAATGGCTGATTTAACTAAGGTCCAAGTATTGTACATTTGCTTTTCTGTCAAATTTCACCTGGAAAGCAGACAAACGGTGAAGTTAAGTAAGCATATGAATTACTAAAGCTGTTGCAGTGTGTCACCTTTATTTAACTAGGCACGTCAGTTAAGAACAAATTCTTATTTACAATGATGGCCTACCCCGGCCAAACCCAGACGACGCTGGGCCAATTGTTCGCAGCCATATGGGACTCCCAATCACAGCCAAATGTGATATAGCCTGGATTCGAACCAGGGACTGTAGTGACACCTAGTAGTAATACAATTTCAAAATAATGGCTTCATTAATTTATTCACATGATTTTATTTTAACAATTTTCCATACTCTTATAGGTGCCATCAAACAAGAAACAAGACATTTAAGTTATTTGTCTTGATCTCATCCATTCTGAAGAACCAAGCACTTCTAGATAGAAATGAATATGTCTGTGTCCCGCATCCCTATAAGATATCAATACATGGTAAATGTAACGTGATAAAGATGGCCATATCCGTTATATGACTATGTTCATTAAGTTATTTTTTTAATTAAATCATTTTATTTCACAACGTCATGCAATTGTATCTGGGGTGTATAACTCATACAGTCTGTGGTTATACTGTAGGGGTATGGGGTAAGTCATTTCCTCATTCTGTCTGTGTTACATACATACTAAATGAACACAACTCACCTACATAATATACAGTACTATACAGTTTGCTCAGGATTTGTACCTGATTAATCGAATCTTCTCGTTCGATGGTTGGGATCAGTTGAATGGGTTGTGATTGGTCTGCAGGGCATAATAGTTCATCAGAAGTCCTACTCTGCCCTCTAGTGGACAAGGAAAAACCCTACACCTTAAGACTGTTGACCTCAACTCCTGAGGCATTTCTAAGAGATATTCTTCAAGGTTCTATGTGTATCATGAGTATGACAGTACATATCACAAAGTGAGCCTATATGCTCATGTGATCTGGTTCCTCTACTCTGATTCTTGTGCAGGTTGAACACAAATTTATTAATGCAGAAATAGGCAACAGTAACGATCACATAAAACATGTAGTCATTCATTTGCAGCAGGGTGAAGTTGCCCCAAGATGCTGATCTTGGGTCAGTTTTCCATTTCTCCAAATAATGGTTAAGGTTTTGGGGGAGGGGAAACTGATCTAAGATCTGTACCTAGAGGAAACGTCACCCCAAAGTCATTCATCCACACAAGGAGATAAACCGCCTCCATTCAGCTGCTTGCAGTACAGGAATCTGCCTTCAGAGGGCAGCATCACAAAGCAGTGATGTACAGGTTTATCACTGGTCCAAGACTATGATTGAATATAATTCATGTTAGTTGTAGATGTTTGGGGCGGGTAATCTGATCAACCTCGGAGCCATATAAGATTTTAAGGATTTTATTATTGTATGTGATGGTGACTATTGACAGAAAACAACGGACGTTGTTGTACCAAAGCACTGGTTCATTATCACTTCCACACAATATAGCAGCCAGAATGGGTCTAAGAAAAAATGTCTTTGTAGGGAATTTGACTAATACTGGGCAAAACACAAACCTCAAGCTTGGGCCGAATTTATCAGGGAACAAGGTGTAACGTTCAGATAGAAATGTAATATATAGAACAAACATGTCCCTCTGACATGTAGAATAAGGAGTCGCGTATGTTCCATTCATTGCATTTCCATTACAACGTTCCACAACGGTTGTCTGCTGAATTAGATTCCCTTGTCTAGAAACCCTGGCATCAGTCAGAGCTGTTTTGCCAACCAAGCAGCTGGGTACACGCTGGGTGCCATTCTCCTGATCAACCATGCTCTTTGTGAATAATATGTATTAAAGCCCATCATTCCTTCTTGGTCCTGCCAGTTAGCCCTTTGGAGATAATCCGGCTCAGGCTGCAGAACCGCGTGGAATCGGAGGCATATGTTTGTCTGTCACCTGCTGAGCATAGTTCATTCGGTCTTCCCTGTCAGGGCATGGTGGTGGAGATGGCCATGGTTCATCATGCATAAATGTTTCATGCTGCACAGCTAGGAAAGAGGAAACTTCTTCTTGCGGAAATTGGAAGCTTCTTCCAGGAGCAGGCTAGCTTGTGTTCTGTCAATGTCTTTCATTTTGTTTATGTGACAGTGTTTTGATCGCTAATAATACAAAATGTTGTCGCACCTCATTTTTACCCGTAAACTTTAGCCTGAATAGGGTGAGACTTTTAGCGCACACACACTTTCCTGTGACTGTTACTCCCCCTTGGGGTTGTTTCTCTGGGCCATGGCAGGATTAAAGCTGAGGATTGAGCACAGCTGCAACCCTGATAAAAATCTTGCAATTTCACAGTCAGTGGCATTCTTTCATCCCCTAATCCACACAACACATACGGCATACATGAACCCCTTACCAGGAAGAGAACAAGCTGCTCTGAGCGGCATCTCCGGTTCGGGGTGACGCCTTTGATTTGGGATAGAGCTGTGGAGCAACCCCCAGCCACCGTAAATTGAAGAGACTTAAGTCAGGAGGTGTGCTGTTTATTTGGGCGTCTTGAAATAGTAGGTGTCCGGGCCCCAGATGTGTACAACTGAAGAGTCGTGTGTCTATGTCGCTGTCCGGACCAGGTGTAGACTACTGTAATTAGGTTGGATGTGAATCGTATTGGGTTTCATGACAGCTGCAGAGACTTATCTGGCTTTAGAATGTGTTTTTTTTTTTTCAACCTCATTGACAATTTGGAATGATCTTTTGAGCTACACTACCTTGCTGGGGGTCAACGGCTAGATCCCTGCCTTTCTGAATCCCCACCACCAAGCAGCCCTTTGTATTATGCCAACTCTCCCTTGTCTCTAGGGCATGGTTCATCCCTGGCAGACACAGTGACATCCATCTGCCAAAGGGCACAGGTACATAGTCATGTGCCATTGTCCTGCCACCGTCTGCTTGATCAGGGGCCTCTAGGCTCGACGCTCCGTAAGGGGCCCCAGGGGTCTCACACCAGCCCCACCAGCGGCTCTCTCTTTTGAGGCTTTGGACAGATTAATAGTTCCTCCTCTGCTGAGGCCTTTTGTGAAGCAGCGCCCAGGCGTGTTCAAGCTGTTGGAGTAGCGGGGAGGCCAGGGGTGGATGGGACGGGCCTGGTGACGAGACGGGTTGGCTAATTCCACTACAGGTCAGCTCATCTGAGGCGGCCGGCTCTGCATTTTCAATGAAGTGGAAAGGTCACATCCGCACTGCCTGACACTGGGGAGGAAGAGCTCAAAATGTTGCATTGACAGGATAATTAGGTTAGTAATTCTGCTATCGCAAGGAAGGAATGCATTGACGTCTCATATATGCTTCTCACAAGCATTAGCAGGGTTCTCTATAAGAACTACGTTATTTATTCTTCCACACGTACAATAATGCATTGACTCAATGTCCAACTAGTCGTGTGCAAGATGGTGGCCCATGTGGTGATTATGGTGATTTCTCAATCACATTGAGGGTGGGAATTATGTGGTAGAAAAACAACTTCAAATGCAATGGACTTTATATGGATCATTTTGAATGTGTGTTGTTGATTTAGGTTTATCTTTGGATGCCCGGATTTCTGCCCAGGCCCTGGTTTGGACTTGGGTGTTATTTGCACACACCAGACCACAGCTGAACAATCAAATAGATAAGCCACCACACACACAAGCACACACACATAATGATGTTTGCCAGCATCGCAATCAGGATTAAAGGGTCACTTATATGACTAACAACATTCTGGAGATTTTCTCATAGGCCTATATGTAGAATGTATTTGCCCATAGGCCTATGCAGACTGCATTTTAACCAGGGGGAGCACTGTGTACCCACAAACTCATCACCAAGGTGAGCAATTAGTATTGTGGTTGGTCTCTGAAGCATCAGTTGTATATAATTTTGTGGCCTGAAGCAATCTATCAACCCCCCCCCCACACACACACACACACATAGCACTCGACACACTCATCCCACAATTACAGAATCAAGCCAGGAATCCATCCAAAGGGAACTTCTAACAAAAAAAGGGGGCTGGGTATTTCTATCCAGGGGACTTTCTGCTTGGAAAACTATTTTAATGACTTTCTTCATTCCGATTATCATTGGATTCCAGCTGAATCACTTGCTCTGGCGCCCCCTGGAAGTTCCAAGTTCCAGCGTGTGAGGAAATCATCCAATTGCAGCCTTTGCCTGGAGTTGCACGGAGGCCATTTTGTAATCAAAAGCTACTGGTAAGATTTCGGTCAGTGCTATGCGGAATCCTTAGGATGTCCCTACACTGAGCCCTATCCATAAGCTTAACCTTAACCCTTCATTTAAAATGTCAACTTCAATGGGGTAGGGACGTCCCAAGGATCCCACATAGCACGGACCATAAGATTTCCTGCTCCTCTGCCGAAAGGTGGAATATCTAACTAAATTGAACTAAAACACGATAAACAAATGGAGGAGAAGGGCTATCCAAAGAGGAAAGTGGCTGTGAATAAACATGACTATTGGAGACAGAGGCCATGTTTGAGAGCATCAAAACAGTAATGTATCATTGGTAAATTGTGACTGACTGACTGATCTACAAATAATAATGAGTCGTTATTTATGATGCAAGGTTATTTGTAGAACAGTCAGTCTGCAGTCGTCTGCATTGTCGGTGAGAATGTCGAACAAGCCCAGAGAGAAGATGGTATACCGCTGATTGTCAAGCAGACAAGAATGCCTATTTCTTGTTGTTGACATCCACTAGTGGCGGTTCGGTTGATAATCAACAGACTGGCGGATGGATACAGATCTAGATCTGATGAACAATGGCTCAAGGGATACTTCTCATCAGCGCTTTCTATGTTCAGCGATGAACTTCAGAGATATGTTCATAAAACGCTTATCAGATTGACGCGTATCTTCACTCTGACTACCGAGAAAGCTTAAGTACCTTTGATGAGATCAGCTTTTCGGGGGGCGAGCTCTACGCTCACTCCTATCACCCGTAGCGCCAAAAACCAGTGTAATTATGTTCTGTCCCATATGTGAATTATTATTAATGGTGATTAATTTAATACACTTCCTTTGCCAATTTCCTAAATTAAAAAAATACTGTTGAGAATTTCTACTTCACAACCACAGCCCCCCTCTCCCTCATCTACCAGTTTCCCAGTCATTGCCATGGCAACTTCCAATCAGTGAAGGATTGGCAGAGCCTGCTAGGCTGTGTGTTTGGCGCGTGCCTCAGAGTGGTGCAGGTGGAGCGCATATGGAACAGTGCCCTTCCCCCCATGCCTACCACCTCCCCCTCCCCCAAAAAACTTGCCTGCCTGGATGTGCCAGCAGTGCCCGTTTTTAATCCCACAGTTACCTTAGTGATCTCCTGATGGAAACGTGGCACTGCAATCACAAAGCCAGGGCCTAGCTTCTGCATGCTGTTATGGCTGCCAGGACCCGCTTCAATATGCCAAGATGGAGGCCTGCTATTTTCGTTGTTTTTTTTTAATGTTTCTGGATTTGTGGATTGATGTGGATTTGGACGTTTCTCGTGCTGTTTTCATTTCCTGGTGGCTGTCACAGTTCCTACAGTTTGTGATGTCCCTAGTGCAACATATTCCAAGGTTTGATTCCTGGTTGTTTGAATCCATTGAGACCCTGTTGTCATGCTCCCTATAGTCCCTAGTGGTGCATTTTCAAAGGGGCCAAAGTGACCTATCATGGAGTACTTTACATGTAACAAAGTGAAAACGGCTCCACCTTACCTAGATATGCATATGCACACTGTAACATCTTATTACATTTCACCGCAGCTCTTTAGAGAGTTGTATGTGTGGGCATATATTGAGCTGCATAATGCGACTTCCCATGGCTTGTAATTGGGGGGCGGTAATGTTATGGAAATCACAACCACGTGCAGCAAATAAATCAATCATCCAAGGGGCCTTATCTACCACTGCACATTGGAGCAGTCAGCTCTAGTCAGGCCCTATGTAGGTTAATTAAAGCCCAATAGCCAATAGTAGAAGACATGGCAACCGTCCTGATTCCTGTCTATGTTTAAGCCTTCTCCAGACCTGCTGGGCAGGGGCTTTGGTTAGCTTCGTTAGCTGATAAATGGATCACCGTTGGCCCCCAGATTCTATTGGTGTGTGTGTCAAGTAATGCTACATGTAATTGCTGGATATCCTTCAAAGCGAAATGCTGTTTCTTTGCACTTATCAGAATTTCACAACTCACTCACGACTGGATTTGAAACAAATCAATTAAGATATAATTATGACTATGTTATCAAGTCCTTTGGTAGGTACCCTTCAAGTAAAGTGTAACCACCTCAGGGAATATCTGTAGGTTTAGCTAGCCTATGGGTGTTTTCAGTAGTGGACAGTAGAAAAAAAATAGGAACTACTATTCCTAACAAACACCTTCCAGAAGGATCGGAGAGGTGTCTCCACGTTATGACGTCCAGCTCACAACCATAACAACTGCATCTCATCATCTATGCAGTTTCCATAGAGGCAGTGGCAACCATAACCACAATCTTTACATCCCATCCAACACACACACACACACACACACACACCAATAATAGGTGGCTCACTAACAAAAGGCACGGGACCCCCTCTTTCTCTCTCTCTCTCTCAAGCCAACGCCTCCCATTCACGTTGCCATATTGGATGGCAGATGTCTTGGCGAACCTGTGAACGTTGCCAGATCTATACGGCCCATGAAGGCATTATAATGATGGGCAGAGGTCCGATCTACTGGGAGCCACAGTCTATTTCAATAAGTCTATTAAAATGAGGAGATGTGTAGTGAGGGATAGTATTGTAAAAGGCCTATATTGGAACAGACTCACTCGCAGTGGAAAGAGATGATAACAGCGGAACACTCAGCTGATAAGGTCTTATCATGGATGTGTAGGTATATGTGTCTCCTGGAACTGTTTTAGCCCGCTGAGCTAAAGCCTAATCATTTGCTTGCGGGAGCTAACGCAAGTCTTCGGGTCTCAGGCAAGGTTACTCATCGCGTTAGTACTCCAGCTCTGTTATACTTCAGCCCGCTTTGACCCCATGTGTTACTCATAGCATCATACTGGTCTGTGAAACAGGATTTCATGGTTAAAGATTCATATATAAACATTTAAAAAAGGTCATTAAATGTTGTCATTCAAACAGGATTTGTTTGACAGCTGGCATACGGACATGAATGATAAAATTGGCAATATACTGGTGTGATTTATAGCATAACTATTTTTGCAAAGACAATGTAAAGAAACTGGGCTGCTTCTTGCTGTGCAATATGAGGTAGTATTCACATGTACCTTTCAGAAATGAAATGAAATCCCACTTGATGAAAGATGATGATAAACCAGACACATACTGTATGTCCACGTATGGAGAGCTCAGTGTTATTGGCAGGCTGTGTTTCATCAGGTCGGATAACATATGCTAGGAACTCAGGAGGCTGTTGGGGAGGGGATCTTTAGGACTTTTGAAGTGAATGCCACATTAAACAGAAACAAACACAGTTGTGATGTAAAGATGCCTTCTCTCTTGTTCAAAGGGATTGGATGGAACAGCTCCAGGGAGGGAGGAACTTCAAGCGGATGACCCCAGATCCGTGGCTCCATTTCCCCCACTACCTTCTGCCGTGAGTCCCTGCCGCCGTATGCTGTGGTTCTCAAAGACGGGCAGGCCTGTGCCATCTGGCCCTCCTTTTCTGATTCCCAGAACACATATTGGGAATCCTAACTACCCACCCCCCTCAAACGCACAGGCATACACACACACACACACACACACACACACACACACACACCGTCCTCCAGCTATCTCTCTCTTCAAGCTGTCTCTATGCCTTAATGTGTGTGTGTGTGTGTGTGTTTGGTTTTGTTATCCTTGTGGGGACCAGAAGTTCTCCTAATCTTGGTTCATAGAACCAGGGTTAGGTCCATAAGCTCCAGTAGCCGCTAGATGTGGTTGTAATAAACAGAGCAGTTTCTGTTTTCTTCTGACAAATGTAGCTCTATCTTCTGAACCATTTAAGTATGACTCCCAGGAAAATGTACAGTACATTCGGAAAGAATTCAGACTTTTTCCACATATTCTAAAATGGATTAGACTTTTTTTTCCTTCATTAGAATACCCCATAAAGACAAAGCAAAATCAGGTTGAAATATCACAATCACGTAAGTTTTCAGACCCTTTACTCAGTACTTTGTTGAAGCACCTTTTGCAGCGATTACAGCCTCGAGTCTTCTTGGGTATGACGTTACAAGCTTGGCACACCTGTATTTGGGGAGTTTCTCCCATTCTTCTCTGCATATCCTCTGGAGCTCTGTCAGATTGGATGGGGAGCGTCGCTGCACAGCTATTTTCAGGTCTCACCAGAGATGTTCGATCGGATTCAAATCCGGGAAGGTGAACCTTCGCCCCAGTCTGAGGTCCTGAGTGGTCTGAAGCAGGTTTTCATCAAGGATCTCTCTGTTCTTTGCTCTGTTCATCTTTCCCTCGATCCTGACTAGTCTCGCAGTCCCTGCTGCTGAAAACCATCCCCACAGCATGATGCTGCCACCACCATGCTTCACCGTAGGGATGGTGCAAGGTTTCTTCCAGACGTGACACTTGGCATTCAGGCCAAAGAGTTAAATCTTGGTTTCATCAGACCAGAGAATCTTGTTTCTCATGGTCTGAGAGTCTTTTAGCTGCCTTTTTGGCAAACTCCAAGTGTTCTGTCATGTGCCTTTTACTGAGGCTTCCGTCTGGCCACTCTACCATAAAGGCCTGACTGGTGGAGTGTTGCAAAGATGCTTGTCCTTCTGGAAGATTTTCCCATCTCCACAGAGGAACTCTGGATCTCTGTCAGAGTAACCATCGGGTTCTAGGTCACCTCCCTGGCCAAGACCCTTTTCCCCTGATTTCTCAGTTTGGCTGGGTGGCCAGCTCTAGGAATCTGGGTGATTCCAAAATTCTTCTATTTAGGAATGATGGAGTCCACTGTGTCCTTTCAATACAGACATTGTTTTGGTACCCTTCCCCAGATCTGTGCCTCGACACGACCCTGTTTCCGAGCTCTACGGGCAATTCCTTCGACCTCGTAGCTTGGGTTTTCAAATCAAATCCAACCAAATTGTATTGGTCACATACACATGGTTAGCAGATGTTATTAATGCGAGTGTAGTGAAATGCTTGTGCTTCCAGTTCCGGCAGTGCAGTAATATCTTATCAAGTAATCTAATAATTCCACAACAACTACCTTATACACACAAATCTAAAGGGATGGAATAAGAATATGTAAATATATGGATGAGCAATGACCGAGCGGCGTAGGCAAGATGCAGTAGATGGTATAAAATACAGTATATACATACAGTATGAGACAAGTAATGTAAGATATGTAAACATTATTTAAAGTGACTAGTGATCCATTTCTTAAAGTGGCCAATGATTCGAGTCTGTATGTAGGCAGTAGCCTCTCTGTGCTAGTGATGGCTGTTTAACAGTCCGATGGCCTTGAGATAGAAGCTGTTTTTCAGTTTCTTGGGTCCCAGCTTTGATGCACCTGTACTGACCTCGCCTTCTGGATGGTAGCGGGGTGAACAGGCAGTGGCTCGGGTTGTTGTTGTCCTTGATGATCATTTTGGCCTTCCTGTGACATCAGGTGTTGTAGGTGTCCTGGAGGGCAGGTAGTTTGCCCCCGGTGATGCGTTGTGTTTTTGCTCTGACATGCACAGTCAACTGTGGGACCTTATTAAGACAGGTGTGTGCCTTTCCAAATCATGTCCAATCAATTGAATTTACCACAGGTGGTCTCCAATCAAGTTGTAGAAACATCTCAAGGGTGATCAAAGGAAACAGGATGCACCTGAGTTCAATTTTGAGTCTCATAGCAAAGGGTCTGAATACTTATGTAAAGGTATATCTGTTTTTTATTTTTAATACATTTGACAAAATTTCTAAAAACCTGTTTTTGCTTTGTCATTATGAGGTATTGTGTGTAGATTGATGAGGAAACATAATCATTTAATCCATTTTAGAATAAGGCTGTGTAACAAAATGTGGGAAAATTAAAGGGGTCTGAATACTTTCCGAATGCACTGCATATCTTCTGTTTCCCTCTACAATGCCCACAAGCCACTAACAGATTGGCACTAAATCAGATTAGGGGAAAAAGATCATCAATGACGATGCTCTTTCCTACGCAGAAGATCACACAAAATTATTTCCTGATGATCTTCTGAACGTCCCAATACCTTTCTGATGCATTTCTGTCACTTCAAACCATACCTTCCTCAGACTGAAATACTGTCAAAAGTCCTGTCAGACTGATTTGTAACAGTCTGTCATAGCCCCAATTGTAAAAAAGTAAACACTGACTGTTGATTTATACATACCTTCTTGACATGGTGGGTTCACAAAACAAAATACGTTATCAAAATGGGGTCACGGGCCAAAAAAGTTTGGCAACCCCTGGGTTAGATTTAAGGGTTAAGATTTAGGGTGGCAGGTAGCCTAGCGGTTTGGTGTTATGTCAGTAACTGAAAGATCGCTGGTTTGAATCCCCCAGCCCTTCAGCAAGGAACTTAACCCTAGTTGTTCTGGTAAATCACTCTGGACAAGATCTACTAAATTACCAAATTGTTAGGCATTAGGTTTATGGACAATAGGATTTTGAACGGGAATCAATTGTTTGGTCCCCACAAGGATGGTAAAACATACATGTTTGTGTGTAAACTCAAGCAGGGGAGCTCGCTCGCTAAGCGATCCCAGTTGCCCTTTGTCTAATCGCTTACTGATTGATATCCAGTAGGAGACCTTTGGAGTGTTGAGGAAACCACATACAGTTATTGAGATGAAGGATCCACCGCTGAGGAATATCCTCAGTTGTGTGGCCTCGGGTCACCCACCTTATCATTTGACTGATCGAAATCGCTTCCTGACAACATTGTATATGAACGTTTTGGCGTATGTTTGTAAGTGGGAAAACTCTAATACACTGTAATCAGTCATATGTCTTATGATTGATATGTCTTCCTTTGTCTCTCTCCCCTTCTTCTTCTTTCTCTCCTCTTCTCCAACTCAGCTGGGCAGATGACTCCTTAATAATCCGAGAGTAAAAGTGAACTGAGAATGGCTGAGAATCAAAAGCATGGGAAGTGGTGGCTTGCCATTCATCCAGCCCCCAGCGCAACACAAACCAGATTGGACAGTGCCCGTCACCGAGTGACATCTCCAGACAGCCCCCCCCACCCCACCCCACCCCACCCCAGAGCCAGAGGAAGATGAAAGGTACGGCCATGGGGAGACAGGTTGCGCCAAACAACACCAGATCGGATCTGATGAACAACTGCACGGGGAAGAAATCAAAGTGGCTGGAGCATGTGGCGGGAGGCGTCTGGTGTTTTAGTTGAACAGACGCTGTTGAAGATAGGCTTCTGTTGGGCCTAAGAGGAGAGATGTTGGGGGATGCAGGGTAGATCACTACTGTAAGTAGCCTAAAAATAAACAGATTGAAATATGAACAGAAGTGTGTTGATCAGGTGGGTCATATAATCATATAATGTGCCATAAATAATGTCATTTTTAGCAATACTATTTTGTTATGGTTTTTGTTTATCTTTTGTTTAATGTACTGTATATCACTAATAGGTACATTCAGCGTGTGTTCATGAAGCATACTGTATGCATTATGTACATTTGATACAAGACAAAACTGAGGCACTTTGGATATTCAGATCCACTTGTGCTAGAGGAACATGCCAACTCCTCCTTACTTGGATTTTACATTTGGTACGACTTCCTCCTGGAGAAGCAGTGAGACTCTGATACTCTAATCGCAGCACGCCAGCGTTCACTCAATGTCACCGGCCAGTGAGCTGCAACCAGGCGCCCATTGGGCCCATCCCGCTTCTGGCACCACACTAGAAACATCCAGCACTGTGTGTGATGGTTTGGTGCTTGCTGTTGCTAGGCTACAGTCGACAGAATCAAATTCAGGTAGCTTCCACAGCTGTGCCGTACGGTTGCGTACCATGGGCCATCTGTGGCCGCATTCCCAGCATACACGTGGGCACGATAGGGCAGGAAGAGATGGCCCACCATGCCAATTCGTGGGATCACTTTCTTTGTGGTATAGTCAAAGAGACAGTAACTTACTTTCAAGCTACCATCTGGGATGAGTTTTTCAGCAAAATAGTAGACCTACCACTTGTTTTGGTATGCAATGGAGGGATCTTTGTATGTTTCTGTGGATTTGTAGTCTGTAGTCTAAGTCTATACATTTGAAAATGTGTACTTGCAAGTTGTCCGCACAGTTTAGCCTGCTGCTGCAACTTGTTCAAAGATTTGTACAGAGCAATATTTTCTGTATATATTAATCACATTATTTTAAATGTAATGATCTATGAAATGGCTTTGTGGGCCTATTTGATATGGGCTGGTCCACCACTTGTCTCTAATAGTGGTTGTTGTTTCACATTATTGCTGCAGTGACGTGTCTGTGCAGAAAATTATTCAGTCCTGTGGGAATTGAGACTTTCGAAATAGTGCAAGCTTCTCACACACACACACACACACACACCACACAACCACCCCTCTGTGTGAACGCTCGTCGTAACGAGGGGACTATTGAGATAATACGTGATTGTTCCTTGAGAGCTTGCCTAAAGGCACGTTAGCCCTGAATGCAGGAGCGCTTCTCACAGTCAGAAGTTCTCTCATTTATTGTGAATAGATCAGCCACCAACAAAGGCATCGTTAGAAGGGGCTCAGGCCCCACCAGGCTTCTGCTAATTATGAATGGGGGCCCTGTAATAATTCAAGGGCCCTTGGTGCAGCTCGACGTGGAAGAGGAGCTCACAAATCCAGAGCTTCCATGCTCTGCCCATCTGCATTGGTTTCCAACCAGCTGCCTGAAGATCTGACCCACGTTAACCACAGGGATGTCGTTCCATTCTGTCGAAGGAGAAGACATATGGGTAACATCCAGTTTGGTAATGAAGGATTCGCAATGGTGGTTGAAGCATTTTTTTATTAATTACTTTGTTAAATCTTAACTCGTTTAAGTCATTCTGACTAATTCGTCACTGAGTAACAGTTGATATCTTGCATTTCCCAAACAAGGCGGAAGGAATCAGTATGAGTAAGTTAATGAGTGAGGAATAATCCCGCCAGTCTTATCTAACATTGAAAATGAGCCTTCAGTTGCATTACCTGAATTTGTCTCGTTTTAATGAAGATGGAAAATGCATTTGTTATTGGGCAGGGTTGGGGTCAATTCCATTAATTTCAGACAATTTTATTGAAATTCCATGAAAAAATGTCAGAAGTTGCATTTATTTAGCAGATTTTTCTGATCTGGAAAATGTTTTTGAATTCTTTCCCTGGAATTGACCCCGACCCTGTTACTACGTCACCGTTGAGGTTTTGCAGTAGCATCCCTGCGCCCTTTTTCACCAGAAGAGGGCAGCGCACATCACTAAATTGCCACACAACGTCAGCCTGCCTCTGGCTAAAGTCTAAAAACTGTTCCAAACCAACAAAAGAGGGAATTTAAAAGTAAACAAATGTATTTCAATGGAAAGATTCGTTTTATATCATAAAGCCTTTCCCACAGAACTGGCTCATAAATTTACCAGAGGCTTCAGACCTTTCCCAGTATTATGATTTATCTGGTGAGGATGTTACTGAGAAATAACAGCACACATTATACTTTTTTCCCAAACAGTGATTGGTTAAAGTCAGCTTTAAAGTCAAAGCAGAATACTTGCACGAGCTTCCTTTGCTACGATTCATGCTGCATTAAGCAGTCAAGTGAAATGGATTGCTCACCAGAGGTCAGGGGCTTTCCCCAACTATCCTTTTAAAATGTTCTTCAGCTTCCCCCTTGAAAGTGACTGTCGTGTTGAAACATCGATTGTTACACATCCTCATATCATTGGTTGTAATAGGGAAGGTTACTTCTGATCACTGATGCCAAATTTCGCCCTGAAGACATTTTCTACCAAACAAAAGCCTTTCTGCATCTCACCGTGCTCCATCTCACCCCTCACTCACCCCCACCCCCCCCCTTCTGAAGGAGAGGCTATAGGCGCTTTTGGTGGTTTGGTGGATGGCAGGTCAAGAGTTTCTTTCCTTGCAGCCTTGCCTTTCCACTAATGAATCCCCCTGGTTGAGGTCCTGTGGGCTGACTGGGTTCTCCCGTTGCACACTAACCAATGATTACACCTTGAGGGTGAGGAAGAGGACTGGGCTGGAAGGAGAAAGGGGGTAGAGAGCCCCAGATTGGAGGCAGGTGCCGCAGCAAATCAAGCCTCATTAGCTGTACCTTCTGCTAGCGTCGATGGCAGATGGAGGCTCGCCCTTACATGTTACCTCACATCAGATGACTTGGGGGTTGGGGGAGGTTACTGCTACTATCACTCTCTGTCTGATGCACTATTCCGTTCTGTGGTGGTGGCTGAAGTGTGATGGTAGTGGTGATGGGGGGGGGGTAACAGTGGTGGTTGTGAAAGTGGTTGTAGAAGTGCAGGCCAGGGAAAGGAACATGTGAGAGACTCTTGGCTCTGCATGGTTAACCCAGATAGGATGTTCACTGAGTATACAAAACATTAAGAACACCATTAAATCCACTTTACATGTAATTTCTTTTTACATTTGTCCTTTAGCAGACACTCAGTACTGAGTAGTCTTACAGTACTGAGCTCTCTTACAGTACTGAGCTCTCTTCCAGTAATGAGTGCTCTTACATAATTAGCAAAACACCCCGCAAGGGAGGCCAGTTTGGATTTGGCTTCAGACCAATCAAATCACTTCCCATGCAAAACATCATTTTCAGAAATATGTGTCTGTTTCTGGCCGGTCCTGCAGCAGCTAGCTTGCTAAATCGTCCCTTTCCTAAGCCATGGATGAAGATGAGGATTTGGATTTGTGGTTTTGACTTAATTCGCTGTACAGGCCAATGATTATGGGCAATGATTATGATGCCGATTCTGATCTAACCATAAAAGAATGTGCCACTGGCCTGAGACGATTTAAGTTCAATATGTAGCCTAGATGTCACCTAGTAGGCTCACGTTAACTAGCTAACGTTAACTAGCTAACTTAGCTGGTTCATTGTTGCCCATGCCAGGAAGTTAGTCTAGCAAACATTTTAGCTAGATAGCCTATGACAACAAAAAAATAAACGTGATACTTTGTATAACAGAGCCATGGACCATTTTACCAACATGAAGAGAGGAGGATGGCATTGGCTTTCAACTAGTCTACAAGTAGGCTGAATCAACAATCTGGTTTTACTTGCACACACACACACACACACACACACACACACACACACACACAAATCAGTACTATTGACAGAAACATGATATTTAGCAACAATGATTGGACTAAATCGTTTTTTGGTATCTTTAAGTTAGTTTTCAGTGTACTTCATGAAGCATACAGCCTTGTTGATTTGATGATGTTTAAATGTTTAAGTGTAAATGGTGCTGGAATAGTGGAGGCAGTGTTCCTGTTGTCTTTGTGCTGACTTGCAGTAACTCCGTGATATTAAATCAGCAGCTGTTTAGTAAACTGTCAAAAACATTATCTTGCTTGACCATGCTGCCGGTTTGTTAATGCAATATTTGCTTTGTGGTTTTCACTGGGCAGATGTTGGTCTCTGGTTTTGTGATGAAACAAACATATGTGTACTTTAATTTATTCCACTGTGTGACTGTTGTCTTTTTGTTCTCACGCCCTTATTGTATTTCACTGTGGCGTAAGAACTAATGGGATATAGAGAAAACAACGTAATTATCACAACATAGGTTATAATATGGATTCTTTTCCTCTGTAATTTTACCCACATGTAACAGGATTGGTTATGTTTCCACTTGCCTCTAAAAGAAATGTGTATTTTAATGTTCAAGCATTCTTATTGGTTAGTTCAACTCTGATGACAATAAGGTGTGTTGTGATTGGCCCCGCTTGCAGATATCGCGAACGTCATGTCTTCCTAGTATGAAAATGTGATGCAAGGGGTAGGTCAATGTGTACAAGTTTGCTGTACGTTACTGATTTATACATGTGTGGGTATATGGTACCTGTTAGGGATTGAGGGGATTTCTGGGATGTTCTTTGGCATATGATTGCTGTAAATAAGTGTGTTAGCTAGCATACACTGATGTAATGGTCACATAAGCCACTGCTAACACAGTTGTCTTCATGCTACAGATTTTGCCATCTACAGCCATCAATACCGTTAAGCCCTGCACAACTAACGTGCTGTTTCCCATTTAACAACAGAAATAAATGATGCTCAACTGGGACCACTGGCCGAAGTGATTTATTGAGAAAACACAACGCATGGAGAGTACATATACATCTGTTACATACGCACGCTACTGTTTTGCTGTAAGGTTACAGTTGGTGAGGCGGCATGTTGAAATTCTTTTAGGAGTGTTGGTGGTTGTGGGGCAAAGGGACAATGGACACTTTGTCTAGACAGGCTAGTGGAGGGAGGGAGGCTGGTGGGGTTGTCGTATGGCATCAACTGATTGAACTTTGCCAGTCATAGGCCTAAAAGCACACAACATCCCCTGGTCTCTTTGGGTGTTGTTTACGCTGGGTGTTGTTTACGCTGTAGAAACCACTGTTTTCCTGTGAGATTGATATTTCATGAATAAAGCCGAATTGTATTTGTATAGGCTAAGTGAGAATTTATCATGTGTATAAGATCCCATGACATTTTGTTGAAATATTAGGGCTTTCAGTTTCAGGACAATTTTTCAGTTGTTCCTCAAACACAACCATTCGCACCTACAAACTTCCTCAGAGCCACTGGCAACAGGGAAGTGACTAACATTGTGGTATATGTTTGGAGATTCCAATAATCTGTCTGTCACCTCCCAGCACGAGTACAGTAGAGTCATGGGATAGGGTGGGTTATTATAAAACAATAGTCAGAACCAAGAACATTTTTAGGGCTGTGAACCTCTAACTGATACTACAAAACTGTATTACTCAAGTGGACTGGCAGCATCTGTGGCTCTGCATCACCCTCGGGAATTATCCACCAACCTGAGACTAGAAGAGTCCTGTGTATCCGAAACAGACAGAACTCCAAACATCTGGACAGAGACAGATTGACAGACGTGGACACTATATAAAACCTGAGAAATCTGCTAACAGGCTGTTCGGTCAACATGTGGGACATGCTGGGCTATAAAACTGGACAAAAAGTGATCTTCAAACACCTGACAGCATCGGCAGGTGTTTATGTGGTCATCATTTTTCTCGTAGTATACTATTTTGAATTTCAGATTCACCTGCAATGCTCCTGCTCACCTGATAGAAGCTCTTGGCATTGTGGTACCTACTTAGCGTTACCAACTTTGATCATTTTTTTCATGATTCTCTTTGTCGATAAACATTTCAGAAGAATCCTTCGATTCACATGCAAATGCGAGCGTGAGTGTAAACTCAGAGGTCATTTCTGCGCGGCACTGTTCAAATTCCTCTTCAAGGCGGCTGCAACAGGGTTACTCTGGGTCGCCTCTGTTCTCATCAATGGGTTCTGGTACACGTGCTGCCTAAATTACAGCTCTAGAGCACTTACCTGCAAGAAAAGCAGTGAGCTCAATTTGACAGAAAAAGCAACCATAGCTGACCTAAAAAATGATTCAGAGGTATTTGGCTTGCTGGTGGTGCTCGGAATTGTAGGGCTGTTGACCCTGTCTGTATTGCCTTGGAATGAATTCTGCTGTCAAAAGTCTTCTCACAGGGCTCAGTTTGAGAAGAATATTTTGGAACAGGCGGAGATTCATATGGAGGATAAACTAGAGAGAATAGCTAAGGCATATGTGGTTCAAGGCGCAATAAGTGATCTGGAGTCAATTTCTGAAGTAACATATGAAGATGAGACGAAACAAAATGTGGTGGTCAACATTAAAAAAGATTGGGACAAAATATCAGACTTTGCTTTGCATCTGATCAACTCTTTATCTGATGAAAGTACTGGAGAAACAACAAGTGAAGTCTTACTGGGACATTTGACTATCAACTAATAACATTGGTCAATCAAGAACTTTGAGCCTCTGGGCCTCTCAAATTAAACAGAACATTTACACCTAGTAAACAGTAGATACAGTAGTTATACACCTATTCAGTCCCTATGAAGAATCATGCTGCATATTGGTAGCCTATACGTACATGTCCTGTATTCTAGAATGCATTGAACTAACATGTGTATTTTGATTGTCTTTAGAGAATTATTTTTTTCGGTTTGTGTTTAAAGGGGGGGTTTATCATGTTAACTTCATTTTCAGACTGATATTTTGTCATTTTTACCATTTATTTATTTGACATGGAATGGTAATGTTTGTCATTGAAATGTTGTTGTGATGCAATGTACAGATTATATAGTGTCTTTATAGATAGTGTGCTATATGAAAGCCTGTATGTAAATATTCACATTTAAATGGTGTATTTGAAAAGTAAATCTTAACATTGTGTAATAAAAAAAGGACAAATAAAATAGGTAATGTGCTGAAATATACTGTATGAAAGCCTGGATATACATTTTCAAATTAAAATGGTGTATTTGAACAAGTAAATCTTATTTTGAAAAAAAAAAAAGATTTTTTGCCAGAGAGAACTTTCGTTGTGGCATTCAGGAAGTCCCTTTAAAGCACACTACTCTATGAGAGTCTAACTTCATATTTCTACCGCTTGTGATGTGAGCTCCTTATGCAAATGAGGGCCACATATCTGGACATCTAAAACAACGTTCATTTCACTCAATCTGCTGAAGAGGGCTTCTGTTTGCTTGGGAACTAACAAAGAGAAACAGACACACATATGGGACCTCTTTATCACTCTCTCCCTATGCCCAGATCCATACGCCTGCCATACGGGACCTCTTTATCACTCTCTCCCTATGCCCAGATCCATACGCCTGCCATACGGGACCTCTTTATCACTCTCTCCCTATGCCCAGATCCACACGCCTGCCATACGGGACCTCTTTATCACTCTCTCCCTATGCCCAGATCCACACGCCTGCCATACGGGACCTCTTTATCACTCTCTCCCTATGCCCAGATCCATGCGCCTGCCATATGGGAGTGGATGAGAAGAGTGAGAGGGAAGCAGCACCTAATGGATATTCAGTCTCATTCCCAAACGCAGCTGAAGAAATCATGTTCTCTCGTCTCTAGCTCGCTCTCTAGGGCTCGTAGAAGTGAAGGTCACGTTCAACATCTGCTTGAAGAGTCTTGTTAGTGCATTTGCTTTATTTCGCCTTGACTGGATCTGCCAGGGTACTGAAAGAAGGTGAGGTTCAGGGAACATTGAAAATTAGACAATTGCGCCATAAAATAATGCATGTTTTTGCATGTGAACAGGTTATACAGTCCAATACAGGCTGCACACACCCCAGTGAGCAACATTTGGCATGGGATGTCATAATGATGTCATTTTCTGGTTGAAAGCTGTTTTCGGGTTGAAGAGATTCCAGTTTACAACCACAAGAAAAGAAAAACAATTATTGCCAATAAAAAAATCTGTGTAGGCTTGGCCTTAAACTAGGTGCTCTCTGTCATCTCTGGCTGCATGGCAAATGGCTCAAGACTTTTAGGGGCTAACCCTCTCCCTGTTGTTGGGTCAAAATGTCTCTCACACACAGTATCCAGCAGACTGACTATTGCAATGTTCGTAAGTGATGCTATCGCATCCATGTTCGGTACCTATCTGAAACTTGTCCTCTGAAGAGAACTTAGATGTCATCTATACGGATGTATGACCTCTGTGGTTACTTGTAGTTGTTCAGAATGAACCACGACGACACTGTATGCAAGGATCTCTTTTGTCCTCTCAGGAATGCTGTTGTCTCTCTACTACTCCCAGCCCACCCCCTCAGCTCATCACACAGATGTGGCCGCCTCCCTAGAGGACGTTGGCTGGTTCGATCTGATTGGATACCTTCGTTTTATTACCTTTGGTTTGGTCTGTGGATTGGTCAACAATTGCTTTTGAACATAAACAAGTTAGATCTGGTATAGATGGAATGAAAGTATTTTCTTTTCTCGTTTGTCCTGCTACGCACTCTACTGAAATGTTGTATGAGAAATTCTCATTTCCGAGGCTACTGGCCTAACAGGCATCTCTTTGTTAATGTTCTGCCATGTAACCGTAAGATCTGTATGCGTAGATTGTGAATGCTATGTTAGTGTCAGTATTGCCTTGTAAGTTAAGCTGTATGCCTTATGTAATTTTACAACGTAAATACATCGATTTGACTTTAGTATTCCACTCTCAGGCCAATTGTTGCTAGTCAACGTCAACTTATTGCCTAATGCTTGCATATTTTAATCATCTTGGAGTCAGATAATTTAATAGACTTTGTTGATGAAGAAATTGCATAGTCTTGTCACGGGTCGCATGTGAGGTATATATGCAGTGCCTTCAGACAGACAGTTGTCACACACCTTGACTTTTCCCACATTTTGTTGTGTTGCAGCCAGAATGTAAAATGGATTAAATTGAGATTTGTCACTGGTCTACACACAATAGCCCATAATGTCAAAGTAGAATTATAAAGATTTGTTTAAGATTTATTTAAGATTTGTTTTCGAATTAATAAAAAATGAACGGCTGTAATGTCTTGCGTCAATATTTATTCAAAACCTTTGTTATGGCAAGCCTAAATAAGTTCAGGAGTGAACACTTGCTTAACAAATCACATAATAAGTTGCATGGACACAGTGTGCAAAGATAGTGTTTAACATCATCTTTTTGGAATGACCACCTCTTCTCTTTACCCGACACATACCGATAATTGTAAGGCCCCTCAGTCGAGCAGTGAATTTCAAACACAGACCAGGGAGGTTTTCCAATGCCTCGCAAAAAAGTGCACCTATTGGTAGATGGGTAAAAATAAAATAAATAAATAATAAATAAATAAAAAGGCATTGAATATCCCTTTGAGCATGGTGAAGTTATTACTTACACTTTGGATGGTGTATCAATACACCCAGTCACTACAAAGATACAGGTGTCTTTCATAACTCAGTTGCTGGAGAGGAAGGAAACCACTTAGGGATTTCACCATGAGGCCAATGGTGACTTTAAAAAACAGTTACAGTTTAATGGCTGTGATAGGAGAAAACTGAGGATGGATCAACAACATTGTAGTTACGCCACAATACAACCTGATTGACCGAGTGAAAAGAAGGAAGCCTGTACAGAATAAAAATATATCACAAAACATGCATCCTGTTTGCAACAAGCCACTAAAGTAATAAAACAGAACAATGAGAGATATTTCACTGGATGTATAAATGTGAAGCATCTGCTAGGCATTTCCACTCACTACCAAATATGGAGAAGATGGAACGTGATGATTTTGACCCACATTCTGCTAATTTTCTCATTAATGAAATATTTGATCTCAATCCAGTTTTTTGTTCCCAAAACTAAAATCTTTTATGAACAGAGAGGACTATATTTTGTAGGCTTTAACCTTAGCCAAAGTTAAAAAGAAATGTGTTGTTTGGAAGGAGTGCAAAGGCTAATTGAGTTACTGCACATGCGCACTTCACAGAGTAGGCAATCCATAACGGAAATATGCAAATGCATGCTTAGAACACACCAATAGGATCTTGCTAGCTTGTGCTTGGCTCTACCCGCCCCTCCTTGCGTGTTTTTCCCAGTATGACTAATTTGTTCCCATTTGAAACTAGAGGCTGTGGCCGATCTTGGTTTAGTTTACTACTCTCCATATTTCAAGTATAGTGGTGGTTGCACCATGTTATGGGTATGCTTGTAATCGTGAATGACAGGGGAGGTTCTCAGGGGGAAAAAGTAATGGAATGGAGCTAAACACATCCTAGAGGAAACCCTTTTTCAGTCTGCTTTCCACCAGACACAGGGAGATGAATTCACCTTTCAGCAGGACAATAACCTAAAACATAAGGCCAAATCTACACTGGAGTTGCTTACCAAGAAGACAGTGAATGTTCCTGAGTGGCCGAGTTACAGTTTTTACTTAAATCCACATGAAAATCCATGGCAAGACCTGAAAATAGTTGCCTATCAATGATCAACAACTCATTTGACAGAGCTTGAAGAATTCTGAATAGAATAATAGGCAAATGTTGTACAATCCAGGTGTGGAAAGCTCTTAGAGATTTACCCAGAATACACAGCTGTAATCGCTGCCAAAAGGTGCTTCTACAAAGTATTGACTCAGTAAATGAGATATTTCCTTTTCAATACATTTGCAAAAATGTCTAAAAACATGTTTTCACTTTGTCCTTATGGGGTATCGTGTGTAGATGGGTGATTTCTTTTAGATGTATTTCATCCATTTTGAATTCAGGCTGTAAAATAACAACATGTGGAGTAAGTCAAAGGGTATGAATACTTTCTGGCAATGTATAACATACATATGATAAATATTACTGCCACTACCCCAGCATACGACCTGACCAGGATGTCACAAAACATCAGGTCTTTTCAACCAATTTTGCACACAACCAGGATGCCATTTTACTTATATATACACACAGCCACAGTAACCATCCCCTAAACCCAATTTCATAGACATGGGTTAGAGATAAAGTTGGAAAGTGCCAAGGGGCTAATTCTCACTCACTCATAATGTGCTCCAGCCAGGCTAGAGGGTTGTGACTAGAGAAAGTACAGCTACGACAGGAAGTGACTTTTCATAGCAGGTTCGGAGAGCATTTTAGCCAATCCTAACCCTTTTCCCAACCCAAGTCTCCTAACCTGCCACGTTAATGATCCTAACCTGCTGAGTAAATTCTCCTAACCAACTACTAAAAGTCACTTCTGTTCGTAGCTGTACTCGCTCTAGTCAGAACCAAGCTAGAGCTCTGGAAAGCCATTAGAGTTCGGCCTTCAGCAGAAGGTACAGTAAATGTTCAGCAGGTGAGGAACTCTAAGGCTGGGAGGCATGGTGTGAGTATTATTATAATGCTGCTGAGGATGAGAAAAAAAATACTTCTACACAAATAGCTGCTCGAAAACATTATCGTGGTTAGGAATATTGTAAAAGTTTAGGTTACTTCTTATCAACTCTAGAGATAGCAAAAATAAATGTACATAGAACACAGACAATCAAAGCTATGTTCTGGATATTATTATTAGTTGAAGTATTTCATTCTTTTTGCGGCTTGGGTCTGAGAAAAGTGATTTACAAATTAAACGAATTATTATTTTGCGCAGGCCGTCTGTCACACCCTGACCTTAGACAGCCTTTTTATGTCCCTCTTTGGTTTGGTCAGGGTGTGATTTGGGTGGGCATTCTATGTGTTGTATTTCTTTGTGTTTGGCCGAGTGTGGTTCCCAATCAGAGGCAGCTGTCTATCGTTGTCTCTGATTGGGAATCATACTTAGGTACCCTTATTCCCCCACAACCTCAAACAGTCACCCTCCAAACTCCCTCTTGGCCATAGTGGAGTTTAGAGTGTGACTGTTTGAGGTTGTAGACAGGTGTCTTTTATACTGATAACAAGTTCAAACAGGTGCCATTAATACAGGTAACGAGTGAAGGACAGAGGAGCCTCTTAAAGAAGAAGTTACAGGTCTGTGAGAGCCAGAAATCTTGCTTGTTTGTAGGTAACCAAATACTTATTTTCCACCATAATTTTAAAATAAATTCATTAACAATCCTACAATGTGATTTTCTGGATTTCTTTTCCTCATTTTGTCTGTCACAGTTGAAGTGTACCTATGATGAAAATTACAGGCCTCTCATCTTTTTAAGTGGGAGAACTTGCACAATTGCTGGCTGACTAAATACTTTTTTGCCCCACTGTATGTTGTGGGATCTTGTCCTTGTATTGTTGCTCTAAGATTGAGAAAAATATACAACTTAAGGAATCATTTTTCACTTCTCTCATTGACTTCCCAAAACACAAACCCCAAGCCTGGTCTGTTTGGTCTGTTTCGTAAGCGTTCCCGGAGGTCTCACGATGTTGTGCCTGAGGGTTTAGAAACTATGTGGTAGTACCTTCCTGTTTCTTTTGGCATCAAGTTGCTTTCTCCTGAACACAACCCAGGGGTAGTTCCAGCACCTTAGGATGGGAAGTGGTATAAAGTTCAATGGAATTTAACAGATGTGAGCAAACATAAATAATGCATAGGGTGAATCTAAATGTTTTCAAAACAGACCCCCTACCCCCAGTTAAGCTTGTTAAGGAAGGAGTAACTTTCTTTAATGAAAAAAAAAAGTAATCGAAAACCAGATGTTTTTGGCTTTGTTATTGTGAAACACATCAATTCTGGCCTTCATTTTGACAGTTTGTTGCAAAAGTGATACACAGTGGCTTGCGAAAGTATTCACCCCCTTTGGAATTTTTCCTATTTTGTTGCCTTACAACCTGGAATTAAAATACATTTTTGAGGGGTTATTATCATTTACACAACATGCCTACCACTTTGAAGATGCAAAATATTTTTTATTGTGAAACAAACAAGAAATCAGACAAAAAACTGAAAACTTGAGCGTGCATAACTATCCCTCCCCCTTCTGCAGCAATTACAGCTGGAAGTCTCTTGGGGTATGTCTCTATAAGCTTGGCACATCTAGTCACTGGGATTTCTGCCCATTATTCAAAGAAAAACTGCTTCAGCTTCTTCAAGTTGGATGGGTTCCGCTGGTGTACAGCAATCTTTAAGTCATACCACAGATTCTCAATTGGATTGAGGTCTGGGCTTTGACTAGGCCATTCCAAGACATTTAAATGTTTCCCCTTAAACCACTCAAGTGTTGCTTTAGCAGTATGCTTAGTGTCATTGTCCTGCTGGAAAGTGAACCTCCGTCCCAGTCTCAAATCTCTGGAAGACAGAAACAGGTTTCCCTCAAGAATTTCCCTGTATTTAGCACCATCCACCATTCCTTCAATTCTGACCAGTTTCCCAGTCCCGATGAAAAACATCCCCACAGCATGTTGCTGCCATCACCATGCTTCACTGTGGGTATGGTGTTCTCGGGGTGATGAGAGGTGCTGGGTTTGCGCCAGACATGGCGTTTTCCTTGATGGCCAAACATCTCAATTTTAGTCTCATCTGACCAGAGCACATTCTTCCATGTGTTTGGGGAGTCTCCCACATGCCTCTCTGATTAATACCCTCCTTGCCTGGTCCGTGGGTTTTGGTGGGCGACCCTCTCTTGGCAGGTTTGCTGTGGTGTCATATTCTTTCCTTTTTTTAAATAACAGATTTAATGGTGCTCCGTGGGATGTTCAAATTTTCAGACAATTTTTTAATAACCCAACCCTGATCTGTACTTCTCCACAACTTTGTCCTTCACCTGTTTGGAGAGCTCCTTGGTCTTCATGGTGCCGCTTGCTTGGGGGTGCCCCTTGCTTAGTGGTGTTGCAGACTCTGGGGCCTTTCAGAACAGGTGTATAGACTGAGATCATGTGACAGATCATGTGACACTTAGATTGCACACAGGTGGACTTTATTGAACTAATTATGTGACTCCTGAAGGTAATTGGTTGCACCAGATCTTATTTAGGGGCTTCATAGCAAAGGGGGTGAATACATATGCACGCACCACTTTTCCGTTTTTTTAAATGTAATAATTTGAAACAAGTTTTTTTTTTTTTCACTTCACCAATTTGGACTATATTGTTTATGTCCATTACATGAAATCCAAATAAAATCAATTCAAATTACAGGTTGTAATGCAACAAAATAGGAAAAATGCCAAGGGGGATGAATACTTTTGCAAGGCACTGTATATTGGTCTATTAGTTAGCTCTTTTTGCCCCTAGCGGTTCAACTCTACCATTGAAATCCTCTACGCCATCTCAAGGGAGGGTTTTGGTATAAAATACACTCCCTTGTAGATGTGCTGTGTGGTACCACCTCAAGAGTTACTCTACAGTATGAGGATTATACGCATATATTTGTAGCTACATCCATCCTAACAAGAAATAGATGGAAAAGGTGGTCATGTGAAGTTGTTGTATTTTTCCCCAACCACTATGACTGATTAGTGGTGCAGTTCGCTAAGACAGTTGGCTCATAGTTCAACGATTGTGACATCTAATCCCTCATGGGGCACATACCTTCTTTTTTCGAATCCTTTCTTTACAATATTCATCCTGTGCCCACACTTCTTATTCTGAAAAAGTGAAAGTAAACCTGTAAGAGGGGTCACCCTGGTAGTAGTTGTAGGTTTTTATACAGTACCTCAAACCAATCTATGAGTTAATTTGACCATTGGAAAAAGAGCTACTGCATAAATACTGCAATGCGGGTTGGATTGAATTAAGCCCCTAATCTTCATTTTCAAGGCGATGATTGCACTCTTCCTGTCAACACATTAATGCAATAAATGTGATGGGGTATTCTAATATACACCGCAAGTGACAATAGATGTCAGGAACATGGCGTCTTACGACTGGTGAGTTAACTATCCAGAGACAGATTTGCTTGCGATGCACATACCTTTATTATCAGAGTGTGCCAGTGGGCTTCTGGTAAGTATGCTTTAGGGAGAAAGTGTTGGGACAAGGTACAACTAGGTTTACCCACCCCCAAAAGGAATATTTATGAGCAATTCCCCCCAACTACAACTTCTCACCTGAATGCATTTTTTTTTTAAATGTGAAGTGGTTGGGCAAAGGCTGAAATTGGGGTTGGGAGTAACCCTTTAATGTGCCAAAGATACGACTCCCCACACTTCTCCCAAGTGGCAAAGCAATATGAGTGCGGCAGAAGCCATACGTTAGGCCGTTTATCACATTTTGACGAAGTCAAGTTCCTCAACAACTGTCACTAACTCACGGCTGTCAGCAAATGAAAGCCTGGTTTAGATGCCATTCCCCCTCTTTTAGTTATTTTATCTCGCCCCATCATTTCTTTGCATACCTGCCAATACCGCAACAAAGATTCTACGATGATGGACACTAATAACCAGAGACAGTGCCAGAGAGAGAAAGAAAACAATTGGGTTTCAGGGAAAAGCATTTATCGATAGAGTCCTTTAAGCCCACTTCCTGTGACAAAATGAGGCAATTTTTGTTTTGGAGCAAAGTAGGTATGGAGTCTATTGCCAGCTCGCTTGGGCCAGCCAGGATGGCATCACATAGCTGCTACTGCCGCCGCCAACAAAAAAACAGCAGATGACCGTCCCCTTTCTCCATTTGCCAAGCTTCGCACCTGCAGCTTATTAGCCAAGCTTCTGTGTGTAATATAGTGCAGGTGCCAGCGTGCCACAGAACCAAATCTGTCTATAAACATACAAAATGCACACATACTTAAGTATTAATGATACAGCTCCACGGAATTATGAGTCTGCTGCGTCAAGCACATCAACATACACTCATCCTTGTTATCTTTCACCTCATTGGAAAACAAAATGGTGCCACTAGATTCAACGAGAATATTCCTACATGTGGTGCTTTTTATATCAGCGTTTCTGCTCGAGCAACCACTTCTGGGTCCAAACTTTTATTAAGTAAGCGGTAGAGTGTGTGCGCTCTACTCATAGGGTGACGGCCAATTTGTTGGACGTGATTGTTGAGCCCATTGTAGTGAACTAAGGCAATTGACATCTTGTTTTCTACTGCACGATACATGAAGTTAAAAAAAAAAAATATTTTGAAAGCAGCAAACCGACTGGTTTCACCAGGTTAGTGAAGCCTAGTGCTTCGACTAAAAATGTATGCCAAAGGAGAATATCCATTGAGCATCCTCTTTTAGTCCAGAACTAGGCTTAAAGATGCACTATACAGAAATTGTTCCGCCATTTCCTGGTTGCTAAAATTCTAGTAGTTCACCTAATAACAGTGTGTGACAAAATAGGGCAAGTATAGTGTAGCGCAGTGGTTCCCAACCAGGGGTACTAGGACCACTGGGGGTACTTGGCCTATCAACAGGGGATACTTGAGAAGACTCATGAGACCATAGACCTACTGGTAAAATGCACATTAGAGGGTACTTCAGGGGTACTCGGGACAGAACAAAATTCAGTTGGTGGTACCGAAAAAGTTTGGGAACCACTGGTGTAGAGAATCATTGTACCATCTAAACTGCTGTGAATTATATTTTCCATAACCAAATAGTTTTTTCAGCCGTTCGAAGCTGGTGTAGAAAAAAAACTTCAGAATGGGAAGCATAGAAATAGCGCACATTGAACAGACCAGCTTTCAACGACAATGACAGATCTATAACATACAGTTATGTGAATTTCACAGGTTGCCCAAAAAGTTACATATTGCAGTTTTAATCTCTGTCTGGGAAACCAACCACTAGTGTTTAATATTGCCACTGTGAAAATTAGGAATACGCTGACATACACTTTAGGGCAAGCATCTCCAACAGGTCGATCGTGAGCTACCAGCCCACCTATGAGCAGCTCTCCAAGCAATTCTGAAAGTACATGCATTTTTCACGTGTTGCCCCGCAAACTGTCATAAACAAGCTTACAAGTATCAGACACCGCAAACTCTCAGGTACAACCTAATCAACGCAACGTTGACATTAGTTACTTACCAGGGATGGGATATTTAGCCAAACCTAAACACAATATCTGCCAATGAATTTCCAGCAACATTGCCCCTGCCTGCGTGTGGTGCGCATGTTTGTCAATCACTCAGTTGATGTGATAACTGTGGGTTGACAGAAATACTTTTCCCAAAACTTCTCAATTAAAAGTTCATAAATACAGTGTAGACATTGTTCATGTTGTAAATGACTATTGTAGCTGGAAACGGCAAATCTTTTATGAAATATCTACATAGGCGTACAGAGGCCCATTAGCAGCAAACATCACGCCTGTGTTTCAATGGCACGTTGTGTTAACTAATCCAAGTTGTGTATTGTTATGTTCGAGTCTGAGAGTTGCCGTCCCTTCATTTGCTTTAAATTAGCGTCCTTGGTTGTGAAATCAGCATACGATATTTCGACTGAGGCCAAAAACATTCTTTGACAATCTCCGCATCTGCGAAGGCCTTCTTGTTTCTCGTGAGTATCCAAGAAATCCCATATGTTGCCACTGTCGTATTCTCTGCAAGAAATGCTAGATCTGTTCATCATTTGTTGTCGTTGTCCTTTGAGATGCGCTATTTTGCTGTTTCTGAGGTTGCTTTGTGGCGGATATGTTGTCAAAGTTGGCATGGTGTGACTGGAAATGTTGCTCTACATTTGTTTGTTTAATACAATTGACTGCCTTCTGGCAAATCAAACAAAGTGAGCTAGCCCCATTACACAGTACAAAAAAAATGCTTGTCTGTCCATTTCTCTTGAAACCTTCTGTGTTCTTCTTGAATCGATCGTTTCCTTCTCTTAGTCACCGGAAGCTACATTAACTAACTGCATTTCCCCACCACCATCTCCCCGATTTTCCTGGTTCTCCAGTGGTTGTTCATTCATAGCAGTCACGTTGTTCTCCAGCTCTTCCCCCTCATTTTCATTGAAGAATAGATTTATATTTATTTTGACAATTAATCGATCCATGTCTACCAGACTGCAAAACTAGATAGATGCAAACTGATGTGGCGGTCGCTGTAGCTGAGCAGTTGCGTTGTGTTTCGGCAAACGTTCTATTTCGGGCCTTTCTGTTCAACAGCTGCCCTCTACTGCCATTTATCTGCCTTCCAGAGAACCATAGATATTCAATTAAGTAATTCAGGCCTGCATTAAACACATTGAATTGAAATGGTATCATTTTTATGTATTATGAATGGAAAATAGGAAAATACCACGAGCCGCAAATTAAGGGCTCGCCACGCATTGAGGGGGAGAAAATGTCAGATTTTATAGGGCCCCCCTTAGAGTTGTTTATGAACCTTTATTTTACCAGGTATATTGACAGAAAACAGTGCACTACTTTCTCTTGTAAACTAAGGACCCAAGGAAGAGTTGCAGGCTAGAGGAGAAGAAAAGAAAGTGCCCATTTTTTTTACCTGGAAAGAAATGACAACCTTGCACCATGTTTATTGTTTTTTTAAGTAGCTCTCATGCAAGAAAAGTTTGGAGACCTCTGCTGTAGGGATTTTCTTGTTTGGGCAAAAGTTCCTCTTCTCCATGACCGGATCGAGCAGTTGAGGCGTGTGTCAATTGGTTAGTAGGCAAGTGGAAGTGTCCTCCTGTCCTTGACAGCCACCTTTTCATCAAGGATACTCATTTGTATCCTACCTAAGAGTTTTTAAATCTGCTACAACCACTCTGAATCAGCTTTTGTTTTGTCAGAGGAGAAAAACATGCGCACGTTTAAAAACATACTATTTATTGTTTGATCTATAAAAACTATTGCACAACTAACTTAATTTGTTTCCAGCTCTTTACACATTTATTTTGGGATCCACCCCTATAAACGTAATTTGCCTAATGACCCACGAGTGGAGAAAGACCGTCTCAATTCAAGCAAGCGCAATTTCCATCCATGGTCCCTCTCCTCACAGACATTCCTCGATTAACTTTGACCTTTTTCAAAAGGAGGCGAGAGGATGCAGGAGTGGAATAAATCTTATTTACAAAAGGCCTCCCACATCCCTGACAAGCCAACTCCCATGTCTTCCTGTCAAATGTTGAGGCTACTTCCTCTTTTCAAACATGTATTTGAACTGGTTCCCACATTGTTCAACCACCAGCATCTCTAGAAACCGGTAAGGACTGATCTCATTTTGTTATCATCAAATATGATTAAATGTTTGCAGTTTTGTTAAATAAATACATTAGGCCATAATCTATGGATTTCACATGACTGGGGATACATATGCATCAGTTGGTCACAGATACCTTTAAAAAAAAAAAGGATCAGGAAACCAGTCAGTATCTGGTGTGACAACCCTTTGCCTCATGAAGCGCGACACATCTCCTGTCGTACACGTTGAGCTAGAGCATCCCAAACCTGCTCAATGGGGGACATATCTGGTGACTATGCAGGCCATGGAAGAATCAGGATATTTTCAGCTTCCGGGAATTGTGTACGGATCCTTGCGACATGGGGCCGTGCATTTCCATGATGAAACATGAGGTGATAGCGGCAAATGAATGGCACGACAATGGGCCACAGGGTCTTGTCACGGTATCTCTGTGCATTCAAATGTCCATCGATAAAATGGAATTGTGTTTGTTGTCCGTAGCTTATGCCTGCCCATCCCATAACCCCGCCGCCACCATGGAGCACTCTGTTCCCAAAGTCAACATCAGCAAAACACTCGCCCACACAATGCCATACATGTCGTCTGCCGTCTGCCCAGTACATTTGAAACTGTGATTCATCTATGAAGAGCACACTTCTCCAGCATGCCAGTGGTCATCGAAAGTGAGCATTTTCCCACTGAACTACAGTCAGGTCAAGATCCTGTTTAGGAAGACGAGCACACAGATGATCTTCCCATTTTGTGCAGCATTTATTTGGTTGTTCAAACCCACAGTTTCATCAGCTGTCCGTGTGGCTGGTCTCAGACGATCCCACAGGTGGAGGTGGTCCTGGGCTGGTGTGGTCTGCGGTTGTGAGGCTGTTTGGACGTACTGCCAAATTCCCTAAAACAACGTGGCGGCTTATGGTAGAGAAATTAGCATTAAATTCTCTGGCAAAAGCTCTGGTGGACATTCCTGCAGTCAATATGCCAATTGCACGCTCTCTCAACTTTAGACATCAGTGGCATTGTGTTGTGTGACAAAATTGCACATTTTAGAGTGGCCTTTTATTGCCCCAGCACAAGGTGCACCTGTGTAATGATCATGCTGTTTAATCAGCTTCTTGACATGCCACACCTGTCAGGTGGATGGATTATCTTGGCAAATCTTATTTCCCTGCTCACTAACAGGGAGAAATAAGATTTGTGCATATGGAACATTTAAGAAATAACCTTAATGCCCTGAATACAAAGCTTTATGTTTCAGGCAAATCCAACACACATCACTGAGTACCACTTCATTATTTTAAAGCATGGTGGTGGTTGCATCATGTTATGTTTATGCTTGTCATTAGCACGGACGAGGAAGTTTTTTTATGATAAAAGGAATAGAGCTAAGCACAGGCAAAATCCTAGAGGAAAACCTAGTTCAGTCTGCTTTCCACCAGACACTGGGAGACAAATTCACCTTTCAGCAGGACAATAACCTAAAACACAAGGCCAAATATACACTGCAGTTGCTTACCAAGACAACTGTTACGAATCCCTTTTGGCCCGACAGTCTAGGGGGGGATGGTAATGAGACCCGTAACATAACTCATGCAAATTATTATTGTGACAAAGTAAAAGTGTGAACGAAATAACCACGATAACTGAAATTATACCATCAAACTCAGGGTTTATTGTAAAACACACGGTAATGGGGGGAGCAGGAAAAGGGGCTGAGCTGGACCCAAGGAAAGAAACAATAAGCATCCAAAACACTCCTAAGCTAGACTAGCCTACTTTAACAACAGCTAACTAACTAACCAAAAATACAGTGGGTGGTCCGCCCAGTTCTAACTAGTGTTTTTAACAAAGTCTACCTACGGGTAGTGTATGCCCATGGGCGACTTGTCTTGGTTTCCCCTTTTCCCACCAGCAATCAAACAAACACCATAACCAAAAACAATACTCACAGGAGATGACAAAGTGATTTGGAGGTGCTCAAACAAAAGAGGTTAAGACACAAAATGAGAGTGAAACACAGCGCTCTACATACATGGCATTTGCAGAGAGATTGCGCTGAAGAGCAAACAACTGATGGGGTTTTTAAACCAAGGGAAAGGAACTGTGATAGGGTAGGAAACAGGAGGAGGTGTGTCTTCTGATTGATGATTGATTGTTGACTGATTGGGGAGTGATGATTTTCACCTGTGAGGGGAGAAGGAGAGAAAAAAACACACAGGATACACACACAGGATACTTGTATCCGTAACAACAACACTGAATGTTGGCCAAGTGACAGTTTAGACTTAAATCTACTTGAAAAACTGGGGATCTCCCGAGTGGTGCAGTGGTCTAAGGTACTGCATCGCAATGCTATAGGTGTCACTAAAGACCCGGGTTTGATCCCAGGCTGTATTACAACCGGCCGTGATCGGGAGTCCCATAGGGCGGAGCACAATTGGCCCAGCGTCATCCGGGTTAGGGGAGGGTTTGGCCTGGGGGGCTTTACTTGGCTCATCACACTCTAACAACTCCTTGTGGCAGGCCAGGCGCCTGCAGGCTGACCTCGGTCACCAGGTGAACAATGTTTCCTCCAACACATTAGTTCTTATTATTGGTGTCCTTTAGTAGTAGTTTATTTGCAGCAATTCGACCATGAAGGCCTGATTCACGCAGTCTCATCTGAACAGTTGACGTTGAGATGTCTCTGTTACTTGAACTCTGTGAAGCATTTACTTGGACTGCAATCTGAGGTGCAGTTAACTCTAGGTAACTCTGGGTTTTCCTTCCCTGTGATGGTCCTCATGAGAGACAGTTTCATAATAGCGCTTGTTGGTTTTTGCAACTGCACTTGAAGAAACATTCAAAGTTCTTGACATTTTCCGGATTGACTGACGTTCATGTCTTAAAGTAATGATGGACTGTCGTTTCTCATTGCTTATTTGAGCTGTTCTTGCCATTAGATGAACTTGGCCTTTTACCAAATAGGGGTATATTATGTATACTACCCCTATCTTGTCACAACAAAACAGATTGGATCAAACATATTAAGAAGGAAAGAAATTCCACAACTTAACTTTTAACAAAGCACACCTGTTAATTCAAATGCATTCCAGGTGACTACCTCATGAAGCTGACTGAGAGAATGCCAAGCGTGTGCAAAGCCATCCTCAAGGCAAAAGGTGGATACTTTGAACAATCTCAAATATAAAATATATTTTGATTTGTTTAACACTTTTTTGGTTACTACATGATTCCATATGTGTTATTTCATAGTTTTTATGTGTTCACTACTATTCTACAATGTAAAAAAAAAAATCAAGAAAAACCCTTGAATGAGTAGGTGTGTCCAAACTTTTGACTGGTACTGTACATATGGCAACAGCCTCTAAGGTTCAGGGTTGAGTAACCGGGTGGTAGCCGGCTAGTGACAGTGACTAAGTTCAGGACAGGGTCCTGGGTGGAGGCCGGCTAGTGATGGCTATTTAACAGTCGGATGGCCTTGAGATAGCCTGTTTTTCCGTCTCTAGGTCCCAGCTTTGATGCACCTGTACTGACCTCGCCTTCTGGAAGATAGCAGGGTGAACAGGCCGTGGCTCGGGTGGTTGATGTCCTTGATGATTGTTTTGGCCTTCCTGTGACCTTGGGTGATGTAGGTGTCCTGGAGGGCAGGCAGTGATGTGTTGGGCAGACTGCACCACTCTCTGGAGAGCCCTGAGGTTGTGGGCAGTGCAGTTGCCATACCAGGCGGTGATACAGCCATACAGGATGCTATCAATGGTGCATCTGTAAAAGTTTATGAGGGTCTTAGGGGCCAAGCCGAATTTCTTCAGCCTCCAGAGGTTGAAGAGGCGCTGTTGCACCTTCTTCACCACACTGTCTGTGAGACAAAGTGGAGTCGCAATTCAGCGGCTCAGACATGAAACGAATGTGGCAGGGACTCCAGACAATCACGGATTGCAAAGGGAAAACCAGCTACGTAGCGGACACTGATGTCTTGCTCCCAGACAAGCTAAACACCTTCTTCGCCTACTTTGAGGATAACACAGTGCCAACAACGTGACCCACTCCCGAAGACTGTGGGCTCTCGTTCTCTGTGGCCAAAGTGAGTAAGACATTTAAGCGTGTTGTCGTGAAAATTCTTACACAGGGATACTCTCATTGTTTATTTGTCAGCGCGCTGGAGAGGTTCCAACCAACTCAATGCATCATAGTACACATGTCAATCAGGAGCTCTGCATGGGCAAAACCAGCAGTTGTCTTATATATGGCTATACACAGACAAGATATATTTGCATGATTTAGAATAATTAATTAATCAATGCCGTTTTGTTTCATTCATGTGACCGACCAATACAGTTTCATAACATGTGACAGACCAACGAAGCTTCTCCTCTAAGCTGAGATCTTGAAACTGAGATGTCTTTTGATTGTTCTCAAAACAAGGTCTGGGCATTCTGCAAAATTGCAGCTACTGAGAAGGATTTGTTCAGTCAACCACTTGCAAGAACACAGAAATTGGTTTATAGAACAGTACAAACATTAAAATATCACTTACATTCCATCCTCTTTTCACTCGTGAGATACTCATTACATTTTAATGTAAGCATTTAAATTTTAGCTTATGTATCAAAATATAATATACTCTATTAAAGTAAGGGAACTTCATAATTTCAAACCCTTCATTCTGGGTTGTACAATCCACATAGTATGGTAATACTTTAATCATAATAAAGGTTATACTTTATTAATGGGAGTGAGCATCAAAAATGCACACACATACACCATATGTAGATTCAGAGGTGAATAAATCTCTCAATCTTAACCATTATTTCCACATTTCTTACCACAATCGGGTTGCATTTTCACTAACTGTGTCACAGATCCCTCTGGAACTTTCATTGCGCACACCTGGCCTTAATCTCCCTCTCTCTCTGTCACAGAGTTGAAGGATTTCAACCTTCGAAGTCCGGTGAAGGCAGGGCCCTTCATGGCGGTGGACATCCCCCACAATATTCTGCTGAAGTACCGTAGCCATGGCCCCCCCATCACATGGACCCCTCTCAGCATCAGTCAGCTGCACTATGTAGCTAATTAGCTGGATGGAGGCCTCCCGGGTGGCGCAGTGGTTAAGGGCGCTGTACTGCAGCGCCAGCTGTGCCATCAGAGTCCCTGGGTTCGCGCCCAGGCTCTGTCGTAACCGGCCGCGACCGGGAGGTCCGTGGGGCGACGCACAATTGGCCTAGCGTCGTCCGGGTTAGGGAGGGCTTGGTCGGTAGGGATGTCCTTGTCTCATCGCGCACCAGCGACTCCTGTTGCGGGCCGGGCGCAGTGCGCGCTAACCAAGGTTGCCAGGTGCACGGCTGGTGCGGCTGGCTTCCGGGTTGGATCAAATCAAATGCGCGCTGTGTTAAGAAGCAGTGCGGCTGGTTGGGTTGTGCATCGGAGGACACATGACTTTCAACCTTCGTTTCTCCCGAGCCCGTACGGGAGTTGTAGCGATGAGACAAGATAGTAGCTACTACAACAATTGGATACCACGAAATTGGGGAGAAAAAGGGTAAAATATATATTTTTTAAATTTAAAAAATGAGCTGGATGGCCTGGCCGGGGGCCACTGTTGTAGTCATCAGTGTTTGGGCCCATTTCTGTACCTCCCCTGTGCAGGTTTACATTCGTCGACTCCGCCACATTCGAAGAGCGGTTGTGCGGCTTCTGAACCGGGCTCCGGGGACTGTGGCGCTCGGCAAACCTCCGGGCCCAAAGCCTAAAAGAGAGCCTCATCGTCAGTGACTGGTTTTCGGTTCAGTTGGATGGGGCCTCAATATCAAGTTAGTGGATGCCTGGGAGATGACCCTTGCCCACCACCTCCCACACAATATCCACCCGCACCCTCCGATCATTAAGAACATGATAAACACGTCTGCCCAATGAAGAAGTAGCAGAGAAAGTTAAATTATTTCTGGCACAATTTACAAAATAACTAGCATGGGTGGAGCGTTGTCCGACTAGGTCACATGATTCATCACTTGAGCCTGCTAAATTTTAACATCTACGAGCAAAAAGTATGTCTCTACGCAATTAATAGTCTAAATGGCAATGGCATCCTACTAGCATATCTAGTGACAGAAAGATAGCCTCAAATCAACACATCAACATGTAGCTTTTGTCACACACCTTTTTACAAAGGTGTGTGAAACTGGTGATGTCAGTCTTTTTGTGCCCACTTTGGTTTTGGAGAAGTGTTTGACGGAAAGACACCAAAGGGACACCTGCCCACGGGGCTCAACAGTTTTAATGATAAGGTTTCGTTTTAATGATAAGGTTGTGTCCAAGTGCCCTACAGAAACAAGGGTGTGCAGATTTGTTGGCGTCATGGTTGCACCACTACTACAGCAGAAACGGCCTGCTTCTCACCCAACCAGGTCAACAAAGTTTCTCTGGTAATATGAGTCAGATCATTTTTCTTCCTCTAGCGAATCTCCAGGACCGCATTTTACATTCATAAACCATGTAGTGGGCTGTTCTAAAAACTACTCAAGTGTCGTTGACCCTTTACACTTTGTTCAGTCATGTTACATCATTGGCTAGCTAGCTAACAACCTTGTAACTTTACAAGTATATCCAAACATTTCAGGGCACAGAAAGAAAGGAAACGGGATGGCTTCTTCAGGAGATCAATGATCATAGCAATGAATGCTTGACAGGTCTCTTGTATGTCATCATTACAAACCTGACATTTTTAAGGAGACAGTGTACAATTTTCAATGTATGCTGAACAAAAATATATACCCAACATGTGAAGTGTTGGTCCCATGTTTCATGAGCGGATATATAATACCCCAGGAATGTTCAATATGCACAAAAAGCTTATTTCTTTCAAATTTTGCGTACACATTTGTTTACAATACCTATTAGTGACAATTTCTCCTTTCCCAAGATAATCCATCCACCTGACAGGTGTGGCATATCAAGAAACTAATTAAACAGCATGATCATTGTGCTGGGGACAATAAATGGCCACTCGAAAATGTGCAGTTTTGTCACACAACACAATGCCACAGATGTATCAAGTTTTGAGGGAGCGTGAAATTGGCATGCCGACTGCAGCAATATCTACCAGAGCTGTTGCCGGAGAATTTTATTTTCAGAGGACCCATGGCTTTCGACCTTCGTCTCTCCCGAGCCCGTACCGGAGCTGTAGCGTTGAGACAAGATAGTAACTACTAACAAATGGATACCACGAAAAGGGGGTAAAGTTTAAAAAAAAAAATTCAAGTACAAGACCGTGACAGACAATCCAGTCAAAGGCACTCAGTAGCAGTTATTTTGGTCTGTCTTCACCTAAAGGATTCTGTTGCTTTATCAGGTAAGAGAGGACTACAGATGGTGTTCATGCATATATCAACAATCAAAGTTGATTTCAAGAAATATAAATGTAAAGTTAAAATAAGAAAGCATATCTTAGGAAAGTTATGTAGCCTCTTTATTCATTTTTCCATTTTTGGACTTACAAATGAATTATATATAAACATTAATTATTGAGGAATGTAACTGATAAATGTATCATGGGGGGAATTCCGACCTGAGTTAAGAACTAGTAAATGGAATGGAATTCCCTTTTCATGCACTTTTCTCTCTCCGGACCTTGAACTTAAGCATGAGAATAGCATGCTATTCACTAGCTATTTGTTGGCAGTGGAGATTAAATGTTTAATTTTTTTTTTTCACCTTTATTTAACCAGGTAGGCTAGTTGAGAACAAATTCTCATTTACAACTGCGACCTGGCCAAGATAAAGCAAAGCAGTGTGAACAGACAACAACACAGAGGGGATGGGGATGAGGTAGGGAAATTGGGTGGGCTATTTACCGATGGACTATGTACAGCTGCAGCGATCAGTTAGCTGCTCAGATAGCAGATGTTTAATGTTGGTGAGGGAGATAAAAGTCTCCAACTTCAGCGATTTTTGCAATTCGTTCCAGTCACAGGCAGCAGAGAACTGGAAGGAAAGGCGGCCAAATGAGGTGTTGGCTTTAGGGATGATCAGTGAGATACACCTGCTGGAGCGCGTGCTATGGGTGGATGTTGCAATCGTGACCAGTGAAGGTGTGGCGGATGTGTGTCTACAGATATACATTAATCTGAATTTGACTTTACAGGTGAGGAAATGTTGCGAGATATATACAGTGGTGCAAAAAAGTATTTAGTCAGCCACCAATTGTGCAAGTTCTCCCACTTAAAAAGATGAGAGGCCTGTAATTTTCATCATAGGTACACTTCAACTATGACAGACAAAATGAGGGAAAAAATCCAGAAAATCACATTGTAGGATTTTTAATGAATTTATTTGCAAATTATGGTGGAAAATAAGTATTTGGTCAATAACAAAAGTTTATCTCAATACTTTGTTATATACCCTTTGTTGGCAATGACAGAGGTCAAACGTTTTCTGTAAGTCTTCACAAGGTTTTCACACACTGTTGCTGGTATTTTGGCCCATTCCTCCATGCAGATCGCCTCTAGAGCAGTAATGTTTTGGGGCTGTTGCTGGGCAACACGGACTTTCAACTCCCTCCAAAGTTTTTCTATGGGGTTGAGACCTGGAGACTGGCTAGGCCACTCCAGGACCTTGAAATGCTTCTTACGAAGCCACTCCTTCGTTGCCCGGGCTGTGTGTTTGGGTTCATTGTCATGCTGAAAGACCCAGCCACGTTTCATCTTCAATGCCCTTGCTGATGGAAGGAGGTTTTCACTCAAAATCTCACGATAGCCCATTCATTCTTTCCTTTACACGGATCAGACGTCCTGGTTCCTTTGCAGAAAAACAGCCCCAAAGCATGATGTTTCCACCCTATGCTTAACAGTAGGTATGGTGTTCTTTGGATGCAACTCAGCATTCTTTGTCCTCCAAACACGACGAGTTGAGTTTTTACCAAAAAGTTATATTTTGGTTTCATCTGACCATATGACATTCTCCCAATCTTCTTCTGGATCATCCAAATGCTCTCTAGCAACCTTCAGACGGGCCTGGACATGTACTGGCTTAAGCAGGGGGACACGTCTGGCACTGCAGAATTTGAGTTCCTGGCGGCGTAGTGTGTTACTGATGGTAGGCTTTGTTACTTTGGTCCCAGCTCTCTGCAAGTCATTCACTAGGTCCCCCCGTGTGGTTCTAGGATTTTTGCTCACCGTTCTTGGGATCATTTTGACCCCACGGGGTGAGATCTTGCGTGGAGCCCCAGATCGAGGGAGATTATCAGTGGTCTTGTATGTCTTCCATTTCCTAATAATTGCTCTCAGATGAAACCAAAATGTAACTTTTTGGTAAAAACTCAACTCGTCGTGTTTGGAGGACAAAGAATGCTGAGTTGCATCCAAAGAACACCATACCTACTGTGAAGCATGGGGGTGGAAACATCATGCTTTAGGGCTGTTTTTCTGCAATGGGACCAGGACGACTGATCCGTGTAAAGGATCCATGTAAAGGAAAGAATGAATGGGGCCATGTATCGTGAGATTTTGAGTGAAAACCTCCTTCCATCAGCAAGGGCATTGAAGATGAAACGTGGCTGGGTCTTTCAGCATGACAATGATCCCAAACACACTGCCCGGGCAACAAAGGAGTGGCTTCGTAAGAAGCATTTCAAGGTCCTGGAGTGGCCTAGACAGTCTCCAGATCTCAACCCCATAGAAACTCTTTGGAGGGAGTTGAAAGTTCGTGTTGCCCAGCAACAGCCCCAAAACATCACCTCTCTAGAGGAGATCGGCATGGAGGAATGGGCCAAAATACCAGCAACAGTGTGTGAAAACCTTGTGAAGACTTACAGAAAAGGTTTGACCTCTGTCATTGCCAACAAAGGGTATATAACAAAGTATTGAGAAACTTTTGTTATTGACCAAATACTTATTTTCCACCATAATTTGCAAATAAATTCATAAAAAATCCTACAATGTGATTTTCTGGATTTTTTCCCTCATTTTGTCTGTCATAGTTGAAGTGTACCTATGATGAAAATTACAGGCCTCTCATCTTTTTAAGTGGGAGAACTTGCACAATTGGTGGCTGACTAAATACTTTTTTGCCCCACTGTATATCGCAGAATCTGTTTAGTGTTACATATTGAATAGAGCCTTTGGTTAAGGGTTAAGCAAGAACCCAGAGAGGTTAACGATAGAGTTGCGGGACAAACTTGCCACATGCAGTTGGGCTGAAACATAAACCATGGCTTTCCTTAAAACATTTCTGACCACAGATTTTATGCATATTGAAAATTATGCATGTGAGAACATTTGGGAATACATGTTTATGATTCTTCCTCTTTGCAAATTATACCCAACATATTTATTTGGACTTCGTCCCCATTTGTCAAACAACATAATCTACTAGATAAGGGTAACTGATCTTGTTAGCTATTGGTGGCACGTCTTAGTTTAACAAAACCAAAGTACTGATTGCACTTTCTCCTTGTCCATAGAGTGTATTTAAGGTAAGGAAACGAATGTATTGAAAAGGAAATACAGAAATATCTAATTTACATAAGTATTTCCATCCTTAGGATTTTGGCTGTGCTTAGCTTCATTCAATTTATTCTTTATCGTGAAAAACTCCCCAGCCCTTAATGATTACAAGGATACCCATAACATGATGCAGCCACAACTATATTTGAAAATATAGAGTGGTACTGAGTAATGGGTTGTATTGAATTTGACCCAAATAACACATTGTATTCAGGAAAAAAAGTAATTTGTTTAGTCACCATTGACCTAATGGGGAAATCCCTGAGGGGTTTCCTTCCTCTCCGGCAACTGCGTTAGGAAGGGCGACTGTATCTTTGTCGTGACTGGGTGTATTTATACACCATCCAAAGTTTAATTAATATCTTCACCATGCTCAAAGGGATATTCAATGCCTGCTTTTTAAATGTTTGGCGATCTACCAATAGGTGCGCTTCTTTGTGAGGCATTGGAAAACCTCCCTTGTCGTTGTGGTTGAATCTGTGTTTGAAATTCACTGCTCGACTGAAGGACCTTACAGATATCTGTATGTGTGGGGTACAGAGATGAGGTAGTCATGCACAGTCCATGCAATGTATTATGTGACTTGTTAAGCACATTTAATTTTTTTACTTATTTAGGCTTGCAGTAACAAATATGTTGAACAATTATTGACTCAAGACATTTCAGCTTTTCATATGTAATTTGTAAGAATTCCCCCTTGACATTATGGGGTACTGTGTAGACGCCAGTGACAAAACATCTACATTTAATCTGTTTTAAATTCAGGCTGTAACACAACAAAATGTTGAGCTGTGAATACTTTCTGAAGGCACTGTCATTTTAGAAGTTTCTCCCATTTCCACAGAGAAACTCTGGAGCTCTGTTAAAGTGACCATCGGGTTCTTGGTCACCTCCCTGACTAAGGCCCTTCTCCCCTGATTGCTCAGTTTGGCCAGCTCTAGGGAAGAGTCTTGGTGGTTCCAAACTTCTTCCGTTTAAGAATGATGGAGGCCAATGTGTAGGAGGAAACACTGTACATTTTGCAACCGTATCAGCGTGCACTGCGCCCGGCCCGCCACAGGAGTCGCTAGTGCGCGATGGGAAAAGGATATCCCTGCTTAGACCACTGCACTACTCGGGAGACCCCCAACTGTGGGACCTTATAAAGACTGGTGTGTGTGCCTTTCCAAATCATGTCCAATCAATTGTATTTAAGACAGGTGGACTCTAATCAAGTTGTAGAAACATGAGGATGATCAATGGAAACAGGATGCACCTGGGGATGCACTCGAGCTCAATTTCAAGTCTCATAGCAAAGGGTCTGAATACGTATGTAAAGCTAGAAAATGACCCATCGTGTGACCTGTTAAGAGGAAGTTTGTTATTGTTGCCTCATGTAGAGTGCTCTGTTTCAGTTGTCTGCCAACAATATTCATCCATCCTTTACGTTGTATGCCATAGGAAGCTTTGTCAGTGAGTATTTTCATTCCTTTTGCATGCGTCTTTCGTTTCAGAGCATTATCTCTGGAATTTGGATGTGTATGTTTACTTCGTGGACTAGATGGACAGCACTAGCTTAATTGCTACAGTATGTTAGCCTAGCTTTTGTTGTCAGTGAGTAAAATATCAGGTTACGTTCATATCTAGTTTGTATTTTAGGACAGATTACATTGTCTTATGCAGACATTATTGCCTTTGTTTCAGTTTCACACTATTTCAACTCAATGAATCTTGTGAACATGGAGATCATGATTTGAGGATTATTTTTGGGAAGGAGTTTTCTTGTCAAAATATGCACACTAACCAGTATAAAAACATACTTGGACGCTGTAAAAAGTGTTACCAAAATGCTAATAAGCTGTTACGTTCCCCAGCAAGAAACTCCAAATTGTCCTCCAAACAGAAGGGGGAACTAAAAAATAGTCACTAAAACAAAACAGGTGGTGTTCTGGGAGTGGTTTTGAAAGACACTCATGGGGATGTCCACTGAAATTTGACTAGCAACAACTGGGCCCTAAAAGACACCCAGAATGAGCACACACTAAAGTTGCCCAAGAGGCAAACAAAACCCACACCAAACTTAAAAGACAGGAAGCAAACCAAAACAAAAAAGAAGATCAGAAGGTTTTTCTTACAAATCAAAATAGGGAGTGCCAACTAATCTCACATAGGGCAAAACATGCAGTCAAACAAAATGTGTGCCAGGGCTACACTCTGACTAAACAAAGCCCACTCTTGAAAGACAATCATCAACCAAGTTGTCCCTACCAAGGACATGTTTGATTTCAAAGGGGAACTCCTGCAATATGAGACTCCAACGAAGGAGTCAGCAATTATTGGAGCTCGTCTTATGCAGGAAAACGAGAGGGTTATGATCGATATAGACCACCAGAGGGGTAGAGGCCGATGCATGAACCTCAGTGCTGAAGAGCCAGTAAAAGCGATCGTTTCCTTCGATAGTCAAGTACAGTTCCTTTGAAAAGTACCCCACTGGTTGCTCAACATCTCCTGCAGAGACTAAAAGGGTCTTTGTCGTCTCAAAAGCTTCCTTTCAACATTCTGTTTCAGACTAGGACAAAATTAGTTACGCAAAATACGGACATATGTCTTGTTGACCTACCATACTACCATCGTGAGTCAACCTCAGTATCTCTTGTCGAAGTGTAACTGGAACGACAATTTGAGATACTGGGCCTATCATCTTGCCCAGAAGTGGCACGTGAACGCCAAGGGGGAACTAACAAACAGTTACTAACAATCAAAACAAAACTGGTGGGGTTCTGTAAAACACTCATGGGGAAAGGAAACACTCACTGAAAGATGCCTAGCAATAACTGGGCCCTAAGACACCCACCATAAGCGCCCACTAAATTTGCCCAAGAAGAGGCAATTTCAGGCCGAGATGGAAATACACTTTCACTGTAAACTCAAACGACCTGAACTAGACATAGGATAGTACAAACTATAATGGACCAGTATGTTTAAATAAATAATCTTTGAGGACTAACAATCACCAAAATAAAAGACAGACAGGGCGAATTGAAAATTCCCCAAAACAATGAATTGAGCAGTATTGGTTTTGAAATGTATATATGTTCGAGCAAAAGAACACAGCATTAACCATGGCAAAATGTACATAACTGCAAGAAATTTGCTTTAAAACTTCAACATTTTCTCTCAGCTCCATGTCAAAATGTGTAGAATTGCAGGAAATGATCTTTAAAATTCTAAAATGTATCTACACCGACGACCTTTCGGGCCTCTATGTTCTCAAAAATCCTGCCACCTAAACATTTTTTTATCCAGAAAAAAAACCTGTTATAATTTGGCAAGCTGAGTTTGATTAGCTGAGCACCTTCCTAATGTTGGGACCACCTCCAGGAGCAGAGCCTAAACGACAATACTAAATTATCATTCACATGTTATGTTCAATGAAATGTGATGTCAACCGAATAATGTTCTCATGACAGAACTGTATTTTGGGTTAAGCTCACGGTGCATTAGAAGTTATTCTTCAAGAATAAATTGGTTAGCAGTATATCACTAGATGAAATTAACATTTAATAGCAGAAAATCTTCCAGATTGTTTCAGAAAATGCCCATACAGTCACTACCTCAAAAAAGCCAACAAGTTAGTTTTAATTACACTGATATGGCAGTCAGTACTAACTGAAATCCATGAGTGTAACAGGAATTTCCAGGTGAACCAAAAAGGAGAGCAGTCGTTCATAAAGTCAATTCATTCAATCTTCTTTACAAGTTTTTTTGTAAACAGGGAGAATATCATTCAGCACAGAAGCAGAGAGAAATGTCTACTTCGTCTTCTCTAGATCAGACCCTTATATTCTTATCACACTGCACCAAATGTTCTGTAAACACTGGCCTTAGAGGCGTGTAGGATGTAAAAACAAGACAGTGATGTCATTACCTGGAAGTGATCGGAAGGCAAGCATTTCGCTACACCCACAATAACATCTGCTAAATATGTGCATGTGACCAATGAAATTGGATTTGATCGCAGGTAAAATAAAACAGTAGTGTGTGCTTTGCCCAGTCTGGCGACATCCAAATCAACAGGTAGTTTCATCTTTACATTCAAGTCTAGAGACCTGCTCTCACACTTTTAACTAGTACCCACATTGGATATGATTGCGCCTTTCCACCTTCCAATCAACACCATTCGGTTGTTCTACTACTACAGTGCCTTGCGAAAGTATTCGGCCCCCTTGAACTTTGCGACCTTTTGCCACATTTCAGGCTTCAAACATAAAGATATAAAACTGTATTTTTTTGTGAAGAATCAACAACAAGTGGGACACAATCATGAAGTGGAACGACATTTATTGGATATTTCAAACTTTTTTAACAAATCAAAAACTGAAAAATTGGGCGTGCAAAATTATTCAGCCCCCTTAAGTTAATACTTTGTAGCGCCACCTTTTGCTGTGATTACAGCTGTAAGTCGCTTGGGGTATGTCTCTATCAGTTTTGCACATCGAGAGACTGAAATTTTTTCCCATTCCTTCTTGCAAAACAGCTCGAGCTCAGTGAGGTTGGATGGAGAGCATTTGTGAACATACAGTTTTATATCTTTATGTTTGAAGCCTGAAATGTGGCAAAAGGTCGCAAAGTTCAAGGGGGCCGAATACTTTCGCAAGGCACTGTACATTTCCGCATTAGTATTTAAATTCAACAAGTAAAAGATTGCAGCAGACAACCCAGTCAGTCGGTAGCGTTCTTTTGGTTTGTCTTCGCGATAAGGATTCTTTGGCTAAATGAGGTAACAGAGGACTACACATGGTACATTACAAGAAATATAAATGGAAGGTTGCTCAGCCATTTCCTGGTTGTATGGATTGTTAACGGTTTGCGTGGATTCAGTTTGTCACAAAACAAGGATAGTGTAGAGAATCATTGTGCAATTTAAACGGCTGTGAAATATCTGTTCAATAACCAAAAATTATGTATAGTGTAACTGGTATGTATAGCCTCTTTAAAGGGAAAATGTCACCCAAATTACAAACAAACCACTATCTCCAAATATTAACTTCTTATTATCTGTGTGTGCCCAAAATTCAATGTAAATCAGTATCCCACAAATTAGCATGTTTCGTGTCCAAATTATACCAACATTTCTACAAATGGATTGTGTTGCTCAATAATGTTAATTGTGAGATGATTTCAACATGAAACATGAAGGGTTGGGCTCAAATTTACCCTAGCTGCCTATCCTACCCAATGATAATGTATAGTGCATTTGGAAAGTATTCAGACCCCTTTACTTTTTTTCCACATACATTACAGCCTTATTCTAAAATGCATTAAATACAAAAAAATACAAATCAATCTACACACAATACCCCATAATGATAAAGCAAGAACAGGTTTTAGAAATAAAAAAATTAAAAAGCAGAAATGCCTAATTTACGTAAGTATTCAGACCCTTAGCTATGAGATTCAAAATTGAGCTCAGGTGCATCCTGTTTCCATTGACCATCATTGATGTTTCTACAACTTGATTAGAGTCCACCAATGGTAAATTCAATTTATTGGACATGATTTGGAAAGGCACACAGCTGTCAATATAAGGTCGCAGAGTTGACAGTGCATGTCAGTGCAAAAACCAAGCCATCAGGTCGAAGGAATTGTCTGTAGAGCTCCGAGACACGATTCTGTCTGCGGCAGAGATCTGGAGAAGGGTACCAAAACATTTCTGCAGCATTGAAGGTCCCCAAGAACACAGCGGCCTCCATCATTCTTAAATGGAAGCAGTTTGGAACCACCAACACTCTGCCGAGAGCTGGCTGCCCGGCCAAACTGAGCAATCGGAGGAGAAGGGCCTTGGTTAGGGAAGGGACCAATCACATTATCTGTTACTTTCTCACGGGAAACTTTCACTCTTGCGCTGACATTGAGAAACAAAACATGCCAATTTGAAAAAAAAAAAAACAGGAGTTTTTTGGCGAGAATTAAGACGACTTTCGAGTAGTAAGACGTATGTATAAATGCAACCAATACCATTAATAAGAAGGGGCTAGAAGCATCTTATGGTGAGCTACCGAGTGGCTAGGACAGGCAAGCCCCATACTATTGTGGAGGACTTAATTATTTCTGCTGCCCCAGATATGGCTGGGACAATGCAGGGGAAAAGGCAAATAAAACTACACAGACAATGCCTTCATCAAACAGCACTGCTTCACGATGCATCAGTGACATGGCAGGAGATGTTTTGAGACAATTACTGCTTCGCATACAAGCCAGCGAATTCTATGCATTACAGCTGGATGAGTCAACAGACATGGCGGGCCTGGCACAGCTCCTGGTATATGTCCGTTACATTTATGGGAGGTCAATTAAGGAAGACATTCTCTTCTGCAAACCACTGAAAACCAGGACAACAGGAGAGGCTATTTTTAAAGTACTAGACAGCTTTGTGACATCAAACAGACTTTTACAACATTCAGAAGTGTGCTGGTTATCAAGGGGCAAAGTATTGACACGTTTTTAAAAATTGAGAGACGAGCTTAAAGTTTTCTTTACTGACCATCATTTTCACTTGTCGAACCTCTTGCATGATGACGAGTTTCTCACACGACTGGCCTATCTGGATGATGTTTTTTCTTTCCTGAATGATCTAAATCTAGGATTACTGGGACTCTCTGCAACTATATTCAATGTGCGGGACAACATTGAGACTATGATTAAGAAGTTGGAGCTCTTCTCTGTCTGCATTAACATGGACAACTCACAGGTCTTTCCATCATTATAGGATTTTTTGTGTGTGCAAATGAACTCAAGCTTTCGGACAATGTCAAATGTGATATAGCGAAGCACCTGAGTGAGCTGGGTGCGCAATTACGCAGGTACTTTCCCGAAATGGATGACACAAACAACTGGGTTCGTTATCTCTTTCATGCCCTGCCTCCAGTCCACTTACAGATATCTGAACAAGAGAGCCTCATCGAAATTGCAACAAGTGGTTATGTGAAAATTTGATTTAATCAGAAGCCACTGCCAGATTTCTGGATATGGCTGCGCTCAGAGTATCCTGCCTTGGCAAAAGGCACTGTTAAGACACTGATGCCCTTTGCAACCAAGTACCTATGTGAGAGTGGATTCTCGGCCATCACTAGCATGAAAACTAAATACATGCGCAGACTGTGTGTGGGAAATGATTTAAGACTCTCTCCAAGACAACCCAACATTTCAGAGTTCTGTGCATCCTTTCAAGCACACCTGCCTCATTAACCTGTGGTGAGTTATTCACCATTTTTGATGAACAAATAAGGTTTTATATGTAAGATGGCTAAAATAAAGAGCAAATTTATTGATTATTTTTATATTATTATTTGTGCCCTGGTCCTATAACAGCTCTTTGTCACTTCCCACCTGCCGGGTTGTGACCAAAACTCACACTCATTCTTATGTTTAATAAATGTATCGTATAATGTGTGTGTGTGGCAGGCTTACAATGATGACAAAAACATTTGAGAGTGCTCTGACCCTGGTGCTAGAGGGGTACGCAGTTGTAGGTTGAATGTTTGAAGGGGTAAGGGGCTATAAAGTTTGGGAAGCACTGGCCTAGACTAAAAACTCAAGGAATGAGGTAACTCCTATTTCAAGAGAGAATAAATCAAATCAAATATTATTTGTCACATGCACCGAATACAATGAATACCATGAAATGCTTACTTACAAGTCTGCTGCTGCTACTCTCTGTTTATCATATATGCATAGTCACTTTAACTATACATTCATGTACATACTACCTCAATTGGGCCGACCAACCAGTGCTACCGCACATTGGCTAACCGGGCTTTCTGCATTGTGTCCCGCCACCCACCACCCATCAACCGCACTTTTACGCTACTGCTACTCTCTATTCATCATATATGCATAGTCACTTTAATCATATCGACATGTACATACTACCTTAATCAGCTTGACTAACCGGTGTCGGTATGTAGCCTCGCTACTGTATATAGCCTGTCTTTTTACTGTTTTATTTCTTTACCTACCTATTGTTCACCTAATACCTTTTTTGCACTGTTGGTAAGAGCCTGTAAGTAAGCATTTCCCTGTAATGTCTACACCTGTTGTATTCGAGGCACATGACAAATAGAATTTGATTTGATTTTTACCAAGAACGCAGTTAAGAAAAATAAGAGTTAAGAAAATATTTAGTAAATAAACTAAAGTAAGGAAGTAACACAATAAAATAGCAATAGCAAGGCTATATACAGGGGGTACCATGTACCGAGTCAATGTGAAGGGGTACAGGTTAGTCAAATAAATTGAGGTTATATGTACATGTAGGTAGGGGTAAAGTGACTATGCATAGGTAATGAACAGTGAGTCACAGCAGTGTAAAAAACGGGGGTCGATGCAAATAAGCCGGATATTTTGGTATTTTATTAGGATTCCCATTAGCTGTTGCAAAAGCAGCAGCTAAACTTCCTGGGGTCCACACAAAACATGAAACATGAAATAATACAGAACATCAATAGACAAGAACAGCTCAAGGACAGAACTAAATACATTTTTTCAAAAGGCACACGTAGCCTACATATCAATGCATGCACACAAACTATCTAGGACAAATAGGGGAGAAGCATTGTGCCGTGAGGTGACATTTGAAACCAGGTTTGCTGTTTATTTGAGCAACATGAGATGGAAGAAAGTTCCATGCAATAAGGGCTCTATATAATACTGTACGCTTTCTTGAATTTGTTCTGGACTTTGGAACTGGCATGTCTGGTGGGATAAGTGTGTGTGTCAGAGCTGTGTGTAAGTTGACTACGAAAACCATTTGGGATTTTCAACACATTGTTTCTTATAAAAATAAGAAGTGATGCAGTCAGTCTCTCTTCAACTCTTAGCCAAGAGAGACTGGCATGTATAGTATTTATATCAGCCCTCTGATTACAAGGAAGAGCTAAATGTGTCACTCTGTTCTGGGCCAGCTGCAGATTAACTAGGTCCTTCGTTGCAGCACTGGACCACACGACTGGACAATAATCAAGATTAGACAAAACTAGAGCCTGCAGAACTTGCTTTTTGGAGTGTGGTGTCATGATCATTGAATCTATATGTTTTTACCATGACAGTTTCAATCTAAGGTAACGCCAAGTGTCTCCTCAACTTGCTCAACAGCCACACCATTCATTACCAGATTCAGCTGAGGTCTAGAACTTAAGGCACAATTTGTACCAAATTTGATTAACTGTTCAGCAGGGGGTAGAAGATGTTAAGGAGCCTTTTGGACCTAGACTTGGCACTCTGATACTGCTTTCCGTGCGGTAGCAGAGAGAACAGTCTATGACAAGGGTGGCTGGAGTCTTTGACAATTTGTAGGGCCTTCCTCTGACACCGCCTTGTATAGAGGTCCTGGGTGGCAGGAAGCTTGGCCCCAGTGATGTACTTGGCCATATGCACTTCCCTCTGTAGCGCCTTGCGGTCGGAGGTTGAGCTGTTGCCATACCAGGTGGTGATGCATCCAGTCAGGCACTCTCGATGGTGCAGCTGTAGAGGTTTTTGAGGATCTGAGGACCCATGCCAAATCTTTTCAGGTGTCCTGAGGGGCAATAGGCATTGTCGTGCCCTCTTCACAACTGTCTTGGTTGGTGATAGTTTGTTGGTGATGTGGACACCAAGGAACTTGAAGCCCCTGTCCTGCTGCACTAATGCATGTGAATGGGGGTGTGCTCGGCCCTCCTTTTCCTGTAGACCACGATCATCTCCTTTGTCTTGATCACGTTGAGGGAGAGGTTGTTGTTCTGGCACCACACTGCCAGGTCTCTGACCTCCACCCTATAGGCTGTCTCATCGTTGTTGTTCAGGCCTACCACCGTTGTGTCGTCTGCTATCTTAATGAAGGTGTTGGAGTCGTGCTTGGCCTCATAGTCGTGTGTGAACAGGGAGTACACGAGGGGACTAAGCATGCAACCCTGAGGGGCCTCTGTTTTGAGGATCAGCGGGTCAGATGTGTTGTTGCCTACTCTTACCACCTGGGACGGCCCGTCAGGAAATCCAGGATCCAGTTGCAGAGGGAGGTGTTTAGTCCCAGGGTCTTTAGCTTAGTGATGAGCTTTGAGGGCACTATGGTGTTGAACGCTAAGCTGTAGTCAATGAACAGCATTCTCACGTAGGTGTTCCTCCTTGTCCAGGTGGGAAAGGGCAGTGTGGAGTGCAATAGAGATTGCGTCATCTGTGGATATGTTGGGACGGTATGTGAATTGGAGTGGGTCTACGGTTTCTGGGATGATGGTGTTGATGTTAGCCATGACCAGCCTTTCAAAGCACTTCATAGCTACAGACGTGTGCCATGGCTATGTCCATGTAATCTGTGTCATCTTCCAGGTCTATGTGCTTCTTTCTCAATGGACTGTAAATGGTGCTTACCTGTGTTCTCAACTCTTGCATTATTGTATTATTTTCCTGGGACACCTCCCGCCTTCCCCAACAGCAGCCAGAGTCTTGTGAAATCACAAGATAGTATTGTAGGAGAAAAAAAAGGTTTAATCAGCTAGTTTAACCGGTGTATGATCTGATTTGTTACAGCTTTCCTGCAAATTGAGTTGCTTGCAACTATGTTGTATTCGGATAGCTTCACGTAACACCCCAAGCAACTGATAAGCAATTACTCGGCAACTTGGTTGCATCCAGTTGCAAAAACATCTACTTTGTGAAACTAGTTGTAAGCAACAGTCAATCAAAACAAATGCTTTTGTCACCTGATCCATAGCTGTCATTGCTGCAGGATCCGCAATCAAGTTGAATAGAGGAGACATTAGCCTAATGGGAGCTTTAAATAAATATTGTCATCGTGGACAGTCATGGTTTATGTACATGGTTTATTAGTCAATAAATGTTATTTTTCTGGTGAGGCTAGGTTGTTATAGTATTTTTTACAAGAAGATCAACTTTTTTTCCTGCTCGCTTTCTTTCGAAATGGGTAAAGCAATAGTCACATGGGAAAATATGAAATTAAGATGAAATTCTTAATCTGGTGTGCCTCGCCCAGATCAACATGAATTTGTATGGGGTCTAGTCTAGGTCTGATAAACGCACACCGTGTTTTGGGATATCAAATACAGATAACGTCATTGGAGAAGCATGTTAACAGTTACCAGCTTCTATGTGTCCATATAAAGGGTACTGGAGACTGGGGCCATGTGGAAGTGCCTGTCCAAATATGTCTGCATCTTCCTCCTGCTGACCCTGTCAGGCGTCTTCTTCCTGTTCCGCAACATCAGCATTCTAGAGGTGAGGAGGAAAGTGATCTTCCCCAGTACAAGTCCAAGCTTACTTCCATCACAATCTACCTGTGTTACTCTATGACCTTCTCCCCCTCAGTGACCTCTACTCTCATCCACAGTGGAAGTTAGACCTATGCATCTGGGAACTATGCAGCAACCACTCAGAGGGCCCTACTCCCCTGGACCACAATCAAAGCTGTAACCACCTGAGCCAGGGCCAGGAGCGCACACCTGAGGAAGCTCTGGAGGAGCATTACCTCCTGGAGTCCATTGCCTGGCCAGAGCCTCCGCCCCGGCCCACGTCTATACCCCTGGAACAGACCAGTGACCCTGCGCACAGCCATTTTGCAGTGCTGCCAGCAGTGGGTGGGAGAGAGTGGCACGTGGGGGACCAGCTGGAGTCTCTGGTCCTTATGAAAGATTTCCAGGGACATCCCAAGAGCCATGGTGGGGACTTCTTGCTGGCTAGGCTGCACTCCCCAGAGCTGGGGGCGGGCGTTGCAGGACAGGTGTTGGACCACCAGAATGGGACCTACTCTGCCATTTTTCTGTTACTGTGGGAGGGGTCTGTACAAGTGGAGGTGACACTAGTTCATCCTAGTGAGGCAGTTGCTGTTCTACGAAACTTACGTGAAGAACGGCCCAACCGGGTGCTTTACAAGAGCCTGTTCAAATGTGGATTACTCTCTGAGACCACAATGTGTAACCTTTGTCTGCCGACCAACCAGGAGCCGCTGTGCAATTACACAGACCCCCACACGGGTGAACCCTGGTACTGCTACAAGCCTAAGCAGCTGCTGAGCTGTGACACACGAATCAACCACTTCAAGGCAGGCTACCAGAAAGATCTGATAACCGACAAAGAAGCACTGCTCTTCCAGAGGTTAGAGTGGGGTAAAAAATAGTGTGTGTGGCAATGAGCGTATGTTTTACCTTAGACCTACGCAGCCTTTTCTCCAATATACAATTACAGAATGTTGTTCAGGTGATTGTTATTGCTTGCGTTTAAACATTTCAAATTATTATTTTACTTTTTTAAGTGGCGTAAACCTCAAAACACGTATTCGGGCTAAGGGGTCTGCCAGTGTCACTGTGCTGCCTAAGAAGAAAGGTAGGAAAAATTGTTGCAGTGTGAAGACAAATCGGAGAGTGTATATAAAGTGATGGTAGCTGGTGCATCATGTTTCCTCTCTTATTTCAGACAAACCAAAGGTGGAAAGCAGCCATGCAAAGCCAGCGCCTGTCAGGACCACTCCCTCTGGGTATTACTTCCAAGGGTCATGGCAGTCCCTGGGTGATGTCGTGATGCGCCAGTTTAATGATCCAACTGCCATTACTCAGTGTGTGAAGGGCAAGGTGGTGTACATGTACGGAGACTCCACCGTTAGACAGTACTATGAGTTCCTCACCAACGTATTGCCAGGTGAGTGCTGTTTGCCAAACCTATTACATCTCACACTCACACATTCTCTCTCTATAGATCCGTTTATACAGGGCTGTTGTGGAGCAGGTTGAGAGCTTCAAGTTCCTTGGTGACCACATCACTAATTACCTAACATGGTCCACACACACCCGCACAGTCATGAAGAGGGCACGGCAGCACCTCTTCCCCCTCGGGAGGTTGAAAAGATTTGGCATGGGCCCTCGGATCCTCAAAAGTTCCTCAACTGCACCATCGAGAGCATCTCGACTGGCTGCAACACCACATGGTATGGCAAATGTGGACAGCCCAGTACATCACTGTGGCCAAGGTCCCTGCCATCCAAGACCTCTATATCAGACTCCAACCACTAGACTATATGTGCAAACCATATACACACTCACTAGACTATATATACACACACACTACATTGACACTCCTAAACAAAACCAACACATTCACATGCACTACATGCGCACATACACACATAACACACACGCAGACCGACATAACACATTACACACACACACACTCTCACACACACACACTTTCCATAACCGTCCTTTGCTGCTGCTGCTCTGTTCTTTATTTTACTCATATTATTATCTATCCTGATGACTAGTCACTTTACCCTGCCTTCATGTATATACAGTTAAAGTCGGAAGTTTACATACACCTAGGTTGGAGTCATTAAAACTCGTTTTTCAACCACTTCACAAATTTCTTGTTAACAAACTATAGTTTTGGCAAGTCGGTGAGGACATCTACTTTGTGCATGACACAAGTAATTTTTCCAACAATTGTTTACAGACAGATTATTTCACTTATAATTCACTGTATCACAATTCCAGTGGTTCAGAAGTTTACATACACTAAGTTGACTGTGTTTACATACACTAAGTTGACTGTGCCTTTAAACAGCTCAGAAAAATTTAAAAAATGGCTTTAGAAGCTTCTGATAGGCTAATTGACAAAATTTGAGTCAATTGGAGATGAACGTGTGGATGTATTTCAAGGCCTACCTTCAAACTCAGTGCCTCTTTGCTTGACATCATAGGAAAATCAAAAGAAATCAGCCCAAGACCTCAGAAAAAAAGTATGGTTCATCCTGAAGGTACCACGTTCATCTGTACAGACAATAGTACGCAAGTATAAACACCATGGGACCACGCAGCCGTCATACCGCTCAGGAAGGAGACGCGTTCTGTCTCCTAGAAATGAATGCACTTTGGTGCGAAAAGTGCAAATCAATCCCAGATCAACAGCAAAGGACCTTTTGAAGATGCTAGAGGAAACAGGTACAAAAGTATCTATATACACAGTATCTATATCCTATATCAACATAACATGAAAGGTCGCTCCGCAAGGAAGAAGCCACTTCTCCAAAACCGCCATAAAAAAAGCCAGACTACGGTTTGCAACTTGCTTGTACTTTTTGGAACAATGTCCTATAGTCTGATGAAACAAAAATAGAACTGTTCTGCCATAATGCCCCTCGTTATGTTTGGAGGTAAAATGGGGAGGCTTGCAAGCCGAAGAATAACATCCCCACCGTGAAGCACAGGGGTGGCAGCATCATGTTGTGGGGGTGCTTTACTGCAGGAGGGACTGATGCACTTCACAAAATAGATGGCATTATGACAAAAGAAAATTATGTGGATATATTGAAGCAACATCTCAAGACATCAGTCAGGACTTTAAAGCTTGGTCGCAAATGGGTCTTCCAAATGAACAATGACCCCAAGCATACTTCCAATATTGTGGCAAAATGGCTTAAGGACAGCAAAGTCAAGGTATTGGCGTGGCCATTACAAAGCCCTGACCTCAAACCTATAGAATATTTGTGTGCAGAACTGAAAAAGCGTGTGCGAGCAAGGAGGCCTACAAACCTGACTCAGTTACACCAGCTCTGTCAGGAGGAATGGGCCAAAATTCACCCAATTTATTGTGGGAAGATTGTGGAAGGCTACCCGAAACGTTTGACCCAATTTAAACAAAGTTGGAAGTTGGAAGTTTACATACACCTTAGCCAAATACATTTAAACTCAGATTTTCACAATTCCTGACATTTAATCAGAGTAATAGTTCCCTGTCTCAAGTCAGTTAGGATCACCACTTTATTTTAAAAATGTGAAATGTCAGAATAATAGAAGAGAGAATTATTTATTTCAGCTTTTATTTCTTTCATAACATTCCCAGTGGGTCAGACGTTTACATACACTCAATTAGTATTTGGTAGCATTGCCTCTAAATTGTTTAACTTTGGTCAAACGTTTTAGGTAGCCTTCCACAAGCTTCCCACAATAAGTTGGGTGAATATTGTCCCTTTCCTCCTGACAGAGCTGGTGCCAGTGCAAAATTGAATAATTGAAAACATCATGGGCTACATAAAGGCCAAGGACTGAATTTAAACTGAACTACAAATGTACTGGGAATGTATGGGACAGAGTATGATGGAGTTGCAGAAGAAAAGCATGACAAGTGTATGGCCTAATTCTCCGCCTGTAGGCTACCTTTAGATCTAGCCAGAATGAAAGGTGGATGGGTGGTGATTAGTCTATTTCGGTTGCTGTATCAGATATGAAAATGATACATTAGCATTGCAATCCTTTTCGATTTGATTCTATTCTTTAATATTCTGTGAATATTTGAGCATTTTCCAGCTGTCAATCAAGTGCAGCAGATGTCCAAACTGATGCGTAAAAAGCGCATAGCTTTCTGCAAGCATGAGCAGGGCCTTATCCAATATATTGCAGGCTTCAATATGAAGGCCTCTTTAAGATACCTTTTATATTTATACATGATTCCTTTATAAAGCCACTTGACTGACATGCTTCTTTGCACTTTTTATCATTTGCTGCTTTTATCCATGCATTTTCAGAATTTGACCACTCGTCTTGCTTATCAGAATTATTGAGGTTCCATTAGCGAATGATCAATGATTTGTCCTATACCAAAGGTTATTTAGAATACAAGATTACAATAATATAAAGACAACGTATGTAAACATCCATGCGTAAAGAACAACCCTGTCCAGACATGTTTGGATAATATGTTGCGCCATTCAGAGATGCAATTTGTATCCTACTCAATAACTTAACCTGTTTCTGTTTTTACCGTGTACATTAGGACCCAAGTGTCCTTTTTATTTATACTGTGCAATAATTGTATTTTATACACATATCCAGATGTGGTGACCTTTTTAGGGATGGGAGAGATTCACTGAATATTTATTTGAATGGCTGTGGACAGGTTGAGGTTATCGGGACAGTAGCCTATTGCGCCCAGTCTTAAATCGTTGGATAACAAAAGTAGGCTGTAATGATGAGTATAAAACTATTGTTTATAAAAGTGTGCTGTTTTCTGTTGATTTACACAGCTTGGGTCATAACGGGAGGTCCAAGGCAGTTTAGATTAATTTGCATACAGGTAGGGACCAAGAAATCTGGTCCAAATACGGACGAAGTGGGCAGAGAAGAGACATATGTAATTAAGTGTAGACAACAAATCTCGATCAGATAGTGATCAAATCTTGATCGCGATGGCGACAACCATGTTTATGCAAGGTGTAATCGTGGCTTCTGTCACATACATTCATCTCACTCTCTCTCTCTCTGTCACAGAGTTGAAGGATTTCAACCTTCGAAGTCCGGTGAGGGCAGGGCCCTTCATGGCGGTGGACATCCCCCACAATATCCTGCTGAAGTACCGCAGCCATGGCCCCCCCATCACCTGGACCCCTCTCAGCATCAGTCAGCTGCGCTATGTAGCTAATGAGCTGGATGGCCTGGCCGGGGGCTCAGACACTGTTGTAGTCATCAGTGTTTGGGCCCATTTCTGTACCTTCCCTGTGCAGGTTTACATTCGTCGACTCCGCCACATTCGAAGGGCGGTTGTGCGGCTTCTGAACCGGGCTCCGGGGACTGTGGTAGTGGTGCGCTCGGCAAACCTCCGGGCCCAAAGCCTAGAAGAGACCCTCATCGTCAGTGACTGGTTTTCGGTTCAGTTGGACGGGGTGATCAAGGCCATGTTTAGGGGCCTGAATATCAAGTTAGTGGATGCCTGGGAGATGACCCTTGCCCACCACCTCCCACACAATATCCACCCGCCCCTCCGATCATTAAGAACATGATAAACACTATCCTCTCTCACATCTGCCCAGTGAAGAACTAGCAGAGAAATTACATTATTTCTGGCACAATTTACAAAATAACTAGCATGGGTGGAGCATTGTCCAACTAGGTCACATGATTCATCACTTGAGCCTGCTAAATTTTAACATCTACGAGCAAAAAGTATGTCTCAACACCATTAAGAGTCTAAATGACAATGGCATCCTACTAGCATATCTAGTGACAGAAAGATTGCCTCAAATCAACATGTAGCTTTTGTCCAGGCTGCGCTCTCCAAATTCCAAAGATTGCAATTTATTGTACAATGAAATCGTTTTTTTTTACAGTTGTGGTTTTAGTCTTTGTACTGTACCTCTGCTTTAAAAAAGAAAGGAATTCACTTTTCAATTAAAAAAAAGCCATTTATGGGAATTTTTTCAAAGGTGTGTGAAACTGGTGATGTCAGTCTTTTTGTGCCCACTTTGGTTTTGGAGAAGTGTTTGACGGAAAGACACCTGCCCACGGGGCTCAAAAGTTTTAATGATAAGGTTTCGTTTTAATGATAAGGTTGTGTCCAAGTGCCCTACAGAAACAAGGGTGTGCAGATTTGTTGGCGTCATGGTTGCACCACTACTACAGCAGAAACGGCCTGCTTCTCACCCAACCAGGTCAACAATGTTTCTCTGGTAATATGAGTCAGATCATTTTTCTTCCTCTAGCGAATCTCCAGGACCGCATTTTACATTCATAAACCATGTAGTGGGCTGTTCTAAAAACTACTCAAGTGTCGTTGACCCTTTACACTTTGTTCAGTCATGTTACATCATTGGCTAGCTAGCTAACAACCTTGTAACTTTACAAGTATATCCAAACATTTCAGGGCACAGAAAGAAAGGAAACGGGATGGCTTCTTCAGGAGATCAATGATCATAGCAATGAATGCATGACAGGTCTCTTGTATGTGGGATGTTGGCTATCAACAACAAGGCAACTCCTATGACTAATTGGGAATGGGACGCAAGCGTAGGATTGATCACCCTGTCGCTGGCCGCCTTTGGGGAGGGTGTATAGTGTGAAAGGCCGAAACACCCTAGGAACCAAAGGTACACTACTGACGATGCGCTCCCCAAATTTCACCACGCTCACTGTTCATTAACTCTTGGAAGTGCTTGCACAAAGGATAGTAACATCTCATCCTGTGTTCTTATAATCTATGTCATCATTACAAACCTGACATTTTTAAGGAGACAGTGTACAATTTTCAATGTATGCTGAACAAAAATATATACCCAACATGTAAAGTGTTGGTCCCATGTTTCATGAGCGGATATATAAGATTTCAGGAATGTTCCATACGCACAAAAAGCTTATTTCTCTCATATTGTGTACACATTTGTTTACATACCGATTTAGTGAGAATTTCTCCTTTCCCAATATAAGCCATCCACCTGACAGGTGTGGCATATCAAGAAACTAATTAAACAGCATGATCATTGTGCTGAGGACAATAAATGGCCACTCTAAAATGTGCAGTTTTGTCACACAACACAATGCCACAGATGTATGTAAGTTTTGATGGAGCGCGCAATTGGCATGCTGACTGCAGGAATGTCCACCTGCGCTGTTGCCAGAGAATCTATTGTTAATTTCTCTACCATAAGCCGCTTCCAACGTCATTTTAGAGAATTTTTCAGTACGTCCAACTGGCCTCACAACACAGACCATGTGTAATCACGCCAGCCCAGGACCTCCACATCCAGCTTCTTCACCTGCGGGATCATCTGAGACCAACCACCCGGACAGCTGATGAAACTGTGAGTTGGCACAACCGAAGAGTTTCTGCACAAACTGCCAGGAACCGTCTCAGCCGAAGCTGTGCTCTTCATGGATGAAACCCGGTTTCAGCTCTACTGGGCAGATGGCAGACAGTGTGTATGGCTTTGTGTGTGCTACCAATTTATTTATATATATGTTTTTGTTTTTGCCCTGCCTGCTCATCAACATTTTCTGGTGCGGTTGTTTTTCTAACGTTCCTTTATTGCCTGGTCAGACTCTGGCAAAATATCATCAAATCAGATGGGGCTAGTCATAGTTCAAGTCTTTGAGACAAATAAGCCAATCGGAGTGCTAGGGCGTGACAGACAATCCAGTCAGAGGCACTCAGTAGCAGTTATTTTGGTCTGTCTTCACCTAAAGGATTCTGTTGCTTTATCAGGTAAGAGAGGACTACAGATGGTGTTCATGCATGTATCAACAATCAAAGTTGATTTCAAGAAATATAAATGGAAAGTTAAAATAAGAAAGCATATCTTAGGAAAGTTGTGTAGCCTCTTTATCCATTTTTTGACTTACAAATGAATTATATATAAACATGAATTCTTAAAGAATATAACTGATTAATGTATCGTGGGGAATTCCAACCTGAGTTAAGAACTAGTAAATGGAATGGAATTCCCTTTTTATGCACTTTTCTCTCTCCGGACCTTGAACTTCAGCATGAGAATAGCATGCTATTCACTAACTAGTTGTTGGCAGTGGAGATCGAATCAATGAAGGTGTGGCGGATGTGTGTCTACAGATATACCGTAATCTGAATTTGACTTTACAGGTGAGGAAGCCATGAGTAAGGTCAAGCAACCTGTCAGTTCCAAGTGCATTTATTTTTCTCCAGATCGAAATAACACCATTCTCCATGCACAGAAATGTATAAATTGACAATTGCTATTGATAAGAACTATAGAGCATTGGGAAAGTATTCTGACCCCTTGACTTTATCCATATTTAGTTACCTTATAGCCTTTTTTCTCTCGTCAATCTACACCAAATACCCCATAATGAAACAGGTTTTTATACATTTTTACATGTTTATTTTAAAAAAGGAACATGTAAATATCACATTTACATAAGTATTCAGACCTTTTACTCAATACTTTGTTGAAGCACATTTGGCAGCGATTATAGCCTCGAGTATTCTTGGGTATGACATTACAAGCTTGGCACACCTTTATTTGGGGAGTTTCTCCCATTCTTCTCTGCAGATCCTCTCAGGTGCTATCAGGTTGGATGGGGAGCGTCGCTGCACAGCTATTTTCAGGTCTTTCCAGAGATGTTCGATCAGGGTCAAGTCCGGCTTCTGGCTGGGCCACTCAAGGACATTCAGAGACTTGTCCCAAAGCCACTCCTGCATTGTCTTGGCTGTGTGCTTAGGGTCATTGCACTGTTGGGTACGTTTGCCCCGGGCTGAGATCCTGAGGTTTCTTGAGCAGCTTTTCATCAAGGATCTCTCTGTACTTTGCTCTGTTAATCTTTTCCTCGATCCTGACTAGTCTCCCGGTCCCTGCAGCTGAAAAACATCACGACAGCATGATGCTGCCACCACCATGCTTCACCGTAGGGATGGTGCCAGGTTTCCTCCACACGTGACGCTTGGAATTCAGGCCGAAGAGTTCAATCTTGGTTTCATCAGACCAGACAATCTTGTTTCTCATGGTCTGAGAGTCTTTAGGTGCCTTTTGGCAAACTCCAAGCGGGCTGTCATGTGCCTTTTACTGAGGAGGGGCTTCCGTCTGGCCACTCCCATAAAAGCCTGATTGGTGGAGTGCTGCAGAGATGGTTGTCCTTCTGGAAGGTTCTCCCATCTCCACAGAGGAAATATGGAGCTCTGTTAGAGTGAACATTGGGTTCTCGGTCACCTCCTGACCAAGGCCCTTCTTCCCCATTTGATAAATTTGGCGGGCGGCCAGCATCAGGAAGAGCCTTGGTGGTTCCAAACATCTTCCATTTAAGAATAATGGGGCCATCCACTGTGTTCTTGGGGACCTTCATAGCTGTAGAAATCTTTGGTACCCCTCCCCAGACTTGTACCTCAACACAATCCTGTCTCAGAGCTCTACGGACAATTCCTTCAATCTCATGGCTTGGTTTTTGCTCAGGTATTTACTGTCAACTGTGGGACCTTATACAGTATATAACCTTATATAGCCTTTCCAAATCATGTCCAATCAATGAAATTTACCACAGGTGGACTTCAATCAAGTTGTAGAAACATCTCAAGGATGATCAATGGAAACAAAATCCACCTGAGCTCAATTTATTTTTATTTTTTATAAATTTGCACAAATTTCTTAACCTGTTTTCATTTTGTCATTATAGGATATTGAGTATAGATTGATGAGGAAAACATATAATTTAATACATTTTAGAATAAGACTGTAATGTATCGAAATATGGAAAAAGTCAAAGAGTCTGAATACGTTCCGAAGGCACTGTAGGTAAATTAGTAATCCGTTTGGATAAGGGGTTTGTAAATATGAATGACAATTGTTTTATATCTATTTTACCTTATGATCGCTGAAAAGAAATGTGAAACCAGTCATGGAAACAAACTAAAAAGCATGTCAACACGACAGGTATTTATTCCCCTTTCCCACAGTAAAGTATGAAATGCGGTGCCGTTATGCAGAATTTAAATTTTATGTCCCAAGCTACAGTAGCGCCGAACCTACCAAGTAATTTCTGCGCTCTAGAATGTTTGAATTACCGTAACACTTGAATGAAATACAGTCTCAAATCACTGCCTATCCTACATTAGGCATATACTATGATTCGATGAACAATAACATTTCATTTAAAGATAAATATGGAAGGTTAAAAAGCAAGCCTATCTTGGGAAAGTTATGTATAGCCTCTTTAATTAAAACTACTTCAAGATTGGTGTCCCGTCCACAGGAGGGTTTAGCTAACGTAGGCTAATGTGATTAGCATGAGGTTGTAAGAAACCAAAAAAATCCCAGGACATAGACATATCTGATATGTGCAGAAAAGCCTCTTTAAGGCATATTGATAGAACTGACCTTTTTCTGAGACAGCTTACAATAAATTCAATTTATTGGACATGATTTGGAAAGGCACACAGCTGTCAATATAAGGTCGCAGAGTTGACAGTGCATGTCAGTGCAAAAACCAAGCCATCAGGTCGAAGGAATTGTCTGTAGAGCTCCGAGACACGATTCTGTCTGCGGCAGAGATCTGGAGAAGGGTACCAAAACATTTCTGCAGCATTGAAGGTCCCCAAGAACACAGCGGCCTCCATCATTCTTAAATGGAAGCAGTTTGGAACCACCAACACTCTGCCGAGAGCTGGCTGCCCGGCCAAACTGAGCAATCGGAGGAGAAGGGCCTTGGTTAGGGAAGGGACCAATCACATTATCTGTTACTTTCTCACGGGAAACTTTCACTCTTGCGCTGACATTGAGAAACAAAACATGCCAATTTGAAAAAAAAACAGGAGTTTTTTTGGCGAGAATTAAGACGACTTTCGAGTAGTAAGACGTATGTATAAATGCAACCAATACCATTAATAAGAAGGGGCTAGAAGCATCTTATGGTGAGCTACCGAGTGGCTAGGACAGGCAAGCCCCATACTATTGTGGAGGACTTAATTATTTCTGCTGCCCCAGATATGGCTGGGACAATGCAGGGGGAAAAGGCAAATAAAACTACACAGACAATGCCTTCATCAAACAGCACTGCTTCACGATGCATCAGTGACATGGCAGGAGATGTTTTGAGACAATTACTGCTTCGCATACAAGCCAGCGAATTCTATGCATTACAGCTGGATGAGTCAACAGACATGGCGGGCCTGGCACAGCTCCTGGTATATGTCCGTTACATTTATGGGAGGTCAATTAAGGAAGACATTCTCTTCTGCAAACCACTGAAAACCAGGACAACAGGAGAGGCTATTTTTAAAGTACTAGACAGCTTTGTGACATCAAACAGACTTTTACAACATTCAGAAGTGTGCTGGTTATCAAGGGGCAAAGTATTGACACGTTTTTAAAAATTGAGAGACGAGCTTAAAGTTTTCTTTACTGACCATCATTTTCACTTGTCGAACCTCTTGCATGATGACGAGTTTCTCACACGACTGGCCTATCTGGATGATGTTTTTTCTTTCCTGAATGATCTAAATCTAGGATTACTGGGACTCTCTGCAACTATATTCAATGTGCGGGACAACATTGAGACTATGATTAAGAAGTTGGAGCTCTTCTCTGTCTGCATTAACATGGACAACTCACAGGTCTTTCCATCATTATAGGATTTTTTGTGTGTGCAAATGAACTCAAGCTTTCGGACAATGTCAAATGTGATATAGCGAAGCACCTGAGTGAGCTGGGTGCGCAATTACGCAGGTACTTTCCCGAAATGGATGACACAAACAACTGGGTTCGTTATCTCTTTCATGCCCTGCCTCCAGTCCACTTACAGATATCTGAACAAGAGAGCCTCATCGAAATTGCAACAAGTGGTTATGTGAAAATTTGATTTAATCAGAAGCCACTGCCAGATTTCTGGATATGGCTGCGCTCAGAGTATCCTGCCTTGGCAAAAGGCACTGTTAAGACACTGATGCCCTTTGCAACCAAGTACCTATGTGAGAGTGGATTCTCGGCCATCACTAGCATGAAAACTAAATACATGCGCAGACTGTGTGTGGGAAATGATTTAAGACTCTCTCCAAGACAACCCAACATTTCAGAGTTCTGTGCATCCTTTCAAGCACACCTGCCTCATTAACCTGTGGTGAGTTATTCACCATTTTTGATGAACAAATAAGGTTTTATATGTAAGATGGCTAAAATAAAGAGCAAATTTATTGATTATTTTTATATTATTATTTGTGCCCTGGTCCTATAACAGCTCTTTGTCACTTCCCACCTGCCGGGTTGTGACCAAAACTCACACTCATTCTTATGTTTAATAAATGTATCGTATAATGTGTGTGTGTGTGGCAGGCTTACAATGATGACAAAAAACATTTGAGAGTGCTCTGACCCTGGTGCTAGAGGGGTACGCAGTTGTAGGTTGAATGTTTGAAGGGGTAAGGGGCTATAAAGTTTGGGAAGCACTGGCCTAGACTAAAAACTCAAGGAATGAGGTAACTCCTATTTCAAGAGAGAATAAATCAAATCAAATATTATTTGTCACATGCACCGAATACAATGAATACCATGAAATGCTTACTTACAAGTCTGCTGCTGCTACTCTCTGTTTATCATATATGCATAGTCACTTTAACTATACATTCATGTACATACTACCTCAATTGGGCCGACCAACCAGTGCTACCGCACATTGGCTAACCGGGCTTTCTGCATTGTGTCCCGCCACCCACCACCCATCAACCGCACTTTTACGCTACTGCTACTCTCTATTCATCATATATGCATAGTCACTTTAATCATATCGACATGTACATACTACCTTAATCAGCTTGACTAACCGGTGTCGGTATGTAGCCTCGCTACTGTATATAGCCTGTCTTTTTACTGTTTTATTTCTTTACCTACCTATTGTTCACCTAATACCTTTTTTGCACTGTTGGTAAGAGCCTGTAAGTAAGCATTTCCCTGTAATGTCTACACCTGTTGTATTCGAGGCACATGACAAATAGAATTTGATTTGATTTTTACCAAGAACGCAGTTAAGAAAAATAAGAGTTAAGAAAATATTTAGTAAATAAACTAAAGTAAGGAAGTAACACAATAAAATAGCAATAGCAAGGCTATATACAGGGGGTACCATGTACCGAGTCAATGTGAAGGGGTACAGGTTAGTCAAATAAATTGAGGTTATATGTACATGTAGGTAGGGGTAAAGTGACTATGCATAGGTAATGAACAGTGAGTCACAGCAGTGTAAAAAAACGGGGGTCGATGCAAATAAGCCGGATATTTTGGTATTTTATTAGGATTCCCATTAGCTGTTGCAAAAGCAGCAGCTAAACTTCCTGGGGTCCACACAAAACATGAAACATGAAATAATACAGAACATCAATAGACAAGAACAGCTCAAGGACAGAACTAAATACATTTTTTCAAAAGGCACACGTAGCCTACATATCAATGCATGCACACAAACTATCTAGGACAAATAGGGGAGAAGCATTGTGCCGTGAGGTGACATTTGAAACCAGGTTTGCTGTTTATTTGAGCAACATGAGATGGAAGAAAGTTCCATGCAATAAGGGCTCTATATAATACTGTACGCTTTCTTGAATTTGTTCTGGACTTTGGAACTGGCATGTCTGGTGGGATAAGTGTGTGTGTCAGAGCTGTGTGTAAGTTGACTACGAAAACCATTTGGGATTTTCAACACATTGTTTCTTATAAAAATAAGAAGTGATGCAGTCAGTCTCTCTTCAACTCTTAGCCAAGAGAGACTGGCATGTATAGTATTTATATCAGCCCTCTGATTACAAGGAAGAGCTAAATGTGTCACTCTGTTCTGGGCCAGCTGCAGATTAACTAGGTCCTTCGTTGCAGCACTGGACCACACGACTGGACAATAATCAAGATTAGACAAAACTAGAGCCTGCAGAACTTGCTTTTTGGAGTGTGGTGTCATGATCATTGAATCTATATGTTTTTACCATGACAGTTTCAATCTAAGGTAACGCCAAGTGTCTCCTCAACTTGCTCAACAGCCACACCATTCATTACCAGATTCAGCTGAGGTCTAGAACTTAAGGCACAATTTGTACCAAATTTGATTAACTGTTCAGCAGGGGGTAGAAGATGTTAAGGAGCCTTTTGGACCTAGACTTGGCACTCTACTGCTTTCCGTGCGGTAGCAGAGAGAACAGTCTATGACAAGGGTGGCTGGAGTCTTTGACAATTTGTAGGGCCTTCCTCTGACACCGCCTTGTATAGAGGTCCTGGGTGGCAGGAAGCTTGGCCCCAGTGATGTACTTGGCCATATGCACTTCCCTCTGTAGCGCCTTGCGGTCGGAGGTTGAGCTGTTGCCATACCAGGTGGTGATGCATCCAGTCAGGGCACTCTCGATGGTGCAGCTGTAGAGGTTTTTGAGGATCTGAGGACCCATGCCAAATCTTTTCAGGTGTCCTGAGGGGCAATAGGCATTGTCGTGCCCTCTTCACAACTGTCTTGGTTGGTGATAGTTTGTTGGTGATGTGGACACCAAGGAACTTGAAGCCCCTGTCCTGCTGCACTAATGCATGTGAATGGGGGTGTGCTCGGCCCTCCTTTTCCTGTAGACCACGATCATCTCCTTTGTCTTGATCACATTGAGGGAGAGGTTGTTGTTCTGGCACCACACTGCCAGGTCTCTGACCTCCACCCTATAGGCTGTCTCATCGTTGTTGTTGTTCAGGCCTACCACCGTTGTGTCGTCTGCTATCTTAATGAAGGTGTTGGAGTCGTGCTTGGCCTCATAGTCGTGGGTGAACAGGGAGTACACGAGGGGACTAAGCATGCAACCCTGAGGGGCCTCTGTTTTGAGGATCAGCGGGTCAGATGTGTTGTTGCCTACTCTTACCACCTGGGACGGCCCGTCAGGAAATCCAGGATCCAGTTGCAGAGGGAGGTGTTTAGTCCCAGGGTCTTTAGCTTAGTGATGAGCTTTGAGGGCACTATGGTGTTGAACGCTAAGCTGTAGTCAATGAACAGCATTCTCACGTAGGTGTTCCTCCTTGTCCAGGTGGGAAAGGGCAGTGTGGAGTGCAATAGAGATTGCGTCATCTGTGGATATGTTGGGACGGTATGTGAATTGGAGTGGGTCTACGGTTTCTGGGATGATGGTGTTGATGTTAGCCATGACCAGCCTTTCAAAGCACTTCATAGCTACAGACGTGTGCCATGGCTATGTCCATGTAATCTGTGTCATCTTCCAGGTCTATGTGCTTCTTTCTCAATGGACTGTAAATGGTGCTTACCTGTGTTCTCAACTCTTGCATTATTGTATTATTTTCCTGGGACACCTCCCGCCTTCCCCAACAGCAGCCAGAGTCTTGTGAAATCACAAGATAGTATTGTAGGAGAAAAAAAAGGTTTAATCAGCTAGTTTAACCGGTGTATGATCTGATTTGTTACAGCTTTCCTGCAAATTGAGTTGCTTGCAACTATGTTGTATTCGGATAGCTTCACGTAACACCCCAAGCAACTGATAAGCAATTACTCGGCAACTTGGTTGCATCCAGTTGCAAAAACATCTACTTTGTGAAACTAGTTGTAAGCAACAGTCAATCAAAACAAATGCTTTTGTCACCTGATCCATAGCTGTCATTGCTGCAGGATCCGCAATCAAGTTGAATAGAGGAGACATTAGCCTAATGGGAGCTTTAAATAAATATTGTCATCGTGGACAGTCATGGTTTATGTACATGGTTTATTAGTCAATAAATGTTATTTTTCTGGTGAGGCTAGGTTGTTATAGTATTTTTACAAGAAGATCAACTTTTTTTCCTGCTCGCTTTCTTTCGAAATGGGTAAAGCAATAGTCACATGGGAAAATATGAAATTAAGATGAAATTCTTAATCTGGTGTGCCTCGCCCAGATCAACATGAATTTGTATGGGGTCTAGTCTAGGTCTGATAAACGCACACCGTGTTTTGGGATATCAAATACAGATAACGTCATTGGAGAAGCATGTTAACAGTTACCAGCTTCTATGTGTCCATATAAAGGGTACTGGAGACTGGGGCCATGTGGAAGTGCCTGTCCAAATATGTCTGCATCTTCCTCCTGCTGACCCTGTCAGGCGTCTTCTTCCTGTTCCGCAACATCAGCATTCTAGAGGTGAGGAGGAAAGTGATCTTCCCCCAGTACAAGTCCAAGCTTACTTCCATCACAATCTACCTGTGTTACTCTATGACCTTCTCCCCCTCAGTGACCTCTACTCTCATCCACAGTGGAAGTTAGACCTATGCATCTGGGAACTATGCAGCAACCACTCAGAGGGCCCTACTCCCCTGGACCACAATCAAAGCTGTAACCACCTGAGCCAGGGCCAGGAGCGCACACCTGAGGAAGCTCTGGAGGAGCATTACCTCCTGGAGTCCATTGCCTGGCCAGAGCCTCCGCCCCGGCCCACGTCTATACCCCTGGAACAGACCAGTGACCCTGCGCACAGCCATTTTGCAGTGCTGCCAGCAGTGGGTGGGAGAGAGTGGCACGTGGGGGACCAGCTGGAGTCTCTGGTCCTTATGAAAGATTTCCAGGGACATCCCAAGAGCCATGGTGGGGACTTCTTGCTGGCTAGGCTGCACTCCCCAGAGCTGGGGGCGGGCGTTGCAGGACAGGTGTTGGACCACCAGAATGGGACCTACTCTGCCATTTTTCTGTTACTGTGGGAGGGGTCTGTACAAGTGGAGGTGACACTAGTTCATCCTAGTGAGGCAGTTGCTGTTCTACGAAACTTACGTGAAGAACGGCCCAACCGGGTGCTTTACAAGAGCCTGTTCAAATGTGGATTACTCTCTGAGACCACAATGTGTAACCTTTGTCTGCCGACCAACCAGGAGCCGCTGTGCAATTACACAGACCCCCACACGGGTGAACCCTGGTACTGCTACAAGCCTAAGCAGCTGCTGAGCTGTGACACACGAATCAACCACTTCAAGGCAGGCTACCAGAAAGATCTGATAACCGACAAAGAAGCACTGCTCTTCCAGAGGTTAGAGTGGGGTAAAAAATAGTGTGTGTGGCAATGAGCGTATGTTTTACCTTAGACCTACGCAGCCTTTTCTCCAATATACAATTACAGAATGTTGTTCAGGTGATTGTTATTGCTTGCGTTTAAACATTTCAAATTATTATTTTACTTTTTAAGTGGCGTAAACCTCAAAACACGTATTCGGGCTAAGGGGTCTGCCAGTGTCACTGTGCTGCCTAAGAAGAAAGGTAGGAAAAATTGTTGCAGTGTGAAGACAAATCGGAGAGTGTATATAAAGTGATGGTAGCTGGTGCATCATGTTTCCTCTCTTATTTCAGACAAACCAAAGGTGGAAAGCAGCCATGCAAAGCCAGCGCCTGTCAGGACCACTCCCTCTGGGTATTACTTCCAAGGGTCATGGCAGTCCCTGGGTGATGTCGTGATGCGCCAGTTTAATGATCCAACTGCCATTACTCAGTGTGTGAAGGGCAAGGTGGTGTACATGTACGGAGACTCCACCGTTAGACAGTACTATGAGTTCCTCACCAACGTATTGCCAGGTGAGTGCTGTTTGCCAAACCTATTACATCTCACACTCACACATTCTCTCTCTATAGATCCGTTTATACAGGGCTGTTGTGGAGCAGGTTGAGAGCTTCAAGTTCCTTGGTGACCACATCACTAATTACCTAACATGGTCCACACACACCCGCACAGTCATGAAGAGGGCACGGCAGCACCTCTTCCCCCTCGGGAGGTTGAAAAGATTTGGCATGGGCCCTCGGATCCTCAAAAAGTTCCTCAACTGCACCATCGAGAGCATCTCGACTGGCTGCAACACCACATGGTATGGCAAATGTGGACAGCCCAGTACATCACTGTGGCCAAGGTCCCTGCCATCCAAGACCTCTATATCAGACTCCAACCACTAGACTATATGTGCAAACCATATACACACTCACTAGACTATATATACACACACACTACATTGACACTCCTAAACAAAACCAACACATTCACATGCACTACATGCGCACATACACACATAACACACACGCAGACCGACATAACACATTACACACACACACACTCTCACACACACATACTTTCCATAACCGTCCTTTGCTGCTGCTGCTCTGTTCTTTATTTTACTCATATTATTATCTATCCTGATGACTAGTCACTTTACCCTGCCTTCATGTATATACAGTTAAAGTCGGAAGTTTACATACACCTAGGTTGGAGTCATTAAAACTCGTTTTTCAACCACTTCACAAATTTCTTGTTAACAAACTATAGTTTTGGCAAGTCGGTGAGGACATCTACTTTGTGCATGACACAAGTAATTTTTCCAACAATTGTTTACAGACAGATTATTTCACTTATAATTCACTGTATCATAATTCCAGTGGTTCAGAAGTTTACATACACTAAGTTGACTGTGTTTACATACACTAAGTTGACTGTGCCTTTAAACAGCTCAGAAAAATTTAAAAAATGGCTTTAGAAGCTTCTGATAGGCTAATTGACAAAATTTGAGTCAATTGGAGATGAACGTGTGGATGTATTTCAAGGCCTACCTTCAAACTCAGTGCCTCTTTGCTTGACATCATAGGAAAATCAAAAGAAATCAGCCCAAGACCTCAGAAAAAAAGTATGGTTCATCCTGAAGGTACCACGTTCATCTGTACAGACAATAGTACGCAAGTATAAACACCATGGGACCACGCAGCCGTCATACCGCTCAGGAAGGAGACTCGTTCTGTCTCCTAGAAATGAATGCACTTTGGTGCGAAAAGTGCAAATCAATCCCAGATCAACAGCAAAGGACCTTTTGAAGATGCTAGGGGAAACAGGTACAAAAGTATCTATATACACAGTATCTATATCCTATATCAACATAACATGAAAGGTCGCTCCGCAAGGAAGAAGCCACTTCTCCAAAACCGCCATAAAAAAAGCCAGACTACGGTTTGCAACTTGCTTGTACTTTTTGGAACAATGTCCTATAGTCTGATGAAACAAAAATAGAACTGTTCTGCCATAATGCCCCTCGTTATGTTTGGAGGTAAAATGGGGAGGCTTGCAAGCCGAAGAATAACATCCCCACCGTGAAGCACAGGGGTGGCAGCATCATGTTGTGGGGGTGCTTTACTGCAGGAGGGACTGATGCACTTCACAAAATAGATGGCATTATGACAAAAGAAAATTATGTGGATATATTGAAGCAACATCTCAAGACATCAGTCAGGACTTTAAAGCTTGGTCGCAAATGGGTCTTCCAAATGAACAATGACCCCAAGCATACTTCCAATATTGTGGCAAAATGGCTTAAGGACAGCAAAGTCAAGGTATTGGCGTGGCCATTACAAAGCCCTGACCTCAAACCTATAGAATATTTGTGTGCAGAACTGAAAAAGCGTGTGCGAGCAAGGAGGCCTACAAACCTGACTCAGTTACACCAGCTTTGTCAGGAGGAATGGGCCAAAATTCACCCAATTTATTGTGGGAAGATTGTGGAAGGCTACCCGAAACGTTTGACCCAATTTAAACAAAGTTGGAAGTTGGAAGTTTACATACACCTTAGCCAAATACATTTAAACTCAGATTTTCACAATTCCTGACATTTAATCAGAGTAATAGTTCCCTGTCTCAAGTCAGTTAGGATCACCACTTTATTTTAAAAATGCGAAATGTCAGAATAATAGAAGAGAGAATTATTTATTTCAGCTTTTATTTCTTTCATAACATTCCCAGTGGGTCAGACGTTTACATACACTCAATTAGTATTTGGTAGCATTGCCTCTAAATTGTTTAACTTTGGTCAAACGTTTTAGGTAGCCTTCCACAAGCTTCCCACAATAAGTTGGGTGAATATTGTCCCTTTCCTCCTGACAGAGCTGGTGCCAGTGCAAAATTGAATAATTGAAAACATCATGGGCTACATAAAGGCCAAGGACTGAATTTAAACTGAACTACAAATGTACTGGGAATGTATGGGACAGAGTATGATGGAGTTGCAGAAGAAAAGCATGACAAGTGTATGGCCTAATTCTCCGCCTGTAGGCTACCTTTAGATCTAGCCAGAATGAAAGGTGGATGGGTGGTGATTAGTCTATTTCGGTTGCTGTATCAGATATGAAAATGATACATTAGCATTGCAATCCTTTTCGATTTGATTCTATTCTTTAATATTCTGTGAATATTTGAGCATTTTCCAGCTGTCAATCAAGTGCAGCAGATGTCCAAACTGATGCGTAAAAAGCGCATAGCTTTCTGCAAGCATGAGCAGGGCCTTATCCAATATATTGCAGGCTTCAATATGAAGGCCTCTTTAAGATACCTTTTATATTTATACATGATTCCTTTATAAAGCCACTTGACTGACATGCTTCTTTGCACTTTTTATCATTTGCTGCTTTTATCCATGCATTTTCAGAATTTGACCACTCGTCTTGCTTATCAGAATTATTGAGGTTCCATTAGCGAATGATCAATGATTTGTCCTATACCAAAGGTTATTTAGAATACAAGATTACAATAATATAAAGACAACGTATGTAAACATCCATGCGTAAAGAACAACCCTGTCCAGACATGTTTGGATAATATGTTGCGCCATTCAGAGATGCAATTTGTATCCTACTCAATAACTTAACCTGTTTCTGTTTTTACCGTGTACATTAGGACCCAAGTGTCCTTTTTATTTATACTGTGCAATAATTGTATTTTATACACATATCCAGATGTGGTGACCTTTTTTAGGGATGGGAGAGATTCACTGAATATTTATTTGAATGGCTGTGGACAGGTTGAGGTTATCGGGACAGTAGCCTATTGCGCCCAGTCTTAAATCGTTGGATAACAAAAGTAGGCTGTAATGATGAGTATAAAACTATTGTTTATAAAAGTGTGCTGTTTTCTGTTGATTTACACAGCTTGGGTCATAACGGGAGGTCCAAGGCAGTTTAGATTAATTTGCATACAGGTAGGGACCAAGAAATCTGGTCCAAATACGGACGAAGTGGGCAGAGAAGAGACATATGTAATTAAGTGTAGACAACAAATCTCGATCAGATAGTGATCAAATCTTGATCGCGATGGCGACAACCATGTTTATGCAAGGTGTAATCGTGGCTTCTGTCACATACATTCATCTCACTCTCTCTCTCTCTGTCACAGAGTTGAAGGAGTTCAACCTTCGAAGTCCGGTGAGGGCAGGGCCCTTCATGGCGGTGGACATCCCCCACAATATCCTGCTGAAGTACCGCAGCCATGGCCCCCCCATCACCTGGACCCCTCTCAGCATCAGTCAGCTGCGCTATGTAGCTAATGAGCTGGATGGCCTGGCCGGGGGCTCAGACACTGTTGTAGTCATCAGTGTTTGGGCCCATTTCTGTACCTTCCCTGTGCAGGTTTACATTCGTCGACTCCGCCACATTCGAAGGGCGGTTGTGCGGCTTCTGAACCGGGCTCCGGGGACTGTGGTAGTGGTGCGCTCGGCAAACCTCCGGGCCCAAAGCCTAGAAGAGACCCTCATCGTCAGTGACTGGTTTTCGGTTCAGTTGGACGGGGTGATCAAGGCCATGTTTAGGGGCCTGAATATCAAGTTAGTGGATGCCTGGGAGATGACCCTTGCCCACCACCTCCCACACAATATCCACCCGCACCCTCCGATCATTAAGAACATGATAAACACTATCCTCTCTCACATCTGCCCAGTGAAGAACTAGCAGAGAAATTACATTATTTCTGGCACAATTTACAAAATAACTAGCATGGGTGGAGCATTGTCCAACTAGGTCACATGATTCATCACTTGAGCCTGCTAAATTTTAACATCTACGAGCAAAAAGTATGTCTCAACACCATTAAGAGTCTAAATGACAATGGCATCCTACTAGCATATCTAGTGACAGAAAGATCGCCTCAAATCAACATGTAGCTTTTGTCCAGGCTGCGCTCTCCAAATTCCAAAGATTGCAATTTATTGTACAATGAAATCGTTTTTTTTTACAGTTGTGGTTTTAGTCTTTGTACTGTACCTCTGCTTTAAAAAAGAAAGGAATTCACTTTTCAATTAAAAAAAAGCCATTTATGGGAATTTTTTCAAAGGTGTGTGAAACTGGTGATGTCAGTCTTTTTGTGCCCACTTTGGTTTTGGAGAAGTGTTTGACGGAAAGACACCAACCCAAGGGACACCTGCCCACGGGGCTCAAAAGTTTTAATGATAAGGTTTCGTTTTAATGATAAGGTTGTGTCCAAGTGCCCTACAGAAACAAGGGTGTGCAGATTTGTTGGCGTCATGGTTGCACCACTACTACAGCAGAAACGGCCTGCTTCTCACCCAACCAGGTCAACAATGTTTCTCTGGTAATATGAGTCAGATCATTTTTCTTCCTCTAGCGAATCTCCAGGACCGCATTTTACATTCATAAACCATGTAGTGGGCTGTTCTAAAAACTACTCAAGTGTCGTTGACCCTTTACACTTTGTTCAGTCATGTTACATCATTGGCTAGCTAGCTAACAACCTTGTAACTTTACAAGTATATCCAAACATTTCAGGGCACAGAAAGAAAGGAAACGGGATGGCTTCTTCAGGAGATCAATGATCATAGCAATGAATGCATGACAGGTCTCTTGTATGTGGGATGTTGGCTATCAACAACAAGGCAACTCCTATGACTAATTGGGAATGGGACGCAAGCGTAGGATTGATCACCCTGTCGCTGGCCGCCTTTGGGGAGGGTGTATAGTGTGAAAGGCCGAAACACCCTAGGAACCAAAGGTACACTACTGACGATGCGCTCCCCAAATTTCACCACGCTCACTGTTCATTAACTCTTGGAAGTGCTTGCACAAAGGATAGTAACATCTCATCCTGTGTTCTTAGAATCTATGTCATCATTACAAACCTGACATTTTTAAGGAGACAGTGTACAATTTTCAATGTATGCTGAACAAAAATATATACCCAACATGTGAAGTGTTGGTCTCATGTTTCATGAGCGGATATATAATACCCCAGGAATGTTCCATACGCACAAAAAGCTTATTTCTCTCATATTGTGTACACATTTGTTTACATACCGATTTAGTGAGAATTTCTCCTTTCCCAATATAAGCCATCCACCTGACAGGTGTGGCATATCAAGAAACTAATTAAACAGCATGATCATTGTGCTGGGGACAATAAATGGCCACTCTAAAATGTGCAGTTTTGTCACACAACACAATGCCACAGATGTATGTAAGTTTTGATGGAGCGCGCAATTGGCATGCTGACTGCAGGAATGTCCACCTGCGCTGTTCCCAGAGAATCTATTGTTCATTTCTCTACCATAAGACGCTTCCAACGTCATTTTAGAGAATTTTTCAGTACGTCCAACTGGCCTCACAACACAGACCATGTGTAATCACGCCAGCCCAGGACCTCCACATCCAGCTTCTTCACCTGCGGGATCATCTGAGACCAACCACCCGGACAGCTGATGAAACTGAGTTGGCACAACCGAAGAGTTTCTGCACAAACTGCCAGGAACCGTCTCAGCCGAAGCTGTGCTCTTCATGGATGAAACCCGGTTTCAGCTCTACTGGGCAGATGGCAGACAGTGTGTATGGCTTTGTGTGTGCTACAAGTGTTACCAATTTATTTATATATATGTTTTTGTTTTTGCCCTGCCTGCTCATCAACATTTTCTGGTGCGGTTGTTTTTCTAACGTTCCTTTATTGCCTGGTCAGACTCTGGCAAAATATCATCAAATCAGATGGGGCTAGTCATAGTTCAAGTCTTTGAGACAAATAAGCCAATCGGAGTGCTAGGGCGTGACAGACAATCCAGTCAGAGGCACTCAGTAGCAGTTATTTTGGTCTGTCTTCACCTAAAGGATTCTGTTGCTTTATCAGGTAAGAGAGGACTACAGATGGTGTTCATGCATGTATCAACAATCAAAGTTGATTTCAAGAAATATAAATGGAAAGTTAAAATAAGAAAGCATATCTTAGGAAAGTTGTGTAGCCTCTTTATCCATTTTTTGACTTACAAATGAATTATATATAAACATGAATTCTTAAAGAATATAACTGATTAATGTATCGTGGGGGGAATTCCAACCTGAGTTAAGAACTAGTAAATGGAATGGAATTCCCTTTTTATGCACTTTTCTCTCTCCGGACCTTGAACTTCAGCATGAGAATAGCATGCTATTCACTAACTAGTTGTTGGCAGTGGAGATCGAATCAATGAAGGTGTGGCGGATGTGTGTCTACAGATATACCGTAATCTGAATTTGACTTTACAGGTGAGGAAGCCATGAGTAAGGTCAAGCAACCTGTCAGTTCCAAGTGCATTTATTTTTCTCCAGATCGAAATAACACCATTCTCCATGCACAGAAATGTATAAATTGACAATTGCTATTGATAAGAACTATAGAGCATTGGGAAAGTATTCTGACCCCTTGACTTTATCCATATTTAGTTACCTTATAGCCTTTTTTCTCTCGTCAATCTACACCAAATACCCCATAATGAAACAGGTTTTTATACATTTTTACATGTTTATTTTAAAAAAGGAACATGTAAATATCACATTTACATAAGTATTCAGACCTTTTACTCAATACTTTGTTGAAGCACATTTGGCAGCGATTATAGCCTCGAGTATTCTTGGGTATGACATTACAAGCTTGGCACACCTTTATTTGGGGAGTTTCTCCCATTCTTCTCTGCAGATCCTCTCAGGTGCTATCAGGTTGGATGGGGAGCGTCGCTGCACAGCTATTTTCAGGTCTTTCCAGAGATGTTCGATCAGGGTCAAGTCCGGCTTCTGGCTGGGCCACTCAAGGACATTCAGAGACTTGTCCCAAAGCCACTCCTGCATTGTCTTGGCTGTGTGCTTAGGGTCATTGCACTGTTGGGTACGTTTGCCCCGGGCTGAGATCCTGAGGTTTCTTGAGCAGCTTTTCATCAAGGATCTCTCTGTACTTTGCTCTGTTAATCTTTTCCTCGATCCTGACTAGTCTCCCGGTCCCTGCAGCTGAAAAACATCACGACAGCATGATGCTGCCACCACCATGCTTCACCGTAGGGATGGTGCCAGGTTTCCTCCACACGTGACGCTTGGAATTCAGGCCGAAGAGTTCAATCTTGGTTTCATCAGACCAGACAATCTTGTTTCTCATGGTCTGAGAGTCTTTAGGTGCCTTTTGGCAAACTCCAAGCGGGCTGTCATGTGCCTTTTACTGAGGAGGGGCTTCCGTCTGGCCACTCCCATAAAAGCCTGATTGGTGGAGTGCTGCAGAGATGGTTGTCCTTCTGGAAGGTTCTCCCATCTCCACAGAGGAAATATGGAGCTCTGTTAGAGTGAACATTGGGTTCTCGGTCACCTCCCTGACCAAGGCCCTTCTTCCCCATTTGATAAATTTGGCGGGCGGCCAGCATCAGGAAGAGCCTTGGTGGTTCCAAACATCTTCCATTTAAGAATAATGGGGGCCATCCACTGTGTTCTTGGGGACCTTCATAGCTGTAGAAATCTTTTGGTACCCCTCCCCAGACTTGTACCTCAACACAATCCTGTCTCAGAGCTCTACGGACAATTCCTTCAATCTCATGGCTTGGTTTTTGCTCAGGTATTTACTGTCAACTGTGGGACCTTATACAGTATATAACCTTATATAGCCTTTCCAAATCATGTCCAATCAATGAAATTTACCACAGGTGGACTTCAATCAAGTTGTAGAAACATCTCAAGGATGATCAATGGAAACAAAATCCACCTGAGCTCAATTTATTTTTATTTTTTATAAATTTGCACAAATTTCTTAACCTGTTTTCATTTTGTCATTATAGGATATTGAGTATAGATTGATGAGGAAAACATATAATTTAATACATTTTAGAATAAGACTGTAATGTATCGAAATATGGAAAAAGTCAAAGAGTCTGAATACGTTCCGAAGGCACTGTAGGTAAATTAGTAATCCGTTTGGATAAGGGGTTTGTAAATATGAATGACAATTGTTTTATATCTATTTTACCTTATGATCGCTGAAAAGAAATGTGAAACCAGTCATGGAAACAAACTAAAAAGCATGTCAACACGACAGGTATTTATTCCCCTTTCCCACAGTAAAGTATGAAATGCGGTGCCGTTATGCAGAATTTAAATTTTATGTCCCAAGCTACAGTAGCGCCGAACCTACCAAGTAATTTCTGCGCTCTAGAATGTTTGAATTACCGTAACACTTGAATGAAATACAGTCTCAAATCACTGCCTATCCTACATTAGGCATATACTATGATTCGATGAACAATAACATTTCATTTAAAGATAAATATGGAAGGTTAAAAAGCAAGCCTATCTTGGGAAAGTTATGTATAGCCTCTTTAATTAAAACTACTTCAAGATTGGTGTCCCGTCCACAGGACGGTTTAGCTAACGTAGGCTAATGTGATTAGCATGAGGTTGTAAGAAACCAAAAAAATCCCAGGACATAGACATATCTGATATGTGCAGAAAAGCCTCTTTAAGGCATATTGATAGAACTGACCTTTTTCTGAGACAGCTTATTTTGTCTATTCAGTCAATAAAAAGAGTGAATAAAAATGCATTAAACCCTGAAGAATTTATAATGCACTAACATAATAAATTATTTGTGAAGCATCTAGCCCAAGGGTAGGCAAACTTTTTGTCTCGAGGGCCACATCAGGATTTCGAAATACAAAGGAGAGCCGCACAGATTTATTACATGGAAACGGTGGCACCAACACTGGGAGGACTTTGTAACTATAATTCATTATTACTGTGAGTGTTACTTTTATGACTGGGAGCAATAAAGGGGCAATCTGTAGTTCAAACAATTACAAACCAGGAACCCCCCCCCACTGTTTTGGTTAACAGCTGAGGGATAGGGCTGGAAAAATGTAACTACTCTCAAATAGACACATCTATAGACAGTGCTACCAAGAAACATCCAGCGCTATGATGGTCCTCTGCTGCAGAGGACAAGTTCATTAGAGTTACCAGCCTCAGAAATTGCAGCCCAAATAAATGCTTCACAGAGTTCAAGTAACAGACACATCCCAACATCAACTGTTCAGAGGAGACTGCGTGAATCAGGCCTTCATGGTCGAATTGCTGCAAAGAAACCAATACTAAAGGACACTAATAAGAAGAAGAGACTTGCTTGGGCCAAGAAACACAAGCAATGGACATTAGACCAGTGGAAATCTGTTCTTTGGTCCAAATTTGAGATTTTTGGTTCCAAAGGCCGTGTCTTTGTGAGACTCAGAGTAGATGAACGGATAATCTCTGCATGTGTGGTTCCCACAGTGAACCATGAAGGAGATGTGGGGCTGCTTTGCTGATGACACTGTCAATTATTTATTTAGAATTCAAGGCACACTTAACCAGCATGGCTACCCCGCCTCACCTAAGCCAATCAAGAGGTACTTCTGCGTTGCCTCTTTGGCGTACGACTAACTTTTTACTTAACAGTACGTGTTAAAATGAATAGACGATGAGTAAACAGTATGCAGTTTAAGTATGTAGTACACTATGATGGGTATTTTACATTGCCTGTGTCTTCTTTCAGGTCTGTGTGCTTCTCTCACAATGGACTTTAAAGGTGCGTATCTGTGTTCTAGACCCTTGCCATGTGGCTTGACGGTTTTTGAAACTGCACTTGAAGAAACTTTCAAAGTTCTTGAAATCCGGATTGACTGACCTTCATGTTTTCAAGTAATGATGGACTGTCGGTTCTCTTTGCTTATTTGAGCTGTTGTTGCCATCATATGGACTTGGCCTTTTACCAAATAGGGCTGTCTTCTGTATACCACTCCTACCATGTCACAACACAACTGATTGGCTCAAACACATTAAGAAGGAAAGAAATTCCACAAATTACCTTTTAACAAGGCACACCTGTTAATTGAAATGCATTACAGGTGACTAGACTACCTCATGAAGCTGATTTAGAGAATGCCAAGAGTGTGCAAAGCTGTCATCACAGCAAACATTTGCCCATTATTCTCTTCAAAATCCTTCAAGCTCTGTCAGATGTGTTGTTGATCATTGCTAGACAACCATTTTCAGGTCTTTCCATAGATTTTCAAGTAGATTTAAGTCAAAACTGTAACTCGGCAACTCAGGAACATTCACTGTCTTCTTGGTAAGCAACTCCAGTGTATATTTGGGCCTTGTGTTTTAGGTTATTGTCCTGCTGAAAGGTGAATTAATCTTCCAGTGGCTGGTGGGAAGCAGACAGAACTGGGTTTTCCTCTAGGATTTTTCCTGTGCTTAACTTCTGTTTATTTTTTATCCTGAAAAACTCCCCAGTCCTTAACGATTACAAGCATACCCATAACATGATGCAGCCACCACTATGCTTGAAAATATGGAGTGTTAGTCAGTAATGTGTCATATTGGATTTGCCCCAAACTTACTGTAACACTTTGTTTTCAGGACAAAAAGTTAATTGCTTTGCCAATTTGTAGCATTACTTTAGGGCCTTGTTGCAAACAAGATGCATGTTTTGGAATATTTGGTCTTTGTGATCTTTGTGGTTGAATCGGTGTTTGAAATGTACTACTCAACCGAGGGACCTTACAGATAATTGTATGTGTGGGGTATAGAGTTTAGGTAGTCATTGAAAAATCATGTTAAACACTTATTGCACAATCCATGCAACGTATTATTATATGATTATGTTACTGTATACTCCTGGACTTATTTAGGCTTGCCTAAACAAAGGGGTTGCATACGTATTCACTCAAGGCATTTCAGCTTTTCTTTTTTGATTTAATTTGTACACATTTTAAAAAACATTTTGGAGTGACAGTGGAATGAACCAATCACATTTTGAATTGCAATGGATGTGAAATGTATTTTTTATCTTTTTAAGAGACGTGTCTACGAAGGCCTAGATAACTCACTACTGAGAGCGCAAGAGGTAATGAATTCATAATACAGAATAGCAGGCTAATAACAGCCAATAGAGTAGGTGGTGGCAATACAGTAATACACAAAGGCTTTGATGATTTGAATCAGGTGTGTAGTGCTAGGGCACAAACAAAACTGTACACCCCTTTGGGTCACCAAGACCAGGATTGAGAACCACTGCACTAATAGGTTGTAGTCTGCCATAAAACCTTGAAGAAGAAAAAGCGAGCGCAATAGAAAATAATTTGTGTTTCAAGCAGTAGTTTTCCCACGCTAACGCTAACAACGTTCACTAGCTTGTGTATTAGTAGTGTGACAATGGAGACAGCAGCTGCAGCAGCTGTGGATGTTGTTGCACATTTTCTAGCATCACTTCTTTCAAATGTTGTTTACAAATTATCATAATCTGGTGAGTTGCACTGTTTTTTTGTTGCAGTTCGCTTTGAATCTCTGAAAATAATGACTGAAACATTTCAGCATTTCAACTTTAGATGAACGGTTAGTGTGATGAAAGTGATCAAATATATTTGCAAATGTACTAGCTGGTTTGTCAATTTAATTTTGGACATGGAATGGTGGTGCTCTTGTATTGTTCTGGCTAGATGGGGCCTACTGCAGTGAATGGGCTGCTTACACTTTAACATTATTTGATGTTGTGTGTGACTGCTGTCTCCTGTCGTCTATCAGCCGTGTCTGTGTTTGACCAAAATGGGCTCTCCTTCAGCGCCATGGAGTGCACAGGTATTATGGTCGCTGTCCTTTCAACACCATGAGCCTGTCACCATTGATGTGACACTGTTGTTGATGCTATTGACTGTGGTGTTGGTTACCATATGTTGTGTAAACAGTGCATTATTTTATGCTGTGGGTCATGATGTGTCCATGCTGTTTCTGTCTCTCTGCGTGTGCCAGCCCGAAGGGCCGCCAAGCCTGTCTGATTCATTCATAATGTCATCATAAATAATTGCTCCTCCTTCACTAGAATGGTCCAGACTACAGAAGATATAATGTTGGGCGCATTAAGTGATGTTATGATCTAGATTTAAAAAAATATATATATGTATTTCATATTGAAAGATTTTTTTGTCTCTCTGAAGGTCCTATAATTACGGTTCGCCACTGCTAAGAAATTGTATGCAATATTATAAAATGAGTTGTTTGGATCCTGGATGCTTATTGGTTGATGGCAGGGAGTTATTCACCACAATCCCCAGGTAATGGCTGTTAAAAGTTCCATTTAAACTATCATGTGCCTTCACTGTCCCACAACCCAGCCAGTCAATTCATAAACGTAATCTTCCCTGGAAAATGTCAAATATATTTCCCCATGCTACTAGGCTAGCATTTGGTTAGCAACAGTTGGGGTTTGTCCAAACCTTGCTTATCAGATTCTCTGACCTGCGCGGCAATATTGCAGTTTATTTTTCTGCGATCTCCATCATGCCATAGAGAATGAATATGTTTGGACGAGACTGACTGCTTCTCTGAGCCAGGCGAATTCATTTATCAGGATCCAGGAAATGGCAAATGAAAAGGCACAGTTTGCTGTCATTTCAGCAGCTTGATGTGATTGTGTGTTAGCTTTAGTTGGCTGGCTAGTAACACTGTCCCCAGGCTCTAATTGCCATTGTATTGAATCTGGTAACAGTGTGCGACCGTTTGGAACTTATGGTGTGTACATTTACTGAGTGACGGGAGAGGGAGGGAGCCGGCATTAGATGGGGCTTAGAAAAATCGCCAATCAAAATCATTAACCATATTATACATTTTTTGGGGATAGCAATCAGCATGTTTGGCTAGCAACTTCAGAATCTCAGAACTAACGACGGACTTTTTCCATGACTATATCATATGGTGTTATCATATGAATAAAAATATATTTACTGATTTTAAAATAAAGTTTTTAATCAAATCATGTTAATCCTTTTTTTAAATATATGTTGGCAACCGTTTTATAAAAGCCCTTAAACATGGTAATTACTGTGAATAGCATCCTCCTAAGGGTTGTTTCCCCAGCCCTTCGCGACCAGCCTAATTAAACAACGGGTTCGTCTAATACTGAATGCTGATTGGTTAAAACCACATTCCAGACGTTGTCTATTCCACAAGCTACCACAGGCTAAATCTATGGCGTTAAAATGCCTATTTACTCTGTTCCATCTGACTGCACAATCCACTGTCTCATCAGCTCAGCCAGGCAATTTAGAAACTTGATCTCCACTATAAAAAGCATCTAGACATTGTCTAATTACTTTTAAACGACTGTAACATTTAGTTTTCAACCAGGGATATTCGTATAAACCTTGCTCTCTGGCATGTGCAACATTGTTTCAATATTCAAATTCGATCTCCAGCTGTCCCATAGTAATGAAAGTGTTGGGATGAGACAGACAGGTAGGCAGCTTTTCTTAGCCAGTCGAAATCATGAATCAGCATCATTTTATGGATATACACAAAGAACTATCAATATAAAACAAAATAAAGTGTAGCTAGTTTGAAGTCTGTCCAGCTTCAGTTGGAAGTGATTGTGTTTGCTGTGTTGTTGGCTAGCTCCTCTGAACAACAGTGTCCCGACGAGAGAGCACATTTTCTATGCCAAGTAAAATCGCGCATCAATAGCTCATTGTTATGGATGTGTCCAAATAAATGTCACTAGAAAATGTCACTTATTCAAATAATGATGCATTTGTATTTGTTTATGTTGGTAACCCGCTGTATAAAAGTGATAATGCCTTCGAAGCCAGTGTTTGCAGGATATATTGGTGAAATGAGGTGTCATCCTTTTAAAAAATATATATTTTTTTTACTTTTTGGAGTTCACCAATATATCATCAACACCGGGTTCGAAGGCATTATCACTTTTCCCAATGTTTCTTGAACTTGGGATTTCTTTTGAACCTATCTTGTATTGTTATATATAATGCTAATTAGTCTTGTCATGTATTCCCCCAGAATTGATCAGTGTCATTATCATTACCAGTATTGGTTCAATTATCCCCTACACCCATGTTTTTATAGGTAAGTAGAAGTTACTTTGAAATGAAGTACACTTTGTACAAATAATGACAATGAAAAACAAATAGTGAATGCATCTCCATCATGGAAAAAATTATGATACACCTTGTTCTTTATTCCCCCAGCGTTGATCTCTCTCATCATTCGCTGTGTTGTTACAATCCTTGTTTCAGTTATCCCCTTGGTCCACTTTGTCATAGGTAAGTAGTAGTGAAGAAATTCCATTTCGCAAAAAACATTATTGCATAACCATTATGCAAAAGCTACCCTTCTAAAATTCCTTTACCTCTCTATCTTTAGGTGCTGAGTGCTTCAATGACTGCCCTGTTATGTTCTTCATCCCTATCTACCTGATAGGGTTGGGATGTTTTTATGTGGTCCTGGTGTTACTGTCTATGTTTATGGCCATCAAAGACTGTCAAGGGTTCTGCTCATGGGTCATATGGATCAGTCTGCTCATTCTGATGTTCTGCCTCTTTGCTGGTGAGCGAGATTCCCAATCCAGACACATGTGGCACTGTTTGAACTTATTTTGAAAATGCATCCTTTCTCCCTTCAAGGAACAATCATGGCACACACAAATTGTTGGTCCCATCTTTCATGAACTGAAATCAAAGATCCCAGAAATGTTCCATACGCACAAAAAGCTTATTTCTCTCAAATGTTGTGCACAAATTTAACATCCCTGTTAGTGAGCATTTTATACTTTGTCAAGATAATCCATCCACCTGACAGGTGTGGCATATTTTGTCACACAACAGGACTTTTAGTCATTTCCACCAGAGCTGTTTGCCAGAGAATTTAATGTTCATTTCTCTATCATAAGCCACCTCCAACATTGTTTTAAAGAATTTGGCTGTACGTCCAACCGGCCTCACAACCGCAGACCACGTGTAACCACACCAGTCCAGGACCTCCACATCCGACATGTTGCCTTTATATTTTTGTTCAGTATATTTTAGCTAGCTTGATAAGCTAGCTTACATTGCTAATAATAAAGTTAGCTATCTTGCTTAACATTGAAAATCGGGTACAGCTAGCTACATTATTCATATGGTTGAAAAGGTGAAAGGTCTGTGGTGAAAGTTCAGTTTTTTTTCTCAGTTTCCCATTTGTAATTACAACTTGGAGGGTCATTCAAACTTCCGATAACTTCAACAGCATGTAAACACCCCACTAGACTCCCAGTCTCCAAATTTGATACATAGGTTCCTCTCCTTACAAGGAAGAAATTTGTTTCAGGGATCCACCATGATCCAAGAGCTGTGAGTCCAATTTCAACTGATGGTGGTAGTATGGCACCGGCTTGGACTCTGTTAATTATAATATTATAAATACAAATATATTATATATATACATTTTATTTCCCTACCACTTTATCTACTATAGGTAGTGGGGTTGTTTTCTCTGTATTTCAAACAACAAGCTACAACCCGACCCTCAGCGACGGGAGCTCCAACCAGACCATTGCCAACGAGAGTTACAACCATACCTTCTGCAGTGGGAGCAACAACCAGTCCATCACCAACCCAGAGTACTGCAACAAAACTCTATACCTGTTTGCATTCTCTACCTCTCTGATATGGATCCTTATGGTTGTTCTGTTAACGGTTGGCCTCAAGTTCTATGGCTGCGTCAGAATTGAGATGATCTTAAAGAGCTTGGGGTTGTGGTTGTTAGGTCATGATCCTATTTATTTGTGTTTCGGAGAGTCCACTATACAATAAGAAACAGTAGTCATACTCATATGGAGGCTATTATGAAAGGCAGCCCACAGGTGCTTTAGTTGATTGTTAAATCTTTGGGTTACATTTTGGGAGGATGAGAACATCTTCAGAGAACTTGACCAATTAAAAGTGGATAGAAAGTATTAATAGACCTGTATACCTTTTTAAATAATTTAATCTTGGAGGACTCCTTTTGTCTTTAATCGTCTTTTCAAGGCTTGTCTGGTTGATTATGCCTGCTTCAAAACGATTAGAGGAAAAAGTGTTTATTTACAGTTGTGCTTTCATTCTTTGTACTCTACCTTTTTGATTCAAAATTAAGCCAGAGAAATTGTTTGATAGTGTGTAAAGTGAATGGGTCATGCAGTTTGACATACTTTATCACAAAAAGGGACAACCAACTACACCACCACTTTCAATCTATGCGCTTGATATCTGACCAACAGATCACTGACCATTTCGAATCCCACCGTACCTTCTCCGCTGTGCAATCCAGTTTCCGAGCTGGTCACTGGTGCACCTCAGCCACCCTCAAGGTACAAAACGTTATCATAACCGCTATCGTTAAAAGACAGTACTGTGCAGCCATCTTCATCGACCTGGCCAAGGCTTTCGACTCGGTCAATCACCGTATTCTTATCGGCAGACTCAACAGCCTTGGTTTCTCAAATGACTGCCTCGCCTGGCTCACCAACTACTTCTCAGACAGAGTTCAGTGTGTCAAATCGGAGGGCCTGTTGTCCGGACCACTGGCAGTCTCTATGGGGGTACCACAGGGTTAAATTCTCAGGCCAACTCTTTTCTCTGTATATTTCAACGATGCTGCTCTTGCTGCGGGTGATTCCCTGACCCACCTCTATGCAGACGACACCATTCTGTATCTGGCCCTTCTTTGGACACTGTGTTAACAAACCTCCAAACGAGCTTCAATGCCATACAACACTCCTTCCGTGGCCTCCAACTGCTCCTAAACGCTAGTAAAACTAAATGCATGCTTTTGAACCGTTCGCTGCCCGCGCCTGCCCCGACTAGCATCACTACTCTGGATGGTTCTGACTTAGAATATGTGAACAACTACAAATACCTAGGTGTCTGGCTGGACTGTAAACTCTCCTTCCAGACTCATATTAAACATCTCCAATCCAAAATAACATCTCAAATCGTCTTCTTATTTCGCAACAAAGCCTCCTTTACTCACGCCGCCAAACATACCCTCGTAAAACTGACTATCCTACCGATCCTCGACTTCGATGTAATTTACAAAATAGCCTCCAACACTCTACTCAGCAAACTGGATGCAGTCTATCACAGTGCCATCCGTTTTGTCACCAAAACCCCATCTACCATCCACCACTGCCTCCTGTATGCTCTAGTCGGCTGGCCCTCGCTACATACTTGTCGCCAGGTCATCTATAAATCTATGCTAGGTAAAGCTCCGTCTTATCTCAGCTCCCTGGTCATCCCCAAAGCCAACACCTCCTTTGACCGCCTTTCCTTCCAGTTCCCTGCTGCCAATGACTGGAACGAATTGCAAAAATTGCTGAAGCTGGAGACTTATATTTCCCTCACTAACTTTAAACATCAGATATCTGAGCAGCTAACTGATCGCTGCAGCTGTACACACTCCTTGTTGTCCCCAGTCCACCTGGCCGTGCTGCTGCTCCAGTTTCAACTGTTCTGCCTGCGGCTATGGAACCCTGACCTGTTCACTGTGCTTACTATTATTTGACCATGCTGGTCATTTATGGACATTTGAACATCTTGGCCATGTTCTGTTATAATCTTCACCCGGCACAGCCAGGTAGAGGACTGGCCACCCCTCATAGCCTGGTTCCTCTCTAGGTTTCTTTCTAGATTTTGGCCTTTCTTGGGAGTCTTTCCTAGCCACCGTGCTTCTACATCTGCATTGCTTGCTGTTTGGGGTTTTAGGCTGGGTTTCTGTACAGCACTTTGATATATCAGCTGATGTAAGAAGGGCTATATAAATTAATTTGACTTGATTTATATAGCCCGTCTGTAAATAGCCCATCCAATCTACCTACCTCATCCCCATATTGTTTTTATTTACTTTTCTGCTCTTTTGCACACCAGTATTTCTACTTGCACATCATCATCTGCACATCTATCACTCCAGTGTTAATTTGCTAAATTGTAATTACCTCGCTCCTATGGCCTATTTATTGCCTTACCTCCTCACGCCATTTGCACACACTGTATATAGACTTTCTATTGTGTTATTGACTGTACGCTTGTTTATTCCATGTGTAACTCTGTTATTGTTTGTGTGGCACTGCTTTGCTTTATCTTAGCCAGGGCGCAGTTGTAAATGAGAACTTGTTCTCAACTTGCCTACCTGGTTAAATAAAGGTGAAATAAATAAAATATCTGCCAGCCATATTTGTGCCCCAGAATAATACAAACAAGTTTGGTTTTCCTTTTCTCCTCCTGCAGCCTACACCTGCATCCAATTTGACTGGACATGAGTAGAGAGGGAGAGGGAAGGAGTCTTGGTTAACATATTTAATCCCAATGTAATTTAGGAGGGTGAAAGCTGCATGTCAGCAGTAACAAAAGAGGGTTTTGTGGTCGCTTGAAAGGTTTTCATGACAGCTAGGTTACAGTTACTCTTTTTTTTGGTTATCTGACAAGCCGTGCTGATGAGGTGGACAGACGGCACATAGCTGGAATAGTTCCTCCTCTGAAGATGATTGTTCGATAACATACAAAAATGCTATAGTTTTTCCACCCAAACACATTCAACTACTGTATTATAATATATTACATGTTTGACTCCACTCACTATAACATTTTATTTTTCACCTGCCCCAGTTATAGGAAAATACACTGTACATAGCTTACAGTAACAGGACAAGGGGTAAGTCGAAGTGAAGCTTGTCATTTGTGTTCCGACTGTGTTCCCTGCATCTCCTCTCATATTTCAACGAAACAGTCCCCACCGCAGCCAAGGAATGCATCTCATGCCATAAATCTGGGCCTTGATAGGAACTTGGCTGCCCGACAGCAGTGCAGCACAGCTATGTGATGTACACTGTATGGTAAAAATGTTTTGAGGTGAACATTACCACCGTGAAGGAGGATGTAATGTACAGGGGTATAAGGACAAGGTCTCCTACAAAGAAGGAATTGGGGGAAATGGCAGAACAACGAAAACCAACTTGTCTCACCACTTGGGGATCCTGCTGTTGACATTCCTTCACTAGCAAATCACTATGATCGAATGAAGAATAGGCCTACGTGTCTCTACTGTGGTCGGACTTTGTCATTTGGCACATGCTGTACAGCTATGCTCCGATCCCATTATAGCAGACAGGCAGTATCTTCTGTCGTCTCCTGAGTTAAAGCGCCCCCTGTTGTCTGAATGCACGATGGTGTGACAGTTTGAGAGAGACCGTGTGTTTGTGTGGTGTTGGGCACGGTTCTTCAGAGAGGAGGGAGTTAATGAAAAAGCCAGCCGGTACTCTGTGCCAGGTTTGTTTGTCATATCTCTCTTGTCTGTGCCTTATGCAAATAGGCAGGGGGCTGCGCAAGAGGATCCATGGGAAACTGGTGGAGCTAATCCACCACGTTGAAGAGTCTAGGAGAGGAGGACTTTTCAATACAACCCCCCCCATTTAACCCCCTCCTAACACACACAAGCGCCCACAAAAACACGCACAACCGAACACCTGTTTCTATTCCACACCTCAATATGTGTGTAAATCCTAAATCCCACGGTCTGAAGAACATCCAAATCTATATGTCCCACACTAAATGGCCTCAGTGTGTTGATTGTGGATGGATGACAATTTGTATGGGAATTGTCAGTGTTTTTTTTTCTTCAAATAATTAAGCTATGATTGGTTTTATTGATATAAAAAAATACTTACAGTGCCTAGTTAATTAACTATACACACCCCTCGCTCCATCTAATCATTTTGCTGCTGTAAAATGTTAGCTATATTATTTGTTTCCTACAGATCTACACAACCCCTCAACATTTTCATAGTAAATACAATTATTAAGCATTTTCCAAATGAATAAGAAGATGTAAAAAAACAAGATGTCTTGATTGTGTTTGTCTTCACACCCCAGAGTTAATACTTGGTGAGAGCACCTTTGGCAGCCATTACAGCTGTGAATACTTTTAATAAGATTCTACCTACATTTTATAACTTAGGGTAGCATATACAGTGGGGCAAAAAATGATTTAGTCAGCCACCAATTGTGCAAGTTCTCCCACTTAAAAAGATGAGAGGCCTGTCATTTTCATCATAGGTACACTTCAACTATGACAGACAAAATGAGAAAAGAAAATCCAGAAAATCACATTGTAGGATTTTTAATGAATTTATTTGCAAATTATGGTGGAAAATAAGTATTTGGTCACCTACAAACAAGCAAGATTTCTGGCTCTCACAGACCTGTAACTTCTTCTTTAAGAAGCTCCTCTGTCCTCCACTCGTTATGTGTATTAATGGCACCTGTTTGAACTTGTTATCAGTATAAAAGACACCTGTCCACAACCTCAAACAGTCACACTCCAAACTCCACTATGGCCAAGACCAAAGAGCTGTCAAAGGACACCAAAAACAAAATGTAGACCTGCACCAGGCTGGGAAGACTGAATCTGCAATAGGTAAGCAGCTTGGTTTGAAGAAATCAACTGTGGGAGCAATTATTAGGAAATGGAAGACATACAAGACCACTGATAATCCCACTCGATCTGGGGCTCCACGCGAGATCTCACCCCGTGGGGTCAAAATGATCACAAGAACGGTGAGCAAAAATCCCAGAACCACACAGGGGGACCTAGTGAATGACCTGCAGAGAGCTGGGACCAAAGTAACAAAGCCTACCATCAGTAGCATATTACGCCGCCAGGGACTCAAATCCTGCAGTGCCAGACGTGTCCTCCAGCTTAAGCCAGTACATGTCCAGGCCTGTCATATGGTCAGATGAAACCAAAATATAACTTTTTGGTAAAAACTCAACTCATCGTGTTTGGAGGACAAAGAATGCTGAGTTGCATCCAAAGAACACCATACCTACTGTGAAGCATGGGGGTGGAAACATCATGCTTTTAGGGCTGTTTTTTTGCAAAGGGACCAGGACGACTAATCCGTGTAAAGGAAAGAATGAATGGGGCCATGTATCGTGAGATTTTGAGTGAAAACCTCCTTCCATCAGCAAGGGCATTGAAGATGAAACGTGGCTGGGTCTTTCAGCATGACAATGATCCCAAACACACCGCCCGGGCAACGAAGGAGTGGCTTCATAAGAAGCATTTCAAGGTCCTGGAGTGGCCTAGCCAGTCTCCAGAACTCAACCCCATAGAACATCTTTGGAGGGAGTTGAAAGTCTGTGTTGCCCAGCAACAGCCCCAAAACATTACTGCTCTAGAGGAGATCTGCATGGAGGAATGGGCCAAAATACCAGCAACAGTGTGTGAAAACCTTGTGAAGACTTACAGAAAGCATTTGACCTCTGTCATTGCCAACAAAGGGGATATAACAAAGTATTGAGATAAACTTTTGTTATTGACCAAATACTTATTTTCCACCATAATTTGCAAATAAATTCCTTAAATCCTACAATGTGATTTTCTGGATGTTTTTTCTCATTTTGTCTGTCATAGTTGAAGTGTACCTATGATGAAAATTACAGGCATCTCTCATCTTTTTATGTGGGAGAACTTGCACAATTGGTGGCTGACTAAATACTTTTTTGCCCCACTGTATACATTATTTTAGTCAAAATTGCTCAAGCGCAAACTTCGGTTGGGAATCATTGATGGACAGCAATTTTCAAACCGTGTCTCTGATTTTTAAGCAGATTTAAGTCAGGACTGAGAATGGACAGGAACACTCAACATCTCTTGGAAAGCCATTCTGGTGTGTCTTTGTCTTTACAATTTGTGTAATCGCTCTGCTGAAAAATACAACTCTATCCCAACTTTTTACTTGGGCTTTGCTCTTTTCAAATTTCTTTTGATGCTGACAAACTCCCCATCCCTGCTGTTGACAAGCATACCCATAACATGATGCTGCCACCTCAATACTTGACAATAGAGAGGGTTTCACTCTGTGTTGTATTGGATTTGACCAAAACCTGTAGTTTTTCATTTAGGCCAAATGTTTTATTAATTTGCTGTGTTGACTTGCAGTATTACTTAGTATTACTCAGTATTAATTACTGTTGTCAACAGAATGGATGATTTGGAGTGGATTGTTTGACACTGGCTTTCTTCTTTTCACTTTGTCACACAGGCCAGTAATGTGGAGTGAATGCAATGTTGTTGATCCTCTGTATTTTCAAGTATTGTGGTGGCAGCAGCATGTTATGGGTATGCTTGTCAACAGCAGGGACTGGGTGTTTGTCAGGATCAAAATAAATATAAAAGGAGCAAACCCTGGTAAAAAGTTAAAGGAAAACCTGCCCATTGGAAAACGTTGAGGTGTTCCTGAATGGTCCAGTCTTAGTCCTGACTTGAAAATCAGAGACAAGGTTTGAATATTGCTGTCCATCAATGATTCCTAAACGGATTTACTGAGCTTTTGCAATTTTGTCAAAAGCAATGGACATATGTTCACCTAAGAGTTGTGCAAGTTTGGTAGAATCTTATTCAAAATTATTCACAGTTGTAATGGAAAAAAATACATATTTGAGGTTGTGTAGATCAGTAGAAACAGTGTGTACACTTTCACTATGAACTGTACCTTTCTGTTTAGATATTTAGGCAGAATAATCTCCTGATGTGTAGCGTCTCATTTTCAAGAAGATCATGATAAAGGTATGAACTTTCAAAATGAACTGTAAACATATTATTTGACATTTCTCTGTTTGACTGCACCCAGGGTTTAGTTCCTGTAGGTACTCACATGTTTGTGTTAGAGAACTGGTTGTTCCTGTCTTGCTGAAGTAACTCCGTCCTCCCCTCCTTCCCTCTCTCTCTCTCTTTACACTGCAGTAGTTTACTGAGAGCGCTCAGGGAAGAGCTTCATGTTTCACGAGCCTCCACAAAAGGTCCACCCCGGAAGAAAAAAGGCCAAAAACAAAGGCAATCATGAAATCCCCTTTACTTGAGGCCCGAGAAACCTAATAAGAGCGAATCGCCATCTATTTAGTTTCTTCAAATCACTGACAGCAGGCTTTGATAAAAAAAGAATGGAAAATATGTACGATACGAGAACCGCCAAAACCCTACAGACTGTAGCTCCTCTATTGAAGCCAGATGTTGACTTTAACTGGCCAATTTTGATAAATGGCATAATGATTACTATTATACATCGGGGTAATTTTCTATCAGTCCAGCACATTGTTGTTCTTCTTTTATAGACCAAATGAACTCAGCTTGGTGCTCAAGGCCAGGTGCTAGTTTCACCTTGATCAGAACCATGGCATGTGTGTCTCCACAGCGTCCTGTCCTAGAGCAAATGCGGCGGCAGCCATTTTTGTTTTTTGCAGTGGCTTATCTTGTGGGCACAGCGATGGGGGTTTTGATGGCAGATGATATTGTAGAGCATAGCAATGGGGTTTCGGTTGGCTTTAATAGGAGTATTTGCCTGCTTTGTGCCTTATGCAATGTCCAGAATCCCATTAGGTCTGTGTGAAGGGCTTAGGAGTTCAATGTTTCATAGTCATGACCAGTGTTGGGGGTAATGCGTTACAGTAAATATATTACTTTTTCTGTAACAAATAATATAACAGAGTACTGTTTCCGTTTGAGTAATAATATGACAGTTACTGATCAAATATAGGTCGTACTGTAGTTACTTTGTTACTTTTGTTATCATTCCCTTCCTATTACAGTTATTGATCCAAATACATATTTGTGATGATTATTATTCCCTGTTGGTGCAACATTTAAAATCCCCCCGCCCCAGATTCTAATTGTTTTCGTCCTAAGTCCTCTCGCCAAGGGAGATGAAAAATTGTGTCTGAAACGTTTTCTCCGCTTGGAAGTACTCCCATTACTTTGATTGGTTAAGAAAGACAAATTGAATATAACTGTTAAACGTCTACTGTACCCAGGTGAGAAACACCTCTCCACTGCTAGAATCACAACTTCCAATCTCTTGAAGCACCTGCAAAAGTAACACGCCAAGACAAAACTCGTAGCGATAGACCCCTTGATCACTGCTGCTGAAGATAACTGTAGGCCTACCTCATCCAAACAACCAAGGCTGTAACCCAGGGAAAGCTGAACAATCTTGTAGCTGGGTGTATAGTAGATTTTGTGTCTGTCATTATTAGGTTACTTGTGTTGGTGTATAGGCCTACATAACATTGACATTGTTCTGAGTGAGGACACACAGCATTTTGGGTGTAACGTAAAAGTTATATAACGATTAGTGTAACTAATTACTTTCCCCAGGGAGTAATAAGTCAAGTAATTTGTTATTGTTGAAAGAAGTAACAAGTAATATTACTTTTTTTGAGTAACGACTGGTCGTGTCATAGTGACCCACATGGGGAAATACATCCCTAGCTCCTCTGTCTGCAGTCAGCTCCCAACTCAACATATATCAGAATATTCCAAGTTAAAAGGCCCATGTGTAGACACCCACAAAGAAACCAATTAGCTTGAAATATAACCACACAACTTCTCCATACCAATCTTCCCCCTTTCCTTGCTCTCAATCGGTTTGATAAAATAAAAATGCCTGCAACCCTTTTGAATGCAGTGATGAAGTCAGTTGATGCTCTAGGCATGTTATCTCGTTCATTGTGATTGATGTCTCAACCACAGAACAGTTCATACATTTTGAGTTTTGTCATTTAGCTAAGTGAGTGTCTCCAATAGTTGACTTAAAACAAAGTAACTATTCCAAAATAAAAAGGTACAGTTGTATGGAAGTATGTAGTCCTGAGATGTTTAACTGACACAGAGAAGACATAATACAACAGACATTTTTGTAGCATAGCTCATTTTATTGTTTAAACAGTTTTGCATAGGAAATATATCCACGTCCAGTAATTGACTGCAGTAAAAACAGCTGCTAGCAGTATAGGCTGGATATTACAGTAACAATCACAAAAAAATGTTGAGCCTTATTTACATTGATTTTAATCTTGTGGCAATTTTAGCCCCTGCACCAAATGTAACCATCTCAAAGGCATTGCCTACTGCTTTAATGTTCTAAAATCAATTTAAAAAAAGAAGGGATATCAAGGCCTTCGCTATACAGTTCACAACGGATACCTGTGGTTCCTAAACTGTAAAATAACAAGATATAAACAAAAAGATTTCAAAAGTTCTCTAAAACATACATTCAATACATACATAGACCTTTTGTACACACCTGCAGTGTTACTACAATTCACTACTGGAGACTGTTACATTATTTCGTTGGTGTTGTTGTTGTTGTTGTGTTTTTAATTCACCTTGAAGTGATTCGCCATCGTAATAATGTGTGCGCAGAGGGAGTAAAAGTGCCACAAGACCCATAAGAAGTCAACCCTGCGGAGAAGTTTGCAAGCATTCGTTTCTAAATGACATTAGTTTACATAATGTAGCAATTGACAATCCAAATAAATACACTGTCCAAATGACATGTACACATAGTTTTTCCCCCTCAAAGAGCAAGCATGAGACGTGTGCACCCAGTTGACCAAGACCTTCAAATGAATGAAGCACAAAAAAAACGCTCTTGTGAAGCCACATCTCAAACCAAAACAACAAAAGATTTGGGAGAACACGCCAAGGCGCCCCAAACATACCGCTTCATTTTAAGTTGTTGAACTTTTTCAGATTTCAGATTTATTAACAATGGACACTCCACTGACACGGTGAGCTTGAACAGGCACTGAATTAATAATATATTTTGTTTGGTGATTAATAATACATAAAATGCTGGTTTTTATGTTTCCTGCTTACAACAACAACCTGATGTTAATAATCAATACATGGAACACGTCTATTGCTTGCGTAAAAACACACCTCATGAAAGCGTTTTCGGCCATCCATCTGTCCTCTTAGACCCTAGAGCACTAAACATTCAGTAACTAGAACTACACAGATATTGCATGATTGCCACTGGTCCTCCTTGCATAAGGTACTAACTGAACGGTTGACCATGGATCGCTTTCAACAATCATAACTGAATATTACTCATCTCTACCAAGCCTTTCTTATCTGTAGGCCTACATGTCACTCTGTGAAAATGGTTTCACCTGTGTACATACTGTCCAGAGATGATCAAATTAAAGTAGCCCTTTGAAAATAAATATTACCTTAAAAAATGTGTGCAACAAAAAAAACTGCCAATACCTGTACATCTATGAAAGATATACCATGAGTGAAACACTGATATAAAAGGTCTGGAGAATCTAAGGGCAATTTCTATACGAGTACTTGAAGGGCTTGAATCAAATGTAGGTTAAATTATGGAAAGTGCAAAAATGTGTGATGCCTGGGGGCCACAAAGGACTTACATCACCCAATCCTCACAGCGGAATTACTTGCTTGATGTTCCATACACATGCCTGTTCCAAAACCCTAATAGACATATCAAAACATTGTCAAATGCTAGCGCCAAACTTCTCACGGATTGTTGCATCATCCTGTAATTACGATTTTTCTGAGCGAAACGCTATACGGCACATTTCTAAAGGAGGACTTACGTACGATTGACACAACACACTTTAGCACAGTAGAACAACCTATGATGTCACTTAAGACGTTACCCTGGTATTCACTGGTGGTAGGCTCAAATCAGGTGACTTTATTGTAAAGTGACATGAATAGATATCCCCTACCGTTAAACATAGAACGCCAATCAAACCTCTATTTCTCTCACTCTCCGACATGGATTCAAAACCACATAATCACATCACACTCTGTACTATGGCCACACTAACAAAAACAAGAATTTAAAATATTACTGAAATGTTTCCAAAATGGAAAGTTTATAAGCACTAAACACAATTTTAAAAAACATATATATTTTTTTACATTTTAGGGTTCTGTATAGGATACTTCCCCTAAATACAGGAATATGGAAAATTGATAAAATACTTTTATTTTCGATTATTTGGGGAAAGCTGGAGAGTTGTAACTCAAGTCCTGCCTCCGCAACCAATTTATTGTTTTTTCTTTTTTTCATAAAATGGAATTGACTCATATTCCCCAAGATGTTTGAAAACATTTACAAACAAGGGCGTCAAAGAAAAAATCTTGAAAAAGACTACAGTGTACAAACTCCTGCCTATAAGGCAGGCTTCTCATTAGAAATACCCTCATCTTCGCTCGTTGTGTAGTTTCACCCTCTCTATCCCTCATTCTCTCTTACAAGTACACACACACACAAACACACACATACTCACACATTCTCAAAACACACATTACCCACAAACGGACCCCAAAGGACTACTGCTATCGACACCACCACAGTATTCACCTTTATATACACACAGTCTTCTACCCAAATTTTCAACACCGCATCTGACACGTTTCTATCACACTTGACTCAGGGAAAATGTCCTTCAGTGGGGTCTCCAGTGGCCAGAGGCTGCAAAGCACTTACGTTTTCACTCAAAAAAAGGCATAACAGTGCACATAGAACGGGGGGTGGCTTTTGTTTATGTCATGTTTTTTTTCTTTCTTCACAAAATCAGAATAATTGTCTTGGGTGAAGGAGGAGAGAATAAGCTTGACTTGAGTTTAATACGTTTTATATACTTTCTGGCAGGTAACAAAACAGGTAACAAAACATCAATGTGGATAGTGTCTATTTGAGTTCTAAAAGTAGTTTATCGTAATACAAAGTGGGAGAGTAATCGTTGGAATTCTTAATGCCCCGTAACGCCTGAGATTTTGTTTTTGTTTCTTATATGTACGACTTTTTATCTTTTATTATTATTTATTATATTATTTATTATGAACGAGTTATATATTTGACACAACACACTTGGGGAAGACGATTAACCAATGCCTATGTGCTTATGCAAGGGCTCCATTTTTGTTCTTCTTCTTCTGGCCCTACAGAGTACAAGGAAAATAGTAGATATCCTTCCTCTGTAGTCCATAGCTTATTACATGATAAAATACAAGGCTCTCTATAGCGATAAAATAACTCCCCCCAAATGGGTAGAGTTATCCCTGGGATTTATACAGATCTAGTGCATAAATTTGACTACTTCCAAATACTTCCTGTATTCTGATTTGACCGGTCTCACAAGCGTTTGTCGGTTTGTTGATTGTAGCACATGTGTAACAGGTAACTTTATATATAGTTTAAGGCATCTACTTGGGAATTGCACACAGCGACTGATAGAATGGCACAGATGATTGTTAAGGGTTAATGCTAATATAGCTTCCTGTGTACAAGCGGTATGAGCAAAGTGTTGGCTTTTCACAAGTACGCAGTATGATTTCAGCTTGAAATTGCGGGCCTGATTAAGGTTAATGTGAATATTATGATTTTTTTTTGTTAAATGATTGTCACACTCAAGTCAAGCCGTCTCTCCTGTGAGAACGAGCTTAGTCAATCTCACATGCTAGCACCCCAGATGGGAAGTTGAAAGAAAAAGAGTACATTTTGTCACAGTAGACAGATCAGTGACTTTGCAGCCATATGAGACCAACGGGTGCATTCTTTACAGACAAACTGTAAGGTTCGAAAAAATACCCCCTCCCTCCCCCACCTAGAATTCAAAACACACTGAAACATGTCTCTCCATCTCTCAGTACACTAACAAAGACCTTGTCATACACTGCATCGAAAGCAGTCCCCGCTTTGGTCAATTAAAAAAGGAAAACAACAACAACAACAACAACAATATCAACAAAATAGATGCATTACAATAGTCTCCAAACTAGCCTCTAATAGTTGACGTATCTATAAGCACTACCTACATAGGCAAAAGTTGGTATTGCATAATTTTCATACATCTGAATTCCTCCCTCCCCGATAGTAACTGGAAGATGAAAAACAAAAAAACGAAATGACAAAAACAATAACAAAAATTAAAGGTTATTAAAAAACCACCGGAAATACTGAAAAATAATGATGGTTGATTATAAACTTTAAAACGGCGACGATACACAGCCTTGATATGCAACGTAACTGTGAGATAAAGTAGTAAATGAAAAAGTTACAAATCAACAATGTCACAATTGTCATTCAGAATACAAAACAATTATCTTATCATAAAAATGTTAATTTCTTTTCTATAATGGTAATAAATGCAGCAATAAAACAAGTGTAGTGATGTCTCTATGTTCAAAAGGCAAGGCACGTAATGTGGACTAGTATGTCATCGTGCAAATTAAGAGTATTGGAGAGATTTGTCATAGAAATATATCTGGACTTGGAGAGAGGCCAAGGCAATAGACCTGCCGTGCACAATTCTAGATTTCAGGGACTGACACCACTGTATCTGGGATGTGAGTGTTCAAGAAGCAAAATGTGCAACCCTCTGCAACCTTGAAGGTTCAGGGTTGCACAAAAGTGTAGATTTTTTTGTGACATACATTTTTATGAATGACTTTAACAGCCTGCATTCTTCTTCTTTTTTTCCCTCGTCAAGTCATATTATAAACACAAGCTTCATAAGCTGATGGCCAAATGCATATGTTCTTGATTTCAGATGTCATTTTATACACTACGTGTGTTTCAATAAAAAAACGATTTTTAAATGTCTTTTTTTTCTCTCACAATAAATAAAAAGCTCCCCATGAGACTGAGTAGGGCTTAATAGAAGTGCTGTCTTGTTCATATTCAGTTCTGCACAGGTAGCTTAATGCGCACCTTCAAACACATCACTGCATTTCAGGCTTAGTATTCTTTACTTTCCATATTTAGATACACAGAAATGCGACTGAAATCAAATCAAATGTTTGTTTTTTTAAACCTTTTTTATGTTTATGTATTTAAAACAACAAAGTTTCATATTTACCCTCCCTTTCCTTTAGAGTCTTAGGGCTGACAGACATAGCTTCCCTTCAAAAATTCAATTGCACTTGCCTCTTTCGAGATTTTTAGATCATTTTTTGTCTTTTTTTAAAATCCTTTTCTAAAGGAGATACGAATTCTTAAAAAACGGGTCAAATCTCTAACCTAAAAATATAGTGTCTTTCTCTTTTTTTTTACCATAGTAAGAGTTCACAACTCTAAGGAGTATAACTAACTTTTAAGTGGATAGCAGTACAGAATCAACAGGATAACGAGTTTCAGACAAAATAAAAATTGTATCACAGTAAATTGAAATCAAAGAAGAAGAAAAAACACTGAATTCACAATTTGTTCCTATGGTTACATAGTCAATAGTTTGACATGGGAGCCTCTTCTGCAGAAGGGGTAAAGGTCAGAGTTGAATAACTTACAGTCGGGTAATCTACTACCAGCCAGCCTTTGTGTGTTTCAGATGACTTCCCCTGTTTGTAAACCAAGGTTAAAAACTCCCAACAACAGAATGAAGAAGACCACCACCATCAGACTAAGAGTTGTCATGCTAAATATTAAGGCATCTAAATGTTTTTGTACAGAATACGTCACAGCATTTTGAATGGAAAGGCTCTTCTCACACAATGACTGACTGGCATGGCATAGGGTTAAGCTAGAGCGGACCGGATCAGATTCGCTCCAAACCAACTCTTCTTGGCCAATGTCCCGATGGGAGGAGGGGTTTGGGGAGGAAAGGGTGGAGGGTAAGGGGGGGACAAAGGACAAACGCAATTGTTTTAAGTGCTGCTTGCTGATTATTTCCCCTGTTGCCGACACTTCTCCCCCTCCCCCGACCCCCCGACGGGTCTTCAGTTCTCTGCCTCTGTGTGGAGGAGGGGGGGCTCACCAATGATGTTTATGCTGTAGTTCTGGTGGACATTTGTTGGCAGAATCGGAGTCCCGTTCGTGACTTGGAATGGAACTAAGCTCGCCCAGGTACCAGGACTGTGGAAACACAACAGAGAGAGAAGGAGAGAACAGAAGAGGGTTTTGAGTCGCCTGCATTGAGCATCGGAAGCTTTTGAAAGCATGAGTAGAGATAAGACAACAGCACCAATCAGATGCTCTACACGCACAATGATGAAGTGCTCTGCAGCAAGTCATTACATTTGCTGCATACTGTAACACATCACTATTAAATGAACCGTTACACTTTAGAGGGATAGTCAGCTGAGGGGGGAACAAAAGGGTTTATTTATAGTGTTAAAAACCATATTCAACTACACAATTATTTTGTTAGGCAGAACACAATTCTGAGTAATTGGCATAATGTGCTGTTAACATCCGTCATTATTATGTACCGCCAATCAAATTTCTACGAATCAGATTCCATGGCAATGTTTAATGAATATCCCCTAAAACTATTTCAACAAAATGTTCATGCAGACCATTTGACAACGGCATGTCCCAAGTCCACTATAGACTCATCCCTCTCACCCAATCACTTCCCACCGGGCACAGACATAGATTCAACATCGATTCCACGTTGGTTCAAAGTAATTCCCTTGAAATGACGTGGAAACGACGTTGATTCAACCAGTGCGTGCCCAGTGCGTTTGCTTTACCCAGGAGGAATGATGTAAAGGCCTTATGTCTAGTCTAATCAGTCTATGGTTCGAGGGGGACACAGTCAGACAAAGCGCTTCCGGTGTTTTCCACCGATTCCTCTGAGAAGGATGTCAAGCGAGGATCACACCTAATTCCATATCAACAGACCCTCTCCATGTTGATCAATGGTGCTACAGAAGGGGGGGTGGAGGTCTTTACAAATCCGCCCCGTCCCTATTCAACGCACACTAATGCAACACAACACAGCGATTGTTCGCAGGAGGCGCAAACTGAAAACGAAGGTCTGCCTGCGAAACAAACCTGGTGTTGTTCTCAAGGGGCTCAATGATACGTACATGTTGAATAATTAATCAATTACCCCCACCGCCCACTACATCTGCAATACCTGTCTTGAACAATTGCTACATTATAGGCCAACACTATATACAGAGCCTAGTACACAGACACTAGACAAGAGGAGGATATAGCGTTTTTGGGGTGCAAAGAATGAGGGATATGTTTGAAAGGTAATGTAGGTTAACCAAGTCCCTCCACTGTTTCCATGCAGATGTAAGACTTCCTCAATAAAGAGAGAGAGAAGAAAAAAAGTTGATTATTGTTGTCAGTGGGATAGGAAGACGAGCTAACGGGGGAGGAAGAGGAGAGGAGTGGAGACCCCCCCCCCCCGAGGCTGTCCCATCTGACACGAATGTCTGTCTCCGTCCATGAATGGTGTCCAATGATCTGGTCTGCATTTCATACAAGACACTTCTCCGAGTGGCTCAGCCTCGACTAAAACCAATGGGAACCACATATTCAACACATGTTTCTAAGGAGATCAGACTCAGAAAATAAAACAAGAAAGGAAAGAGTGAAGGAGAGGAGGGAAGGAGAGAGAAAGAGACTAAGAATGAAAGAAAGAAAGAGCGCGAGAGAAACAGAACATTTGACAACTACATTTTTAAGTGGAAAATGTTAGAAGCCAGATCCAGTCCTATAAAGGGTTAAAACACGAGACAGAGGCTATTTGGGCAGGGCTTTTTTCTCCTCCTCCTTACTCCCTTCTCTTTGGACCCCTTCCCTTTATCATTCTCACTCTTAATTTCTCTCGCTCGCTCTCTTTGCTTCTAACTCTTGCTCTCTCCCTCGCTCTCTTTGCCTCTAACTCTCTCTCTCTTTGCCTCCAACTCTCGCTCTCTCTCACTCTCTTTGCCTCCAACTCTCTCTCCCTCTCTTTGCCTCTAACTCCCACTCTTTGCCTCTAACTCCCACTCTTTGCCTCTAACTCTCTCCTCTCTCTTTACCTCTAACTCTCACTCTCTCTCTTTGCCGCTAACTCTCTCACTCTCTCTCTTTGCCGCTAACTCTCTCACTCTCTTCCTCTCTTTGCCGCTAACCTCTCGCTAACCTCTTTCTCTTCGCTTCTAACTCTCTCTCTCTGTCTCTAACTCTCTCTCTCTTTGCCTCTCACTCTCGTCTCCTCTAACTCTCTCACTCTCTTGATCTTTGCCTCTAACTCTTTCTTTGCCTCTAACACTCTCTCTGCCTCTCACTCTCTCTGCCACTGTCTCTCTCTGCCACTCTCTCTCTTTGCCTCTGCCTCTGACTCACTCTCTCTCTTTGCCTCTGCCTCACTCTCTGCCTCTAACTCACTCTCTCTCTCTGCCTCTCTCTCTCTCTTCGCCTCCAACTCTCTCTCTCTCTCTTCGCCTCCAACTCTCTCTCCCTCTAACTCTCACTCTCTTTGCCTCTAACTCGCTCTCCATCTCTTTGCCTCTAACTCCCTCTCTTTACCTCTAACTCTCCCTCTCTTTGTCTCTCACACTCTTTGCCTCCAACTCTCTCTCCATCTTTTTGCCTCCAACTCTCGCTCTCTCGCTCGCTCTCTTTGCCTCCAACTCTCGCTCTCTCGCTCGCTTTCTTTGCCTCCAACTCTCGCTCTCTCTCTCTCTCTCTTTGCCTCTAACTCTCTCTCTCTTTGCCTCCAACTCTCTCTCTCTTTGCCTCCAACTCTCTCTCTCTTTGCCTCCAACTCTCTCTCTCTTTGCCTCCAACTCTCGCTCTCTTTGCCTCCAACTCTCGCTCTCTTTGCCTCCAACTCTCGTTCTCTTTGCCTCCAACTCTCGCTCTCTTTGCCTCCAACTCTCGCTCTCTCGCTCGCTCTCTTTGCCTCCAACTCTCGTTCTCTCTCTCTCTCTCTTTGCCTCTAACTCTCCCTCTCTTTGTCTCTCCCTCTCTTTGCCTCTAACTCCCTCTCTTTGTCTCTCTCTCTCTTTGCCTCCAACTCTCGCTCTCTTTGCCTCCAACTCTCGCTCTCTTTGCCTCTAACTCTCTCTCTCTCTTTGCCTCCAACTCTCGCTCTCTCTTTCTCTTTGCCTCCAACTCTCGCTCTCTCTCACTCTCTTTGCCTCCAACTCTCTCTCCCTCTCATTGCCTCCAACTCTCTCTCCCTCTCTTTGCCTCTAACTCTCACTCTCTTTGCCTCTAACTCGCTCTCCATCTCTTTGCCTTTAACTCCCTCTCTTTGCCTCTAACTCTCCCTCTCTTTGTCTCTCACACTCTTTGCCTCCAACTCTCTCTCCATCTCTTTGCCTCCAACTCTCGCTCTCTCGCTCGCTCTCTTTGCCTCCAACTCTCGCTCTCTCGCTCGCTTTCTTTGCCTCCAACTCTTGCTCTCTCTCTCTCTCTTTGCCTCCAACTCTCTCTCTCTTTGCCTCCAACTCTCTCTCCCTCTCTTTGCCTCTAACTCTCTCTCCCTCTCTTCGCCTCCAACTCTCTCTCCCTCTCTTTGCCTCTAACTCTCACTCTCTTTGCCTCTAACTCGCTCTCCATCTCTTTGCCTTTAACTCCCTCTCTTTGCCTCTAACTCTCCCTCTCTTTGTCTCTCACACTCTTTGCCTCCAACTCTCTCTCCATCTCTTTGCCTCCAACTCTCGCTCTCTCGCTCGCTCTCTTTGCCTCCAACTCTCGCTCTCTCGCTCGCTTTCTTTGCCTCCAACTCTTGCTCTCTCTCTCTCTCTCTTTGCCTCTAACTCTCTCTCTCTCTTTGCCTCCAACTCTCGCTCTCTTTGCCTCCAGCTCTCGCTCTCTTTGCCTCCAACTCTCGCTCTCTTTGCCTCCAACTCTCGCTCTCTTTGCCTCCAACTCTCGCTCTCTCGCTCGCTCTCTTTGCCTCCAACTCTCGTTCTCTCTCTCTCTTTGCCTCTAACTCTTCCTCTCTTTGTCTCTCCCTCTCTTTGCCTCTAACTCCCTCTCTTTGTCTCTCTCTCTCTCTCTCTCTTTGCCTCCAACTCTCGCTCTCTCGCTCGCTTTCTTTGCCTCCAACTCTTGCTCTCTCTCTCTCTCTCTTTGCCTCTAACTCTCTCTCTCTCTTTGCCTCCAACTCTCGCTCTCTTTGCCTCCAACTCTCGCTCTCTTTGCCTCCAACTCTCGCTCTCTTTGCCTCCAACTCTCGCTCTCTTTGCCTCCAACTCTCGCTCTCTCGCTCGCTCTCTTTGCCTCCAACTCTCGTTCTCTCTCTCTCTTTGCCTCTAACTCTCCCTCTCTTTGTCTCTCCCTCTCTTTGCCTCTAACTCCCTCTCTTTGTCTCTCTCTCTCTCTCTCTCTTTGCCTCCAACTCTCGCTCTCTTTGCCTCCAACTCTCGCTCTCTTTGCCTCTAACTCTCTCTCTCTCTCTTTGCCTCCAACTCTCGCTCTCTCTCACTCTCTTTGCCTCCAACTCTCTCTCCCTCTCTTTGCCTCTAACTCATTCTCTCTGCCTCTCTCTCTCTTCGCCTCCAACTCTCTCTCTCTCTTCGCCTCTAACTCTCACTCTCTCTCTCTTCACCTCTAACTCTCTCACTCGCTCCTCTTTTGCCGCTAACTCTCACTCTCTCCCTCTCTTTGCCTCTAACTCTCTCTCTCTAACTCTCGCTCTTTGCATATAACTCTCTCTCTCTCTCTTAGCCTCTAACTCTCTCTCTGCCCCTAACTCTCATTGCCTCTAACTCTCTCACTCTCTCTCGCTCGTTGCCTCTAACTCTCTCTCTCTCGCTCTTTGCCGCTAAATCTCTCATTCTCTCTCTCTTTTCGCCTCTAACTCTCTCTCTCTTTGCCTCTAACTCTCTCTTTGCCTCTAACTCTCTTTGCCTCTAACTCTCTCACTCTCTCTTGCTCTTTGCCTCTAACTCTCTCCCTCTCTTTGCCTCCAACTCTCTCTCCCTCTCTTTGCCTCCAACTCTCGCTCTCTCTCTTTCTGCCTCTAACTCTCGCTCTCTCTCTTTCTGCCTCTAACTCTCTTTATTTCTGCCTTTAACTCTCTCTCTCTCTGCCTCTAACTCACTCTCTCTCTCTGTCTCTAACTCTCTCTCTCTCTCTCTGTCTCTAACTCACTCACTCTCTCTCTGCCTCTAACTCACTCTTTCTCTCTGCCTCTAACTCTCTCTAACTCTCTCTTTCTCCCCTCACTCTCTTTCTCTCCTGCCAAAAAAATCATCTGACAGGAAATGAGAGATTACATTTTTTCCTACCTTGCTGAACAAAGAAAGCTCAGAGCAGGCTAGTTCCCTGCAGCATTCTCTTCTTCCCTCCTCTCTCCCTAGCACACACACACACACACCCTCTCTTTCTCTCCCCCTCCGTGTCCAACTCTAAAGGCCTTCTCAGGTGAAGACAGAGTAGACACATGAAAAGGTACTATACAGTCCATCACACTGTCAATCCCATACAATTACATATAGAATCACAGGATCTCTTTAGTCAACCCATATTACTATTCTATTTCTCCAAATGACTCTGTGTATACTAAAAAGATGTTTGAGTTGGGGGATGTCATTCATTA